>NC_136434.1:185474170-186157170 GCF_052849685.1 Lactuca virosa | reverse complement strand
CCAAAGTTCTCTCAAAATAAAAGTATGGGGAAATACTACTAGAGTACTCTCGTACGCTCCCGTAACCGACACACAAAATTGTCAAAAAGACTTTGTATATGATAGTACTTCTGGCACATTATAGTACTCTGATATGCGAAAGACTCGTACCCGAGAACATAATAGTACCCTGGCACAAGCAGCACCCAAGACACAGAGCTTTGAAAAGGACTTCGTACATAAAATGTACTTTTGTACGTAAGACGTACTCCACCGATCATCGATCTCACCACACACGTACTCTTAATAAGAGACCACCCAATGTCCAAACTGTTGGATTAATGTCTAAGTCCATAACTATATTTGGTATGTACTTGACCCGACCCGGTATGGTCCATTTGGGTTGCACTTCACCGGCAAAATTTATATGGATAGTCTTTTGAGAATAGTATATTTATTATTTATATTAATATATTATAAGTTCTAATATATTAATATGGAATCATATTATTTAATTAGTATTGATCAAGAATTAATTTAGAATTAATTAAGTGATCAAAAAGAACTAATTAAATATGGACTCTTATATATATGGAATGGGCCAAGTTCATTTAGGTTGGGCTAAGCTTTCATGGATGGTCCATGGAGCTTTTAACCCATGGATCCTATGTAAATGAAAGGTCATGGGTATTAGGGTTTACATGGATGTAACCGTAATCCTCCATAATATATAAAGGGGTCCTTGGCTCACAAAATTGGCACAAGTGTGTGAAAATAAGAGTGGATCGATTTTAGTGTGCATACATATTCTCTCAAGTTCTTCTAAGGTGTTTTGGTGATTTGTGATTCCATTTGAGGCTTCCACACTATTGGGGCTAAGCTCTTAAAGCTTGAAGACATAAAGCTACATCAAAAGGTATGTCATCTAACTAGAACTTTGTAGTATAGGTGCTTCATAATATGCTAGTTAGGATGAAACCTTGGAATAGTTAATATTTGCATGTATAATAGAGAAAACATAGATCCAAGGTTTATAGGGTTGCATGTACACCATAGGAGTGTTAGAATGCTCAAAACCCAATAATTGTATCAAAGCCATGGGTTGTTTTCTGTTATATTGATGCAAATGTTTTATTTTCAATTTGAAAAAAAAGGAAAAAAACATGACGTTTGTCAAATTTTAAGATAATTACTTGTTTTGTGAAAAACGAATTATTTGTAAAATTTGAATCATTTGTTATATGAGTTGAATTAGGTCAAATTTAGTAAAAGATAAAATGATATGATTATTTTATTAGTTTTAAAAGTTTGATCTAAATGTTTTAAGGAGTTACATATTTTGTCATAAAATTTTGGAGCTCAAAAGTTTTTTTTTAAGTTGTGATCTTAAGGATTTTTGAAACTTCCATAAGTTATGGATATGAAAGTTTTTTTTTTTAAAAAAAAATTTGATTTAAAGTTTTTATGGAGTTACAAAATTTGAAGTTAATGTTTTAAAGAATTCCATAACTTGTTCTTAAGTTATGGAACATGAAAAGTTTCATCATAAAACACCATTAATTCCATAAGTTATGGAATCCAAAGGTTTTCAAGAATTACAAAACTTGCCCTCAAGTTTTGGAATTTGAGAAAAGTTTTTTATGAAAAAAGAATTGAGTTCTAAAACTCTTGGGTTCATAACTTAAACAATTAATTAAATGGTTTTAATTTTCAGTTTAATAATTGGAATTATGATGTTTTGTTGAATAGTTCAAATTAACTCTTATGGACTTTATTAATAGTTAATTAAAGCGTTTAATTAAAAGAGTATTATTAAATCCATAAATATATGGTTTGAGTTTAATTAAATTAAAAGTCTAGTTTAATTAATAGATTAAACCACCAAGTATTTTAAATGTCTAAAATACACCCTTATACTATTATAATATTAAAAGTTTAATATATTATATGTATAAGAGCAAGTCGTCTTACCATTAGTAGGCCTCATTCACGAAGCCGGTCTATAAGGGGGGTATAAGGTTACTGCCTATAAAATGGCAGTTTAATGGGTGTCCACTCTCACTCACCGCTTCCTTGACCGGTGGAGGGTCGTTAGCCGAACAGGTAGGACAAGGACTATAATTCTCCCTTCATTATAAGTATAATGATAAATACTAAGTAACTAAACATTTATAAATGCCCAATCTTAGTTACTTAGGAAAATGTGAATAAGGTGCTAATCCATGAAATTACACTTTGCACTTTGTTTAAGCTGTTAGTGGAGCGTGTGTGGTTAACCGGCACACTAACCTGGACTTAACAAGGTAGGCAAAGGGTAACTTAATGTTTATCATAGTATCGTTGGAGCATGTGTGGTTAACCGGCACATCGATTGAGGGGTAAATATTAAGGGTACCAAGTATATTTGCATGGTTACTTCACACCTTGTTTTGTGATCCTCGGCATCCCAGTCACAAAACCTGAAGGGCACACTCGAGATTGAAACATGCCATTGAAAAGTTCAATGAATCTCAAAAGAATCTAGGAGTTTCAAAACCAATTAAAACCTAATAATACATTTCGTTTATCTAGGTGGAAATTGGTGAATCGTCATTCACCTACCTTCAAATATTTTATAGCTTGGATTACGGCATCCCTCTTCCAAGTTATAAAATAGTTTGTTGGGTCCTAGCCTTAATATATCATATTGGGTGTTATATTAAGGACTTAAATCAACTTTACGTGAATTTCTCCCATTGTTGATGTCTGGTTTAGACAACAATGATCTTCCCAAACCAAGCTTTCCTAATGAATATGACTTCCCGAGTTTGGCTCATGGAAGTCATACTTCTCTTCCTCCACCTCCTCCAATTATTGTCCCTAACCCACAAGTTCAAGGTCACTCAAGCCCTAATGGCAAGCAAGGTCTATGTGTGATCACATCTTAGAGATGAAGTCACATATTGACAAGCCGGGAGAGTTGGGTGTCAAAGTCTTGAGAAAGTTGGATGTTCAATCACTTTCTAAGTCACATAGTGAGTTCCTTTGGGACTACTATGAAACAGACTATGACATGAACCTTAATGATCATATCTATTTGCTTGGTGCTGCTGAATCAGCAATGATTTGGAACGATAGTAAAGCAAATTTGATTAGAAGATCAACTTCCCAAAAACTTTATGGACAGTGACAATGGTGACACTGGAAATCCAGAAAAAGCATTCTCTTCCCAATGGAAAGGGATTGGCCATAGTCAACCCGGTTGACCAAATGGTAAAGAGAAAGGCTAAGTCTGAGATAGTCCCATTACCAAAGGGTCCATATGTTTATTTTGCCAAAGGAAGGGGCGTTGATTGCAAAGCTGCCAAATTTACCTAAGGATGTTAAAGTCAATAAGTTTGACTCTACATCAGGTAGAGCCCATTATCTAACTCTGTTAAGTTCTATTCTGAGATCCTCATTACATGATGTGACTGGGTCACATGTTGATGTTTTAAGAATCAAAGAATAGAGAGAAATCTTAAAGGAAGTATATGCTGATTCTGATCGCAAAGGTGGATTTCGATCGCATCAGAATTTTGAGCAGTTGCTTAAGAAGTTATGATATATTGCTAAGGAATAGATAACAACAATTTTCCATGTGGATTGTAAGGATAAGTTTTTCCGCAAAGTTTTAAAATAAAAGAAAATTGTTTAATTTTATTTATTTGAAGTATCCTTACAATGGCATTTGTGGAAAATTGTTGCTTATATGATTCCACTGACAGCAATATTGGAAAATGGATTTGATTCTTTCATTTGTGGTAGTGTCTAAATTTACCAAATCAGGAAAGTTCCTCATCATCCAAGTTTCAATTGGACCGAAACTTGGAATCATGCAAGTTGAATAGTATGATGAATGAGAACTTTCAAGCATTGGAAAATCAAGACGAATTACTTGTTCACATGGATGTGTGAGTCAAGTGAAGGACTAAAGGGATCGAGTACATATTCTTGTGCACTGGTCATGTCCACCACAAAGCTCGTTAAGACTATTTGATTTACTAAAGTTTAGTAAATATGGTTATACTTACAAGTTTAAGTATAATTCTGAAACATTGGAAAAGTCTCAATGTATGGCAGAACGAATGGGAAGAATCAAATTAGGCAGAAAGATAAAAGTTTCTCAAATCTGAAAAGATGGGAGAGTACTTTAGTATCATGTTTGTGATCATCTTAATGATTTAGAAATCATATCACAATTAGTCCTCTAAAGGTCATCTTAGTGCATTCTTATGACTAAGAAGAGGAGTCATGAATTGTTGAAATGGTTAGATCAGGAAGATGAGTCATACTTCGTTCCAAAACAATTCTTAGAGTCATACTCCAAGATTGTAACTTGAGTGACATATCTTAAAGAAAGGTTTAAAACACTTGTCAAATGTAAGAGTAAAAGTGTCCTACTCTTGTACATTTGAAATTGGTAAGTTGTGATGTTTTGGATAAAACAAAGACCAACTAAGGCCAATTGTGTGAAGTGTTTGTCTTGATAAAGAATCCGCACTATCTCTTGAATATTTGGCAAGATAGTCTTATATGTCAAGTGGATAGTGGGAGTCTTAAAGATCCTAAAAAGAATTTCAAGAACGAATCAAGAATAAAACCTGAGGTTCTTCACTAGCACACGACTTGAGGTTTATAACCTATCGTGTTGACATATTCTGTGCCCATTCCAGTTAAAGTTGGCTTTGCATAGGAGTTCTGAAAGTTCTCAATTGGTTGCATAACAACTTGGAAGCAATGGTAGGCCCTGTACTGCCAGGTGGCAAGAAGTTAAGATTGCATAAGTTCAGTCCATATGAGTTTGGATTTGTCATTATCCTTGTCTTGTGACTATGGTTTTGACGATTCACATGGATAAGAACACATACACCATAAAATCTAAGGGTCATAAGGTTTCTCTCCGATTCATGAAAATGATGGTGAGGAAACACTTCCACCAAGTAGATTTGAAGCAGATGGCAAAAGGTCTAAACAATTGAGACTATAATTACGGCATCCCTTTTCATAGTTTTGAAATTGTTTAGAAACACATGCATGCTATCTAAGGAAAGGTGTATGATTCTGATAAAGTTTTATCAAAGCATCTCGTATTAGAAATCTGAACTTTGGTAAGAAAGTCAATAAAGTATTGATTTCTAGAAGTCCAGCTGATTTCTGAGTACATGTCAAAGCTAGTGGGAGCATAAGTGTTATGCTAATAATCATCATGTTAGTGGGAGCATGATAATTATTTTTAGTGTTGCAAGTTAGCAATGTTAATTATAGAAAACAAAAGTTGCAATTCGTGAGGCTACAGGGATTGAAAAAGTTGTTTTGCTATAATTAAGGGAGATGATATACTTCATTTCAGTTCTAAAGGCTTAGATTGAGACCTTAATCATCTTTAGTCAAGAATATATATATGAATTTCATGTTGGATTGGTTCAACTTAAGGAAATTCTATATATTGCATTCTCAAAATTCGATTATGATTACGGCATCCCTCTTCATAGTCAAATTTTGAAAACATGGCAAATAAAAATATTGTAGCAAAAGACTGGTCTAGAATCATGTCTTTATGTGAGACATCATGAATCATGTACCATTTGCTTTGGGTACAGAATCGATTGCATGTGCTATAATATTTGTCATTTCTAAATTTTTCCAAATGCCCAGAGGCATTAAGAAGGGAAAAGGTCTAGAATTGGATATGACTAAAATGATTAAGCAATTGTCGAGGACAATCTGAGGTTTACCAAAGATTGGTTGCTCAGGGACAGTTGGAAGTATAGTGCTAATTTTGGAAGGACCATATTGACATATTCTGAAAAGAGGCATCTCTTATTCAGAAGTGATAGTCAAAATGAGAATATGGAGTTGTCTCCATAGGTGGAAGTTAACTGTGTAAGATTAGAAAACTTAATGCAAGAAGCATGTCCAAAGCATTGTACTTTGAATATGAGACTTAGTTTCCATGGAGTTGATCTCCATTGGAATACCTTATAATGACTGTTGACAAGTCTTTGTGACTTTGTACATATTCATTACAGGAGGGTCAGTGCATATAAGTTTAAAATCTAAACAGATTTCGATAAATGATAGGAATTTGAAATTCTCACATTTTTCGATAAGGATTTGGGAGTGTGAAATTAGAATAATTGAAATTATGTTCAATTGGTTTATTTCACAAAGTAAGGATCATAGACAAACATAGAGTGCATACTTGGTGTATGGCAAAGCTATTGTTTAAGAAAAACATAGTGTACATGCTTGGAGCATGGGACAACTAGTGTTTTTAATTCAAGTATAAAGTTGATAAAACCGAAACAATGAATAATGAGTAATCAGTATGGTGATAAATAAAAGTGTTTATTTATATTCATAGGGTTTGATACCATATTTGATTAATTTATTCTTGTGTTTCACTTTGCATGTTTTGACTTCTAGAATAACTAAGTCGCTCTTCCTGAATGATTAAGTTATTCAAACCATCCACAGTCGGTCATATGTTGGAAGTAGATATGAATCAAGACTGTCATGGGTTGGTTTGTAGAGGTCCAAGTTGGTGGACAAAGTGGTGCTACAACACTCATGAGTGCTCATAAGTTCTGAGTATTGGATTCAACCCGCGGTCATTTGAATCACTTCATGTATTTTATCACGAGTGATCATGAGACGATAATATCTTATATTCTTCAAACCTAGAGATATGAGTTGTTACTATGAGTTGGTTATACATTAATTGCATGAAAACGCATTGGTAACTCGATGTTATAAAACGTGCCTTTGTGTATGATTCAACAAGTAGTAGAACAAGTCATATGAGTCGAAGTTTATCCATTCCTTTTACCTTCGGGATAAAAGCGATATATGTGGGCCCCTCGATGATTTAGCGATGACACATCTGAGTGCTTGGCCAAGCCAAGACTGATTTGATTTGTTCAATCAGTCAATCATCATAAATTGAAAATCGGGAAACAACAAATGGACAGAGAGAATGATTATAATCCATGTCTCAGTCCATATGATATCTAGAATGGAGGAATATATGATCCCTTATCTAATGGACAAGTCATTGACAAGGTCAGAGTTCGACAGCGGCTTTAAGAGCTACGATTGCCAGTTAGGTTTTGAAGTCATACTCTGTTGGATAAGGTGTCTAAGTCCATAACTATTTATGGTATGTACTTGACCCGACCCGGCATGGTCCATTTGGGTTGCATGGCACCATGCAATTGGATAAACTAAAATGAGAGAAATAACACTTATGGTTTATTAATATATTATAAGTTCTAATATATTAATAATATTATTTAATTAGTTTGATCAAGAATTAATTTAGAATTAATCAAGTGATCAAAAGATAACTAATTAAATATATGGGTAGATTATGTAAATCTTCCATATCTTATATAGTGGGCTAAGAGGCTACGTGGATTATCAAGTTGGGTTCCACCCATAGGATGCTCCATGGGTGCTCCATGGGAGTTACAAACCCATGGGTCATGGAAATGAAGAGTCATGACACATTAGGGTTTACATGGTGTAACCCTAGATGTGTCAACACTATATAAGAAACCCATTCTCCACCAAAAATGGGCTACACTAAGAAACAAGAGGGCTAGAGCCGATTTTGCAAGTGTAAGATTCTCTCAAAGTTTACTCCTTTGCATTTGGTGTTGTGTGAAGCATTTGAGGCATCACACTTGGGGTGCTAGGCTCACAAGGTTTCAAGGATCATAATCAACAACAAGGTAAGTTATTCTATCTTTCATTCAAGTTAAAAATGTTCCCCATGTATGCTAGATAGGAATATAACCTTGGAATTCAACTTTGCATGATTATTAGACAAACATAGATCCAAGGTTATTAGGGTTGCATGTACACTTAGGAAGTGTTAGAATGCTCAAAACCCATCAGTGGTATCAGAGCCAGGTTCGTTTGTTGTTTTTTTTTTTTTTTGTGTGCAAACAGCTTGGAAAAAAATCGTTTTTCTGTTTTCTGCTCGTATGAAAGTTTGCACATTTGTTGCTGGAAATGGACTAGAAACATTACCCTAAATTGTTTTGATGTTTTAAAGCTTGTTTTAGATGGTGTAATGTTTATGCTAATCCATTTACAATGGCAATTATTAAAATTACAAGTTTTTTTTAAGTGTAATTTTTGATTCTTGAAAGTGTTCATATTCATGTTCTTGAACTTATGAAGATTAGATGATCATAGGAATTGTTTGTAACCTTCATGGTAGTTTAATTCACGATCATAATGTGTTTTAATGGAGTCCATAACTTGTCCTCAAGTTATGGAAAACCAAAAGTCTCACTTTTATTAAAGCCATTAAAAGAACACAAGAGTTATAAAAATGAAGAGTCTTCATTTTTATTACTCAATTAATTCATAAGTTATAAGAAATGAAAAGTTTTGGAAGTTTACAAAACTTGCCCTCAAGTTTTGGAACATGTAAAGTCTTGATTAAAACTTTAGTTCCAACCCTTAGAATTTTAAAAGTTAAAATTCAACCCTTATACTTTATAATATTATAAGTTACTAATATATATATATGTATAACAACAAGTCGTCTTACCGCTAGTACGCCTCATTCACGAAGCCGGTCTATAAGGGGGGTATAAGGTTGTTGCCTATAAAATAGCAACTTAATGGGTGTCCACTCTCACCCACCGCTTCCTTGATCGGTGGAGGGTCGTTAGCCGAACGGGTAGGAAAAGGACTTATAAATTCTCATTAAAAGTATGATGAATATTATAAAGTAAGTAAATGCTTTTATTAAATTCCCAATCTTAGTTACTTTAGGAAAATGTGAATAAGGTGCTAATCCATGAAATTACACTTTACACTTTGTTTAAGTCGTTAGTGGAGCTCGTGTGGTTAACCGGCACACTAACTTGGACTTAACAAGGTAGGTAAAGGGTGACTTAAAGTTTATTATAGGTCGGTGGAGCTCGTGTGGTTAACCGGCACATCGATTGAGTAATAAACATTGAGTGTACCAAGTGATTTGCATGGTTACTTCACACCTCGTTTTGTGATCCTCGGTATCCCAGTCACAAAACTTGGAGGGCACACTCGAGATTGAAACATGCCTTTGAAAAGTTCATTGAATCTAAAAAGAATCTAGGAATTTCTAAGAACCAATTAAAAACCTAATATTTATATTTCGTTTTTCATGGTGGAAATTGGTGAATCGTCATTCACCTACCTTTCAAATATGTTATAGCTTGGATTACGGCATACCTCTTCTAAGTTATAATATATTGTGATTGGATCCTAGCCTTAATATTACATTTGGGTGTTTTATTAAGGACTCTCTTAATATCTAAATTAATCTTGTTCTCTTCTTTCAGATGTCTTCAAACAATGTTGCTTCTGGCTCTAATCCTAATGGCTCCTTTACCCTTATGAACTTGTGTGGGAAAGTCACTTTTGATGGATCCAACTTCAATGAATGGATCAGAAACATCAGGATGATTACCCGCTATGAGGACAAAGAATATGTCCTTGACAAGGAGCTTAAGGAGATTGATGAGACCACTGCAACTCCCCAGGAGATCGCTGACTTCCGGGCACATGAAAGGGATGCTACAAAAGTGGCATGCATCATGTTGGCCACCATGACAGCGGAACTCCAAAAGTCCTATGAGGACTTCTACCCTTTTGAAATGCACCAAGATCTGATGGAAAGATACCATCAAAGTGCACGACAAGAGAGGTATGAAATCATATGCTCTATCATAACAACCATGATGAAGGACGGGGAATCCGTCACGAGCCACATGCAGAAAATGCAAAGGTATGTGGATCGGTTGCTGAAGCTTAATGTGAACTTCCCTGAGGAGCTTGCAATAGATATCATTTTGCACTCCTTACCATCGTGCTATGATCAATTCCGCATGACATATCACATGAATAAGGAAGAGGTCACACTCAGCAAACTTCAGGGACTCCTCAAGACCGCAGAAACAGGTCTTAAGGGTAAGTCGGTTGTTAACACTCCTACTCGAAACTCCGCCCCGGTTTTGGCAATCGGGAAAGGTAGAGGGAAGAAGAGGAAGAGCTCTTCGAAGGGTACCAAGGCTAGGACCCTTGATGGCTCTTCTTCAAGTGGAACCAAGAAAGGTTTTGTCACTCCTTCTTCTGACCCTAAAGAGGCTGAATGCTTCTATTGCCATGAAAAGTCACATTGGAAGCGGAACTGCCCAAAGTACCAGCAAGATGTGAAGGATGGGAAAGTTAAACCCAACCATGCAGGTATTTACACTATCTTATCTAATAACTCACCCCATTCTAACTCTTGGGTCCTTGATACCGGTTGTGGTATTCATATCTGTTCTGATTTGCAGGGACTAAGAAGAAGTGAGAATGTGGAGCAAGGAAGAATAAACATAATCATGGGGAATAGGATAGCTTTACCTGTCACCAAGATTGGAGTTTATACTTTATCGCTAAGTAGTGGGTTTAGTTTAGATTTGAATAAATGTTGTTATTCGCCAGAAATGGCAAGAAATATTATTTCCTTTCATGTATTGTATAAACAAGGTTTCACCTTTTCATTTGATAATGAAGTTGGTTCGATTAATGCTTTCTTTAATAATGTTCTTTATTTTAAAGCATTACCTTGTGATGGTGTGTATGAAACTGTATCTGTGGTTGATAACTTAGGAAATAATGTATTCTGTATTGATTCTGTTAATGATAATAACTTGGATAAAGCATCATTATGGCATTGTCGTCTTGGACATATAAGCAAGAAACGCATAGGACAACTCCAAAAGGATGGAGTATTGGAGTCATTTGACCTAAAGTCAGATGATAGTTGCGAATCATGATTACTTGGAAAAATGACAAAGTCACCCTTCACAGGCTCTTGTGAGAGGGGTAAAGGTTTGTTGGATCTTATACACACGGATGTGTGTGGGCCCTTCAAACATGCCACAAGGGATGCTAATCGTTATTATTTGACTTTTACTGATGATTAAAGTAGATATGGATATGTCTACTTAATCAAGCATAAGTCAGAGACTTTTGAGAGGTTTAAAGAGTTTAAACAGGAAGTCGAGAATCAATTGGGCAGGAACATTAAGATGCTTCGATCCGATCGAGGTGGTGAGTATCTTAGTTCAGAGTTCCTCGACTATCTTAGGGAATGTGGGATTGTCTCACAATTGACACCTCCCAGGACACCGCAGTTGAATGGTGTAGCTGAGAGGCGTAATCGAACCTTGTTGGATATGGTTCGTTCCATGATGAGTCGAGCTTCGCTACCAATCTCATTTTGGGGGTATGCCTTAGAGACTGCCGCCCATATCCTTAATCTAGTTCCCACAAAGAAAGTTGCCAAAAATCCTCATGAGATGTGGACTGGTAAAGTACCCAAACTAGACCACATTAAGATTTGGGGTTGCGAGGCTTTCGTAAGACGCGAGAATCATGATAAGCTCGAACCTCGAAGTGAGAGGTGTATTTTCATCGGCTACCCACAGAAATCCTTTGGTTACCTCTTCTACAGACCTAGTGAGAATGTGGTCTTTGTAGCTAGGAGGGCTTTCTTTCGAGAGAGAGAGTTCATAAGCCAAGGAGACAGTGGGAGGCAAGTTGACCTTGAAGAAATTCAAGAGTCAAGTGGTGAAGGAACTTCAAACCCTAGCACTCAACTTGAGGAGGAAACTTCTGTTGAGCCAATTGACAAGTCTGTACCTCTGAGGCGTTCCACAAGGGTTAGGAATGCACCTGAGCATTACTATGGATTCCATATTACTGCGGAAGGTGATACACTTATCAGTGATGAGACACTGATAGGTCTGGATGAACCTAACAGTTACGCGGAAGCCATGGCAGGCCCTGAGTCAGCCAAGTGGAAAGAGGCAATGGACAGCGAGATACAGTCCATGTATGACAATCAAGTTTGGAACTTGGTTGAGAATGTACCAGGTCGTAAGACTGTAGGGTGCAAATGGATCTTCAAGAAGAAGACCGACATGGATGGTAATGTACACACTTATAAGGCACGACTGGTTGCAAAGGGTTTCTCACAAACTCCGGGAGTTGATTATGATGAGACCTTTTCTCTAGTGGCCAAGATTAAGTCTATTAGGGTTCTGTTAGCCATAGCCGCATTTTATGACTATGAAATATGGCAAATGGATGTCAAAACCGCTTTCCTTAATGGAAAGTTGGCTGAGGATGTTTACATGAGTCAGCCATAGGGTTTTGTCAACACAGAGTACCCTAATAGAGTGTGTAAGCTTGAGAAATCCATTTATGGGTTAAAGCAAGCACCTCGCAGATGGAATCTTTGCTTTGATGAGAAAGTCAAGGAATTTGGCTTTTCTAGGAGTGAAGATGAATCTTGTGTATATGTCAAGGCTAGTGGGAGTATAGTTAGCTTTTTGGTATTGTATGTGGATGACATACTACTCATAGGAAATGACATCCCAACTCTGCAGGAAGTTAAGTCCTGGCTTGGGAAGTGTTTCTCTATGAAGGACCTAGGAGAAGCTGCCTATATTCTAGGGATAAGGATCTTGAGAGACCGGAGTAAAAGACTAATTGGACTTAGTCAGAGTACTTACTTGGATAAGGTGTTGAAGAGATTCGGCATGCAGGACTCCAAGAAAGGAGAGTTACCCATCCAGAGTAATGCCAGATTGAGTAAGACACAAAGCCCTAGTACTGAGGCTGAGATAGCATAAATGAGTCGAATACCTTATGCTTCGGCTGTAGGATCGATCATGTATGCTATGACGTGTACTCGACCTGATGTAGCCTTTGCTTTGAGCATGGTTAGCAGGTATCAGGGGAACCCTGGCAAGGCACACTGGACTGCGGTAAAGAATATCCTCAAGTACCTACGGAGGACTATGGACTGGGTCCTTACCCTCGGTGGGAGTGAAGACTTGAGAGTTGTAGGGTATAGTGATGCTAGCTTTCAGACTGATAGGGATAATTTCCGCTCTCAGTCAGGCTGGGTCTTTACCTTAAATGGAGGAGCAATTTCTTGGAAGAGTTCCAAGCAAGAGACAGTGGCTGATTCAACTTGCGAATCAGAGTATATAGCAGCTAGCGAGGCAGCAAAGGAGGCGATATGGCTGAAGAACTTCATTGGAGACCTTGGAGTTGTACCAGCTATTAAAGAGCCAATGGAAATTTTCTGTGATAGTGAAAGTGCAGTTGCCTTAGCCAAGGAACCAAGGGATCACGGGAGATCCAGACACATCGACAGAAAATACCATTTCATCAGACATCGAATAGAAGAAGGACTCCTCGTGGCAAAGAGGGTATCATCGGATGAGAATCCAGCAGATCCCCTCACGAAGGGACTGACTCGGGTTAAGCATCTCCAGCATGCTCGGAGCATAGGGCTGAAGGATGATATTAGATTTAGTAGTTAGATAACCTTGAAATTTGTAAAGTGTAATTGACATTAGATGATGAATAAAAGGTGTTTTATTTATGAGTAAAGTGTTGCTATCTCTTGTCGATCGTTTACTATATTTCTTTTGCATGTTTTGACTTCCAGAATAATTATGTTTGGTATATCATATTATTCGAACCTCCACAGTCGGTCATATGTCGGAAGTAGGTATGAATCAAGACTGTCATGATTGGTTGCAGAGGTCTAAGTTGTTGTACATGGCTACAACACTCATGAGTGCTCATAAGTTCTGAGCATTGGACTCAACCCACGCTCACTGGAATCACTTCATGGAATTTATCTCGAGTGATCGTGAGACGGTAATATCATATAAGTCTTCAAACCTAGAGATATGATTTGTTACTTATGAGTTGGTTATGCATTGATTGTACGTTAACGCATTGGTAACTCGATGTTATAAAATGTGCTTTTGTGTATAATTCAATGAGTGGTAGAACAAACATATGAGTCGAAGTTTATCTGTTCCTTCTTGGATTAGAAGCTGATATCTGGGCCCCTCGATGATTTTGTTTTGACCTATGTACCGGGCCCGGTCAGAACTAAGTTGATGTGTTCAATTGAGTTCTATGTCAAACAAATCGGAAATCGGGAAACAAACTGCTGGACACAAAGTAAGACATTGTTCCATGTATTTGTCCGTCTGATATCTAGAACAGAGGATTATATGATCACTTATCTTAAATGGCGTATCATCATCTTCTCTGTTCCGAGAGACCTTGAAAGAGCTACGATTGCCGATCGGTTCCTGAAGTATTGCGGTTATAGTTATTAGACTTATCCAAGTGGGAGACTGTTGGATAAGGTGTCTAAGTCCATAACTATTTCTGGTATGTACTTGACCCGACCCGGCATGGTCCATTTGGGTTGCATGGCACCATGCAATTGGATAAACTAAAATGAGAGAAATAACACTTATTGTTTATTAATATATTATAAGTTCTAATATATTAATAATATTATTTAATTAGTTTGATCAAGAATTAATTTAGAATTAATTAAGTGATCAAAAGATAACTAATTAAATATATGGGTAGATTATGTAAATCTTCCATATCTTATATAGTGGGCTAAGAGGCTCCGTGGATTATCAAGTTGGGTTCCACCCATAGGATGCTCCATGGATGCTCCATGGGAGTTACAAACCCATGGGTCATGGAAATGAAGAGTCATGACACATTAGGGTTTACATGGTGTAACCCTAGATGTGTCAACACTATATAAGAAACCCATTCTCCACCAAAAATGGGCTACACTAAGAAACAAGAGGGCTAGAGCCGATTTTGCAAGTGTAAGATTCTCTCAAAGTTTACTCCTTTGCATTTGGTGTTGTGTGAAGCATTTGAGGCATCACACTTGGGGTGCTAGGCTCACAAGGTTTCAAGGATCATAATCAACAACAAGGTAAGTTATTCTATCTTTCATTCAAGTTAAAAATGTTCCCCATGTATGCTAGATAGGAATATAACCTTGGAATTCAACTTTGCATGATTATTAGACAAACATAGATCCAAGGTTAGTAGGTTTGCATGTACACTTAGGAAGTGTTAGAATGCTCAAAACCCATCATACTCAATAATAGTTTTAGACTTATCCAAGTGGGAGACTGTTGGATTAATGTCTAAGTCCATAACTATATTTGGTATGTACTTGACCCGACCCGGCATGGTCCATTTGGGTTGCACTTCACCGGCATAATTTATATGGATAGTCTTTTGAGAATAGTATATTTATTATTTATATTAATATATTATAAGTTCTAATATATTAATATGGAATCATATTATTTAATTAGTATTGATCAAGAATTAATTTAGAATTAATTAAGTGATCAAAAAGAACTAATTAAATATGGACTCTTATATATATATGGAATGGGCCAAGTTCATTTAGGTTGGGCTAAGCTTTCATGGATGGTCCATGGAGCTTTTAACCTATGGATCCTATGTAAATGAAAGGTCATGGGTATTAGGGTTTACATGGATGTAACCCTAATCCTCCATAATATATAAAGGGGTCCTTGGCTCACAAAATTGGCACAAGTGTGTGAAAATAAGAGTGGGCCGATTTTAGTGTGCATACATATTCTCTCAAGTTCTTCCAAGGTGTTTTGGTGATTTGTGATTCCATTTGAGGCTTCCACACTATTGGGGCTAAGCTCTTAAAGCTTGAAGACATCAAGCTACATCAAAAGGTATGTCATCTAACTAGAACTTTGTAGTATAGGTGCTTTATAATATGCTAGTTAGGATGAAACCTTGGAATAGTTAATATTTGCATGTATAATAGAGAAAACATAGATCCAAGGTTTATAGGGTTGCATGTACACCATAGGAGTGTTAGAATGCTCAAAACCCAACACAAGTGTTTTTCGATCTTTTTATGAAGCCGGGAGCTTTTCAGCTCCTGAGGGTTCCTCTCCACCACAACCTGCGCATGATGCTGCCTCCGAGAGGCTTGCCAGGTTTTTGGCCCAACAAGATTCAGACCCTTCACCCCGAGGCAAAGGGATATCTATAGGTGAAGGAAGTTCAGGGGGAGCGGACCCATAAATTTCTGAGCTCAAGGAGGAAATTGGTATTCTGAATCAAAAACTCATTGAAAATGACGTTTTGATTGGAAATCTCGACATTCGAGTTTTCGAGCTTGAGGAAGAAAATTCGCTAAGATCAAAATAAATTTCTGCTCTACAGCTCAACCTTGGAGCCTTGACCGCTAGTTACTACGACCTGAAGAACAAACTGATAGCAAAATTTGGAAACAAATTCAAAACAAATGTCGAAGAACCAAGTGCAATTGTGACTTCTCAAACTGCCCCTGCCAATACATCTCAACCAAATCTGCTTGATAATTATCCACCAGTCAGAACCACAATAATTGTTGACCGATTTGAGAGTGAACTTGCTCAAGCTCATCCAAGAATAACTCTGAAGCAAGGTCCAAGACAAGTTACTACTCAACGAAAGGGAGGTTTGCTCTTCATGAAAAACTCCGACAAAAATGTTCGTGAAGATCAACCTCAATTCACTGTGACTGATCTCGGAAAGAAGCGATTTAGAGATAAATACGGTGACCGGTCAGGAATTCTAATGTGGGGTTTTCATGAAATATTAAATTGCTGGTTGGTAAAGCGCAAGAGCGAAAACGTGGAGTATTACATGCACAAGAATGACTTTTCTTCTTTGACAAAGGTAGACCTCACTGAACTTGCCGATGCTCCATTTTCAAACCCAACTAATGATCCACGAGGAACGGATTTCAAAATCTTCTTAGAAAATCAAGTACAGAGGAAATTCGATGGAATGAAGACAACCAGATCCTTCGTGAAAAGAGCCAAATATGTTTTTGATCCTAAGACCAACGACATATTCAAGATCATGATGTGGCCTCCTACAAAGCAGATGACACAAATTCCTATTGTTAAGCATTTTTGTGATGGATCGCTGAACAATATGGAATACTGGGTTTTTGATGAAGCCACAGCCTCTGTTGTCATCAAATTCCCAGATGGTGTCTTTTCGTATCGTTGATAAGAAGGATTTGCTACAGTTTGGTGAACGGGTTATTCACACTTTGGCTCGACATCAAATCATATGCAAGCATGAGATTCTAGAGGTTGCTGCTAAAGAATTTACAAGCATGATTGTTGAGATTATTGAAAAGAAGATGTGGCTAGGGGAAATGGGAAGGTCTAACGTACTGGTCATTGAGAAAGACTGAACTTATGCTAGCGTCAAATCATGGGGGAGACTGTAAGGTCATATTTTGTTGGTTTGAGCTAGGCATTCATCTGTATAGGTCTTGTTAGTATTTGTTTGGGTTGTTTAGAGGGTTTGCGGTTGGGTGAACCGAAAATAGGGGTTTTCGGTTCAATTGGTGTTGGCGGCTGCAAGGTTGTTTGCGGTCGTGAACTGTTTATGGTTCATGTTCCCTATATATATGTGTCAGTCTTGTCAGAATGTACGATGGTTGTATTTGTGTGTGTCCATTGTAACAGACATTTGCAGCTCAATAGAAACGTGTGAAATTTGGATCATTCTTGCTTGTACTCCTTCTTGTTCTCATTGATTATTGCTTGTTCTTGTGTTTGATCACTAGTTGGTTCTAGATTTGGGGACTTACAAAGGGTAAGATGGTCTTTTACCTTGGAAATTGTTTAAGTAGCTTAGATTCTTGAATATGGGTCGAGATCCAATTATTAATTGGACATTATTTGATGATGTCAGCACGGGGATTTTTTCGTATCAGCAGAACAAGATTTATTTGAGAGATTCAGCAGCTTGAGGTGAGTTTCCTCACTGTGTTTAGCGGGTTGAAGGCACCAATGGCGGCCCATGGTTTGATATGTTAGGATGCTAGTTTTTTGCGTGGCTCATGCATGTGTTATGTGTTTATATGTATACCGGGCGGGGTCCGATGACTATCATGTATGCTATTTATCTTTGTGATTATTGCATGTGTTTATACGATTATATGTTTATTTGTTTATATGTATACCGGGCGGGGTCTGACGACTGACAAATCTGTATACCGAGCGGGGCCTGATGTCGGGCGGGGCTCAATGTCGGGCAGTGCCCACTATATGTTTGATATGTATGGTATGTGTTATTTTAGGGAACTCACTAAGATTGGTGCTTATGGTTTTTAGTTTATGTTTCAGGTACTTCTGCTTCGAAGGGGAAGAGCCCGGGATGATTTCAGTACACACACCACATCGTTTCGTATTTTTGTTACTCTGATGTACTTGGATGTTATCGATACACTTTGATTCACTATGGTTTTTATGATGTTGTTTGGATAATGGTTTTAAATAATTTAAAAATCGAAATTTTTAGTCTTAATTTTTGGGACGCTACAAGTTGGTATCAGAGCCTTAGTTTGATGTATTCAGACATACTCTCGTGTGTGTCTGAACTCAAACTGCGGGTTTGGTAGAATTTTTCAAAAAGAAATGTTTTATAAACGGGTTTTCTAATAAAAGAAAGAGGGTGTGGTGCATGCAATCGACCGAGCTCAAGTAATTTTTCCCAAAATACCCATACATGTTTTATTATATGCTTTGAATTGTGAATCTATGAATCACATATTAGTTAGAGCTAAGGATCTGATTAGGATTTGCATGATAGAATGCTAGGAGAGATGCCTATATATGCCTACTATATGAGCTTGTAGACTTGCATGCTAGTACTGATAAGCCAGTAATAGGATGGCCTGTTTAGGTTATGCTTGTTCCGATTACTCAATGCTTGAATGTTGCTTGCTTTGTGCTTTTTCGGAGTTCTCAGTAGCTTCAGCTAACTAGTAAGCGAATATATTAAGTTACATATTATTGATACTAAGTCGAAAGGTAAAATTTCTATTTTCCAAGGAGAAGATGTGGGTTCGATTCCCACTATCCGCCCAAAATGAAGTCATTTATTTAATATCTAATATCATAAAATGTAAAATGAGAAAGGTATAGTTAGCCTTCATAGTGTAGTGATTCTATCCTTCCCCTTTTTTCCTTCAACCCCAAAACAAAAAGTGTTAACTAATTACTAGTTACTAGAGTAAAACATACAATTTTTTTGACAAAAAGTATTGCAGACAAGCTTTGAACTCGCGGCCTCATGTCGGGTGGGGCCCGATGATGGGCGGGGCCCTTTATATGTTTGATATGTATGGTATGTGGTATTTTGAGGAACTCACTAAGCTTTGTGCTTACAGTTTTTAGTTTATGGTTTAGCTACTTCTGGTTCGAAGGGGAAGAGCCCGAGATGATTGCAGTGCACACACCACATCGTTCCACATTTTTATTACTCTGATGTACTTGGATGTTATCGATACACTTTGATTCACCATGCTTTTTATGATGCTGTTTAGATAATGGTTTTAATTAATTTAAAAATCAAAATTTTTAGTCTTAATTTTTGGGACGTTACATGGAGGATCACCATGACATGGCGAGAAATTGTTGGTTGCAGATTTCTTTTGACCCGCCATGGCGAGGCCACCATTGGTGACTTAAACCCTAATTTTCCAAGTTTTGTTCATTATTTAAAGGAATGTGGAGGCTAGGGTTTGCTCACCCTCAGCCTCCATCACTCTCCTAAGCCCTGAAGAAACCCTAGTTCCTTTCATCCATCGTTGAAGTTTTTTTGGTGCCTTTGGAAGATTTTAGAGGAAGAAGAAGTAAGAAGTGAGCTAAGATCCAACAAGCAAGTTTCCATTCCTCATCTTAGCACAAATTTGGACCTCTGTAAGTGTCTAAGACTCCACATTTATGTTGTTAGTTTTCTAGATCTTGAGTTTTATCCCATATTCTTGTTGTTCATGATAGTTGAGATGGTGAGATCCCATAAAGTTTGCAAATTTATGAATCTCTAGGACATTTGGAGTGGTTGATGGTTTGGATCTGAAGTATGGTTGGATTTTGAGCCATGCATGAGATTTTTGGTTATAACCCTTATATGCATGTCTATAAAATAACAACTTTTAGGTTAATTTTGGTGCTGGAAACTCTTTTGGAATTGATGGACTAAGAACTTTAGAGATTAAGTGCTTAATGGTTAAGTCCATGTCATGTTTTGCCTTTATTTGAACCTAGGGTTTAAGATCTTGATCTCTTGGAAGGTCTTAATGGATAAAGTTGGAAACTTTATCCATCTAGACCATAAAAAGGACTAGATCTGAGCTTTGGAGCTCTTGGGATCGAAGGAAACAACTTAACCCATTATGTTGTTAAGAACTTAGTGCCCACGACGTGGTCTTAGGTTGCCACAACGTGGCGACTGGGGAACCATGGTCTGTTTTGTCGTTTTTAGGCCACGACGTGGTCATGGATGGCCACGATGTGGTAGTCGACTGAAGTCAACTTTGACCGTTGACTTTTTGGCATGAGTTAACTTTTGGTCAAACTCCTAGTGTTTGGAAGGAGAGCTAAGGGTTTACCCTGTGTGGCTGTATAGGTGGTGTATAGCATCTGTAATTTTAGCAGTGAGTGCGGTAGCAGTTGATTATCGTCTAAAAGGTGAGTCTTCTCACTGTATTGGTCGGTTGAAGGTACCAATATCGGCCCACTGGATTGTGCAGGATGCTAGTTGTCTTTGTGATACTTGCATGAAAGACCATGAGAATAGCCTGTGTCATTTTTATTAAAGATCATGAGGGTAGCCCATGACAATTGCATGAAAGATCATTACACTTGGATGTTAGCCCATGACATTTTAAGGAAAGACCATGGGGGTAGCCCATGACACTTGGTTGTAAGACCCTGGGGGTAGCCCATGACATTCCAGGGAAAAGACCATATGGGGTAGCCCATGTCAGTTGTATGTATGGTATGTGGTATTTGGGAAAACTCACTAAGTTTTGTGCTTACAGGTTTGTGGTTTAATATTTTCAGGTACTTCCAGTTTGAAAGGGAATGACCCGACATGAATGTACAACATCCCTTTTATGATTTCCGCATAGATGATTATTCTACTCTGATGTTTTTGATACATTATTTTATGATGATTGAGACACTTTGATGTATGTTTTGATGATTTAAAAATAAAAAAATTTATCGTTATTTTTGGGTTGCTGCACGATTCCTTTGAGGGGGTCTTTAGACACCGAAATCCAAGCACGCACTAAAGTATTTTTTTTCCTCCCAAATCTTTGGTGACGGTTTTGGTTGTTGTCGTTGAGAAGATTATTGGGTTTGAAAAGTTGATGTTGTGGAAATTGTTCTACGGTGAATAATAAATTTTAATTGAACGATTTTTAGTGTGAGTAATAGAGGACAAAAAGAATAGAGTGAAAAGACTATAGTGAAGTGGTCATATTTGGAGGTAAAATTTGAATGCATTTTTTTTTGTTTTTTATGGTCATTATTCCACTCCTCTTTTCCGTTAGGCATTGTTTTTTGGGGTATATACCACGACACATCACGAACGAAGCCAACATCGGCGTGATATGCACAATCATGAGGTCATACGTTATATCCACCACTAACCATTATAGTGGTGGATGTCACATCATTACTACACTCCCTACCACTAATCACGAGATACCTACCACTAAAACATCACTCCACCTCATTTTTTTAAATTTAATTCAAAAATAATTAAAAACATATAATTTTTTTAAATACTAATAACTGATTAAATGGTCAAGTAAAAATCATATATTTTTTTTAAATACTAATAAGTGATTAGGAAATATAAATCCAAGGTTTAATTTGTCATTTTAGAAACTATTTATGTTAATGGATTTCTGGTCAGGGGTGCTTTCTGCCAATATACTGTATCTCATGGATCAAAGTTGCTAAGACTTGAGAAGCTATATCTTCTTCCCTAGCAAAAGGACGCAGCTCGCAGCAAAATAAAGCACGTCAAAATGAGCAATCCAACCCCATTGGTCGTCCTTGCTCGTCTTCCCCACCACGAATTGCAACGATAACGGCCGGCCACGACCGGTCGGGATGGTGTGCACGAACCACGACCGTGGCCACGTCAACCACGAACCAAATTGTGGTCGGTATACGCGATGGTCTGACATCCATGCCACTTTTCCATGGGACCTCGTCTTGTTATGTACACGCCATGCCCTAATAGATATACATCATGAATTAGAGAAATATTAAAAAAGAAAAAATGACTTGCTAACGCATGATATAGTATTTTCGATTTTCTTGATTCTTTTATTAAAATTCTAAGCGGATATAAGTTTTGATTACACTTATGGTCATATAATGTAAATAGCTCTAAAATAAGATTTTCTTGATTCTTTTATTAAAATTTTAAAAGGATATAAGTTTTGGTTACACTTATGGTCATTTAATGTAAACTAGTGGGTGAGCCCGTGGTGAACTACGGGTCACCATTGTGGTTGTTCTTGTATGTTTATTGAACTCGGTATTACTGAAATGCGTCTTGTTTTATTCCAAATGTTTATTTCAAAGACAAAGTATTACATAGTTGGACGCATTTGTACACCGTAGATGCAAAGCTACCACATCAGACGCGTGTCCCAGTTGACCCCACAAAGGATCACGATGACAAAAGAACGCTCAAAACGGAAGTACAAAAAAAATTGAAAACGAAAACAAAAATTGAAGACATATCGATCGGAGAGAAACGTGAAATGTGGAAAACAGAGAAAAAATAGGGAGGTGAGTCAGTTGTGCCAGTTGAACTAAAAGTGAAAATAATGTAAACAATATAAAACAGAGACAAATTATAGCAACAAAGCAAAATAAGGTGATCAAAATATCAAAAACCAAAAGACATGGACAAATTATGGCAAGGGAGCAAAGTAATATGGTCAAAATATGAAACACAATAAAATAGGAACAAATTATAACAACCGAGCAAAAATAAGATGATCAAAATATCAAAAACCAAAAAATAAAGACAAATTATGGCAAATAAGTAAAGTAATATGGTGAAAATATGAAACATAAGAGTAAACTGTTCCTAACTGTCTTAGGAGTTAAAGTCGGTATGGGGAAGAAGAAGACGCGTGAAGGCTGATGTGGCACAGCCCAAGACACGTGAACATCGCCCCATATTCCAGTGGGGTGCGCGTGACGTGAGGCGGAGGACGGGCGAAGATGGAGTCAGTGATTGGTCCATTCCATTTTTTGACCGTTGTTGTTACCGTTTGATAAATGCAAAAAAAAACTTTTTATTACTTTTTCAAATTCTCTCCTATATATACGTCCATTTTACATATAATTTCCACTAAACCACACTCACATTTTTTCAAAACAAACACACACATTAAACCAAAAAATGGATAATTTTCCACCTCCGCTTGCTTCGTCATCCGATGATAACGATTCTGATGACGATTTGATTTTGTATACGCTGTTGTCCGCGGCACGAGACATGGTACGTGAGAGGGGCGAAAGTTCAAACGCCGAGAAGAAGCATAGAAAATGGATCAACCAGGATCGTGAGGCGGCACATGAACTTTTGGTACGTTATTATTTTGCCGTTGATAGTTTATATGATCTATCGAAATTCGAAGAACGTTTTCGTATTAGTAGAAATTTATTTTTACGTATAGCTAGAGATTTGGCACGTAATTATGAATTTTTCCAATTACGATGGGATGCTAGAGGTAAACGCGGTTTTACTACGATACAAAAATGTATGGCCGCTCTTAGACAATTGGCATACGGCATGGCATCGCCGCAGACGCATCAGATGAGTATCTGAAAATGTCTGAAAGGACGGGTCGAGAGTGTACATATCTATTTTTTGAGTATGTCATAGAGCTTTACCGTGACATGTACTTGCGACATCCAACTAAAAGCGATGTTGAACAGTTGTATGTCGCGCATCAAGCTAAGCATGGTTTTCCAGGGATGCTTGGTAGCATTGATTGTACACATTGGCAGTGGGCAAACTGTCTCAACGCGTGGCGTGGCCAGTTCACGCAAGGTGATCATGGGGTGCCGACTGTTATTTTGGAGGCGGTTGTTTCAATTGACCTATGGTTTTGGCATGCATTTTTTTGGTATGGTTGGGTCAAACAATGACCTGAATATGCTCCAAGCGTCTCCGATATTTAACGATATTTTACAGGTTAAAGCACCAGAAATGCCATATGTTGTCAATGGAAATAAATACAAATATGGGTATTACCTAGGTGATGGGATATATCCAGAATACACTACATTTGTCAAGTCATACACATTTCCGACCGACGATAAACGTAAAATGTTTAAGTTAGCACAAGAATCTGCAAGGAAGGATGTAGAAGGGGTGTTTGGAGTCCTCAAACAAAAGTGACACATAATCAAACATCCAGCACGAACATGATACAGAGAAAAATTGAGGACGGTGTTGACTGCTTGTGTTATTTTACATAACATGATAATAGAAGAAGAGGGTAGCACTATTTGCTCATATACCACAAACGATATACTTAATCCACCTGTAGTAATACAAGTTGGCAGCCCGACAAATTTCTCAAGGGTTTTGGAAATACAAAACCGTGAAACACATCACAATCTACGACATGATTTGACCAAATACATATGGGAAAGACAATTTCAAGGGCAAAATGACGGTGAAGACGAGGATGATGACGATGGTGACGGCGAAGAGGATGATGGCGGTGACGACGAGGAGGATGACGATGGTGACGACGATGCGGATGATGTCGGTGACGACAACGACGACGATTAAAATTTTTCTATGTTTTTTTTATGTTTTTTAATTTTTATTTTATTTAGACAATGTAATGTTTAATTTTAGTAATTTAAGTTTTAAATTTCTATGTTTTTAATTAATGAAATGTGGTTTTATGTTTTTATGTTTTAAAAAATTAATTTATGTTATAATTATGCTTTTTAATTAATATAATGTTCAAAAAATAAAAAAAATAAAAACAAAAGAACTTGTAGAGTGATAACCATTTCTAATGTTTAACGGGCTGGTGGTGGGTTGGGTGTGAAGCTGACGTGACGCACATCACTTTTTCGGTGGGATAGATGTGATACTCCTCAAAGCCTAAAACGATTCCCCATAATTCACCCATGGTTTTGTGAAAAAATGGAATGTTGGGAAAGAATATGGGCAATATTTGTCAGACTGTGGATGAGGCATACAATGACGTGTGCATCCTTGTAAGATAGGTGAGTCAGTTAAGGTGTAATCAATCACAGGTCTACACGTATCTAAGCCAATATAATAGATTATTGTTATTTTGAGTATAGTAAATTAAACTACGGTTGGAGTTGTACATAGTCCCACATAGACGGTAAAAACACAATTTTGCCCTTAATTATTTTTTTTTTCTGTCATTTATTGGGTGTCGTCTTCACCCACCCCTCTCTCCGCTGTATCATCACAGTCAAATATGTCCAAGCCTTGGATCCCATCGTCTCTACGTTGTGTGTTCACACTAGGGGTGAGCCGAAAAACTAGATACCAGTTTTCAAAATGAAAACCGTTTTGTAACTGTTGGTTTCGAAACTAGAACCGTTATAATGGTTCCGGTTTAGGTTCGTAAATATTGGAACCAATAGAAAGTCCTTATAGTTCTAGTTTTTGATTTTTTAAAATCACTGCTCTTTGAGTATCTGTCGAAATCGATTTTAACTATTCATCTATTTTTCATTATAATATTTACTATCTCTCAAATCGGATGTTATTGATTCAAATATCATTAGGAGACATATATGATATTTAGAGTAGCTTAGTTTGTATTGTTCCAAAAAAAAAAAAATCTTTAGATCGGATCCTAGTATTATAATAATTTCCTAGTAATTTGATTAGCAAAAGATAACTGCCGATTAATTTTAACGTATTAAATAAATAAAAAGTATCATCAAATATTCAAATTTAAACTGAAAAGATACTAATTCCATAGTTAATCATTCACGATTTGTACTTTTAGTTTATTACCATAATTTATCCAAACCATAGTATGTAGATGATGAATGCAATGTGTATTTTTCACAAAAATAGACGCATCTTCATTTTTTATTATTTATGCATATATATTGAAGAAACATTCACCAAGATAACATTTATATATTTTTATCCGCATATATGCATTTCATGTATTTTGCTACACTTATTTAACATATTGTTTAAAAATGTCAGAAACGAGTATCCGGTATTCCAAAATCTGAAGAACCAATCATTTAGCCTGAAACCACATCGAGTGAATCTACACCAGAGCAACTCCGACCAAATCAAACATCTAACATCAAACATCAACAACAACACCAAACTATCACCAAACAATCTAAGGAAAAAAAATATTCAATTTAACAATCCAAAAATAGAATGTATCAGGGCCGTAATGAGCAGAAATTGAAAGTTATAGATCCACTTTAAGACTTTAAGGGGGTGTTTGGCTTGTCTTTTTGAGAGACAAAAGTCTTTTTTGGAAAAAATAAAAGGAAAAAGATGTTTGATAAAAACATTTTAAAAGCTGCTTTTGGATTTTAAATATAAGGAAAAGTGACTTTTTGGAAAAGTTAGAAAATTCTGACTTTTTGTAACTTTTCCAAAAAAGACTTTTGCCTCTCAAAAAGACAAGTCAAACACCCCCTAAGAGTCTAAAAACCGATCACTTGGAAGTGATCATAAAACTCGTTCAAACTTCTTTGGGAATTTAATTTGATCTTATTTAAAGTCATAAAAATGATTTCATCCAATTTGGAATTTCCCTTCTATGATTACCCACATCAACCCGGATGGAAAATGGACTTTTAGAGAAAACTAGGCGAATTATCCCGTATTGCGCGAAAATAGAATTATATAGTTAAAATAATAACTTTTACGAAATTATTATTTAATATTTCTACTTTGAAACAAAATGTTAGTAGTAAAACAAACATATAGTTAATATATTAGTTTTATTAAACATTATAGTTTAATTTTTAAGTCATTGTGATAATATAACGTGTAATAAAACGTATGAACAAAAATATGAACTGCAACTTTTAGTAACATAAAAATAGAAAAAACATCTATTATAACATTTGTATTAAAAAGGATATATATACAACGAATAATAAAAAATATGAAAAATAAACACTATAACTTTTAATAACATAAAAACACTAAAACATCTATTATAACATTTATATTAACTCTTCATATTTAAATCACAAATCTCTTCAAATACATTAATGTTTTAATGAGCAAAAATTTACAACCTTATAAAAGAAAAGAAAATAAAAAGTTATTAATGATTATTAATTAATAATCATAAGTTAAAAACTCTTGAGTTGTAACTAATAAATATACATAAATTAGAAAACTCTTAGAGTTGTAGTGTGAGTTTCAAATGAATGCAGTACTTGGAAATGTATATTTATTATTATTATTATTATTATTATTATTATTATTATATTCGTCTAAATAATTGGTTTTGATGCATTATTTTAATCCCCTCCATTATTAAACATAAAGATATTTAATTATAAATTTATAACATACATAGGTGCATATACATGTTAAACAAATCACATAATATATATATATATATATATATATATATATATATATATATATATATATATATATATATATTCGTAAATGTCATATGGAATTCTTGTCGTAGTAATATGGATAAATTACTTTCATATGAAGAACATATCATGATAAGTCTATCATAATTACATATCAAATGTTCAAAATTATGTTATCTTTTAAATATTGTCTTTTAAATATGTTGTGTAGGATAACCCAACAAAAAAAATAATAGAAAATAAACATAATCAAAATAGAAAAACTACAATAAAATAAATAAGAGCATTGGGTGGTTGAATATATATAAATAAAGAAGTTACATAAACATACATTTAAATCAAAAGAAAAAACTAACATTCGTCAACCTATATCCATTTTATGAATCATCTTTCTTCATTTAACATCATTCAACCATAGAAACTTTATGACAATTCTTCAGTAACCTGCAATCAAAATATTTTTCTTCAAAAAGAAGAATCAGAAAGATCTTCCAAGCAAAACATTGATGTTTGGAGAGTCACATTCAAGATTGAGTAATACACACAAATCACATATAAAGATTAAAATGAGAAACTGAATATAAAGAAAGAATAGAAAAGCTTCATTTGTAATGGTTGAAAGAAAAAACGATATTACAATTACCATCGATGCGACATAACCCATTTCTTCAAATCATCATATTTGGATTGTGAATGCTTCAACTATATGAAAACTTTTGAATCACAATATCTTCAAATCCTTCTTACATGTAAGATTTTATATAACACAAAAAACACAAAAGATTGGCTTTTTTATAGTAAACTTTTCACTAAATGCTAATTAAACATAATATAAGTTATAAAGCTTTTGAGTGTTAAATCATAATTAAGAAAACTTTTGAGTTGCATTAGTTTAAAATGGGGTTTCACATGAATGTGGTTTGAGGAAGTTAAAAAAGGGGGTTTCAAATGCATGAGATTCAAGAAAAAATGCTAGCTTTATAAGTATGTATGATGAGGCGATAAATGGGAAAATTTCATTTATATCCTTATAAACATTTTATATTACTTTAATATCCTTATAAACTTTAATATTACATGTATATCCCTCTAAAACCATAAAAATTACATCAATATCCAAAATCTATTTTTAATTAGAATTATATCAATTTTTTATTAAGAAAATTATATAAAATTCAAAATCACATATAACTTTACCAAAATACCCCTGTTTAAATTATCGCATCAAATTAAACGAGCATCTCTTAAGCATTTACTTCATTACTTCACCGTCTACCACACCTTCTTCTTGCCGGCGACCAAACCGGTAAACCACAGTGTCGGCGTTCGTGCCATGCTACATCGAAATGGGATGACGATCCGACAAGGATCCGACTGAACCAGAAGAGAATTCTAATCATACTACAATCAATCTCACACTTACTCTCTTGGTGCAAAGATATCAAATTAGGATGGAGAACAAAGTCTTTGGCTCAATCAAATCAAGATTTCCCTAATATCGTTAATGGTAAAGCTCGAATCTTGCTTGTTACTGGGTCCCCAAAAAGACCTTATGATAACGCTATTGGTGATCATTACTTGTTGAAATCGATTAAGAGCTTGTTGGATATTGGGCGAAGAGGCTATTGATTCATAGGTTGATGCTTTCTCATCCTGAAGTCAAGTGGATTTGGTAGATGGACAGTGATGCATTATACACAGGTATGGTCTTTAAAATTCTATTATCCAAACAAAGATCATAACATGGTCATCCATGGCTACCCAGATTTGTTATTTAATAAAAAATCATGGATTGCCCTCAACACTGGTAGCTTTTTGTTTAGAAATTATGTCACACCCCCGAACCAGAACGGCAGAAATGTCCGAGGGTGGATGACGACATTTCACAATATCATAACAATTGAATATACATGAAACATAGCAACACAAACATTCATACCTTGAGATTTCGAGTATTACATTTTTTACAAAACTCTGTTCAAAAGTTTATTACAAATAACGAAAAAGTAGAAAATATGAAACAGCGACGCCGACCCTCAGAATAGTTCGGATACCTGTTTACTGATTTCCTGATAATACAAGTGGTTTTGAAAAGTGTCAACAATTAAGTTGGTGAGTTTATAAGGATTCTATATGAGAAGGATTTGTAACGTTTTCGTGTAAAATGATTTTTGTATACTTCTAGAAAATCCGATATTTTCTTTAATATGAACTGTAAATGTATGTATTTCCTTTGTATCTTTTCCTTCTAAAATAATAATGTATGTTTCCAGAAAATCCAATATTTTCTTAAATATGAACTGTATCCTTTGTATCTTTTCCTTGTAAAATGATCATGTATGTTTCTCGAAAATCCAATATTTTCTTAAATATGAACTGTAGTCTTAAACCCTAAGACCAAAATGTAGGTAATGTTGTAATGAAAATAGTATGTAGTTTCATCTTTTTATAAAACTAATGAAGTGTAAGTTAATCCATAAACCAAGTCGTTTTGTTAATCCCTATGTGAGTTATTATAAACATGTTTCATATGACTGATATGCCTGAATGACGTTCTTCAGGCGTCGGAGTTGGTAGACTTTTGTCACCCTAGACTTGCCGGTCTAGCTGTAGCGAACAGCTGAGGTGTGGGATTGTCAATCCCATATAGATCTATACATAACTATTTCGTTCACCCTCAAGGAGACTTTGGTTATAATGCAGGACTTAAGGTGTACGCTAGGTAGGAGACTTTGGTTATAATGCAGACTTTGGTTGTAAAATGAAATAATTATACCTTTGAATAATTATATAGTTCTTTTGAAATGAAAGTGCGGTTTCATGACTCCCAAACTATATCACTTATAGTTTATCTTATATGTTTGTTGAGACTATTTATATAATCTTTTATATAAATATAAAATTGTAATCTTGTGTAGAGTCAAAATATGAAATCAAAATATGAGGTCTTTGGGTTGTAACCCACCAAAATAGCAAATAACTATACTGTAACCATTTTTGCTAGAAAAAGTTATATTTTAGTAAATGTTTCCAAAACCTTGTAGTTTCACAAATCATATTTTCCTAACGATATTTGTAACATATAATGAGTTATGTTTTTAATTAACTTTGCATATCAAAACTAATTTATCACAAATATTGTATAAAAGTAGTGATAATATTAACTTGAGAAAATAATGGTCTATAGTTCAACATCAAGAAGTAACAACAAGTATTTATGTAGTAAATCAATTTTTGATTTGTATTCCCCACCCTAAAAACATGAAAAAGCTTGAAAATGTGGGGGTATGAACTCACCTTGAATAGATTTGTGGGTTGTTTGAGAAGATGGTGTGAAGATCTTCAAGCCTAAACACTTGAATGGATTTGATGAATTCTTTTGGAAATGGCCTTATCCTAGGAGTTTAACACATAATAATTTGTGTGTGAATATAATGAAACTAGCATAAAAGTGTATAAATACACTAGATTTGATGGAATACTTACCAAATCTAAGAATACACTTGAAGATCTTTAAACTTGGATGTTGGACTTGGTTATTTGAGAGCAAATGATATTAATGAGTAAGTGAGGATGGAAATGGTGAAGTTTTTGGAGATAATCTCGTCCAAAGATAAGCAATAATATGATGGGATGCTTACTTTAATAACTGTTGGACAATTACTTGGAATACTGTTGGGTAATATATTGCATGGAAAAGAAGAAAAACATCTAAATCACAAAGTCAAAACTCCCTTTTCTCTTTATTCCTACCGAAATCATGGAGAAACACAATAGAAAACTCAATAGAAAACTCGATAGAAAACTCAATAGAAAACCCAATAGAAAACTCGATAGAAAACCCAATAGAAAACTCGATAGAAAACCCAATAGAAAACCCAATAGAAAACTCAATAGAAAACGCAATAGAAAACTCCATAGAAAACCCAATAGAAAACTCGATAGAAAACTCAATAGAAAACTCAATAGAAAACCCAATAGAAAACTCAATAGAAAACTCAATAGAAAACACCCAAGGCAGATGACATTTCGGCCCATGCTCAAACCGAAATCACATGTGTTGGGGTCCTAAGCCGAAAACTCCTAAATGAAATGGTCCAAAATTTATTCTAGTCTGTTGACTTGTTAAAGTTTAATTACAAATATTCACTTATATAAATAATACCCCTTTGGCTTTCAAGGGTTTATTATTGTAACGCCCATAGATCCGGGCTAGTCAATTTAGAGACGATAAGCATCAAAAATGACTTTTTGATGGAAGATTATTTAGAAGGAGTAATCTTAACTAAGTTGTAGTATATGTTACAAGGATTCCGTACATATAAAGAATGCCGAAATCCGAGTTATAACGAAGAAGTTATGACCTGTCGAAGTTTCGCGACAGAACCGGCACGACACAGCGCGACGTAAATAGTGAATTTATGTTAGAGCGATATTTGGCCTTAGAGATCTAAATGAAATTCGTAGAATTAGTTAAACCGAGAGCGTGCGTGAAAAGAACGCCCAAATCTGACTTCGTATGAGGAAGTTATGATTTTTCGAAGTTTCGGCTTAGCAGTATACGGCCCGAAGTTCGAATATGAGATCGAGCGAGATTTAGCCGAAACAATCTAAACAAGAATTGAAGATCTCATTGATAGTAGTCCAACGGTAAAAAGACAGACGAAAACGAACGTCAGATGAAGGAGTTATGAATTTATAACGGAGTTTTCCTGTCCCGGCCTACTAAAAATAATATAATAAAAATAAAGCCAAAATTAGCCAATGGAGTCTAAACGAGAGTTGTAGAGCATAATCTCACCTATGCGTGGATATAAAGAACGTCGAAAACGGAGCTCGTATGCGAAAGTTTTGAATTTCTGAAGTTCGGGGCATGAACCCCAAGGCTGTGTCAGTTCACGAGGTGAGCATTAGTGACTCACGAGGTGAACAGATGATGGACGTCTTCCAGGGCAAGTGGCCATGACGAACGCAATGACGTATCGAGTTCACGAGGTGAATATTAGAAACTCACGAGGTGAACTTAGAAAATTCACCCTATAAATAGAATTCAAGGGGCAGCCGAGTTTGGTTGCTCATCTCTTACTCTCCCACTCCCGATACTCTCTCTAAGCCCTATTTTAACCCCCCGAAGCCCCGGTATCATCCCGAGACCCGAAGCGAGTCCCGAAGCCCGAAGATCCCTAGAAGAAAAGAGTTTCCGAGCCGAAGCTCTGCCCGTGAGAAGTTCGGTGTGTGAAGAGATCACAGTTTCACCGAAGGATACTACTTCTACAAGCCGTAGTGCTGCTCGATCATCTTCTGATCAAGTGAGTGTGTAGTTACTTTCTTCTAACACATAAATATTAAGTATTTACTATGATATACAGGTTATGTGTATAATATATTGTTGTTTATTTGAGATGATTGTGGAATGGATGAATTATATAAGTTTTAATGAGTTAAACTATATATGTATTTTGTATCTAAGAATATGTTGGGTAGAACATGGGTAGATGAGGTTGTTGGTAGGTGATAAAAGATGGGTTGGACCATGAAATAAAAGGATAAAGAGATAAACTAGTTTTAGATCCGAGAGTATGGATCAGATCAAGAGGTTAGTTTTAGATCCGGGAATATGGATTAGGTAAGGAGGTAAATTTTAGATTCGGGAGTACGGATTATGTATTTTTGAATTATGTGTTCATTCGATAAGGTATCATGTGTATAGTCCCTTTTAGGAACGTGATTTTAGTACGAGTATTCATTAAAGTATGAAATATACATATGTATGTGAAGTATTTGTTATTGTCCGAAATACGTGTTAGATATATTTGATGATATACAACGTGCGAATCGGTTATGGTTCAATATGTGTTAAGATGTTTATATATGATATTATTACTTAAAACCTTGTGTTAAGTATACACAAGTTGGCGTTGCCTAAACAGAGATAGTATCAAAAATTGATTATAAGCATTGTAGGTTTGCCTAGTGATGGGTTAAGACTTAAATGGGATGTTTAGTTCAATTAAGTTTGTGTTGGGTTTTGAGCATTCTAACACTCCTATGGTGTACATGCAACCCTATAAACCTTGGATCTATGTTTTCTCTATTATACATGCAAATATTAACTATTCCAAGGTTTCATCCTAACTAGCATATTATGAAGCACCTATACTACAAAGTTCTAGTTAGATGACATACCTTTTGATGTAGCTTGATGTCTTCAAGGTTTAAGAGCTTAGCCCCAATAGTGTGGAAGCCTCAAATGGAATCACAAATCACCAAAACACCTTGGAAGAACTTGAGAGAATATGTATGCACACTAAAATCGGCCCACTCTTATTTTCACACACTTCTGCCAATTTTGTGAGCCAAGGACCCCTTTATATATTATGGAGGATTAGGGTTACATCCATGTAAACCCTAATACCCATGACCTTTCATTTACATAGGATCCATGGGTTAAAAGCTCCATGGACCATCCATGAAAGCTTAGCCCAACCTAAATAAACTTGGCCCATTCCATATATATATATAAGAGTCCATATTTAATTAGTTCTTTTTGATCACTTAATTAATTCTAAATTAATTCTTGATCAATACTAATTAAATAATATGATTCCATATTAATATATTACAACTTATAATATATTAATATAAATCATAAATATACTATTCTCAAAAGACTATCCATATAAATTGTGCCGGTGAAGTGCAACCCAAATGGACCATGCCGGGTCGGGTCAAGTACATACCAAATATAGTTATGGACTTAGACATTAATCCAACAGTCTCCCACTTGGATAAGTCTAAAACTATTATTGAGTATGACTTCAAAACCTAACTGGAAATCGTAGCTCTTAAAGCCGCTGTCGAACTCTGACCTTGTCAATGACTTGTCCATTAGATAAGGGATCATATATTCCTTCATTCTAGATATCATATGGACTGAGACATGGATTATAATCATTCTCTCTGTCCATTTGTTGTTTCCTGATTTTCGATTTATGATGACTGACTGATTGAACAAATCAAATTAGTCCTGGCTTGGCCAAGCACTCACATGTGTCATCGCTGAATCATCGAGGGGCCCACAGATATCGCTTTTATCCCGAAGGTAAAAGGAATGGATAAACTTCGACTCATATGGCTTGTTCTACTACTTGTTGAATCATACACAAAGGCACGTTTTATAACATCGAGTTACCAAATGCGTTTTTGTGCAATCAATGTATAACCAACTCATAGTAACAACTCATATCTCTAGGTTTGAAGAATATAAGATATTATCGTCTCATGATCACTCGTGATAAAATCCATGAAGTGATTCAAATGAGCGCGGGTTGAATCCAATACTCAGAACTTATGAGCACTCATGAGTGTTGTAGCACCACTTTGTCCACCAACTTGGACCTCTACAAACCAACCCATGACAGTCTTGATTCATATCTACTTCCAACATATGACCGACTGTGGATGGTTTGAATAACTTAATCATTCAGGAAGAGCGACTTAGTTATTCTGGAAGTCAAAACATGCAAAGTGAAACACAAGAATAAATGAATCAAATATGGTATCAAACCCTATGAATATAAATAAACACTTTTATTTATCACCATACTGATTACTCATTATTCATTGTTTCGGTTTTATCAACTTTATACTTGAATTAAAAAGACTAGTTGTCCCATGCTCCAAGCATGTACACTATGTTTTTCTTAAACAATAGCTTTGCCATACACCAAGTATGCACTCTATGTTTGTCTATGATCCTTACTTTGTGAAATAAACCAATTGAACATAATTTCAATTATTCTAATTTCACACTCCCAAATCCTTATCGAAAAATGTGAGAATTTCAAATTCCTATCATTTATCGAAATCTGTTTAGATTTTAAACTTATATGCACTGACCCTCCTGTAATGAATATGTACAAAGTCACAAAGACTTGTCAACAGTCATTATAAGGTATTCCAATGGAGATCAACTCCATGGAAACTAAGTCTGATATTCAAAGTACAATGCTTTGGACATGCTTCTTGCATTAAGTTTTCTAATCTTACACAGATAACTTCCACCTATGGAGACAACTCCATATTCTCATTTTGACTATCACTTCTGAATAAGAGATGCCTCTTTTCAGAATATGTCAATATGGTCCTTCCAAAATTAGCACTATACTTCCAACTGTCCCTGAGCAACCAATCTTTGGTAAACCTCAGATTGTCCTCGACAATTGCTTAATCATTTTAGTCATATCCAATTCTAGACCTTTTCCCTTCTTAATGCCTCTGGGCATTTGGAAAAATTTAGAAATGACAAATATTATAGCACATGCAATCGATCCTGTACCCAAAGCAAATGGTACATGATTCATGATGTCTCACATAAAGACATGATTCTAGACCAGTCTTTTGCTACAATATTTTTATTTGCCATGTTTTCAAAATTTGACTATGAAGAGGGATGTCGTAATCATAATCGAATTTTGAGAACGCAATATATAGAATTTCCTTAAGTTGAACCAATCCAACATGAAATTCATATATATATATTCTTGACTAAAGATGATTAAGGTCTCAATCTAAGCCTTTAGAACTGAAATGAAGTATATCCTCTCCCTTAATTATAGCAAAACAACTTTTTCAATCTCTGCAGCCTCACGAATTGAAACTTTTGTTTTCTATAATTAACATTGCTAACTTGCAACACTAACAATAATTATCATGCTCCCACTAACATGATGATTATTAGCATAACACTTATGCTCCCACTAGCTTTGACATGTACTCAGAAATCAGCTGGACTTCTAGAAATCAATACTTTATTGACTTTCTTACCAAAGTTCAGATTTCTGATACGAGATGCTTTGATAAAACTTTATCAAAATCATACACCTTTCCTTAGATAGCATGTATGTGTGTCTAAACAATTTCAGAACTATGAAACGGGATGCCGTAATCATAGTCTCAATTGTTTAGACCTTTTGCCATCTGCTTCAAATCTACTTGGTGGAAGTGTTTCCTCGCCATCATTTTCATGAATCGGAGAGAAACCTTATGACCGTTAGATTTTATGGTGTATGTGTTCTTATCCATGTGAATCGTCAAATATATAGTCACAAGACAAGGATAATGACAAATCCAAACTCATATGGACTGAACTTATGCAATCTTAACTTCTTGCCACCTGGCAGTACAGGGCCTGCCATTGCTTCCAAGTTGTTATGCAACCAATTGAGAACTTTTAGAACTCCTATGCAAAGCCAACTTTAACTGGAATGGGCACAGAATATGTCAACACAATAGGTTATAAACCTCAAGTCGTGTGCTAGTGAAGAACCTCAGGTTTTATTCTTGATTAGTTCTTGAAATTCTTTTTAGGATCTTTAAGACTCCCACTATCCTCTTGACATATAAGACTATCTTGCCAAATATTCAAGAGATAGTGCGGATTCTTTATCAAGACAAACACTTCACACAATTGGCCTTAGTTGGTCTTTGTTTTATCCAAAACATCACAACTTACCAATTTCAAATGTACAAGAGTAGGACACTTTTACTCTTACATTTGACAAGTGTTTTAAACCTTTCTTTAAGATATGTCACTCAAGTTACAATCTTGGAGTATGACTCTAAGAATTGTTTTGGAACGAAGTATGACTCATCTTCCTGATCTAACCATTTCAACAATTCATGACTCCTCTTCTTAGTCATAAGAATGCACTAAGATGATCTTTAGAGGACTAATTGTGATATGATTTCTAAATCATTAAGCTGATCACAAACATGATACTAAAGTACTCTCCCATCTTTTCAGATTTGAGAAACTTTTATCTTTCTGCCTAATTTGATTCTTCCCATTCGTTCGGCCATACATTGAGACTTTTCCAATGTTTCAGAATTATACTTAAACTTGTAAGTATAACCATATTTACTAAACTTTAGTAAATCAAATAGTCTTAACGAGCTTTGTGGTGGACATGACCAGTGCACAAGAATGTGTACTCGATCCCTTTAGTCCTTCACTTGACTCACACATCCATGTGAACAAGTAATTAGTCTTGATTTTCCAATGCTTGAAAGTTCTCATTCATCATACTATTCAACTTGCATGATTCCAAGTTTCGGTCCAATTGAAACTTGGGCGATGAGGAACTTTCCTGATTTGGTAAATTTAGACACTACCACAAATGAAAGAATCAAATCCATTTTCCAATATTGCTGTCAGTGGAATCATATAAGCAACAATTTTCCACAAATGCCATTGTAAGGATACTTCAAATAAACAAAATTAAACAATTTTCTTTTATTTTAAAACTTTGCGGAAAAACTTATCCTTACAATCCACATGGAAAATTATTGTTATCTATTCCTTAGCAATATATCATAACTTCTTAAGCAACTGCTCAAAATTCTGATGTGATCGAAATCCACCTTCGCGATCAGAATCAGCATATACTTCCTTTAAGATTTCTCTCTATTCTTTGATTCTTAAAACATCAACATGTGACCCAGTCACATCATGTAATGAGGATCTCAGAATAGAACTTAACAGAGTTAGATAATGGGCTCTACCTGATGTAGAGTCAAACTTATTGACTTTAACATCCTTAGGTAAATTTGGCAGCTTTGCAATCAACGCCCCTTCCTTTGGCAAAATAAACATATGGACCCTTTGGTAATGGGACTATCTCAGACTTAGCCTTTCTCTTTACCATTTGGTCAACCGGGTTGACTATGGCCAATCCCTTTCCATTGGGAAGAGAATGCTTTTTCTGGATTTCCAGTGTCACCATTGTCACTGTCCATAAGGTTTTTGGGAAGTTGATCTTCTAATCAAATTTGCTTCACTATCGTTCCAAATCATTGGTGATTCAGCAGCACCAAGCAAATAGATATGATCATTAAGGTTCATGTCATAGTCTGTATCATAGTAGTCCCAAAGGAACTCACTATGTGACTTAGAAAGTGATTGAACATCCAACTTTCTCAAGACTTTGACACCCAACTCTCCCGGCTTGTCAATATGTGACTTCATCTCTAAGATGTGATCACACATAGACCTTGCTTGCCATTAGGGCTTGAGTGACCTTGAACTTGTGGGTTAGGGAGAATAATTAGAGGAGGTGGAGGAAGGGAAGTATGACTTCCATGAGCCAAACTCGGGAAGTCATATTCATTAGGAAAGCTTGGTTTGGGAAGATCATTGTTGTCTAAACCAGACATCAACAATGGGAGAAATTCACGTAAAGTTGATTTAAGTCCTTAATATAACACCCAATATGATATATTAAGGCTAGGACCCAACAAACTATTTTATAACTTGGAAGAGGGATGCCGTAATCCAAGCTATAAAATATTTGAAGGTAGGTGAATGACGATTCACCAATTTCCACCTAGATAAACGAAATGTATTATTAGGTTTTAATTGGTTTTGAAACTCCTAGATTCTTTTGAGATTCATTGAACTTTTCAATGGCATGTTTCAATCTCGAGTGTGCCCTTCAGGTTTTGTGACTGGGATGCCGAGGATCACAAAACAAGGTGTGAAGTAACCATGCAAATATACTTGGTACCCTTAATATTTACCCCTCAATCGATGTGCCGGTTAACCACACACGCTCCAACGATACTATGATAAACATTAAGTTACCCTTTGCCTACCTTGTTAAGTCCAGGTTAGTGTGTCGGTTAACCACACACGCTCTACTAACAGCTTACACAAAGTGCAAAGTGTAATTTCATGGATTAACACCTTATTCACATTTTCCTAAGTAACTAAGATTGAGAATTTATAAGTGTTTAGTTACTTAGTATTTATCATTATACTTATAATGAAGGGAGAATTATAGTCCTTGTCCTACCTGTTCGGCTAACGACCCTCTACCGGTCAAGGAAGCGGTGAGTGAGAGTGGACACCCATTAAACTGCCATTTTATAGGCAGTAACCTTATACCCCCCTTATAGATCGGCTTCGTGAATGAGGCCTACTAATGGTAAGACGACTTGCTCTTATACATATAATATATTAAACTTTTAATATTATAATAGTATAAGGGTGTATTTTAGACATTTAAAATGCTTGGTGGTTTAATCTATTAATTAAACTAGACTTTTAATTTAATTAAACTCAAACCATATATTTATGGATTAATAATACTCTTTTAATTAAACGCTTTAATTAACTATTAATAAAGTCCATAAGAGTTAATTTGAACTATTCAACAAAACATCATAATTCCAATTATTAAACTCAAAATTAAAACCATTTAATTAATTGTTTAAGTTATGAACCCAAGAGTTTTAGAATTCAATTCTTTTTTTCATAAAAAACTTTTCTCAAATTCCAAAACTTGAGGGCAAGTTTTGTAATTCTTGAAAACCTTTGGATTCCATAACTTATGGAATTAATGGTGTTTTATGATGAAACTTTTCATGTTCCATAACTTAAGAACAACTTATGGAATTCTTTAAAACATTAACTCCAAATTTTGTAACTCCATAAAAACTTTAAATCAAATTTTTTTTTAAAAAAAAAAACTTTCATATCCATAACTTATGGAGGTTTCAAAACACTTAAGATCACAACTTTAAAAAAAAACTTTTGAGCTCCAAAATTTTATGACAAAATATGTAACTCCTTAAAACATTTAGATCAAACTTTTAAAACTAATAAAATAATCATATCATTTTATCTTTTACTAAATTTGACCTAATTCAACTCATATAACAAATTATTCAAATTTTACAAATAATTCGTTTTTCACAAAACAAGTAATTATCTTAAAATTTGACAAACGTCATGTTTTTTTTCCTTTTTTTTCAACTTGAAAATAAAACATTTGCATCAATATAACAGAAAACAACCCATGGCTCTGATACCACTGTTGGGTTTTGAGCATTCTAACACTCCTATGGTGTACATGCAACCCTATAAACCTTGGATCTATGTTTTCTCTATTATACATGCAAATATTAACTATTCCAAGGTTTCATCCTAACTAGCATATTATGAAGCACCTATACTACAAAGTTCTAGTTAGATGACATACCTTTTGATGTAGCTTTATGTCTTCAAGCTTTAAGAGCTTAGCCCCAATAGTGTGGAAGCCTCAAATGGAATCACAAATCACCAAAACACCTTGGAAGAACTTGAGAGAATATGTATGCACACTAAAATCGGCCCACTCTTATTTTCACACACTTGTGCCAATTTTGTGAGCCAAGGACCCCTTTATATATTATGGAGGATTAGGGTTACATCCATGTAAACCCTAATACCCATGACCTTTCATTTACATAGGATCCATGGGTTAAAAGCTCCATGGACCATCCATGAAAGCTTAGCCCAACCTAAATGAACTTGGCCCATTCCATATATATATAAGAGTCCATATTTATATAGTTCTTTTTGATCACTTAATTAATTCTAAATTAATTCTTGATCAATACTAATTAAATAATATGATTCCATATTAATATATTACAACTTATAATATATTAATATAAATCATAAATATACTATTCTCAAAAGACTATCCATATAAATTGTGCCGGTGAAGTGCAACCCAAATGGACCATGCCGGGTCGGGTCAAGTACATACCAAATATAGTTATGGACTTAGACATTAATCCAACAACTTGGTCCTTCTTTCAAAACTTGACTGTCTTCATGGGTTGGTTGGGTTGGTGCAGCAGTTGCAGAACATTGTTGGGCTGGCGGTGCTTGTTCCCTAATTAACACTCCCGGCCTCGGATCGGCTCTTCTCCTTTTGAGTGGAGGCTGGGAGGTTTGTGTCATTAGAAGATCACTCTCAGATGGCAAAGTGGCTGGAGTAACAACTGTAAGGGGAGGAAACCTTGTAGTTGCATCCACATTATCAGTAACATCGGCCATCTGACTGGTTGTTGGAGGCGTCACCTTAAGAACGTTACTAACTCCCTCAGTCTCCGTTGTAGGTTGTACAACATCATGGATGTCATCAAAAAACGCATTGAGTTCCTCATTGATTGGCCTAAAATCATCATTCTGCTCAAATTCGAAGAATATAATTCATCATTATCATCATCATCATCAAAGTCAAGTACATTTTCCCCAAGATTCATCACATCTTCGCCTTCATCATCATCACTTGCATCATCATCATCATTCACCTCCACATCAGTCATCGGTACATGTTCCTCGGCAACAATAGCAACGGGAGGAACATGGTCTTCTTCATGCTCATAAGCGGTAATAACATCTTCTTCATGGTCTTCTTCATGATCAGAAAGAGTGACATCATCTGAGGAACTTTCTGACTCAGATGCCTCACTAATCTCCGCAAACTGGCCAAACTTCTCCAGAGGGTACTTTCCTTGAAACACAAACTTTCCCTTGCGATTTCGCTTCATAATAGCAAAAGTGTTCACTCCTAGAGATTTTAAATCCAGAGTCTCACCACTTCTTTCCAAGTCTGGGTATTTGCTGTCAAAGATCATTTGGAGAAATCTTGGATACATCAAGAACTTATCCTTCCTCTTTCCTTCTAAATTGCTCTTCATTTCGTTCAATACAAATCTTGAAAAGTTGAATTCAAGATCCATGGCAAGAGCAGCAATAGCACCAGTATTCAATAAGGAAATCTCATCAGCACCAGATTTCCTGCCGGAGATGCCAATCACGAATAAGTGAGCAAGGAAACGCCAGTATGGTGGCAACAACTTCTTTATTGTGGGTGGGAATACTCCTTCATAACCCATCTTTTCAAGAATCTCTTCAGTCTGTTCCATAGAAATTTCAGTTTGAGACCCTGGCCGATCCTTGATTTGAAGCACTTCACAAATCATTTGTTCAGATACTACGATCTTTCTTCTGTGGATGATTGATTTAACCGTGTCTTCACCATCTTCTCCTCCTTTATTGATTGTAGCTTTGTTCCAAAACTGCCTAACGAAATCTTGATAAATTACAGGATTTGACTGGAAAGCATGTGCAAGACAAAATCTCTTAAGTCCATGAATCATAGACCTAAATTCTTGGTGTGCTGCTGGAGGATCAATCAAGAAAGCAGCAAGTTGTGGTTATCGGAAAATTTCAAGTCTGCCATTTGTTCTACACCAAACGAGCCAAGTGAGAAAACTAATGATTTAATCAGTTAAAGTTGAATTTCTCAATTAAAAGTTGATTAGGCTTCAATTTAATTTTATTTGAGTGAAAAACAAGTTTATGGCTAAAAACAAGTTTACAGTTGGAAATGAGTTTAAGGCCGTAAACGGTTCAACAACCATAAACGGAGTTGCAGCCGTAAACGGTTCAACAGTCGTAAATGGTCCAATAGCCGAAAATCGTTTTAGCTTCAATAATCATGCAAAACGCGATCCATTCGAGTTAATTTCAATATAGTGAGGGTCGCCTTTGATGTACCTACAACAATAAAGAGTCAATTTCAGATGAAAAACACAAATCGATGATGAATCGGAGATGAGATCGAAGAACAGTTGAGAGAAACTGAGAAGGGTTTGCGGCCGAGAACGATAAAGTGAGGGTGAAGGGTTTTCAGCAGCGAACCTTACCATTTATACCAAGGACCATATCCGGCCCAAAACCCATGGGCTGCAAACCCAATAGTCTAAAATCAAAACCCAATACATCCAATTTAATCAAAAAATAAAGCATTTTGAAGACTTAAAAATTAAAATTAAAAATAAAATAAAATAAAATCTAAAAAATTAAATTAAAACTAACATTTTTTTTAAAATATTTTTTTTAGAAAATAAAATAAAAATAAAATAACACTAATTTCTCTTCACCATTGCTAATATTATTTTCATGACTTTGGGATCAAAGTTTTAAGACATCCTTAATCTATTTTTCAGTACCTCCACCTTCATGAATAGATCTGGTCAATCGCCGGTATTGTGGTCCACTTAAACACGAAAGATAGTGACAAAATTTTGGACATGCTACAAGTAACAAGACTTTTGACCCTATGTTCCTAAATAATATTCCTAAAGGACCATTTGGCCGACGAGGACCACGGATATTGTTGTCCACCTAAATTTAGCAGGGAAATCTACATACAACCTATTAAATGTTCAATTTTAGATGTACTAAAATGTGTTTCCCGCTTCCTGATATACCTCGATAATCAATGACTTCCAAAATACTCCTTACTTTAGATGAGCAGACAATTATTAAGGAAGAAGATAGATTTTAGAAATGCATATGTCTTATTCCCAGGTCGGATCTCTTCCAATCACGCAGAGGGATTAACATATGACTAACTGAATTAGAGGGATTGAGAAATAGAATGTTGCATATGCTGTGTTCCAGGTCGGATAAAAACTTATCACGCAAAGGAGACATCATATGACTAACAGACAGAAAGAATTGCGTATAGAAGGAGATGCATAGAAATAGAGTTGCATATGTTGCAGTCCAAGTCGGATCTTTTCCAATTACGTCGTGGAGGGAACATATGACTGACAGAAAGAAAGCAAGAAAATAACCTTCTAGAGACCTACTTTATCAGAATTCCCCAGTCGCCCTATCAGTACCGGAATTAAGGACATGTGTCCATACATCGAGGAAAAGTTACGTCACAGTTCTAGATATAGATTACTTTAGTTTAGCCCGCAGATTCCCATGTATATCTCACTGCTCAATCTACCCGAGCGTCGTATTGTCAGATCAAACAGAACTATCTAAGTCAATACTTGTCAAGTCCTTTTAAATGTCAATCTATGCCTAGTTTGGTCCATTTAAATCTTCCGTGCCTACCAGCGCATTGAACACAGATCCTACACAGTTCAACGTTGGTACCTTACACAAATTAAAATTGTCTGTTATCACTTGGTTAATATCACTTCCCAACGAATTTCCTGCAGACAACCTCCATTAGAACATATTTTTGGGTTTTTGTATTTTATGATTTTTTGTGTTTTTATTTCTTCCCCTAAATTTGTGCATAGAATAGAATTGAAAATAAATGCGCAAATTTAATCTAACCTAAAACAAAAAATTAGTATTCAAAACGTATCATTTTGAGAAAGCCCACAAGCACATCGAATCAAGCTTTGTTGAACGGTTTGGTGAACAAATCTGCCACATTATTATCAGTGTGAATCTGTTCCAAACAGATGAGTGAACGCTCATAACAATCTCTAATGAAATGAACTTTGATGTCGATGTGCTTGGTTTTGGAGTGTTGGACAGAATTTTTAGCTATTTGGATTGCAGCATCATTATCACAAAAGATAGGGGATTCAAGAAAATTTAAACTGTAGTCCAAAAGTTGATGTTGGATCCAGATTACTTGAGAGCAGCAGACAGAGGCAACAACGTATTCCGCCTCAGCTGTTGAGGTTGAGACAGTTTGTTGTTTCTTGCATTGCCAAGACACCACACGGTCGCCTAAGAATTAACATCCCCCGGAAGTTGATTTCCTGTCAAGTTCACAACCTCCATAATTGTTGTCAGCAAATGCATATAAATCAAAATCAAAATTTTTAGGATACCAAAACCCAATTGTAACTCCCCAAATCTGGAACCGTTAGAGGTGCTTGCCAAGAACTCATTTGTCATTGGCTTGGGAAAGAGAAGCTCCATGAAATATTGAGTAGCAGCGGAAGTATCTCTGGTCATGATCTCTCTTTCAGCAAGAGTAAGAGGAGTGGCTTCAGCATCAGGATTGATTCTTTGACTTGGAGAACCTGAAGAAGTACTTGGAACAAGGTCATCCACCGAAGGAGTCGTAGAAGGAACCAAAGTTGGTCTGTACACAACATCTTCCTCTTCATCTTCAATAACAGCTTCGTACCTGAGCAAGAACCTGACACATCATATGAAAACACATTAAATGATTTAAATAAAGAAGCATAATCAAATAACCAGTCAGGAACGACTCAGGCATCTGTCTCATTCTCTTCCAGCCAGCGCACATCGAAAGATTCCACAATCTACTTGGTTTTCTTGTTGTATACTCTGTAAGCAGTTCATTCAGCGTATCCCACAAAGTAGAAGTCATCAGCCTTCGAGTTGAACTTGGGGTTGGACTCTAAGTGAAGGAGGGTACAAGGACATCGAAATATTTTGAAATGAGCAACTGATGGCTTGTGATTGTACAAAATTTCATATGGGGTCTTCATCTGGGCTTTGTTGATCAGGACACGATTCTAGACATAGCAGGCAGTGTTGATCGCCTCCACCCAAAAGAAGACCGGTAGTTTGGAATCACAAAGCATCGTCCTTGCAGCGTCTATCAGAGTACGATTGCGTCATTTAGCAACACTATTTTGTTGAGGTGTACGAACAGCACTGTACTGACACAGTATTCCCTTTTCGGCGTAGAAATGATCCAGAACAACGTTCTTGAATTCCGTGCCAATATCAGTTATGGGCGCCTTCACTTTCTTATTTGTTTGATTCTTAATCATCACAATAAACTTCTTGATCAGATTAGCGATCCCACTCTTGTTGGATAAGAAGAAAACCCATGTGAACCGCGAGTAGTCATCTATCACAACCAGGCAATAAGAGCTCTTATTTATGCTGAGAACGTTGACCAGACCAAATAAATCCATGTGCAACAATTGAAGAACTTTGTTGATTGAGTTAACAGTCTTTGGAAAATGGGTCTTGCGATGATGTTTGCCTTGAGCACACGCCACACATTTTTCAAAAGTGATAAAGTCTTTGACAGGAAGGCCACGCACAATCTCGTTTTAAGCAAGACGATTCAGGTTCTTGGCATTCGCATGGCCGAGACGACAATGCCAAAGCATGGCATTGTGTTCAGAAACTTTAGAGAAGAGACAAGTAACTTGCTCTGGGATATTATGATTCATGTCTATGATGTATGCATTTCCATCCCTCTTTGATTTCACCAAGATCCATTCTTCAGGGATGATGATCCTAGGCTTCAAGATAAGACACTCTTTGTCGGTGAAGTGTGTTGAATTGCCTTTGTCACAGATCTGTGAGACACTTAACAGACTGTGCTTCTGCTTGGGAGCATAGTTGACGTTCTCTAAGCTAAGCACTCCGTTTGTGACAGTTCCTTTATGGGTGATCTTCCCGCCTTCTCCTCCCGTGAAGGAAATGTAACATCCGGATTCCCAGGTATCTTATTTTAAGTATTTACCCTGAGTTTTAGGGAGGGACTCGGCGAGTAGGCGCTCAGAATCGCCGAGTAGGATCGTGAATTCTTGTCTGGATTAATGAGGGACTCGACGAGTCGATGCGTGGACTCGGCGAGTCCGCGCTGTAAAGTGAAACCCTAAATCTCGGGGCCTGAGCCCTATTTAAAGGCCTTTATGGCCTCCATTTGCGGCCACTTCACCCCTGAGAAACCCTAGAGAGCAGAGAGATCGTTTGTGGTGCAAGAGGAAGGCTAACTCACCATTTCTTGTATGTTTTAGCAAGAAGGAAGGAGGTAGAACAAGCTAGGCTGATTGAGGAGCTTGGATCTGTGTTGTTCACACTGAGATTCACGTTTTGAGGTACAAGTTCCTTCCCATTTCGTGTATTTGATAGATTCCTTGAATCTAGGGTTTCATTTGCACAATTTTGAGTTGGATTGTGAAGCATATGAGGTCCCTTTGGGTATAGATGATAGATCTGGACCTTGAGAGGTCCAAAAGGTCCCAAGCTTCCAGCTTTATGAGCTTTCATGTGAGCCTTGAGATTAAAACCCCATTTAAATAGTTATTTCTTCATTTTTGGTCTTATAAGCATTGCATGAACGTAAAGTTTGAACCTTTACGTGACTTTCGAGTGTTAGAAGGTTGGATCTACTGGTTGGTGAAGCAGATCTGACCTCAAGAGATCTTTTAAGAGTTTTCATGGGAGGAACTCGCCGAGCCCATAAGGGAATCGACGAGTCGAGTCGGGTTGCCCCGCGACTCGTGACCTGTGACGACCCGTGGAGTATAGGGTTGACTCAGCGAGTCAAGTGAGGACCAGGGGCGAAGAGGAAAGGCATGTACTTGCCGAGTCACTCTAGTGCACTCGGCGAGTCCGGTCAATGTTGACCGTTGACTTTAGTTGACTTTTAGGGTTTAGTTGGTGTTTGGACTTATGAGCCATTAGAGGGGTAGAATGGTCTTTTACCCTTCTTAGAGAACTTATAGAGAGGGGTTGGCCTAGCCTTTAGAAGTTGTATTAATTAGAGTAATTAATTATGTGATTAGGCGAAGGCTAGTGCAGTATTTCAGAGTTCGAGGTTTACCGAGTTACCCGAGGTGAGTCTTCTCACTATACTTTACCTAGAGTGGTAATTAGAGTTATGTGACAGAGTATCTTGTATGCTATTTATGTGATTGTGATACACTGCATTATTTCTATGTGATTCATGCCGTGTATGTTCCAGAGTTACAGAGTTAGAACCGGAAGGTTCACAGAGTTAGGACCAGAGGGTCCACAGAGTTAGGACCGGAGGGTCCACAGAGTTAGGACCGGAGGGTCCACAGAGTTATAGCCTCGAGTGGCTAATATGTGTTATATGTGGTATTTTGGGGAACTCACTAAGCATTTATGCTTACAGTGTTTTGTGTTATGTGTTTCAGGTACCAGTGAGGATCGCGGGAAGGCGTCGGCATGATCAGTACACACTATTGGAGTTTTATACATTTTGATCTTGGGATGTGTTTTTATGGATTTGATATGTGATACATTGAGATTTGAGAATATGTATGAATGAAATTATATTTTTAAAAGTGAAAAATTGTTTGAAAAATTACGGTGTTACAAGTTGGTATCAGAGCCTTGGTTTGAGGGATTCGGATGCACCTTCGGGCGCATTTGAACTCAAACTGAGGATTTGAGGAATTTTTCGAATTAAAACAAAATTTTTCTAAAAGAGAAAAAGGATTTTGAAAAGAGCAGAGCAGAGCAGTGTGTACGATCAGCCAGCGCCCGAACGGTGATTTCCCAAAATACCCTTACATTATGTGTTATGAGATATTATGTGATATGTTATGCATGCTAGAGTAGGCTAGGTATTCATGGTTAGGACTAGAGTGGGCCTGATTTGTGATGCCTTAGCCTAGGAGTTATTGCTACTATGAGATACTTCGAGAGTAAGTAGGTAGCAGTGAGGAGCTTATGAGTGGTCTACTGGAGAGTAGCCTGAGTTTAGAGAGATATAGAGTACTTGTGATCTGGGATCCTAGGAGGAGGACTTGGGGTGAATACCGATGCGTGGTGGAAGGTAGTATAAGGGCCCATACTACTGGAAACACCGGATCGGTGAGCAGTCCAAGTAAGAATCCTTAGGGTACTAAAGAGAAAGTAGGGTTGGGCATCGAGTACGAGTATACTCGAGCGAGTCTCTGATTTATTTTGTGTTGTATTTCAGAGACATCATGGTTGGGACGCGCCATCACCCAGGAGGCAGTGGTACCAGTGGTACCAGTGATGATGAGATCCGTAGGTTGATTCAGGAGGAGGTAGCTGCTGCCATCCGAGCCGAGATACCAGAGATGTTTGGGTCTATCAAGACCACCCTGATCGAGACTTTTGACGAGCGTTACGCTGCTTTTACTGATGCTGCTGTTGCTGCAGCCGTCGTTGCTGCGAGACCACATGGGGGTGACTCGTTGTGGTACCGGGAGTTCAGCAACACGAAGCCACCAGAGTTTGATGGGACGCAGGATCCGATCGCTGCGATGAGATGGATTTCTGATATTGAGGGATGCTTCTATACATGTTCTTGTCCGGAGCATCTGAGAGTTCGGTTCGCGCTGAACCAGCTTCGCTTGGGAGCGAAGGACTGGTGAAAGTTTGTGACAGCGCACTACTCTTCCACAGAGTTTGCCGCGGTGACCTGGGAGAGGTTCACCGCTATGTTTCGTGATGAGTACGTTCCCCCGGTGGAAAGGGAACGTTTGGCCCAGGAGTTCTTGACCCTCAAGCAGGGTACCGAGTCTGTTACAGTGATCACCAGGATGTTCCATGAGAGGGCGATGTTCTGCCCTGAGCACGTGTCTTCCGAGCAGGCACGCATGAGTCGGTATTTAAGCATTTTGAGGAGAGACATCCGCGAGTTCGTGGCGAACTCGTCGTACCGGACGTTTGCCGAGCTTCAGGCAAATGCCCGGAAGAGGGAGATTGAGCTCGAGACTCAGGCCAGGGAGGAGGCGGAGTCTCAAGGGAGGGATCGGCGACCGGCACAGTCCCAGCCGGCAGCCAAGCGGGCCAAGCCCGCCGATTCGAGATCAGGGAACCAGAAGAGCCGCACTTGTGACAAGTGCGGCAAGAGTCATGAGGGGGTTTGCAGAGCAGGGTCTTGCTACAATTGTGGCAAGGAGGGACACATGGCCAAGGATTTCCCCAAGGGGTTTGCAGTCTGTTTCCACAGCAACCAGACCGGATACCAGAAGGCCGAGTGTCCGCAGCTGCGGGGGTCAGCCCAGGGAGCATCACAGGGATCTGCCCCTGCTATCGTTCGAGCTGTAGAGAGTCGGTCAGCGAAGGCCGAGGCGCCAAGGGCTCGCGGGAGAGCCTTCCAGTTGACAGCGGAGGAGGTCCGCGCAGCGCCAGATGTTGTGGCGGGTATGTGTTCTTTCTTGTGAGTTCTGTACCTGCTTTGGTGTTATTTGACTCAGGTGCGAGTCGGTCTTTTGTGTCGTTAGCCTTTAGTCAGCACATCGGTATCTGTCGAGAGGCGTTGAGTCGACCTTTGCGAGTTTCCCTAGCTGACGAGAGAGCGGTGTATGCCACTGATGTGATCCGAGGATGTGTACTCGAGATCTTCGGCGTTGAGTTTCCGATTGATTTGGTCCCGATTGCGATGGGAGATGTGTGTGTCATCTTGGGCATGGACTGGTTGAGCAGGTTTGGAGCGGTTATCGACTACGAGTGACAGTTGGTGACCATACAAGACCCTAGTGGGGGAGTTCTTACGGTTTATGGCGAGGGTACCCGTTCTGGGTCAGCATTTTGTTCGGCCGCTAGAGCGAGGCAGAGCCTACAGCAGGGCTGTAGTGGGTTTGTGGCTTATGTGGTGGATACGAGAGTAGATACAGAGAGACCGAGGTCGGTCGATGAGGTCCCGATAGTGCGTGAGTTCCCGGATGTCTTCCCCGAGGAGTTGCCGGGCGTGCCTCCCGAGAGTTTTATACAGTGCACACTATTGGAGTTTTATACATTTTGATCTTGGGATGTGTTTGTATGGATTTGATATGTAATACATTGAGATTTGATAATATGTATGAATGAAATTATATTTTTAAAAGTGAAAATTTGTTTGAAAAATTACGGTGTTACAAGAAACATAACCCCCATTAAAATTTTGAATGTCATGCAGTTGGGAGATGTCTCCTGTCATGTGCCTGGAACAACCACTGTCGATATACCAATGTCTGACGACATTCCTCCGCAGCTGTTTTTGCATGAAGCGCGTGATTAGTTAGATCTTAGAACCCAGGTCATTGAAACACTGGGTTTTCCCTTGTTAGCAACATAAATTCGCTTTTTACTTTTTGAATTTGATTGATTATCAGACGCACATACAGAAGACTGAGATGATTGGACATTTAATTGTTTGGGCACCCATTTATAGTTAGGTTTAGAAACATTTACAAGTGATTTTGAAACATTTTTCTTTGGTTTTGATCGTTTGGGTTTTCGTCTAAGATTAGCTGAAGACCCAGATGAAGACTTTGACAAACCCGATCTTGGCTTAGCCACATTTGGTTTCGTTAAAGTACCTGTTGTATTTTCATGTAAAGCCTATTTATTCTTTTCAAGCTCAGCCTGTTTTCTGTCTTTATTGACATTCCAATCATCATCACGAGAACGAGATCTCGAGAATTTTCTAATGAGAGATCTTCCTCGTGACCCGTTCTCTCTTCTTTGTGCATAAAAAGGAACAAATGCCCGATTTGGAAAATTTCGTGCAATATGACCAACAGTTCCACAGTTAAAGCATATATGTTTCTTAGCATAAAAACTGGTACCGCTCTTTATGCTCTAGTGTTCTTATTGAATCCCTTACTCTTCCCACAAGTGCATGTGCAATATTCAGATTGTGTGACAGGTGTAGGTGGAGTGTATGTGCTAGTAACAGGAACATCATATTTATCAAACACATCACCACACTTATCAAAATCATCTGAATCATCAGACTTTGACACAAAATCATCACAAACCAAAACATCAGTTTTAGAGTTAGAAACAAAATCATCTTTGTTTAAAACATAAACATCAGATTTTGAAACAATATTTTATTAGAAACTCTCTCTTTAGAAGCCTTCTTTCCTTGACTTAAAGGTGAATCTACATAGGAAGTAGAAATGTTAGTATCCTTTTCCCTAGCACTACTATCCGGCATAGGTACAACAGGTTTTCCATACACAAGATGTTCCTCTCTGTCCATCTCTTCCTGGGTCATAGGGATAGCAGTGTAATTGTGATTAAATGGACGATGGACACTCTCATACCCTAGACCTACTTGCTTCTTGTCTTTCTATCTCATTTGTTTCTCTATTATGGTTGCAACTCTCTCACTTGACACATCAAACTTTTTGAAATTAAAATCAGCATTTTCAAATCGAATTTTTAATGTGTCAAGCTCGTCAGTCACAATGGCAAGTTGTTTCTTGATAAAATTGTAGTTCTCACACTTGTTGCTATACTCTTCCTGTAATTTCCTAAAATCATTAGTTTTGGCCTCTAATTGTTCTTTTAGTGGTCTTTGGCCCTTCCTAAGGTTATATCCTTCGTACTTTAGGATCCTCTCCAACATTCTCCTCGGTGACTTCACTAATCTGGGCCAAATGTGCATTTTCAGGCCCTAAAATGTTCAAGGCCTGAATTTGGTCTTCCCAATCAAATGACTGAGCTACCACCACCAGATTTGCAGTCTCGTTGTTAGCAGTAGTTCCCCTGTTATTTCCAACCGGCACCATTGTCCTTTCATGATTTACTCTTCTATCAGGCTTCGGACAATCACGAGCAAAGTGGCCAGGCTCATGACAATTGAAGCACCGCAACTTTCCTTTGTTGAATCCAACCTTCTTCTCTGTATTCATGCCCCAATTATTCTTTCCAACTTTCTTGGCAAATTGCTTAGCGTTGAATACTGCCATTGCAATCTTCCAGGTAATGTCTATTTCTTCTACATCCTCTGGGTGAATCTGATCAAGATCAGCAAAAGAAATCTGAGGAGGCAATTCTCCAGCCATAAAGGCATTGTAGCAATTCACCAGGCCAGAGGCTAGGGCCATGTTCTCTTCGGATTCTTTGGGAGCAGAGGTAGTAACAGGAGATTTTGAGGAGGAGGCTACATGTGCATAAGGCATGGATGGTGGAACAACATGGGATGATGGTTATGGAACAGCAAAAGCTTGATTTTGTGGAGCAGTAAAGGATGAAAAGGCATTGTTCGAAGAAATCCCCAGATTTGCAGTCGAATAGGAGTTCACATGGTTAATTTCCCTTTGCTTGTCATCAAGATCACAGGCTTTAATGATTGCCATTGTTTCTGCAAGACTGAGTCGGTTGAGATCCTTTGTCTTCTTGATAACATAGACATTCATGTACCATGACTTGGGGAGAGAGTTCAGCAGTTTCTTGTTAATCTCTGATCGTGGCACTGAAATTCCAGTAGAACTCATCTTAGTGGTAAGAGTAATAAATCGCTGTAATTGAGCCTCTAATGATTCTCCAAGAATATGATTAAACATGTTGAACTTCTGTCTGAGCATGTCTTTTCGGCTCTGCTTCATGTCTTCATTTCCCTCATAAATTTCAATCAATACTTCCCACAAAGATTTGGCTGAGTCATACTCCCTGAATCCTTGTGTAATTTCCGGAGATAAAGCCATTGTCAGTGTTGCAAGAGCTTTTTCTCGCTCTTCAATTTTCTCGAAATCTGCATCTGTGTAATTTGCAAAATCTTTGTGGATAATGGTTCCATTTTCAAGAGTGTTTGTGATTCTAACTGGACCCTTCAGAATGCTGCGCCAAAATTTGAAATCCTTCATTTTGATGTATTTCTCCATTCTGTACTTCCATTCAAGAAATCCTTCAACTGATAGTAGACGTGGGATTCTTGTGGTAGTTCCCATGATTGAGTCCAACTCCTGATGAACTGTCATGTTTTTTTATTCCATTTTTTTTTAATTTTCTTAATTGACTGAAAATAAAACTTGTAAAGAAAACACAATTGTAAAGAGGTTTACAACCGAGAACAAGGTTTACCGTCCAAGGAGAGTTTACGACCAAAAAGGGTTTACGGCCGTACACGAGTTTGTAGCCGAAAACAGTTCATGGTCAAAGAAGTTTATAGTCAAAGAACGGTTGACAGTCGAAGACGAAGGTTTACAGTCGAAAAGAGCACGTTTGCAGTCGAAAACAGTTTACAGTCGTAAATACTTATTTTAGTAAAATTGAACTGTCTCAATTCTAGGGCAATCGCACCAAAAACTCGCGTTCATTTTGGATTTCCTTCTTGATCAATCATAATTGCCGTAAACACAAGGAATTTACAGCCGAAAACAAGTTTACAGCCGAAAACTGATGAACAGTTTATAGCTGAAAACACCTAGAATTTGATGAAAACGGCTGATTTCGAGCAGATCTTCAATCCCTTTGGCCTTGAAATCACGATAAACAGCAGGAACTCAGTAACCAAGCTTGAACAATCACTAAAATGAAAACTAACTCCAACCAAAAACACAACCTGAACAGTTTTGACACTAGTGTGGCTCTGATACCAATTGTAAGTCCCCAAATCTGGAACCAACTAGTGATCAAACACAAGAATTAGCAATAATCAATGAGAACAAGAAGGAGTAGAAGCAAGAATGATCAAAATTGCACAGGTTTCTATTGAGTCGTAAATGTCTGGTACAATGGACACACACACACATACAACCATCGTACATTCTGACAAGATTGACACATATATATGTGTGACATCCCCATTTTCACAGCCAGAAAAGACCGATTTTGTTTATGCTTTATAAAAATTAGAGTACTTCTTTTGATAAAAATGTTGCGGAATTTGTTCCCAGTAAAACATGATAAATACGTTATCAAAGCATTCCGAAGAAATGTATTTTTATTCATTTTAAAACATTTGGGATGTCATCGTCAATACAGAAACATAAGCATAAACAGAACTTACATTCATTATCACTAGTGATCTACACCTCTTTAATCTCTCAGTGTAATGTAACTTCATATCGACACTTGTGATAGAAATAAGCTGGAGTGGGTCAGGTTGGGAAACCTGGTGAGTACATAAGGTTTTCAACCCACAATAATATAATTATTATGTTTAAACATCAAACAATCAACCCAATTACCCATCCCCATTATCTTCTTTACTCTTAAGGATCTACCCTAAGAATCAACTATTCCTCGTTCATTCATTCCTAAGGATCATCCTAAGGAATCGGCACGAAGTCCATCGTCACTGGGATTTAGGCACTAAGTCTGCATAGTCGCTAGGATTTATACAACATGCACTAAGTCCGCATAGTCGCCAGGGTTTAGGCACTAAGTCTGCATAGTCGCCAGGGTTTATACAACAGGCACTAAGTCCGCATAGTCGCCAAGGTTTTGGCACTAACTCTGCATAGTCGCCAGGGTTTATACAACAGGCACTAAGTCCTCATAGTCGCCAAGGTTTTGGCACCAAGTCTGCATGATCACCAAGGTTTAGGCACCAAGTCTGCATGATCGCCAGGGTTTAGAGTACACCGGGTGAACACATTGTTCACAACACCTACAGGTTGCGAGCCTGCTAGTGTTCCACTGGACTGTCTAGAATAGTCTGTGGTTGTCATCCATACTCTGCTAGATGACGGGGCCATCATTTGGGAAAGGCTTCTCACATCGTCTACCTCTCACACTCACCTCGTGGTCTATAACACCTCTCAACTCATCATCCAACTCATATTCCATCTATTACATCTACCCATGTTTTACCCAACATATTATCGTAGATACATATATATATATATATATATATATATATATATATATATATATATATATATATATATATATATATATATATACAGTTTAAATCATTTAAAACATGTATAAAATCGTTCATCCAGCATAGACAGCAAGTACTCAGATAATATGCACACATAGCACGTAGTTTATATAAAATAATTCATATCTATGTGTAAGATGAAATTAACTATACACTCACTTGAAAAGGTGGTGATTCCGAACTCAGACAGCGCTTTGCTTCTTTAAAAAAAATAATTTCCTTCGACGAAACCTAGTATTATTACCACTAGAGTTTAGTCTATTATTCGCCGAGACTAATTAATAGTCTAGCTATTATTACTATTACATAAGCGTTAAACAATACTTATATAACCCATAATAATAGCCCAAGTACTTATTATAAGTTCCTAATAACGTTACTATAATTAAATAAAAGCTATATTAAAAATAGCGTAGGCGTAGCTCACTTACAGCGGGTTTTATAGAAAACCGGGCTTTGCTTGGAGCAGCGTTCCCAAGCCGAAAAGCTCTTCTTCTCGGAGCCGTCGAGCACTCCGGGGCTTCCGCCTCGTGTTAGGGAGGTTTCCTAGGCTTTTCGGGGGGTTTCGTGGCTAGAGAGAGGTTCTAGAGAGAGAGTAAAGAGAAGAAAGAATGGGAAAGGTGTGAAGAAAATGAGGGTGGAAGAGGTTCTATTTATAGGGTGAAAAATGGCTGAACTTGGTGCCACATGTCACCATCTAGTGGCAAGACTTGGGGAGAAAGCAATGGCCAAGATTGTGTCACATCACCCATTTTCGCACAACACACTTCCGACTTCTAAAATCCGTAACTTTCACATAAGACCTCCGTTTTTGACGTTCTTTATATCCACGCGTAGGTAAAAATAAGATCTACAACTTTCATTTTGATTCTGTCGGCTAATTCTCGACCGATCTTAAATTTAACAGTACGAGGAGATTATACTGTTAAATATCCGCGTAAAATTCATAACTTCTACATACGGACTCTGTTTTCGTCTGTCTTTTTACCGTTGAGTTCCTATTAATGAGATCTTTAATTCTCATTTAGGTCACGTAGGCCAAAAACCGCTCAATCTAAAATTCAAGTTTCGAGTTGTGCACTGCTAAGCCAAATCTTAGAAAATTCATAACTTCCTCATACGAAGTCAGATTTGGGCGTTCTTTTTTTGTATGTTCTCGGTTTAACGTATACTACAACTTTTGTTTAGATTTCTAAGGCTAAAAAGTCCTCCATCATAAATTCACTATTTACGTCTCCCGGTGTCGTGTCGGTTTTGCCATAAAACTTCGACGTACCATAACTTCTTCGTTATAACTCGGATTTCAACGTTCTTTATATGTACGGAACCCTTGAGACGTATTCTACAACTTGGTTAAGATTATTTATTCTAAATAATCTTTTTGTCAAAAATTCGTTTTCGACCCCTATTATCTCTAAATTGACTAGCCCGGATCTACGGGCATTACAATATGGAACATGAACTGTAAATAGTTCACGGTCGCAAACAACCTTGCAGCCGCAAACACCAATTGAATCGAAAACCCCTGTTTTCGGTTCACCCAACCGCAAACCCTCTAAACAACCCAAACAAAGACTAACAAGACCTATACAGATGAATGCCTAGCTCAAACCAACAAAATATGACCTTACACCCGTTTCCTTACTTGGACCAAAACCAAGGCCCAAACCAACTACTTAAAATGCCCAAATTCCTTAAATAGCAACACAAGGCCCAATAAGGCCCAACTTCCAAATTAGGCCCAAAAATCATTATGGACCTAATCCAAAGAAAGTCCATAGTCTATCCATGGCCTAAAGTCAGAAGTCCAATGGCCCAACAAGGCCTAAACCCTAAAAGCCCAAGATAAGGCCCAAACCGAAAGTTCACCTGCTGAGTACGTGGGGTGTACTCAGCTTATACGCTTCGCATACTCCTTTCGGGGCTAGTACGCACAACATACCAGTTGGGTACACCCAACGTACTCCCCAGACTACCAATCCACTCCGTTAAGCACTTAATCAGTTGAGACCTCAAGCCAAACTTTTAGATCTGGTCCTAAAGGGTGACTTAATATGTAAAGTTGGCAACGTTACACCCATGCATGACTTAATGGGACCCAACACTAAAAAAGAAGCTTAATAAGGATCTTAACACTTGCATGGACCAATATCATTCATAAAGTTTACATTTTTATGAACAAGGGACCTCCATGGAGCTAAGATCTAACATCCATAGCGTCTGGAGTAGATCAAAAGCTCAACTTTAGCTAAAAAGACCCAAAAATGCATAAACAAAGTCCCAAAACTAGATGTAGCATAATGAACCCTCAAGTAGAGAACTTTATACCTCAAATGGCTTGCAATGATGATGATGAATCTGGACCTACAAGCCCAAGCTACTCCCAAGGATTTTGCATTAAGTGGCTAAAAAGGAAACTTACCAAATTACGAATGTTACACTCCACCACACCGTGGCAACTCCAAACAACCAAACTATGTATAAATCAAATGTACCTCAATATTCGGATGTTACAACTCTCCCCCACTTGAATCAGACTTCGTCCTCAAAGTTTGAAGCTACAAAAAACTCTGGGTAATGCTCTATCATCTCTTCCTCAGGATCCCATGTCCACTCTAAACCCTTCTTTGTTCTACCATTCCACTTTAACTAATAACACCACCTTTTTGCACAAGGTCTTCGTCTTCCTATCAAGAATCGAAATCGGTATCTCGACATAATTCAAGCGCTCATCCACCTGAATATCATCCGAAGGAACCACTGTTGAATCATCAGCTAGACATTTCCGTAACTGAGAGATGTGGAATATGTTGTGGATCTTAATGAGCTCATCAGGGAGGTCCAAATGGTACGCAACGTTGCCCACCCTGGCAATAATCCTGAAGGGACCAATATACCGTGGGCCTAGCTTGCCCCACTTCTAGAATCGGATGATACCTTTGTTGGATTAGTGTCTAAGTCCATAACTATTTTGGTATTTACTTGACCCGATTGTGAGCATGGTCCTTTTGGGTTGCCTTCACACTGGTGACTAGACAGGATGACAGTTGAGGAGAGAAGTTGATTAGGGCATAAATATGATTTATTTATTATATTATATGATTAATATAATAATTTGGAATCATATTATTAATTAGTATTTAATCAGAAATTAATTAGGAATTAATTTCGGGATTAAAGGAATTAATTAAAAGTACAGGGGCTGTTTTGTAATTATTTGATAGTTGAGACTTTGGGCTATTGGATCACTTTTATTAAGGCTTGAACGAAAATCCTAGAAGGATCTAGGAGTTTTCGTCCAAGGGCTTAAGGAAAGGAGTCCATGGACTTGCTTAGGCCCTAAGCTAAGGGATTAGGGTTTCCACCTTGAAACCCTAGCTAGCCTCAAGTATAAATAGCACCCTAAGGCACTAGAATTCGTCCAAGCCTTGGGAAACCCTAAAAGGGACGAATTTTAGGGCAAGATATCCTTCTCTCCTCTCTCCCATATTCATCCTTTCACCTAGTGTGTTTGTGAGCCATTAGAGGTACTACACTTGTGGTACTTGCTTTCAAGAGCTAAGGAAATTCAAGGAACTAGTTGTTATTACTACACAACAACAAAAGGTATGTATTCTATTCTCCTATGTCAATTTCGAAAATAGTAGATGCATGCTAGGGTTCTTTTGTGTTCATAAAGTTGTATAACTAATAGTGAAAACATAGATCCAACTCTAGGGTTGCATGCACACATAGGATTGTTTGTATAAAACCCATCAGTGGTATCAGAGCCATTGGTTTTTGTTTTCAATTAGCTTTATTCAAATGTATGAACTTGACATATTAGGGTTTATGGCTAATAAACCCTGGAGGCTTGATTTTCGAAATTAGGGTTTCTAAACCCTAGATTTCGAAATTTTTGGTAAGATTTCCTAAACCTTTTTCTTTGGCCCCAAGATTTCGATTTTAGGGTTGTCTAACCCTAGAATTTCGAAATTGCCTCTTTCCCCATGATTAGATCCTAAATTTTAGGGATTTGGATATTGCCATATCTTGTAATTATCCTTTAAATGTTTAAATTTGGTAATTAAAGATTTTGAATATCCCATCCCATAATTTCGAATTCTAGGGGATTTAAGGGATTAGGTTAAATTAATTGTTTAATTTAAGAGATATCCTTACCAAAGTAAAAGATAATTGTCAAATTAATTAGATAATCATTTCTTTATGTGATAAACTTGATTTATTTGAATTATTTGATAGATTATCTTGCAAGAAATTGAATTAGGTCATATTAAGATAATTACTAATTAATTGGTTAATTATTATTAATAATTTGATCTAGAATGTTCTTGCTTATGTTTTGAAAAGTTTCAAAACTTGCCCTCAAGTTTTGGAATTTAAAAGTTGATTAAAAGTTTAATTTTGAAATGTTAAATTCTAAAACCCTCGTATTTTGAATAAGTTCAAATTACACCCTTATGGTTTTGGAAAGTTAATAAAACCACCTAGTATTTTAAAAGTATAAAATACACCCTATACTATATATGTAACATTAAAAGTCTAATATTATATATATGAGTAAAAGTCAGTCTTACCGTTAGTAGGCCTCATTCACGAAGCTGGTCTATAAGGGGTGTTCAAGGAAATTGCCTATAAAATGGCGATTGAATGGGTATCCACTCTTACCCACCGCACTCTTGACTAGTGGAGGGTCGTTAGCCGAACAGGTAGGATAGGACAAAAACCTTCCATTATAAGTATAATGAAGTACAAAGTAACTAAATGCTTTTACAAATTCCCAAATCTTAGTTACTCTAGGATAAAATGTGAAAGTGATGCTAATCCATGGAATTACACTTTGTGCCCCTGTCAATCGTTGGTGGAGCGCGTGTGGTTAACCGGCACACTAATTTGGGATTGACATTGGCGATAAAGGGTGGCTCGATGTTTTATCATAGATCAATGGAGCGTGTGTGGCTAACCGGCACATTGATTAGGTGATGAAGACATTGAGTGCACCATGTTGGTTCGCATGGTTATTCACAAACTTGTTTGCGATCCTCGGCATCCCAGTCGCAAAATTTGAAGTGCATATCGAGATTTAAACATGCCATTGAAAGGTTCAATGAATCTCAAAAGATCTAGGAGTTTTCAATTCATTTAAAACTTAAATTTCTTTTTCGTTTTTCATGGTGGGAATTGGTAAATCGTCATTTACCTACCTTCAAATATTCTGCAACTAGATTACGGCATCCCTCTTCTAGGTTGTAGAGTATTGTGTTGGATCCTAGCCTTGATGTTTCATTTGGGTGTCACATCAAGGATTCTAATCAACTTAACTTGGATTTTCTCCCGTTTTGTAGATGTCAAAGTATGACAACTATGGTCTTCCCAAATCCCTTGGAACAAGCTTTCCAAATGAAGATGACGTTCCACGATACGATCAAGGAAATGAGAGTCATGCTTCACTTCCTCCACCTCCTCCAATTATTCTCCCTAACCCACAAGTTCAAAGGCTTGAAAAGTTCAAGCTCACTCAAGCCCTATTGGCAAGTAAACACGAAGATGGGAAACCTGTGTGTGCACACATCTTAGAGATGAAGTCACACATTGATAGGTTAAGGATGATGGGTGTCGATATCTCAGAAATGTTGGCTGTTGACTGGGTTCTTCAGTCACTTCCTGAATCATATAGTGAGTTCGTTAGAGAGTACTATATGATGGACCATGACGTGACCCTCATTGATTTGACCTATTTGCTTATAGCTGCTGAATCAGAAATGATTTGGCGTGCTAATCGAGTAAATTTGTCTGGCAAATCAAACTCTCAAACTTCAATGGAAATTGAAAATAGTGACATTGGAAATCCAGAAAAGGTAAATTCTGAGATAATTCCTTGTGCCATTTCAAAAGAGTCCATCTGCTTCTACTGCCAAGAGAAGGGGCATTGGAGACAAAGCTGCCCTTTTTTTTTTTTTTTTTTTTTACCTGAGAGATCTAAGAGATGGGAGAGTCAAGACGTATGGCTCTACTTCAGGTAAAATCCAATAACTAACTCTATAAGTTCCTATTCTTTGATTTTTAATACATGATGTGATAAGATTACATTTTGATGTTTTGTAGGATCGAAGAAAAGAGAGGAAGCTTAAGGGAAGAAGTAAGCTGAATCTGATCGTGAAGAAATGGATTTCGATCGCATTGCTTGAAGATCGGATTTTTGAGCTACTACTTTAGAGTTAGAATAGATTGCTTAGAAATTGAAATAACATAGTTTTCATTTGAATTGCATTGTAAGGACAAGTTTTTCCGCAATAGAATGAATTTTGATTTCGTCCTATTTATTTATCCTTGCAATGGCATATGTGAAAATGGATGTTTATGTATTTCTAATTTTAGCAATGTTGAATTGGATGTGATTCTTGATTATGTTATTTGTGAAATGTCGAGGATTTGCCAAATAAAGGAAGATTCTCATCACCCAAGTTTCAATTGGACAGAAACTTGGAATCATACAACTTGGTTGCGTGATGAATGAGAAACTTCATATTTTGGAAATTAGACTAATTCTTTGGCAAAGTGTCAAGAGAAGGACCAGGAGATCGAGTACACTAGGTTGTGCGTTGATCAAGTCCACCACAAGAGTGATAAAGATATTCGTCATGATTTACTAAAGGTTAGTAAATATGATTATACTTATAAGATTAAGTATACTTCTGAGTTGATTGAAAGAGTTTAAATCAATAGCAGAACGAATAAGAAGAATCAAGTAGGCAGAAAGATAAAAGTTTCTCTATTCTAAGAAGAAGGGAGAGTACCTTTTATTGTGTTTTATGATAAGTCTTAATGATTAAGAACCATATCTCAATTGATCCTCTAAGTGAGTCTTAGTGCAATTGCATGTCTAAGAAGAGGAATCAAGAATTGTAGAAATGGTTAAATAAAGAAGTCAATCATACTTCGTTCCAATATCAAGTCTTAAAGTCAAGATTCTGACATGAGTGACAAGTCTTAAGTAGGTTTATAACACTCGACAAATGTGGAATTTGGAAAAGTTTTCTTATTCTTGCACATTTGAAATTGGTAAGTTGTGATGTCTTGGATAAGACAAAGACCAACCAGGACCAATTGTGTGAAGTGTTGAACTTGACAAAAGGCTACACTAACTCTTGAATATTTGTTTGTCAAGAAATGGTTCTTGACAAGAGAATCTTATATGTCAAGGAGTCAGTGGGAGTCTTAATGGTCTTGAAAAGTTTCAAGAACAAATCAAGAGTAAACCTAGTTGATCATCACTAGCACACGACTTGAGGTTTAAAGCCTATCGTGGATGACATACTCTTTTTCTGTGCCATTCCAATTGAGTTAATTATGCGTGTGAGTTCTATGAGTTCTCATTTGAATGCATAAAGACAAAGCACCTCGATCAATGGAAAGTACATTGATATGAAAGGGTGAGTTGCTTGGAAGACATGGTGGGCATTCATGTTACCATGAGGCAAGAAATCAAGATTGAACAAGTTCAGTCCATAATGTTTTGGATTTGTCGCAAACTTTCGTTTTGACAAATTCACATGGATATGAACACATACATCATAAAATCTAAGTGTCATAAGGTTTTCCTCCTTCATGAAAATGATTGTGAGGAAATGCTTTCACTAAGAGAGATTTTAAGAAGATAGCAATTGTGAAAATTGTATTCTCAAATTCGATTATGATTACGGCATCCCTTTTCATAGTTCGAATTGTGAGATTTGGCAATTGATCTGAACATTTGGGACTTAGTAACATAAATTCTGAATTATTTAGACACACATGTGAGCTATCTAAGGCAAAGGTGTATGAGCTTAAAAAGCTTAGATAAAGGCTTATCAAAGCATTAGGTATTAGAAATATGAACTTAAGGAATTCAATAAGCATTGTTTTCTAGAAGTCCAATTGTTTTCTGAATACATGTCAAAGCTAGTGGGAGCATAAGTGTTATGCTGGTAAGTAAAATAATCATCATGTTAGTGGGAGCATGATTATTATGGTAAGTATTGCAAGTTAGCAATATTAATTATAGAAAACAAAGATTCACTTTGCAAAGTTGCAAGGGTTGAAAAGTTGTTTTGCTATAATTAAGGGAGAGAATATTATACTTCGTTTCAAAATTCTAAAGCTTAGCTCGAGAAATGTTAATAAATTTAGTCAAGGATACATAGTGCATTCTCAAAATTCGATTATGATTACGGCATCCCTCTTCATAGTTCGAATTGCGGGAACATGGCACATAAAATATTATGGCAGAAGGCTGATAAAGTATCACGTCTTTATATGAGACATTATGCATCGTGTCTAATACGCTTCGGGTATGGGACCGATTGCATATGTTATAATATTTGATCATTCTAAATTTTCCAAATGCCTAGGGCATTAAGAGGGAAAAAGGACTAGAATCGGTTTTGACTAAAATAATTAAACAACTATCAAAGGACGGTCTGAGGTTCACTGAGGATTTGTCGCTTGTGAGTAGATGGAAGTATAGTACTGGATGGACTATATTGACATTATTATGAATAGATAAGATTCTATTAAGAATAAGTTGTCATATAGCAAATATGGAAATGTTTCCATTAATGGGAGTTGGATATTAAGACTCTATGTAGATTAGAAACTTTTATGCAAAAGGATGTTCAAAGGAATGTACTTTGAGTGAGAGACATCACATCTATAAAATTGTTTTGTAACAATTTCTGATAGAGAACTTAGTAATTTCATTAGCCGGGTCTTGGTGACTTTTGTGCTATGACATTACGAAAGAATCATTGCATAAAGTGTTAGAATCTGACATATTCTAAAAGTGGCAAGAATTTGGTATTCTTATACTAATAATAAAAAAAAATTGGGGATTGTGAAATGAGTTTCATTGGGAAAGTTTTTCAATTGATCTATTTCACAGAGTATGGACCATAGGAAACCAATGTGTGCATGCTTGGAGCATGGGACAATTGTGGTTATAATTCGAGTAATAAGTTGATTGTCTGAAACAGTAAACAATGAATAATGAGTAATCAATATGGTGTTTAAATAAAAGTGTTTTTATTTACGCTCAAAAGTTTTGGGGCCATATAGGATTAATATTATTATTGCGTTTCACTTTGCATGTTTTGACTTCCAGAATAACTAGGTTATTCAAACATCCACAGTCGGTCATACGTTGGAAGTAGGTATGAAGGAAGACTGTCATGAATCTGTCTGTAGATTGTCTAAAGTGTTTAGATATAGCACAAGTTTGCTGCAGAGTTCATGAGTGCTTTGATAAGATTAGAGTATTGGATTAAACCCACGCTCATTTGAATCACTTCATGGTTTTATCACGAGTGATTGGTGAGACGATAACATTGTATATTCTTGAAACCGAGACGTGTGAGTTGTTATTTGCTGGTCGGTTGCACATTGACAATAAGTAAACGTACCAGTAACTTGGTGTGATAAAACTTATTGTTGTGTGTGATTCGATTAGTAGGTGCAAGCAAGCATTTGAGTCGAAGTTTATCCATTCCTTTTACCCAAGGTGGGATAAAAGCGATATCTGTGGGCCCCTCGATGATTTAGTGATGACAAAGGAAAGTGCTCGGCCGGGCCAGGACTGATTTGATTTGTTCAATTAGTCAGTCGTCATAAATCGGAAATCGGGAAACGAAACATAGACTGAGAGAATGATTTCAATCCATGTCTCATGTCTATACGATATCTTGTAGAATGGAGGAATATATGATCCCTTATCTAAAGGACACGCGTATCTGATAAGATCAGAGTTGACAGCGCTTTTGGAAGCTACGATTGCTGATCAGGTTCTGAAGTCATACGCAGAATAGTTATTAGACTTATCCAAGTGGGAGACTGTTGGATTAGTGTCTAAGTCCATAACTATTTTGGTATTTACTTGACCCGATTGTGAGCATGGTCCTTTTGGGTTGCCTTCACACTGGTGACTAGACAGGATGACAGTTGAGGAGAGAAGTTGATTAGGGCATAAATATGATTTATTTATTATATTATATGATTAATATAATAATTTGGAATCATATTATTAATTAGTATTTAATCAGAAATTAATTAGGAATTAATTTCGGGATTAAAGGAATTAATTAAAAGTACAGGGGCTGTTTTGTAATTATTTGATAGTTGAGACTTTGGGCTATTGGATCACTTTTATTAAGGCTTGAACGAAAATCCTAGAAGGATCTAGGAGTTTTCGTCCAAGGGCTTAAGGAAAGGAGTCCATGGACTTGCTTAGGCCCTAAGCTAAGGGATTAGGGTTTCCACCTTGAAACCCTAGCTAGCCTCAAGTATAAATAGCACCCTAAGGCACTAGAATTCGTCCAAGCCTTGGGAAACCCTAAAAGGGACGAATTTTAGGGCAAGATATCCTTCTCTCCTCTCTCCCATATTCATCCTTTCACCTAGTGTGTTTGTGAGCCATTAGAGGTACTACACTTGTGGTACTTGCTTTCAAGAGCTAAGGAAATTCAAGGAACTAGTTGTTATTACTACACAACAACAAAAGGTATGTATTCTATTCTCCTATGTCAATTTTGAAAATAGTAGATGCATGCTAGGGTTCTTTTGTGTTCATAAAGTTGTATAACTAATAGTGAAAACATAGATCCAACTCTAGGGTTGCATGCACACATAGGATTGTTTGTATAAAACCCATCAACCTTTCCAAGGTGACACCTTCATAAATACATAATCGCCCACCTGAAACTCGAGGTCTGATCGTCATTGGTCAACATAACTCTTCTAGAGACTCTACACGGTCTTCAGTCGACCTCGCACCTGCTGAAGTAGCTCGATGGTCTTGAGTACTACCTCGGTACTCCCCATAACCCAGTGCCCGAACTCAACCCAACAAATTTGGCTCCGGAATTTTCTCCTGTAAAGCATCTCGAAGGGAGGTCAATCGATACTGACATGATAACTATTGTTGTAGGAGAACTCAGCCAACGAAAGATAAGTAGCCCACTCCCATCGAAATCCAACACAAATGCCCTGAGCATATCCTCGAGTGTCTGAATGGTCCACTCACTCTATCCATCGGTCTGGGGTGGTATGTTGTGCTGAAATGCAGCTGAGTACCCAACTCCTCATGAAATTTCCTCCAGAATATGGAGGTGACGCGAACATCTCGGTCAGAAACCATCAAAACTGGCACCCCATGCCAAATCACCACATCTCTGATGTAGATGTCAACCAATTTCTCGGCAGAGACGCTCTCAGCAATAGGGATAAAATGAGAAATCTTGGTCAATCTATCAACAGTGACCCAAATAGTGGGTTCTATGATGTTTGACCTTGACTTTCCAGCAAGTCAAGCATCACTCCACAAACCAGGCTATCTCCCTCTTCATACAAGGCCGCCAATAACTCAACCTCAAATACATATACATCTTCGTGGGCCCTAGATGGATCAAAAACTTTGATTTATGAGTCTCTTCTAGTAATTTATGTCTATCCCTACCAACAACCAGGACCCAAACCCTACCACACTGAGTCAGTAACCCACGACTATCCCCGAAAAATAAAGGAATTTGACCCCTGATCCTTTCCTCTTTCCAATTTTCCTTTTTCAATCCTTCAACTTGAGCCTTTTTGATCATATCTAACAGTGGAGAAACAAAAACCATCCTCAAACATAAATCCCTGGTAGGTGCACTCGTGGCCTTACGAATCAAGGCGTCGGCCACAACAATGGTCTTCCCAGGGTGGTACAAGATAGCGCAATCATAATCCTTCACTACATCCAACCACTTTTGCTGTCTCATGTTCAGAATCGGATGATCCATCACGCATCTCAGGCTCTTGTGGTCGGTGTAAATAGCACATATAACTCCATTGTAACTCCCTGTTTCGGATTGTTCTGATATTTAGGATCGTGGATAGCAATTTAGTTATATGTAGGCTTTTGGGATTAAGGAAGTAATGTTTCTACTTTATTGAAAGATGTTATTGTTGGTAAGAGGATCAAGGCCTATGAATTGTGTATTTGGAACTTACGATGGACTGGGGAAAGTTATGTGTCAGACCACTTGCAAGGGTTAAGGTTTTAAGTTGGACATATAATGATCCTAAAGTATCGATATGGAAGTGTAGAGCTCTTCAATACCTTTCCGTGGATATACAGAACGCTGAATTCGAAGTTAAAACAAAGAATCTATGATTGTTCAAAGTTGGAAAGGATTTGGAGAAAAACTAAGCTCGCAATGTGAGAAGTTGGAGCTCACAACGTGAGAAGCGATTAAACGGAAATACTTATTTAAACTGTGCTCACGACGTGAGTATTAGGAGCTCATGACATGAGAACTGTGCAGCCTAAGCCCACGAGTTTTAGGGTTTTCAACATATATAAGGGTTAGTTCCATGTTTTTAGGGGATTTTTTGAGCCCCCATCATATCTAGATCATCTTGAGAGAAACCCTAGCCTCCCTTTCACCATTTTGAGCCTCCCCTCTCCTCTTCCATCCATTTATTAAGATTTTGGTGCTTAGATCCAGCAAGCAAGCTCCCCCACCACGTTAAAGATCATACCTTGGACCATGGTAAGTCCTCAAGTTCCAACCTTTATGTGTTATTCTTCTAGATCTATACTTTTATGCCTTTTTCTTCATGATGGAGGTGGTTTTAGTGGTTGCATTCCATAAAGTTTGCAACTTTATGGATCCATGAGGTTCCTTTGAGGTTTGGTGTGCAGTGTGCTAGATCTATGGTTTGGTTGAGTTTTGGTCCCATGAATGAGATTTGGATCTTATTTTCACCATTGTGACCTAATCAAGTTCAAGACATGCATGTACATAAAGCAAATATTTTTATGTTGCTTTTAATGTATGAAAGCCCTCTTGAAAGTTGGAATGGATGACTTAATGGATTAAGGACTTAAGAAATTAGGATTTAGCATCAGACGTGGCTCACGACATGACAAAAGGAGTGTCATGACGTGAGAGTGGTTTTACGCGATTGTTTCGACTAAATGAGCTCACGACGTGACCAAGGAAGGTTCACGTCGTGAGGTCTGCTGCGTGAGTCATCCGAGACTGAGTTGAATGAGTTGAGGCGAGTTGAGGTGGAATCTGGTCGAGTGTGTTCTCACGACATGACCAAGAAACGGTCACGACTTGAGTGTCAACTGATAGAAATTTTGACTGTTGACTTTGATTTTGACCGTTAACTTTAAGTGTTGACTTTTGGTGGAGTTGACTTTTTGTCAAATTGCTAATTTTAGAAGGTGTATAAAGGGTTTAACTTGTATGGTTTGTTAGGAGGTGTATGGAACCCGTTCATTGGCTGTGTTAGCTGTTATCTGTGGATTTTGTCGGTGATGTGAGTTTCCTCACAATGTTTAGCAGTTTGAGGGCACCAATGCCAGCCATGGTTTGTTAAGATTAGTATGCTATTTGTCTACATGACTCTTGCATGTGTTATGTGTTTTATATGTTCCGGGAAGGGCCCGATGCCAGGCGGGGCCTAATGATTATATTGTATGCTATTTATCTTTGTAATTTGCATTTATCTTTGTGATTTTTGCATGAGTTTATATGTTTGCATATTTACTGGGCGGATCCTGATGACTGATAGATCTGTTTACTGAGCGGGGACCGATGTCGGACGGGGCCTGATGTCGAGCGGGGCTCGATGATGGGCGGGGCCCATTACATCGTCAGGGCTTATGTACTTCCAGCATTCCGCGATCAGAGGAAAGAGAGAGTGGTCCTGTGATTTTCAGGGATGGGATGTAGTCCCAACATGAGTCTAGAAGATTGTGGTTTTATTGTCGATGGGTATTGCAGCGTAAGAATGCATAAAAGGGTATTACGGTGCAGTTGCTTTGAGATGAGATCATAGGTCTGCTGTCTTGAAATTAGTTAGGTCAAGTGCTAGTTGATTGTTTCAGGAACCAAGGGAAGTGAATCAGCAAGAGCAACTTTTGTTGTCTCTGATGTATCTTGACTAAGAGAATGATGCTTCTTATATTTTCTTTGGTTTCTGGGTATGGTTACCCTCAATTGTGGTGTAAATTCTTATGCATAGCAGGCTCAAGTTTTGGCACCATTTCTAGATCACCTTCAGAGTTTTCTCGAGCTAGTTACGAATTGGTGGAATCTGTTCGGTTTTAATCTAGGTGTGGGATCTTGTATCGATCGTTCATAAGGAAGTTTCTGTTAACAGTTGAGGTTTGTCATTTTTTTAAATCTGTTAGTACCTCACACTTTGGGTAAGGTTGTGAGGACCAGAGGATGCAGTAGATCCAGGGTTGGGTATGTGTCTCCCCTTGGGGGCGTACATTGTAGTAGTGCCTCGATTATGGATATAAGGGGTACAAGTGGACCGAGTAAGATAACTTGAGACCTCTTGATTATTGTTGTTGGCATGGTGATCATTTGGGTTATAAACTTCAAATTGGGACAAGAGTGTGACTGTCTATCTCCTCTTTTGGTTGTGTGCGACCATTTTTTCGTCTAGTTTTATGTTGATATCAGTCTGTGTTGTGTAAGGAATTGTGCATGATAAAAGAGTATAGCCTATGTTGTGTTCAAATAGCATTGAGATGGATGTTGTTTGGGTTCCTGCAAGTCGGTGGTTTACTGGTTGGGTATCTTTAGGACCTTGTGGGGCTAGTCACGATTCTTCAGGATATGGATGTGGTGTCGACAAGATTAGTTTAGTACCGTGAGTTTATCGTGTAGTGGATAGCAGGTGTCATGATGTATCGTGAACCAGTGGATGTATGATTTATATGGTTAAGACCCGATGGTCATCTGAATGAGACTCTTGGGTCTCAGATTGTCAGCCTTGTGTTGGGTTCGAAATATTTGTAAGGCGTCGAAGTGTCCTATATCTTTTGTTAGTATCGAAGTCAGTGTTGTTTATTTGCATAAGGGTATCTTGTAATGTTGAAGCGTGAATGTTAAAGACCTTATGTATTTTTTGTCTGATTTTTTCATCCTTATAAATCGGGGTTAGATATTAGAGTTAGAGTATCTTTCGTAGTCACTGCTACGTGTACTCTATTTTCTCTGTATCTTCAAAAGCAATATATTGAGCCAAACAGAAATTATTTACGATTATGTGTTCTCCTTTGATTCATACTCCGATTTCATTTCATATATTCGATTCATAACAACTACATTTGATATCAGAGCAGGATTCATTTAGTTGATCTCTGATTTTCTCCCGTTTTCAAAAGTTTTTGAATCTCATTCTAGATTCAAAATTTCCGCACTTTTGATTCTGAAAATCTATTCAGATCATCTAATTTGATTCGATTCTATTCTTAGTTTGTTAGTCGAGTGTTTCGTGTTTGATTCTTGGAAATTTCATCCATCAGATCTTAATTTCTGAAGCTTTCTCCAAAACTCATCAGTACAATAATGGCGAATTTTAATATCAACACAATGACTTCTTATTCACATCTCCTTGGTTCTTCAACCAAAATCTCTATGTTGATCCCTGAGTACTATGATCAATGGGCGGATAGCATAGAAGACTATCTTAATGGGATTGATGAAGAACTCTGGAAGTGTATCACTGGTGATATCGGATCTTCGAGCTCATTACAAAATATTGGATATGCTGCTTACAGTCCTGAAGTTTCTAATCAAGCAGAAAGGAAGAAGAGGAATAAGAAGAAATGCTTGTGTGAATTGAGAGATGCTCTTCCACCTGTAGTGTACAATTATGTCCGTGGTTGTTCTACTGCTAAGGAAATTTGGATACACTGAAGGAAAAGTATCAAGGAAGCGAGAAAACTAAAAAGAGTTATGTTAAGCAATGTTTTCTTGAGTTAGGTGAATTCAAGCAAAAAGAAGGTGAGAAAATTGAGCTCTATTATGATCATCTGAATGAGTTAATCTTCAAGTGTAGCAGATATGGAGTCAACATATCAACAATGGAGTACAATGTGTCTTTTCTCATGGGACATTGTAAAGAGTGGCGCAATGTTGGTCTAATACCACTTAGCTAGATCTACATGAAAGAGTTGTCAAGGTTGAGACTTTATACCTCCAGAAGATAGATCTATGTGCACAAAGCCTGGATCCAAAAGCTCCAAGTCAAGCTATGACTCTTCAACAAGTTCCTTCTTCTTCCTCTAGCACAAAAAATACTCATAAATCACTTAGAAGCTCAAGAATCACCCAAATGGAGGCTAGGGTTTCACTCGTAGGATTAGAGAGGATGTAGGCTGGAGGAAATGAGGGTTGGAGGTGAGTTAAGGTCTTTAAATAGGGTCCAAGACCCTAAATTAGGGTTTTAATCTGGCCTGACGAACACATCGCATTCCCTTGGGGAACTTAGGGCCTTCCGAAATGCACTCACGTCCAAATTCCCGTGTACGCCATGTGTACCTCCCTTGTACGCCATGCGTACCCGGTTTGGTCCAAACCCTTCTAACTTCAAATGATCATAACTTTTGCGTCCCTTATCCGTTTTCGACGTTCTTTATATCCATGGAAAGGTAAAGAGAAACCCTACACTTCTATAAACTTTATTTAGTCTGAAAACCAACCGAAATTAAATCCAAAATTAATAAAAGGTCCAAACCAAGGCCTTTACTGATACCCTTGGGCTCCAAAACACAAACTGAATACCCAGATTATCCAAACTACATCATCCACCCCCAAACGAGCCCAAACTTAATTCTTCAGTGGTCCTAAGTCTGCTAATACTCAATCCTTGATCACCATCCCGCAATGGGAAACGATTCGAAACAGGGCGTTACAAAAATACTAAGCGATGATTGGGAGATGTGTGTCTGCTATATTTAGGATGTATGCTTGAATAGACAAGAGCACTAGCTTAATTAGAGGAGATGCCTAATTTGCTTTTATGTGCTAAATGGTTTATGCTATAATATGCCTTATATTCTTTATGATGCTATAGTTTGATTGGATCTATGGCCTATTGCCAACCAGATTTGGAAATTTTATGTGTTCAGATTTCTAAGCGTTTAATTATGGTATTAGAACTGGCATGTGTAACACTCCAATCCAGGTAATTCCATTAACCATCTTTAATTAATTTCACTTTGGCAAAAGACCCTTCCGTACGTTGGGCATAAATGTGGTAAGCTTAGCGTACATGAGAGATGCGCATCGGGTGGCTGAGACTCGTACGCTGGGCGTACGAGAAAGTACCCGGGGCGTACGTTTCAGGTGGATAAAACCATAATATCTTGATTTTCACCCTATTTAAGCAACCTTATATCATTTGGAACAAACCCTAATCAGCCTCCATAGCCTCATTTCGTCCCTTAACCCCAGATTTTCATGAGAGTGTGATCCTTGAGTTTAAGAGTGTTTTGGTGGCCATTTTAGAGATCATTCAAGAAGGAGAAGGTGGTGAGCAAGTATTGGGTGTACTTGAGCTTCTAGATCCTGCATCTAGTTCATCTTGAGGAACTTCTGGAGGTATAATGTCATAACCTTGTCATCTCTTTTGTTAGTTTGAGCTAAGGTTTTTTTATGGAGTCCCTTTTTGATTGTTGGACCCTCTCTTGAGTGTTGATCAACTCCAGAGACTAGGATGGTTACATCTAAGCTCCTTGAGCATGTTAGATGCATAAAGGTTCCATCTTGAAGGTTGTTTTGATTCCATGCATGAGCCTGAAGTCTTAAATGAGGTCTTAATGGGAAGAATAGAGTATTGGGATCCTTATGGCATGAAAGGGCATAAAGTTGTCAACTTTATGCCCCTAAGACATCTTAATGGACTCAGATATGAAGTTTAACGTTGAAATTCCAAGTATTAAGCACTTGATGGTCGTGGTGCATAATCAGCTTGTATGTCGGGCATAATATCGTGTACGCTGCGCGTATAGCCAAGGGGCTCAGTACACTAAGCTTAATAGAGGGGTACATTGGGCGTACACACCTCAGATGGGTTTGGGCTTCGTGTGGGTTTGTGAGCTTATTGGGCCTTATTCTATTTTGGGCATGGTCCCATTTAGGGTTAAGTGGACTATTATTCTGTTTTAGGCCATAGTTGTATTGGTTGGGCTTGTTGGGCCATGAGGCCGATTAATAACTTTTATGTTGGATCCTAGGCCCATTAGTAGAGGAAATACTTTTGGGCGACCATGGAAGGGCTTAGGCTTAAGTGTTTGGACTCTTTGACTAGGTGGAATTAATAATCATAATTTAGGGTTATTTGTATTATATTATTCAGTGTGAGGTTTCAGACTGTTAGGCGAGCAGCTACTGTGTTCAGCAGATTGATTTGAGTCCTCTTACTACACTCATGGGTCGAAGGCACCAAGGTTGGCCCATTATTTGTTATGAGATGTTAGTAATTGATTATGCTATGGATTGCATTGACTTATGTGTTGACTTATGTGAAGACCATTGGGGGAGCCCATGGCACTTGGAAAGACATTGGGGGGAGCCCACGACACTAGGATACAAGACCATGGAGGTAGCCCACGACATTCCAAATGAAGACCATGGAGGGAGTCCATGGCAAACTTGTATTTATGTGTACATGGAAATATATGGTTATGTGTTTATGTGTTTTTAGGAAACTCACTAAGCGCTTGCTTACAGTTTTGTTGGGTGTTTCAGGTACTTCTGGTTCTAAAGGTAAGGGTCTAGCTTGATGGCGCAGCGTACACTCCCTAGTATTTCTACACTTAGTATTTGAATACTCTGATATTTTAAACAATGTAGTTATGTAATGGGATTTTTGGAAACAAATGTGGGTGATATTATTAATTATCTAATGAAAAATTTCCTATGAATTTTGGGGTATTACAAGTTGGTATCAGAGCCTTGGTTTGAGGGATTCGGGCACACTTTTGGGTGTGTCAGAACTCAAACTAAGGAAATGGTAAACACTTTTTCAAAAAGAAACCACAAGTTAGAAATTTTCTTGAAAACGGTTTTTATAAGTAAAAGGTGATAGTGCAATGCGCGTAATCGGCCGAGCTCAAGTAAGTGTTCCCAATGTACTAGCCATGCTATATTTGGAAATTGATGTTGAATTGATTACTTGCCATGTGTATGTTTTCAAAGTTATATATGTCTAGGATAGCATTGACCTAGAATGATGAATTCTACGTTATTCTTGTTCCTTGTTTTGTAGTGGTTTAGGGTAGAAGCTTATTATACAGTCTATGTGATTCTATTTGTGTATAACTTGCATGCATAGGGAAACCTGCTATGATTGGTTTAAGTTTCTGGTTCAGTAGGGATTGGGAAATCCTAGAATAGTCTAGGATCTGAGTTGGTGTTGTGTTTTATGGGTCATGATGTGTGGTCGGGTGGATTAGGGGTATTAGATATGGCCTTGGGGAAGGTACATGTAGGTGTGGAAAGTAGTATTGGGCTCGTACTACTGAAAGCACATGACATGTACCCGCAACAATGTCAGACCAGGAAGCTCTAAGGAGTCCAGTGAGGAGGAATCCCTTTTGAATTCCTTATCATTTTATCATGTGGTATTTTTCATTTGAGGATGGTGATGATCACGTGAGGTTCCGGTTCAAGATCGGGATCATAATCAGGTTCAGGCTCTAGTGCAGAGCCTATTGATGAGAGGCTGCGCGATCTTATCGCGACCGAGGTTACTCGTGGCATCCTTGACGCTACCCCGGTGATCTTTGTTACCGTCAAGGAGGGCATCATAGAGATCATGGAGGAGCGGCTCAGGTATTTCTGAGCCGAGATTGCTGCAGGCCAGATTGGGGCACGAGCTCCCTCGTTTAGGGAGTTTAAGGCGTGTGGTACGCCTGAGTTCTATGGGGTCAGGGATTCCATCACTAGTCGACGCTGGGTTGCAGACATGGAGAATGCCCAGCGTACGAGCTTTTGCCCCGAGGCAGCAAAGGTGGGGTTCGCATTTTGTATGTTGAGGGATCGAGCATGAGACTGGTTGGAGGAGGTTACCTGCAAGGTGGGATCAACGGGTGTGGCTGAGATGACTTGGGAGGAGTTTGTGAGGAGGTTTGATCAGGAGTTTGTGTTGTCCATCAAGGTGCAGCGTTTGGTGAAAGAGGTTCAGGATCTAAAGCAGACTACAGAGATTATGGCGGAGATCACCGCCAAGTTTCGGGAGGCATCACTTTTGGTTCCGCAGTACGCTGCAGATGACGAGATGAAGAAGACGAGGTATCATTCCATGTTGAGGGATGATATTTGGGAGTTTGTGAGCTTTTCGGGGTGCAAGACCCTGAATGACATGGTGGAGAAGGCCCGGGAACCGGAAATTGAGTTGGAGCTCCGGACAAAGCAGAAGTCGGAGTAGGTTCAGGCAGCAGTGGGTCCGGCCAAGAACCCTAAGACCTACAATCCTCCCAGCAGGGCCGTGGCTGATATTCCAAGTGTGGTAAACCGCACAGTGGAGCCTGTCGAGCAGCAAGCTCGGCATGTTATGCATGTGGCCAGCCGGGCCACATGAACCGAGATTGCCCTAAAAGGCTTGATTTGTTTCCACTGCAACCTGACCGGTCATAAAAGGCCGATTTTCCGAGGTTTGTTAGAGGAGGAGGAGCGGTGGCGTCGCCTGCTCCCGCCACAATGAGGATTAGTAATGGTCCCCTGATCAAGGCGGAAGCTCCTGCGGTGAAGATCCGTGCATTTTAGTTTACTACAGAGGAGGCCCGAGCAGTGCTAGACGCCGTGACCGGTATGTGATCTAGTTTTGTTTTATTTATTTTATTGTTTATGATTATTTGGTTATAATATTGTATAGGGACCTTTTTGGTCAATGGTTTGTCGGCTGATATTCTTTTTTATTCAGGCACTACCCGATCATTTTGTATCTCTTGCGCCCAGCAAGAAGTTTCGAGATGCTCCGGGGACTTTGGATTCCCCACTTGAGGTGGAGATTACGGATGATCGTACCGTGAGCGCTACGAGGGTATTTCGGAGGAGTGTCCTGAATATGTTTGGGGAGAGGTTTCTTATTGATCTGGTTTCGATTCCTTTGACAGGATTTAAGGTGATCATCAGGATGGATTGGTTGGAGACCAATGGGGCCATGATAGATTGTGAGCGTCAGCTGGTGAGGGTTCGAACCCGAAGTAGGGGAGGACTGGTTATCCATGGGGAGAGAGACTCACATGGGCCAACTCTCTGTTCGGCTGCGAGGACTAGGAGAATCCTTTAGCAGGGTTGTTCTGGGTTCTTGGCTTATGTCTCGGATACGAGGGTGGAGGCGACGTCAGAGATGAGCAGTGTGCCTATTATGCAAGATTTCTGGATGTATTTCCAGAGGAGTTGCCTAGGGTGCCTCCCGAGAGGCAAGTGGAGTTTCGTATTGATTTGGTGTTTGGTGTGGCTCTGATAGCCAAGGCGACGTATCGTATAGCTCTGCCTGAGATGCAGGAGCTGTCTACGTAGCTTCAGGAGCTGCTAGACCAGGGATTCATTCGCCTGAGCAGTTCCCTGTGGGGAGCACTGATCATGTTCGTGAAAAAGAAGGATGGGTCACACAGGATGTATATTGATTATCAAGAGCTGAATAAGATAACAGTGAAGAACCGTTATCCGCTTCCGAGGATTGATGATTTATTCGATCAGCTTCAGGGTGCATCTTGGTTTTTCAAGATTGATCTTCGGTCAGGGTATCATCAGATGAGAATCATGGATGAATACATACCGAAGACGACATTCAGCACTCGTTATGGTCATTACGAGTTTGTGGTGATGCCATTTGGGTTCACTAATGCTCCAACAGCGTTCATGGATCTCATCAACCGGGTGTGCAGACCGATGATGGACCGGTATGTGATCATTTTCATTGATGATATTTTGATCTATTCTAAGACCAAGGAGCAGCACGAGCAGCATTTGAGGGAGGTGATGGATACCTTGAGGAGGGAGAGGCTTTATGCCAAATTCTCCAAATGCGAGTTTTGGTTGCGTGAGGTGCAGTTTCTGGGGCACGTCATCAACCAAGAGGGTATTTCGGTAGATCCGACCAAGATTGAGGTGGTAATGCATTGGGAGGTTCCGAAGAACGCATCCGAGATCCAAAGTTTCTTGGGGCTAGCAGGGTACTATCGGAGATTCATCCATGATTTCTCCAAGATTGTTGTACCTTTGACCTGTTTGAGCAAGAAAAGTGTGATCTTTCGGTGGGGTCCAGATCAACAATCGGATTTCGAGACCTTGAGTCAGAAATTATGTGAGACCCCAATTCTAGCACTACCCGAGGGATTGGATGATTTTATGGTGTATTGTGACGCTTCTATTTCGGGTTTGGGAGCTGTTCTGATGCAGATGGGGCATGTGATTGCTTATGCCTTGAGGCAGCTGAAGCCTCATGAGGCGAATTACCCCACTCATGATTTGGAATTGGGGGCGGTGGTATTTGCCCTCAAGATTTGGAGAAATTATTTATATGGGGTCTGATGCACCATTTTCACCGATCACAAGCGTTTGAAATATTTTTTATGGATCAGCATAATTTGAATATTAGACAGGGGATATGGTTAGATGTGGTAAAAGATTATAACTTTGCGAGATTTTGTACCATCTCGGGAAGGCCAATGTAGTGGCCGATGATTTGAGCCGTAAGACGACAAGTGCTCTGATTCGAGATGTCTGCTTGAGGATGACGGTGATTTCACCTTTATTGGATATGATCAAGGAGGAACATGTAGAGGGTTTGAAAAGGGAGAACTGGAAGATTGAGCAGATTCGGGGGCATATTCCATTGTTTGTTCGAGACAGTCGGGGGTTATTGACTCAGTGTGGTAGAGTTTGGGTTCCGGCATTACGGGGAGTGAGGCAAAGGATCTTAGAGGAGGCACACAATTCCAAGTTTTCTATTCATCCGGTGGCCACAAAGATATACCGAGACCTGAGATTGAGCTATTGGTGGCCCTGCATGAAGCGGTAGGTTGCGTGGTTTGTTGAGCGGTGTTTGACCTGCAGGAAGGTCAAAGCCGAACATCAAATGCCTCACGGCAAGGTTCAGCCTCTACCTATTCCCATGTGGAAATGGGAAGAGATCACCATGGAATTTATCACGAAGTTACCTAGGACGGCGTGGGGTGTGGATTCTATTTGGGTTATTGTGAACAGGTTGACTAAGAGTGAGTATTTTATTCTCATTTCTGAGAGTATCTTCGCCGAGAAATTACCAGATATATATGTGTGGGAGGTGGTGTTCAGGCACAGGGTGCCAGTATCTGTGGTCTCGGACCACGATGTTCTTTTCACCTCCATATTCTGAAGTAAGTTTCACGAGGAGTTGAGTACTCAATTGCATTTTAGCACTGCTTACTACCCCCAAACCGATGGCCAGAGCGAGTAGACGATTCAGATGCTCGAGGACATGCTTCGGGCATGTGTATTAGATTTCAGAGGGAGTTGGGATACTTACCTTCCACTAGCAGAATTCTCATACAATAATAGTTATCATGCTAGTATTGATCGACCCCCGTTTGAGATGTTGTATGGTCGGAGGTGTAGGACTTCAGTTTGCTGGGGTGAGGTTAGGCATCGGGTCATGGGAACCACCGAAGTGGTGCTTAAGACCACTGAGTTGATTCAGCGGGTACGTGATAGACTGAGGGTTACACATAGCCGTCAGAAGAGCTATGCTGACCGGCGTCGATTAGATCTCAAGTTCCAAGTGGGTGATTTTGTGTTGCTAAAAGTTTCACCTTGGAAGGGTGTCATTTGGTTTCGGAAGTGGGGCAAGCTGGGGCCCCGATTCATTGGTCCATTTAGGATTTCTGCCCGAGTTGGCAGGGTTGCTTATTGGTTGGATCTCCCGGACAAGCTCAGTCAGATCCATAACACCTTCCACGTGTCTCAGCTCCGGAAGTGTGTTGCAGATGAGGTCGCCGTTATTTCTCTGGATGATATTCAGGTGGATAGGAGCCTGAATTATGTGGAAAATCCCATTACAGTTTTGGATAGAAAAACTAAAGCTCTTCGTAACAAGGTGGTGAAGCTAGTGAAGGTGCAGTGGCAGTACCGAAATGGCTCCGAATGGACTTGGGAGCCAGAGGACGAGATGCGAGAGCATTACCCGGATCTATTCGCGGTAGTGGAAACTTTGAGGATGAAGTCCAGTTCAAGTGGGGGAGAGTTGCAACACTCCAATCCAGGTAATTCCATTGACCATATTTAAGTAATTTAATTTTGGCAAAAAGACCCTTCCGTACGTAGGCCGTACATGTGGTACGCTTAGCGTACATGAGAGATGCGCATCGGGTGGCTGAGGTTCGTACATTAGGCGTACGAGCAGGTACGTGGGGCGTACGTGTCAGGTGGTTAAAACCCTAATATCTTGACTTGCATCCTTTTTAAGCAACCTTATATCATTTAGACCAAACCCTAATCAGCCTCCATAGCCTCATTTTGTCCCTTAACCCCAGATTTTCATTAGAGTGTGATCCTTGAGCTTAAAAAGTGTTTTGGTGGCAATTTTAGAGAGCATTCAAGAAGGAGAAGGTGCTGAGCAAGTATTGGGTGTCTTTGAGCTTCTATATCCTGCATCTAGTTCATCTTGAGGAACTTCTGGAGGTATAAAGTCATAACCTTGTCCTCTCTTTTGTTAGTTTGAGCTAGGGTTTTGTTATGGAGTCCCTTTTTGGTTCTTGGTGTTGGGTTTTGAGCACCATAACACTCCTATGGTGCACATGCAACCCTAAATGCTTTAGATCTATGTTTTCTCTATTATACATGCATATTTTCAATTTTCCAAAGCATTCTCCCTAACTAGCATAAAAATGGTCAAATCAACAATAAACCTAGTTAGATGACTTACCTTTTTGAAGGACTTGTAGTTATTGACCTTTCAAAGCTTGAGCACCTCAGGTGTGATGCCTCTAATGGTTCACAAACACCAATATGCAAGAGGAGGCTTGAGAGAATAAGTTACTTTGCACAAAATCAATACACACTCTCCAAGAATGTTGTTGCTCTTAGTGTAACCGATTTTGTAAACCCTAATGACCTTTCATATTACTTAGGATCCATGGGTTAACCTCCATGGACTATCCTTGGATTATCTCATTAGTTTAGCCGATCCTAAATAACCATGGATCATTAGCGCAGACTATTAGAATCATTGATTTACACAATAAATCCCCATATACTTAATTAGTCTCTTTTGATCACAAAATTAATTCAAATTAATTCTTGATCAATACTAATTAAATAATATGATTTCATATTAATATATTATACTTGTAATATATATTAATAAATCATAAATAACCTTATTCTGAAAAGTCCATCCTATCAAATTGCACTGGTGAAGGCAACCTAAAAGGACCATGCTACAATCGGGTCAAGTAGATCCCAGTTATAGTTATGGGCTTAGACACCAAATCCAACAATCTCCCACTTGGATAAGTTTAATAACTATAACTGGCAATGCAACTTCAGGATCCGACTTAGCAATCGTAAGCTTTCAAAAGATGTTGTCGAACTCTGACCTAGTCAGTAACGCGTCCTTCAGATAATGGATCATATACTCCTCTGTTCTCAAGATATCTATGTGGACAAACACATGGAACATAGTCATACTTATTGTCCTACAATTTGTTTCTGGATTTTTGATTCGTCTGACATAGAACATAACTGAACACATCAATTTATTTCTGACCTGGCCTGGAACATAGTCAAAACAGAATCATCGAGGGGACCAAGATATCGCTTTTAATCCTCTTAGGATAAAAGGAACAGATAAACTTCGACATTATATGCTTGTACTAACTACTCATTAAGTCATGCACAACGATGTGTTTTATAACATCTAGTTACTGATCCATTTTCGTATCATCAATGCACAAACAACTCGTAGTCAACAACTCATATATCTTAGTTTGAAGATTATATGATATTATCGTCTCACAATCACTCGTGATAAATTCCATGAAGTGATTCAGGTGAGCGTGGGTTAATCTAATACTCAAATCTTATTTCAGGAGCACTCATGAATGGTGTAGCACACCTTTTCTATGTCTAACGCCTTAGACAATCTACAAGCCAACTCATGACAGTCTTATCTCATACTTACTTCCAACGTATGATCGACTGTGGGTAGTTTGAATAATCTTGTTATTCGGGAAGTCAAAACATTGCAAAGTGAAACTCAAGAATAATACTAATCCTATATGGCCCCAAAACTTTTGAGTGTAAATAAAACACCTTTTATTTAATCACCATATTAATTACATATTATTCATTGTATATTGTTTCGATTTATCAACTAATACTTGAATTAAAACAATAGCTATCCCATGCTCCAAGCATGCACACTATGTTTACCTACGGTCCTAACTTTGTGAAATAGATCAATTGTAAACATTTCCGACGATACTCATTTCACAATTCCAAATCCTTATCGTAAGTGTAAGAATACGAAGTTCTTGCCACTTACTGTAATTTGTTAGATTCTAAACTTATATGTGGTGATCCTTTTGTACTGACTATATACACAAGTCACAGAGACTTTGTCAATTACAAAATTTTCCATTGGAGATTGTTACAAGACAATTCCATAGATCCGAAGTCTCATATTCAAATCACATTCCTTTGAAACATCCTTCTTGCATAAAATTTTCTAACTTTCTCATAGATTCTTGATATCCAACTCCCATTATGGAAACATTTCCATATTTTCCATATGACAACTCATTGTTAATAGAATCTTGTCTATTCATAATAATGTCAATATGGTCCATCCATTACTATACTTCCAACTATCCATAAGTAACCAACCTTTGGCGAACCTTGGATTGTTCTTAGCAGTTGTTTAATAACTTTAGTCATGTCTAGTTCTAGTCCTTTTTCCCTCTTAATGCCCTAGGCATTTGGAAAATTAGAACACATGAATATTATAGCATATGCAATCGATCCTATACCCGAAGCATACGATTCATAATGTCTTACATAAGGACATGATACTTGACAAGTCTTTTGCTATAATATTTCTATATATAGAATTTCGAATGTTGAAGCATTTCAACATGGTATTCATATAAATCCTTGACTAAATTTGATTAAAATCTCAATCTAAACTTTTAGAATTGAAATGAAGTATAAGTTCCTCTCCCTTAATTATAGCAAAACAACTTTTCATCCTTGCAACTTTGCGAATGAAAACTTTGTTTTCTATAATTAACATTGCTAACTTGCAACACTTACCATAATAATTATGCTCCCACTAGCATAACAATTATTTTGTTACTTGCATAACATTTATGCTCCCACTAGCTGTGACATACATCCAGAAATCAGTTGGACTTCTAGAAATCAATACTTTATTGACTTTTTTACCAAAGTCAAGATTTCTGAAACAAGATGCTTTAATAAGCCTTTATCTAAGCTCACACACCTTTTATTAGAAATCTCATATGTGAGTCTAAGCAATTTTAGAACTTACAGCAATAAGTCTCAAATGTTTAGACCTTTTGCCATTTCTCACAATTCGAACTATGAAGATGGATGCTGTAGTCATAATAGAATTTGAGAATGCAAATATCACAATTGCTAACTCTTTAAAATCTTATTAGTAAAACTGTATCCTCACAATAATTTTCATGAATTGGAGAGAAACCTTATGACACTTAGATTTTATGGTGTATGTGTTCCTATCCATGTGAATTTGTCAAAACCATAATCACAAGACAAGGTTAGTGACAAATCCAAACTCATATGGAACGAACTTGTTCAATCTTATTTTCTTGCCACATGGCAGCTCAAGGGCCTACCATTGCTTCCAAGTTGTTATGCAAACAATTGAGGACTCATAGAACTCACATGCATAGTCAACTTTAACTGGAATGGCCATAGAAACAAGAATATGTCAACATGATAGGTTATAAACCTCAATTCGTGTGCTAGTGATCAACAATAAGTTTACTCTTGATTAGTTCTTGAAACTTTTCAAGACCTTTAAGACTCCCACTGACTTCTTGACATATAATACTCTCTTTTTCAAGAAACATTACTTGACAAACAAGTATTCAAGAGTTAGTGCGGTTTCTTATCAAGACAAACACTTCACACAATTGGTCTTAGTTGGTCTTTTTCTTATCCAAGACATCACAACTTACCAATTTAAAATGTTCATGAGTAAGAAAACTTTTCTACTCCACATGTCACTCAATGTACAATCTTGGAGTATGACTCTAAGACTTTATTTTGGAACAAAGTATAATTCACCTTTTGATTTAACCATTCAACAATTTATGGTTCTTCTTCTTAGCCATACAAATGCACTAAGGTATCCTTAGAGGATCAATTGTGACATGGTTCCATAATCATAAGGATGATCATAAAACACGATACTAAAGTACTCTCCCATCCTTTCTGATTGAAGAAACTTTTATCTTTCTGCCTAATTTGATTCTTCTTATTCGTTCTGCTTTACATTGAAACTTTTCCAATGACTCAGAATCATACTTAATCTTGTAAGCATAACTATATTTACTAAACTTTAGTAAATCATGATGAATAGTCTTATCGTTCTTTGTGGTGGACCTGACCAGCGCACAACCAAGTGTACTCGATCTAGAGATGCACACAAAAACCGGTTTCACTATTCAAAACCAGATCCAATCCGAAACCGGATTGGGTCAAAACCGGTTTTGACCAAACCGGATCGGATCGGATTTAAAACCGGATTTTCAATCGGATCCTAATCCTATATTCCAAATCGGATTTGATACCGGATCGTAAACCGGATTCGCTAAAAACCGGATCCAAATCCGCCCCAAAATCCGATTAAAACCCACTAAAATCGGTTTAAACCGGTTTCAAATCGGATTAGAATCGGATTCGGATTTTGGTTGGAACCGGATCGGATTTTGACCGGATTCGGATCGGATTTTGACCGGATCGGATTTTTGATGATGTAAGCGAAACCGGATCGGATTCGGATCCGGATCCGGATCGGATCGGATCGGATTCAGGTTTTGTGCACCTCTAACTCGATCCCCTAGTCCTTCACTTGACTCACATATACATGTGAACAAGGATTTAGTTTCAATTTCCCAAAGATGAAGGTTCTCATTCATCACACAACACAAGTTGCATAATTCCAAGTTTCTATCCAACTGAAACTTGGGTGATGAGAATCTTTCCTTATTTGGTAAATTTAGACACTACTACAAATGACATAATCAAATCCATATTGCTAAAATAGAAACATACAAACATCAATTTTCACAAATGCTCAAAAATCTGATCATCGAACCATGCGATCGAAATCCATCTCTTCGCGATCAAACTCTGCAAGACTTTCTTTTAAGCTTCCTTTGATCCTACAAAACACTAAAATGTGATCTTATCACATAATGTATTAAGAATCTACAAACAAGTACTTAATATAGTTAGATAGCGGAATTACCTGAAGTAGAGCCAAACCTTTTTGACTTTACCTTCTCTTAGATCTTTCAGGTATTCAAGGCAGCTTTGCTTCCAATGTCCCTTCAAATGGCATTAGAAACAAGTGGACTCTTTGGCATTTGCACATGGAACTATCTCAGAACTGGTTTTTCTCTTATGGTCAAATCTTTTGACCATAACCAATTCCCTTCCCATAGGATAAGGGATATTTTCTGGACTATCTATGTCATTGCCTATGTCCATGGCAGCTTGGGAAGTAGATCTTCCAATCAAATTTGCTTGACCATTGGGCCAAAACATTGCTGATTCAGCAGCAATAAGCAAATAGGTAAATTCAATAAGGGTCACGTCGCGGTCTGTCATATAGTAGTCTTTAACAAACTGACTATACGACTCGGGAAGTGACTGAAGAACCAAGTCAACATCCAACTTTCTCGAGAAAACGACACACAACATTCCCAACTTGTTAATGTGTGACTTCATATCCAAGACATGTGTACACACAGACCTTCCATCTTGGTGTTTACTAGCCAATAGGGCTTGACTGATGTGACATCCCCATTTTCACGGCCAGAAAAGACCGATTTTGTTTATGCTTTGTTTAAAAATCAGAGTAACATTTTAAATAAAAGTTTTGCGAAATTTGTCCCTAAACAAAACATGATAAAGATTTATCAAAAGCATTTCCATAGAAATGTATTTCATTAAAAAGACTCGGGATGTCATGTTCGATACAGATCATAAGCATAAACTGATGGGTTTTGAGCATTCTAACACTTCCTAAGTGTACATGCAACCCTAATAACCTTGGATCTATGTTTGTCTAATTATCATGCAAAGTTGAATTCCAAGGTTATATTCCTATCTAGCATACATGGGGAACAAATTTTAACTTGCATGAAAGATAGAATAACTTACCTTGTTGTTGCTTATGATCCTTGAAACCTTGTGAGCCTAGCACCCCAAGTGTGATGCCTCAAATGCTTCACACAACACCAAATGCTTTTGGAATGACTTTAGAGAGAATACACACTTCTAAAATCGGCCTAGCCCTCTTGTTTCTTATGTGTACCCAATTTTGGTGGAGAATGGGTTTCTTATATAGTGTTGCCACATCTAGGGTTACACCATGTAAACCCTAATGTGTCATGACTCTTCATTTCCATGACCCATGGGTTTGTAACTCCCATGGAGCATCCATGGAGCATCCTATGGGTGGAACCCAACTTGATAATCCGTGGAGCCTCTTAGCCCACTATATAAGATATGGAAGATTTACATAATCTACCCATATATTTAATTAGTTATCTTTTGATCACTTAATTAATTCTAAATTAATTCTTGATCAAACTAATTAAATAATATTATTAATATATTAGAACTTATAATATATTAATAAACCATAAGTGTTATTTCTCTCATTTTAGTTTATCCAATTGCATGGTGCCATGCAACCCAAATGGACCATGTTGGGTCGGGTCAAGTACATACCAGAAATAGTTATGGACTTAGACACCTTATCCAACAGTCTCCCACTTGGATAAGTCTAATAACTATAACTGCAATACTTCAGGAACCGATCGGCAATCGTAGCTCTTTCAATGTCTCTCGGAACAGAGAAGATGATGATACGCCATTTAAGATAAGTGATCATATAATCCTCTGTTCTAGATATCAGCCGGACAAATACATGGAACAATGTCTTACTTATTGTCCAGCAGTTTGTTTCCCGATTTCCGATTTGTTTGACAAAGAACTTAATTGAACACATCAACTTAGTTCTGACCGGGCCCGGTACATAGGTCAAAACAAAATCATCGAGGGGCCCAGATATCAGCTTCTAATCCAAGAAGGAACAGATAAACTTCGACTCATATGTTTGTTCTACTACTCATTGAATTATACACAAGAGCACGTTTTATAACATCGAGTTACCAATGCGTTTTCGTACAATCAATGCATAACCAACTCATAAGTAACAAATCATATATCTAGGTTTGAAGACTTATATGATATTACCGTCTCACGATCACTCGAGATAAATTCCATGAGGTGATTCCAGTGAGCGTGGGTTGAGTCCAATGCTCAGAACTTATGAGCACTCATGAGTGTTGTAGCCATGTACAACAACTTAGACCTCTGCAACCAATCATGACAGTCTTGATTCATACCTACTTCCGACATATGACCGACTGTGGAGGTTCGAATAATATGATATACCAAACATAATTATTCTGGAAGTCAAAACATGCAAAAGAAATATAGTAAACGATCGACCAGAGATAGCAACACTTTACTCATAAATAAAACACCTTTTATTCATCATCTAATGTCAATTACACATTACAAATTTCAAGGTTATCTAACTACTAAATCTAATATCATCCTTCAGCCCTATGCTCCGAGCATGCTGGAGATGCTTAACCCGAGTCAGTCCCTTCGTGAGGGGATCTGCTGGATTCTCATCCGATGATACCCTCTTTGCCACGAGGAGTCCTTCTTCTATTCGATGTCTGATGAAATGGTATTTTCTGTCGATGTGTCTGGATCTCCCGTGATCCCTTGGTTCCTTGGCTAAGGCAACTGCACTTTCACTATCACAGAAAATTTCCATTGGCTCTTTAATAGCTGGTACAACTCCAAGGTCTCCAATGAAGTTCTTCAGCCATATCGCCTCCTTTGCTGCCTCGCTAGCTGCTATATACTCTGATTCGCAAGTTGAATCAGCCACTGTCTCTTGCTTGGAACTCTTCCAAGAAATTGCTCCTCCATTTAAGGTAAAGACCCAGCCTGACTGAGAGCGGAAATTATCCCTATCAGTCTGAAAGCTAGCATCACTATACCCTACAACTCTCAAGTCTTCACTCCTACCGAGGGTAAGGACCCAGTCCTTAGTCCTCCGTAGGTACTTGAGGATATTCTTTACCGCAGTCCAGTGTGCCTTGCCAGGGTTCCCCTGATAACTGCTAACCATGCTCAAAGCAAAGGCTACATCAGGTCGAGTACACGTCATAGCATACATGATCGATCCTACAGCCGAAGCATAAGGTATTCGACTCATTTCTGCTATCTCAACCTCAGTACTAGAGCTTTGTGTCTTACTCAATCTGGCATTACTCTGGATGGGTAACTCTCCTTTTTTGGAGTCCTGCATGCCGAATCTCTTCAACACCTTATCCAAGTAAGTACTCTGACTAAGTCCAATTAGTCTTTTACTCCGGTCTCTCAAGATCCTTATCCCTAGAATATAGGCAGCTTCTCCTAGGTCCTTCATAGAGAAACACTTCCCAAGCCAGGACTTAACTTCCTGCAGAGTTGGGATGTCATTTCCTATGAGTAGTATGTCATCCACATACAATACCAAAAAGCTAACTATACTCCCACTAGCCTTGACATATACACAAGATTCATCTTTACTCCTAGAAAAGCCAAATTCCTAGACTTTCTCATCAAAGCAAAGATTCCATCTGCGAGGTGCTTGCTTTAACCCATAAATGGATTTCTCAAGCTTACACACTCTATTAGGGTACTCTGTGTTGACAAAACCCTCTAGCTGACTCATGTAAACATCCTCAGCCAACTTTCCATTAAGGAAAGCGGTTTTGACATCCATTTGCCATATTTCATAGTCATGAAATGCGGCTATGGCTAACAGAACCCTAATAGACTTAATCTTGGCCACTGGAGAAAAGGTCTCATCATAATCAACTCCCGGAGTTTGTGAGAAACCCTTTGCAACCAGTCGTGCCTTATAAGTTTGTACATTACCATCCATGTCGGTCTTCTTCTTGAAGATCCATTTGCACCCTACAGTCTTACGACCTGGTACATTCTCAACCAAGTTCCAAACTTGATTGTCATACATGGACTGTATCTCGCTGTCCATTGCCTCTTTCTACTTGGCTGACTCAGGGCCTGCCATGGCTTCCACGTAACTGTTAGGTTCATCCAGACCTATCAGTGTCTCATCACTGATAAGTGTATCACCTTCCGTAGTAACATGGAATCCATAGTAATGCTCAGGTGCATTCCTAACCCTTGTGGAACGCCTTAGAGGTACAGACTTGTCAATTGGCTCAACAGGAGTTTCCTCCTCAAGTTGAGTGCTAGGGTTTGAAGTTCCTTCACCACTTGACTCTTGAATTTCTTCAAGGTCAACTTGCCTCCCACTGTCTCCTTGGCTTATGAACTCTCTCTCTCTCGAAAGAAAGCCCTCCTAGCTACAAAGACCACATTCTCACTAGGTCTGTAGAAGAGGTAACCAAAGGATTTATGTGGGTAGCCGATGAAAATACACCTCTCACTTCGAGGTTCGAGCTTATCATGAGTCTCGCATCTCACGAAAGCCTCGCAACCCCAAATCTTAATGTGGTCTAGTTTGGGTACTTTACCAGTCCACATCTCATGAGGAGTTTTGGCAACTTTCTTTGTGGGAACTAGATTAAGGATATGGGCGGCAGTCTCTAAGGCATACCCCCAAAATGAGATTGGTAGCGAAGCTCGACTCATCATGGAATGAACCATATCCAACAAGGTTCGATTACGCCTCTCAGCTACACCATTCAACTGCGGTGTCCTGGGAGGTGTCAATTGTGAGACAATCCCACATTCCCTAAGATAGTCGAGGAACTCTGAACTAAGATACTCACCACCTCGATCGGATCGAAGCATCTTAATGTTCCTGCCCAATTGATTCTCGACTTCCTGTTTAAACTCTTTAAACCTCTCAAAAGTCTCTGACTTATGCTTGATTAAGTAGACATATCCATATCTACTGTAATCATCAGTAAAAGTCAAATAATAACGATTAGCATCCCTTGTGGCATGTTTGAAGGGCCCACACACATCCGTGTGTATAAGATCCAACAAACCTTTACCCCTCTCACAAGAGCCTGTGAAGGGTGACTTTGTTATTTTTCCAAGTAATCATGATTCGCAACTATCATCTGACTTTAGGTCAAATGACTCCAATACTCCATCCTTTTGGAGTTGTCCTATGCGTTTCTTGCTTATATGTCCAAGACGACAATGCCATAATGATGCTTTATCCAAGTTATTATCATTAACAGAATCAATACACAATACATTATTTCCTAAGTTATCAACCACAGATACAGTTTCATACACACCATCACAAGGTAATGCTTTAAAATAAAGAACATTATTAAAGAAAGCATTAATGAAACCAACTTCATTATCAAATGAAAAGGTGAAACCTTGTTTATACAATGCATGAAAGGAAATAATATTTCTTGCCATTTCTGGCGAATAACAACATTTATTCAAATCTAAACTAAACCCACTACTTAGCGATAAAGTATAAACTCCAATCTTGGTGACAGGTAAAGCTTTCCTATTCCCCATGATTAAGTTTATTCTTCCTTGCTCCACATTCTCACTTCTTCTTAGTCCCTGCAAATCAGAACAGATATGAATACCACAACCGGTATCAAGGACCTAAGAGTTAGAATGGGGTGAGTTATTAGATAAGATAGTGTAAATACCTGCATGGTTGGGTTTAACTTTCCCATCCTTCACATCATGCTGGTACTTTGGGCAGTTCCGCTTCCAATGTGACTTTTCATGGCAATAGAAGCATTCAGCCTCTTTAGGGTCAAAAGAAGGAGTGACAAAACCTTTCTTGGTTCCACTTGAAGAAAAGCCATCAAGGGTCCTAGCCTTGGTACCCTTCGAAGAGCTCTTCCTCTTCTTCCCTCTACCTTTCCCGATTGCCAAAACCGGGGCGGAGTTTGGAGTAGGAGTGTTAACAACCGACTTACCCATAAGACCTGTTTCTACAGTCTTGAGGAGTGCCTGAAGTTTTCTGAGTGTGACCTCTTCCTTATTCATGTGATATGTCATGCGGAATTGATCATAGCACGATGGTAAGGAGTGCAAAATGATATCTATTGCAAGCTCCTCAGGGAAGTTCACATTAAGCTTCAGCAACCGATCCACATACCTTTGCATTTTCTGCATGTGGCTCGTGACGGATTCCCCGTCCTTCATCATGGTTGTTATGATAGAGCATATAATTTCATACCTCTCTTGTCGTGCACTTTGATGGTATCTTTCCATCAGATCTTGGTGCATTTCAAAAGGGTAGAAGTCCTCATAGGACTTTTGGAGTTCCGCTGTCATGGTGGCCAACATGATGCATGCCACTTTTGTAGCATCCCTTTCATGTGGCCGGAAGTCAGCGATCTCCTGGGGAGTTGCAGTGGTCTCATCAATCTCCTTAAGCTCCTTGTCAAGGACATATTCTTTGTCCTCGTAGCGGGTAATCATCCTGATGTTTCTGATCCATTCATTGAAGTTGGATCCATCAAAAGTGACTTTCCCACACAAGTTCATAAGGGTAAAGGAGCCATTAGGATTAGAGCCAGAAGCAGCTTGTTTGAAGACATCTGAAAGAAGAGAACAAGATTAGTTTAGATATTAAGAGAGTCCTTAATAAAACACCCAAATGTAATATTAAGGCTAGGATCCAATCACAATATATTATAACTTAGAAGAGGTATGTCGTAATCCAAGCTATAACATATTTGAAAGGTAGGTGAATGACGATTCACCAATTTCCACCATGAAAAACGAAATATAGATATTAGGTTTTTAATTGGTTCTTAGAAATTCCTAGATTCTTTTGAGATTCAATGAACTTTTCAAAGGCATGTTTCAATCTCGAGTGTGCCCTCCAAGTTTTGTGACTGGGATACCGAGGATCACAAAATGAGGTGTGAAGTAACCATGCAAATCACTTGGTACACTCAATGTTTATTACTCAATCAATGTGCCGGTTAACCACACGAGCTCCACCGACCTATAATAAACTTTAAGTCACCCTTTACCTACCTTGTTAAGTCCAAGTTAGTGTGCCGGTTAACCACACGAGCTCCACTAACGACTTAAACAAAGTGTAAAGTGTAATTTCATGGATTAGCACCTTATTCACATTTTCCTAAAGTAACTAAGATTGGGAATTTAATAAAAGCATTTAGTTACTTTATAATATTCATCATACTTTTAATGAGAATTTATAAGTCCTTGTCCTACCCGTTCGGCTAACGACCCTCCACCGATCAAGGAAGCGGTGGGTGAGAGTGGACACCCATTAAGTTGCCATTTTATAGGCAACAACCTTATACCCTCCTTATAGACCGGCTTCGTGAATGAGGCGTACTAGTGGTAAGACGACTTGACGTTATACATATATATATTAGTAACTTATAATATTATAAAGTATAAGGGTTGAATTTTAAATTTTTAAAATTCTAAGGGTTGGAACTAAAGTTTTAATCAAGACTTTACATGTTCCAAAACTTGAGGGCAAGTTTTGTAAACTTCCAAAACTTTTCATTTCTTATAACTTATGAATTAATTGAGTAATAAAAATGAAGACTCTTCATTTTTATAACTCTTGTGTTCTTTTAATGGCTTTAATAAAAGTGAGACTTTTGGTTTTCCATAACTTGAGGACAAGTTATGGACTCCATTAAAACACATTATGATCATGAATTAAACTACCATGAAGGTTACAAACAATTCCTATGATCATCTAATCTTCATAAGTTCAAGAACATGAATATGAACACTTTCAAGAATCAAAAATGACACTTAAAAAAAACTTGTAATTTTAATAATTGCCATTGTAAATGGATTAGCATAAACATTACACCATCTAAAACAAGCTTTAAAACATCAAAACAGTTTAGGGTAATGTTTCTAGTCCATTTCCAGCAACAAATGTGCAAACTTTCATACGAGCAGAAAACAGAAAAACGATTTTTTTTCAAGCTGTTTGCACATAAAAAAAACAACAAACAAACCTAGGCTCTTATACCACTGATGGGTTTTGAGCATTCTAACACTTCCTAAGTGTACATGCAACCCTAATAACCTTGGATCTATGTTTGTCTAATTATCATGCAAAGTTGAATTCCAAGGTTATATGCCTATCTAGCATACATGGGGAACAAATTTTAACTTGCATGAAAGATAGAATAACTTACCTTGTTGTTGCTTATGATCCTTGAAACCTTGTGAGCCTAGCACCCCAAGTGTGATGCCTCAAATGCTTCACACAACACCAAATGCTTTTGGAATGACTTTATAGAGAATACACACTTCTAAAATCGGCCTAGCCCTCTTGTTTCTTATGTGTACCCAATTTTGGTGGAGAATGGGTTTCTTATATAGTGTTGACACATCTAGGGTTACACCATGTAAACCCTAATGTGTCATGACTCTTCATTTCCATGACCCATGGGTTTGTAACTCCCATGGAGCATCCATGGAGCATCCTATGGGTGGAACCCAACTTGATAATCCATGGAGCCTCTTAGCCCACTATATAAGATATGGAAGATTTACATAATCTACCCATATATTTAATTAGTTATCTTTTGATCACTTAATTAATTCTAAATTAATTCTTGATCAAACTAATTAAATAATATTATTAATATATTAGAACTTATAATATATTAATAAACCATAAGTGTTATTTCTCTCATTTTAGTTTATCCAATTGCATGGTGTCATGCAACCCAAATGGACCATGTCGGGTCGGGTCAAGTACATACCAGAAATAGTTATGGACTTAGACACCTTATCCAACATAAACAATACACCATAGGCCTTACTACATTATTCCGTATTTACAGGCCTAAAATTCCTTAATCTCTCATCCCAAGACATCACATCTATGCTCATGCGCTACTACCTGTAATACAAGAAACTGAGTGGGTCAGGCTTGGGAGCCTGGTGAGCACATAGGGTTTTCAACCCACAATAAATAAGTTTATTAACTTTATCAAACCAAACAAACCCGATTACCCGTTCCCGTTATCCTCACTTTACGTCCCTAAAACATCTAACACAAGGGACCTAGTCTAAGGACTATCATCGGGATGGACACTACTGCTAAGGGGATTCCTCAGCAATAAATGTCCTTAAGGCAACCATGTGGGGGATGGAGTACACCTGGTGAGCACACAGTTCAAATAAACACCTACTGGTTGCGAGCCTGCTAGTGTTCCACTGGACTGTCTAGAAAAGTCTGTGGTCGTCATCTATACTCCGCTAGATGACTGGATCATCAATAACATCTATAACGAGGCCTCTCATTATTTTATTTTGTCACACAGCAACTATTACATTTACCAATGTTTTACCCAACACATTTTGTAGATATAAAATACATATACAGTTTAAATCATTTAAAACATGTATAAAATTATTCATCCAGCATAGATAGCAAGTATACAGATAATATGCACACACAGCACGTAATTTATATAAAATACTTCATATCTATGTGTAAGCTGAAAGTAACTATGCACTCACTTGAAAAGGTGGTGATTCTGCCCTTGAACAGCGCTTCGTTATCTCAAAAACAATTATCCCTCGATAAAACCTAGTATCAATACCACTAGGGTTTAGTCTAGCCTTAACTGCGACTAATTAATAGACTAGCTATTATTATTATTATATAAGCGTTAAATAACACTCAATATAACTCATAATAATAGCCCAAATAATTATTTTAAGGACCTAATAACATTACTATAATTATTTAAAAGTTATATTAAAAATTATGTAGGCGTAGCTCACTTACAGCGGGTTTTTCTCAAAACCGGGCTTCGCTGGAGCAGCGTTTCCGAGCCGAAAGGCTCTTTTCTCGGGACTCCGGGAGCCTCGGGGCTTCCTTCGGATGCTAGGGGGTTTACCTAGACTTTATGGGGGCTTAGGGAGCTTAGAGAGAGTGTAGAGAGAGAAAGAAGTGGGGAAAGGTGTGAGAAATGAGAGAACCCGTCACTTCTATTTATAGGGTGAACTCCTGACGGACTCGCCGAGTCGGTTCACGGACTCGCCGAGTCGGTGCCACGTGTCATCACCTGATGGCTTTCCTTGGGGAGAAAGCCTTGGCCCATATTCAGCCACGTCACCCCTTTTGCAGCAGCACCCTACCGACTTCTAAACCCCGTAACTTTCGTATACGAGCTCCATTTTTGACGTTCTTTTTTTCCACACGTAGGTAAAAACAAGATATACAACTTTCATTTAGACTCCGTCGGCTAATTCTCGACCGATCTCAAATTTAACAATAGAAGGAGTTTAGACTGCTAAATGACCGCGAAGAATTCGTAACTTCTTCATACGGACTCCGTTTTCGTCTGTCTTTTTACCGTTGAGTTCCTATTAATAAGATATTCAACTCTTATTTAGGTCGCGTAAGCCAAAAACCGCTCGAACTAAAATTCGAGTTTTGGGTCGTGCACTGCTAAGCCGAATCTTAGAAAAATCATAACTTCCTCATACGAAGTCAGATTTGGGCGTTCTTTTTATGGATGTTCTCGGTTTAACATATACTACAACTTTGGTTTAGATCACTAAGGCTAAAAGTCGCTCCATCGTAAATTCACTATTTACGCTTCCCGGTGCCGTGTCGGTTCCGTCGCGAAACTTCGACGGGTCATAACTTCTTCGTTATAACTCGGATTTCGGCGTTCTTTATATCCCCGAAATCCTTGTTTCGACCACTACAACTTTATGTAAAGATATCGGGCTTATCTCACACTTTAATTTTGACGCTTATTTTTATCCTTTATTAATTATATCTTTATAATTAAGTAATAAGCACACAAATACACATAATTCACATAGAATTCAAATATTTCATCTTTATTACTTCAAAAAGAGTTACAATAGTTGACCTAGACTATTACATTTTCTAAAAATGTTTAGCCCCGAAACCCGGGCGTTACAACTGACCTTGTAATTTTCAAGTCTTCGAACTTGTGGGTCATGGAGAATAATTGGAGGAGGTGGAGGAAGTGAAGTATCATATTGTGGAATATCATCTTCGTGTGGAAAGGTTTTTCCAAAAGATTCAGGAATACCATAGTTGTCTAAAATAGACATCTACAAGGGAGAAATTCAAGTTAGTTTACTTAAGTCCTTAATATAACACCCAAAACGAAATATTAAGGCTAGGACCCAACGCAATATTTTAAAATTGCGAAGAGGGGTACCGTAATCCAATTGTAGAATATTTGAATGTAGGTAAATGACGATTTACTAATTTACACCATGAAAAGCAAAATAGGTAATTAAGTTTTAATTGGATTGAAATTCCTAGATCCTTTTAGATTCATTGAACTTTTCAATGGCATGTTTAAATCTCGATTATGCCCTTCAAGTTTGTGACTAGGATGCCGAGGATCACAAACAAGGTGTGAGTAACCATGCAAATTAGCTTGGTACACTCAATGTTACAAATCACCTAATCAATGTGTCGGTTAACCACACACGCTCCATTGATCTATGATTAACATCAAGCTACACTTTTCCACATAGTATCAGTCCCAGATTAGTGTGTCGGTTAACCACACACGCTCCACTAACGACTTAACAAGGTGCAAGGTGTAATTTCATGGATTAGCACCATTTCACATTTTCCTAAAGTAACTAAGATTGGGAATTTAAAAGTTTAGTTACTTTATATTTACATTTATACTTTCAATGAGGGAGAATTAATGTCCTATCCTACCCGTTCAGCTAACGACCCTCCACCAGTCAAGGAAGCGGTAGGTGAGAGAGGACACCCATTAAACTGCCATTTTATAGGCAGTAACCTTATACCCCCTTATAGACCAGCTTCGTGAATGAGGCCTACTAACGGTAAGACCGACTTGTCTTATATATATATATATATATATATATATATATATATATATATATATATATATATATATATATATATATATTAGTAAACTTATAATATTATAAAGTTTAAGGGTTGAATTTTAACTTTTAAAACTCTAGGGTTTGGAATTAAAGTTTCATTAGTGTGACTTTACAAATTCCAAAACTTGAGGGCAAGTTTTGAAACTTGTCAAAACTCTTCAATTCTATAATTTATGAGTTTAATGTTGGTTTTATGAAAAGACTCTTGACTTTACATAACTTGAGGACAAGTTATGGAGTTCATTAAAGCATTTATGATAAGACTTTTCATGTTCCATAACTTGAGGACAAGTTATTGAATCCATTAAAGAATAATTAGATCAGTTCTAACAAGGAAAATTATATAATATTCTATTGATCTAATCTAACTCATATAGCAAGGCAATTCATATCAAATAATACAAATAATTAACCTATTATCTTAATATTTGACAATTGTCCTTTCATTTCCATAACTTATGAGTTTAATGTCATTTTAATGTATGAGACTTTTCATTTTCCATAACTTGAGGACAAGTTATGGAGTCCATTAAAGGCATTTAGATCATTATTTTAATTAACACAATAATCAAATAATTCATCCATGATCTAGTTAAACTCATAAGAACAAAATAATTCATATCAACAATCTTCAAGAAATTAGCCTAATCATATAAACTAATACAAATCTTGAAATTATGAAAATTATCTTTTAATTGGATAAGCATGATCACTACCATATCAAAAAACAGATTTCATGGTTCAAAAAACAGTTTGGGGTTATGATCCTAATCCAATTCTGGCCAAAAACTCGAAATTCTGCACACAGGAGCACCAACTCAGCGAGTACATGAACTGGAATCGTTGAGTTGGTCTGTTTCTGAGTGGACTCGTCGAGTCAGCCAGTGGACTCGGCGAGTTCACCAGTCAAATGCAAAAAATTCAATTTTTTCAACTTGGAAAACTAACAAGCATCAAGTATAACAGAAAACAATCCTAGGCTCTGATACCATTGTTGGGTTTTGAGCACTATAACACTCCTATGGTGCACATGCAACCCTAAATGCTTTGGATCTATGTTTTCTCTATTATAAATGCATATTTTCAATTTTCCAAAGCATTCTCCCTAACTAGCATACAAATTGTCAAATGAACAATACAACTAGTTACATTACTTACCTTTTTGAAGGACTTGTAGTTCTTGACCTTTAAAAGCTTGTGCACCTCAAGTGTAATGCCTCTAATGGTTCACAAACACCAATATGAAAGAGGAGGCTTGAGAGAATAAGTTACTTTGCACAAAATCAGTACACACTCTCCAAGAATGTTGTTGCTCTTAGTGTAACCGATTTTGGCCATGAGGGGTTTCTTTTATAGTGTAGCAAATGCTAGGGTTACACTTTGTAAACCCTAATGACCTTTCATATTAATTAGGATCCATGGGTTAACCTCCATGGAATATCCTTGGATTATCTCATTGGTTTAGCCCATCCTAAATAACCATGGATCATTAGCCCACACTATTAGAATCATTTATTTACACAATCAATCCCCATATACTTAATTAGTCTCTTTTGATCACAAAAGTAATTCCAAATTAATTCTTGATCAATACTAATTAAATAATATGATTTCATATTAATATATTATACTTGTAATATATATTAATAAATCATAAATAACCTTATTCTCAAAAGTCAATCCTATCAAATTGCACTGGTGAAGGCAACCCAAAAGGACCATGGTACAATTGGGTCAAGTACATCCTAGTTATAGTTATGGGCTTAGACACCAAATCCAACACTTGGACCCTCTCTTGTGAGTTGAGCAACTGCAGAGAATAGGATGGTTAGATCTAAGCTCATTGAGCATGTTAGATGTATAAAGGTACCATCTTAAAGGTTGTTTTGATTCCATGCATGAGCTTGAAGTCTTACATGAGGTCTTAATGGGAAGAATAGAGTATTGGGGATCCTTATGGAATGCAAGGGCATAAAGTTGCCAACTTTATGCCCTAGGACATCTTAATGGACTCAGATTTGAAGTTTAACGTTGAAATTCCATGTATTAAGCACTTAATGGTCGTGGTGCATAATCAGCTTGTATGTCGGGCATAATATCATGTATGGTGCACGTATAGCCAAGGGGCTCAGTACGCTAAGCGTACTGGAGGGGTACGTTGGGCGTACGCACCTCAGATGGGTTTAGGCTTTGTGTGGGTTTGTGAGCTTATTGGGCCTTATTCTGTTTTGGTCTTGGTCCCATTTAGGGTTAAGTGGACTGTTATTCTATTTTGGTCCATAGTTGTATTGGTTGGGCTTGTTGGGCCATGAGGCCCATTAATAACTTTTATGTTGGATCCTAGGCCCATTAGTAAAGGAAATACTTTTGGGCCACCATGGAAGGGCTTAGGCTTAAGTGTTTGGACTCTTTGACTAGGTGGAATTAATAATCATAATTTAGGGCTATTTGTATTATTATTCAGTGTGAGGTTTCAGACTGTTAGATGAGCAGCTACTGTGTTCAACAGATTGAGTTGAGTCTTCTCACTACACTCATGGGTCGAAGGCACCAAGGCCGGCCCATTATTTGTTATGAGATTTTAGTAATTGATTATGCTATGGATTGCATTGACTTATGTGTTGACTTATGTGAAGACCATTGGGGGAGCCCATGGCACTTGGAAAGACCTTGGGAGAGCCCACGACACTAGCATACAAGACCATGGAGGTAGCCCATGACATTCCAAATGAAGACCATGGAGGGAGTCCATGGAAAACTTATGTTTATGTGTGCATGGCAATATATGGTTATGTATTTATGTGTTTTTGGGAAACTCACTAAGCGTGTGCTTACAGTTTTGTTGGGTATTTCAGGTACTTCTGGTTCTAAGGGCAAGGGCCCGGCTTGATGGCGCAACGTGCACTCCCTAGTATTTCTGCACTTAGTATTTGAATACTCTGATCTTTTAAACAATGTAGTTATGTAATGGTATTTTTGGATACAAATGTGGGTGATATTATTAATTATCTAATGAAAAATTTCTTACGAATTTTGGGCTGTTACAGCATGTAACTTTTCGGAGTAATAAGAAGATGTATACGTCTATCGTAAATAAAGCTTTCCTATCTTAATTCTCGTCACTGCACACTGAACGTCTGATTTGGTGTATATATCGACATGGTGAGAACTCGAAACAGATTAGTAAATGCTAATGGAAACCAACAACCACGAGTGATTGAGCGTGCACCAGAAGTAGCAGTTGCACCCGAAAAAATCACGATGGCAGGAGTCCAATCTATGATTCGGGCTACGATGGCCGAACAAATGGAAGAGATGATACAAATGTTGATTAATAACAGGGATGAACCTACCATGCCTGTTGTGCAGTCCGGACTGAATGAAGTGTTGTTTGAGGAAGGAAATTATAGTCAGACTGTTAGCCAAGCTGAGCCAATAATGGTTAGGAGAAATAACCATGATGAAGGAATTGAAAGGAACGGATGCAAGTATATGGACTTTATGACTTGCAAACCATCAACTTTTACTGGGAAAGAAGATCCAATCAGAGTTATGGACTGGATCTCTAAGATGGAGCTAGCTTTCATAACGTGTGGTTGCAAGGGCAAGCTACAAACAACTTATGTTGTGCGTCAGTTTAGGGGTGGGGCTATTCGTTGGTGGAACACATTGGGAAAGATCATAAGCCCCAATTAGCCACTACAACTGACATGGGCAGAATTCTTGGTACACTTTAAACGCAAGTTCTGCTCAGCCCAAAACATGCTAGAGCTGGAGAACCAGTTTCTGAAGTTGAAAAATTCCAACATGACCATTGATGAGTATACCAACGCCTTCACAGACAAGATGGAGTTTGCATTGCGCATCATGCCTGACGAGCTAAAAAAATTGATAAGTATGCAAAGGGTCTAACATGGGAGTACATTGTGCTAGTACGTCAGACACCTACTCTGGAGGTGGCTATCTGGGTTGCTAAGTCGGTTGAAGAAATGATCAAAGGCAGAACCGCCAACAAGGTTGAAGTTGGCGAGAAGAGGAAATTTAAGGGGTCTTCAAGATCCAACAAGAGAAATAGGTTCCCGAAGTCTGACCCCAACAACAATAGGTCTGGGGATAGCGATGAAGAAAAATGGTGTGACAAGTATAGAAGGAAACACATCGGGAGATACTCTAAAGAGGTGACTTGCTTCAAATGCAGGAAGACTGGTCACTATGCCAGTGAATGCACGACCAAGAGAGAAGTCTGCTTTAAATGTGGTGAAGAAGGACACTTTCAAGCAAGACTGCCCAAATAGGGAAGGAGCTACAAAGTCAAATGTGCCGCCAAAGCCAAAGGCAAGAGCATTCCAAATGATGCTTGACAGAGAAGGTGAAAATGCAAGGGATTAGGAGTAAGGATCAATAAAGTAGTCATACATATAGTATCAGGTGGTGTAGCCTAATATAAGAGGCATAGTGTAGGGTAAACTTGAATACCTATGTAATCATTTCAAGAAATAATATAAACCTTAGTTATGTTATCCGTTGTGTTAAATGACTATGTGAAATTCTTGTATGGTGACTTGGTGAACTGCGAGACAATACTTGGGACGAGTATGAGTAGGTGTGAATGGTAGCAGAGGCCTATACTACCGAAAGCACGGGAATCGCACTTGGATCAGGGAAAGTCACAAGGTTACCAAGGTGCTACTAATCGATTTGTTCATGTCGGTCGTTACCACTATTTCGGTAGTGACTAAGAAGATGATTGACATTTTTACCATAGTGGTCATATCATATCAAGTCTGACTAAGATATGTGTGTTACGTGGTTCAGAGAACCAAGTTCGATGTAGTATCCGACTTAAACCAAAAGATTTAAGTATCGTGGTTGCCGATAAGTAAGAAGATTATAGCTAGAAGTGCTACAAGATAGAATGTGATTATATCACGTTAGAACATGAAGGGAGGTATCTTTTATTCAAGAAATTTGACTCTAAAAGACCTGAGTCTAAACGTTGCAACATACGAAGAGAGATCGTTAGAATATGACTCATCGGTCTGTTACGATAATCGAAGTAAAGAACTTCTCTTAAGTTAAGTCTGTTTAATAAGGAGCAAGTGTTTCTAATAAATATTGATTTTGTAACTCGAAGGTTGTAATTGAAAGTCTAACATAGTACGAAGAACGGATGCAAGATTGAGCACCGCTAGCAGTTAAGAAGTCTACAAGTTAGATACTCGTTTGAGAGGACATAAGAGTTACGGTTATTACCTAGGATGAAGAGATAACATATGGAGTCACCATACAAGCCATGTTTTTTAATGATTTTGGGACGTCATCATCCTAAGGGGAAGATAATTGTAACGCCCACAGATTTGGGCTAAACAATTTAGAGATAATAAGGGTTAAAAATGATTTTTTTTTATAGAAGATTATTTAGCATAAATAATCTTAAACAAAGTTATAGTATATGTCACAAGGATTCCGTACATATAAAGAGTGCTGAAATCCAAGTTATAACAAAAAGATATGACCCGTCGAAGTTTCACGACAAAACCGGCACGACGTTGTGTATCGTAAAAAGTGAGTTTGCGATAAAATACTTTTTAGCCTTAGCGATCTAAAAGAAAGTCGTAGTATATGTTAAACCGAAATCGTGCATATAGAGAACGTACAAATCTGACTTCGTTTGAGGAAGTTATGATTTTTCTAAGATTTTGCATAGTAGTAAACAGCTCGGAAATCGAATTTTAAATCGATCGATTTTTAGCCAACACAACCTAAACGAGAATCAAAGATCTCGTTAATAGGAGCTCAACGATATAAAGACAGGCGAAAACGGACGTCAGATGACAAAGTTATGAATTTTTAACAGACTTTAATTGTCTAGGCCTGTTAAAATATAACTTTAAAAAATAAAGTCAAAATTACCCGACGGAGTCTAAACGAAAGTTGTAGATCACGTCGCTACCTACGCGTGGATATAAAGTACGTCAAAAACGGAGCTCATATGCAAAGTAAAGGAATTTAGAAGATAATTAATGTTTAGAATTAACCAGCGAGTGACATGTGGCAAGATCTGAGCCACACCTTATTCCTCACGGCTTTGCACGAGATGGCGACACCTGGAAAGTTACGCCTAGAGTACCTCTTAGGTACGCCCAACGTACCTCTTAGGTACGCCCAACGTACCTCTTAGGTGCGCCCAACGTACTAATGTTTTAGCCATTACGCCCCGCGTAATGTTGAGTACGCCCACCGTTCGCGCATGCTGCCAGCCTATAAATAGAGATCGTTTTTCTTCATTTTTCCACACCAATTCACTCCAACTCTCTCCCAAACACCACCAAACCCTCAAGGTTTTTCCCTAGTGCCTCTTAGGTGTTAGTAGCGGGTCCCAGAGCGCCAAAAGGCTCTGAGAAGAAGAGCTTTCGGCTCTGAAGTTCTGCCTCTGCGGAGTCCGGCTCCTAGCTAAACCCCCTTGTAAGTGAGTTATGCTTACCCTACTTTAAGTGTAACTTATGTTTAAGTTCAATATCGTTATTATGAACCTATAAACAATACATGTTCTAAGTATTATAAATTATACAAATGTTATTATAATACCTTTTAACTGCTCACGGTACGGGGAATCTGGTTTGAAGGGCCGCTTGGGTTGTTGGATTTCAGAACGGCTTAATTGCTAAAATGGTCCTGCCCTCCGGTGTTTCATGTCTGACCCCTGTCTGTACATAATAGTTGAAAAGTATTGTTTAACACTTATATAATACAAGAAAAACGATATTTCACATATACCTTGAGTTAATAATAAATCAAGACTAATAATAAGTCGCAATAAATATTAGACTAAAATCTAGTGATAATGATACTAGGTTTCGTCGAAGGAAAATAAAATTGTTAGAAGCGAAGCACTCCCCGATTTTGGAGTCATCACTTTAACAAGTGAGTGCATAGTCCCTTTCATGAACATGATTTTAATACAAGTATTGATTAAAGTATTAAGTATATGTTTGTCTGTGAAATATTTGTTATTTCCTGAAATACATGTAAGGAGCATATATGATAATATATGATGGTTTAGGATACAGAGTAAACCTAAATTAATTGAGATGAATATCGGTTAGTATCTTCTTATGAGTACGAGTGAGATATAAACGGAGGGTAGAACTCCAAAATTTGTCTTTGATCCGTGAGCATGGATTAGATATTGTCATTCGTCCCTAGTCCGAGAGTATGAATTGGGCATAGTCATTTGTCATTGATCCGAGAGCAGGGATTAGACATAGTCATTCGTCCCTAGTCCGAGAGTATGGATTGGGCATAGTCATTTGTCATTGATCCCAGAGCATGGACTAGACATACCTGATCCGAGAGTATGGATTAGGTAAAGCTGTTAATTTTAGATCCAAGAGTACGGGTCGGGTCGTTGTGAGGATCGACGGGGTGGGGTAAAATTGCTTATATGAGGTGAAATTGTATATTACGAGTTCTAATATATATATATATATATATATATATATATATATATATATATATATATATATATATATATAGATATTAAAGCATTGTGGGATTGAAATTCCTATGTACTCTCCAGGTTTCCCAACCTGACCCACTCAGTTTATTTGTATCACAGGTATCAATGTGAAGATACATTACACTGAGAGATTAAAGGAGATGTAAATCATTAGTGTCAATGAATGTAAGGTCTGTTTATGCTTATGTTTCTATATTGACGATGACATCCTAATGTTTTAAAATGAAGAAAATATATTTCTTCGGAAATGCTTTGATAATATATTTATCATGTTTTCTGGGAACAAATTCCCCAATACTATTCTTCAAAAAGGATACTCTGATTTTAAAATAAGCATAAATAAAAATTTTAAAATGACCGTGAATTTGGGGATGTCACATGAAGCCCTCTAGTGAAGATATCTGCATACTGTGAAGCTGAGGGAACATGAAGAACTCGAATGTGTCCCAAGGAAACTTTGTCCCGGACAAAGTGGATGTCAATCTCGGTATGCTTCGTTCGTTGATGCTGAACGAAATTACTAGAAAGGTTTACGGCACTCACATTATCACAATAAACTAGAGTGGCGGATAAAGTAACTCACAAAGCAGATTACGTAGCCAGCTCGTCTCAGCAACAACACGATACTCCGCTTCGGCACTAGACCGAGAGATGGTAGTTTGACGCTTTGAATACCAAGAGAGGAGATTATGACCAAGAAACGCATAATAGTCGGAGGTGGAGCGACGAGTAGTGGGACAACCAGCCCAATCAGCATCAGAGTAAGCAACTAACCCTCGTAAGGGAGATACATATTGTTGGATTAGTGTCTAAGTCCAAAACTATAATTGGTATGTACTTGACCCGACCCAGCATGGTCCATTTGGGTTGCACTTCACCGGAACAATTTGTATGGATAGACTTATGAGAAAAGGATATTTATGATTTATTAATATATTATAAGTTCTAATATATTAATATGAAATCATATTACTTAATTAGTATTGATCAAGAATTAATTTTGAATTAACTTAGTGATCAAAAAAGACTAGTTAAATATGAACTCATATAGTATGGGCTAATGTTATTTAGGATGGGCTAAGCGTACATGGAAGTCCATGGATAGTCCGTGGAGCTTTTAACCCATGGATCCTAAGTAATGTGGAAAGTCATGGGTATTAGGGTTTACCCTAATCATATATACTATATAAAGGAGTCCTTGGCTCATAAAATTGGGACTAATGTGTGAGTGAATAAGATATAGCCGATTTTGTGAGCATCCATATTTTCTCTCAAGTCTTCCAATTTGTTGATGGTGATTTGTGATTCCAGTTGAGGCATTCACAATATTGGTGCTAGGCTCTTAAAGCTCCAAGTAATCAACTACAAGCAAAAGATATGTATTTTATCTAGTTTTGTTATGCAAGTACATATGTTCATATGCTAGTTAGGGTAATACTTTGGTAACTTCAAGTTTGCATGTATAATAGAGAAAACATAGATCCAATGTATTTAGGGTTGCGTGAACACCTTAGGAGTGTTAGAATGCTCAAAACCCAACAGTGGTATCAAAGCCTAGGCATGTTTTCTTTATACTTGATGCTTCTTGGTGAAAAAAGCTTGAAAAATTCGATTTTCTGGGTTCTGGATAGCGAACTCGCCGAGTCCACTGGGTGACTCGCCGAGTCGCATGAATTTGCCTTTGACTCTACGAATCCACTGATGGACTCGCCGAGTCCAAGCACAAAACTGACCAACTCGACGAGTTTGTTCATGAACTCGACGAGTTGGTGCTTCAGAGTGCAGTTTTTCGACTTTTAAGGCTGGAATTGGACTAGATACATTACTCTAAGCTGTTTTTGAATCAATAAACCTGTTTTTGATGTGGTAATGATTATGGCTAACCAATTTCAAAGTTATAATCAAAGTTTCAAGTTTTATATATGTTTATGTGATTCTTGAAAATTGTTGATTATGAATGTTCATGCTTATGATTTTTGGTAGATCATAGGAATTATGTGAAATTGTTTGTTAGTGTAATTCTTGATCTTAATAGCCTTTAATGGATTCCATACCTTGTCCTCAAGTTATGGAAAACCCAAAAGTTTTTCTTTAAAGGAGTTATTAAAGCCATAGGTTATAGAAACTTGAAGAGTTTTTTCCCATAAATTATTTTATGAGGTCCATAACTTGTCCTCGAGTTATGGATTTTCAAGAGTCTTGCCATTAAAAGCCATATTAAACTCATATGTTATGAATACAAAAGGTTTTGAATAGTTTCAAAACTTTCCCTCAAGTTTTGGATTTTGTAAAGTCTCACACACATTAATACTTTAATTCCAAGTTAAACCCTTAGAATTTTAAAAGTTAAAATTCAACCCTTATACTATTATAATATTATAGGTTTAATATTTATATATATGTATAAGAGTAAGTCAGTCTTACCGTTAGTAGGCCTCATTCACGAAGCTGGTCTATAAGGGGGTATAAGGTTACTACCTATAAAATGGCAGTTTAATGGGTGTCCACTCTCACCCACCGCTTCCTTGACTGGTGGAGGTTCGTTAGCCGAACGGGTAGGACAAGGACTATAATTATCATTAAAAGTATAATGATAAATACTAAGTAACTAAACACTTATAAATTCTCAATCTTAGTTACTTAGGAAAATGTGAATTTGGTGCTAACCCATGAAATTACACTTTGTACCTTAACAAGTCGTTAGTGGAGCATGTGTGGTTAACCGACACACTAACATGGACTAGTAAGTATGGCAAAAGGTAACTTGATGTTAATCATAGATCAATGGAGCGTGTGTGGTTAACTAGCACATTGATTAGGTGGTTGTAACATTAAGTGTACCAAGTTAATTTGCATGGTTATTCACTCCTTGTTTGTGATCCTCGGCATCCCAGTCACAAACTTGAAGGGCACAATAGAGATTTAAACATTCCATTGAATAGTTCAATGAATCTCAAAGGATCTAGGAGTTTCAATCCGATTAAAACTTAATGAATAATTTCGTTTTTCATGATGGAAATTGGTGAATCGTCATTCGCCTACCTTCAAATATTTTATAGCTTGGATTACGGCATCCCTCTTCCAAGTTATAAGATATTATGTTGGGTCCTAGCCTTAATTTTTCATATTGGGTGTTATATTAAGGACTTAAATAAACTAACTTGAATTTTCTCACATTGTAGATGTCTGGTTCGGACAACTATGGTCTTCCCAAATCCCTTGGAACAAGCTTTCCTAATGAAGATGATGTCCCGCGATTGGATCATGGAAATCATACTTCTCTTCCTCCACCTCCTCCAATTATTCTCCCTGACCCACAAGCTCAAAGACTTGAAAAATTCAAGGTCACTCAAGCCCTACTTCCAATGAAACATGAAGATGGAAGGCTTGTGTGTTCTCACGTCTTGGAGATGAAGTCACATATCGACAGGCTGAGAGTGTTGGGTGTCGAAGTATCAAGGAAGTTGGCTGTTGACTGGGTTCTTCAATCACTTCCTGAGTCATATAGAGAGTTCATTAAGGACTACTATGTGACAGACCACGACATGACCCTTATTGATCTCAACTATTTGCTTGTTGCTGCTGAATCAACAATGTTTTGGCGCACTGGAAAAGCAAATTTGGGTGGAAGATCTACTTCTCAAACTTCCATGGACAATGACAATGGTAACCTTGGAAGTCCAGAAAAGTTTTCTCTTCCCAATGGAAAGGGATTGTCCATGGTCAACCCGGCTGACCAAATGGTAGAGTGAAAGGCTAAGTCTGTGATAGTCCCGTGTACCATTCCCAAAGAGTCTGTATGTTTTTACTGTCAAGAGAAGGGAACCTGTAACGACGTAATTTTTCAAACAAAATTTTCATTTTTAAAACACATGAAACTAATATATTGTACTTCATAAAAACCACAAGTGTCTCAAATGTCAACAATCCACAAATGTAAATCACAATCCTAGAATCATAAAATAATCTCTCGCCAGTGTGTACAATCATGTCGGTGCCTTCCCGCGATCCTTGGAACTACCTAAAACACATAACACATAACACGGTAAGCACAAAGCTTAGTGAGTTCCCCAAAATACCACATACAACACATTAGCCACTCGAGGCTATAACTGTGTAAGACCCTCCGGTCAATGTGTCTTAGTGGAACCCTCCAGTCTCACGGCTCGTTGGACCCTCCGGCCCGGTCTGGTTGGGACCCTCAAGTCCCATGGCTCGTTGGACCCTCTGGTCCGGTCTGGTTGAGAACCCTCCGGTCTCATAGTACGTTGGACCCTCCGGTCCAGTCTATGTATCACATAATATAACATACAGCACATATATCACACAGAAAATGCCTAACTCAAGCAAGCGCATAAGACCCTCTGGTCACACATAAATTACCACTCTAGGTAAAGTATAGTGAGAAGAATCACCTTGTAAGAACCTGGATAATCTAGAACTCAAATCACTGGTCTAGCCTCGACCTAGCCTCTCACTGAAGCTAAACTAACCCTTCTACAACTCACAGGAGGGAAATAGACCATTTTACCTCTCTATGGCCTTATAGTCCACAAATTGACCAAACCCTAAAAGTCAATCGAAAGTCAATGGCAAGGAGTACACTGCGCGTACCATCTCTCTATGTTGAGCGTACTCGGCTGCCATGCAGGCATCGGGGACGCTCGACCCCTACGTTGCGCGTACTGGGATTACGCCCAGCATACGTCCCCATTTCATTCTCCTTACATATTTGGTCTTAATCAGTTAAGACCTTGGCTCATATCACAGATCTGGACTCCCTAATATCTCTTAATCCATAAAGTCAGTGACTTTAAGCCTTTGCATGGCTGATTAGATCACAAACACTCAAAACACTCTTCCTCTTTCCTCATGAAGCCCATATCTCATGCATGGCTCACTTCTCACGTCCAATATTTGATTTTTATGACTTTACTCCACGAAATACACTAAGAAGGGTAGATCAAGGTCTCTGGAGCTCATTGACTCATAAAGTCTCCATATTTTGGTACAAAACCCTAAAATACTCCATAGAAATGCACAAATCAAAAGAGTGAGAAATCTTGAAGCTTTATACCTCTATGTGAAGCTTTCCACACCGCTAAGCTCAGATCCAAAAGCCTGGACTCTCACTCCTTCTTCTCCAAGGCTTCTTCTCCACTTCAAGAACACAAGATCACACTCACAAGCTCTCAAATGCACTCACAAGCTATGAGAACGAAGATTTAGGGTTAGGAGGGTTTGGTGTCTGGGAATGGTGGCCAGGAATGAGGCCATCATATCCTTTATATAGGGTCACACCCCAAATTAGGGTTTCCACTCTGGGCCTAGTATGCCCAACGTACCCTCTGGTACGCCCAGCGTACTAGGTGGTCTCCGCGTCAAATGCACGCTCATGAGTACGCTGAGCGTACACTCTAGTACGCCCCGCGTACTCATTTACCACCTTTTTTCTAAAAATGGCCAAAATGGACAATGCTCAAAAGATCAAGGTTTACAAGGCATACCTGGAGTTGGGATGTTACAGGACATTGGAAATGAAGCTGCCCTGACTACCTGAAAGATCTGAAATAAAGTAGAGACAAAATGTTTGACTTTGCTTCAGGTAAGTACACTATCTAACTCTGTTAAGTTTCTAATTGTTGATTCTTAATACATAATGTGACTAGGTTGCATTTTGATGTTTGGCAGGATCATGCAAAAGGAAGGAAGCTTAAAGGAAGAAGTATGATGAATCTGATCGCGAAGATGGATTTCAATCGCATTGTTCGAAGATCGGATTTTTGAGCTGCTGCTTAGAGTTATGATAGATTGCTAGGAAATATGTAATAGCATAGTTTTCATTTAAAGTTGCATTGTAAGGAAAAAAATTTCCGCATTTTATAAATAAATAAAATTTTGTTTTGTTTTATTTTATATCTCCTTGCAATGGCATTTATGGAAAATTGATGTTTGTATGTTTCTAGCAATATTGGAAATATGAATTTGATTCTTTCATTTGTGGTAGTGTCTAAATTTACCAAATAAGGAAAGATTCTCATCACCCAAGTTTCAAATGGACAGAAAGTTAGAATCATGCGAGTTGTATTGTATGATGAAAGAGAATTTTCATCTTTGGAAAATTAAGACTAATTCTTTGTTCACCTGTACATGTCAGTCAAGTGAAGGACTATGGGACCAAGTACACATTCTTGTGCACTAGTCAAGTCCACCACAAAGATCGATAAGACTATTCGTCATGATTTACTAAAGTTTAGTAAATATGGTTATACTTAAAAGTTTAAGTTTAATTCTGAAACATTGGAAAAGTTTCAATGTATGGCAGAACGAATGAGAAGAATCAAATTAGGCAGAAAGATAAAAGTTTCTCAAATCTGAAAAGATGGGAGAGTACTTTAGTATCATGTTTTATGATCAACTTAATGATTATGGAACCATATCACAATTGATCCTCTAAAGGACATCTTAGTGCATTTTTATGGCTAAGAAGAGGAGTCATGAATTGTTGAAGTGGTTAAATCAAGAAGATGAGTCATACTTCGTTCCAAAACAATTCTTAGAGTCATACTCCAAGATTGTAACTTGAGTGACATATCTTAAAGAAGGTTTATAACACTTTTAAAATGTATAGTAAAATGTTTTCTACTCTTGTACATTTGAAATTGGTAAGTTGTGATGTTTTGGATAAAACAAAGACCAACTAAGGCCAATTGTGTGAAGTGTTTGTCCTGATAAGAATCCGCACTATCTCTTGAATATTTGTTTTGTCAAGGGATGGTTCTTGAGAAAGAAAACCTTATATGTCAAGAGGTCAGTGTGAGTCTTAAAATATCCTGAAAGAGTTTCAAGAACTAATCAAGAATAAAACCTGTAGTTTATCACTAGCGCACGAATTGAGGTTTGTAACCTAACGTGTTGACATACTCTTATTTTTGTGCCCATTCCAGTTAAAATTGACTATGCATCTGAGTTTTACAAGTTCTCAATTGTTTGGATAACAACCTGGAAGCAATGGTAGGCCTTGTGCTGCCAAGTGGCAAGAAGTTAAGATTGAACAAGTTCAGTCCATATGAGTTTGGATTTATCACTAACCTTGTCTTGTGTTTATGGTTATGACAAATTTACATAGATAGGAACACATACACCATAAAAATATAAGTGTCATAAGGTTTCTCTCTGATTCATGGAAATGATGGTGAGGAAACGCTTTAGCTAAATAGATTTTAAGTAGATAGCAATTGTGATATTTGCATTCTCAAATTCGTTAGTATAGCGTGTGTGGTTAACCGGCACACTAACATGGACTTGTGAAAAATGGAAAACGTCTAAACAATTGAGACTATGATTACGACATCCTTTTTCATAGTTCTAAAAATTGTTTAGACACACATGTGAGCTATCTAAGAAAAGGTGTATGATTTTTATAAAGTCTTATCAAAGCATCTTGTATCAGAAATCTGAAATTCGGTAAGAAAATAAATAAAGTACTGATTTCTAGAAGTCCAGCTGATTTCTGGATACACGTCAAAGCTAGTGGGAGCATAAGTGTTATGCTAATAATTATCATGTTAGTGGGAGCATGATAATGATAAGTGTTGCAAGTTATCAATGTTAATTATAGAAAACAAAAGTTTCAACTGGCAAAAGTTGTTTTGCTATAATTAAGGGATATGAAATTATACTTCATTTCAAATCTAAAAGCTTAGATTGTGAGATTTTAATCATCTTTAGCAAAGATATATATATATATATATATATATATATATATATATATATATATATATATATATATATATATATATATGAATTTTATGTTGGAATGGTTCAACATAAGGAAATTCTATATATATTGCGTTCTCAAAATTCGATTATAATTATGGCATCCCTCTTCATAGTCGGATTATGAAAACATGGCAAAAACAAAATATTGTAGCAAAAGACTGGTCTAGGATCATGTCTTTATGTGAGACATCGTGAATCGTGTCCCATATACTTCGGGTATATGATCGATTACATGTGCTATAATATTTATCCTTTCTAAATTTTCAAAATGCCTAGGGCATTAAGAGGGGAAAAGGTCTAGAATTGGATATGACTGAAACGATTAAGCAATTATCGAGGACAATCTGAGGTTTACCAAAGATTGGTTGCTCATGGATAGTTGGAAGTATGGTGTAAATTTTTGGAAAGGACCATATTGACATATTTTGAAAAGTGGCAACTCTTGTTCAGAAGTGATAGTCAAAATGGGAATATGGAAACGTGTACATAGGTGGAAGTTATTCAATCTGTGTAAGATTAGAAAACTTAATGCAAGAAGGATGTTCAAAGGAATGTACTTTGAACATGAGAATTCGTTTCCATGGACTTGATCTCCATTGGAATACTTTGTAATGTTTGGTGCCAAGTGTTTGTGACTTTTGTGCATAGTCATTACAAGAGGATCAATGCATATAATTTTAGAATCTAACAAATTTCGGTAAATGGAAAAGAATCTTGTATTCTTACATTAGTGGTAAGGATTTGGGATTGTGAAATGAGTATCATTGGAATCATGTTCAATTGGTCTATTTCACAAAGTAAGGATCATAGACAAACATAGTGTGCATACTTGGAGTATGGGATAACTATTGTTTGGACAAACGTAGTGTGCATGCCTGGAGCATGGCATGACTATTGTTTCAGTTCAAGTATTAAGTTGATTATTCGAAACATTATACAATGAATAATGAGTAATCAATATGGCTTAAAAGGTTCAGGGCCATATAGGATTAGTATTATTCTTGTGTTTCACTTTGCATGTTTTGACTTCCCGAATAACCAGGTTATTCAAACTCTCCACAGTCAATCATACTTTGGAAGTAGGTATGAATCAAGACTATCATGAATTGGACTTGTAGATGTCTAAAGTGTTTAGACATAGCAAAAGTTGCTGCAACATTCATGAGTGCTCCTGGAATAAGAATTCGAGTATTAGATTAAACCCACGCTCATTTGAATCACTTCATGAATTTTATCACTAGTGATCATGAGACGATAATATCTTATATTCTTCAAACCTAGAGATATGACTTGTTGACTATGAGTTGGTTGTACATTAATTATATGAAAACGCATTAGTAACTTGATGTTATAAAACGTACCTTTGTGTATGATTCAACAAGTAGTTAGTACAAGCATATGAGTCGAAGTTTATCCATTCATTTTACCCTTGGAGGGATAAAAGCGATATTTGTGGGCCCCTCGATGATTTAGTGATGACACCCTGAGTGATTGGCCAAGCCTGGACTAATTTGATTTGTTCAATTAGTCGGTCGTCATAAATCAAAAATCAGGAAAACACAGATGGACAGAGAGAATGATTGTCACACCCCAAAACCGGAACGGCGGAAATGTTCTGGGGCGGAGGACGTCATGCGTAGTATCACAACAGTTATATCATAGTAAGCGAAGTAATCACAACCATTACATTTTAGTAAGAATATTTACATTGTTTGAAAACATGGTTTGTACATAACATTATATAACAAAAGTAAAAGACGTGACTCCAAAATGCTTCGTCTTCTCCAAAAGCTTGGCAAGAGTACCTGTCTATTGTTGCCCTGAGAATACAAGCAGTTTTAAAATATCAGCATAAAGCTGGTGAGTTCATAAGCGTTTAGTTCTGGTGAAAGAAATGTTTCTTTGATCCTTTGAAAAATGTTTCCCAAGAAAATCCTATATTTTCTTATGAAAGATGTTTGATTATCCATTCGTTACTTGTTTAACAGCCTGTTTATGTAAGGTTGAGTTATCCCAGGAAAATCCTATATTTTCCTTATGAGTTGATAGTTGGTTATCTATTCGAGTATGAGGTGTACAAGTATCTACCATACTTGTATCGTTAGATGTAGTTTCCTTGAAAAACCCTGTTTGTTCTCTGAGAGATGTATTAGCCTTATTACATACATAAAACTAATAAATAGGTAGTGAACTAGATCCTAAGGGTATTATTAATACCCTCTAGTAATCAATCGGTTATTACTTTGAGGTTAGTTCACTTGTTTCATTATTACAAAAGTAAATCTCTGTTATCTAGGTTGCGAGTTTTATAACCATACATTAACTTGATACGACACGTATGGGGGCCAGTATCCTTTATGACTTTGTCACCCGTAGACCTGCCGGTCCCACTGTAGCTACCAGCGAGGTGCGGGATAGTCAGTCCCGTATAGATCTATACACAATAGTCACGCTCTCCCTCCAAGAGATTCTGGTTACAAGGGTTAGTCCTACACTCTCGAATCCGGTGGAGTGTTACCAAGGACGTGTCTCCAACTTAAAATAACAAATTTACAAGTAATAATACCAAAAATCCTGTTTATGATTTGCATGAATCCCTTAAAATAATACATTTTACTGTAAGATTCACAAATTAATTATCCTGGTTTTGAAAAGTATTTTCTACGAGTTGATTTCTTAATTGATTGGTAAAAACTGTTTTCCGTGTTAAAAGCATACTGAGCATGTAATTAACTTATACAATGTAAGTTACTTTGAACACGAGTTTCCTCGTGTTTTTGCTTGTATTCCCCCCTGAAAACATGAAAAACTCGGAAAAGCGTAGGGGTATGAACTCACAGTTTATCGTAGGATCCGAAAGCACAATTGGTTACGAGTGTTGAGTGTCAACCGATGTTTCGTACGCAAGTGGATCCTATTACATATAGTAACACATATATGTATTAGATTATGGTATTCCATGACAAAACATGACGGGAAACCACCCTAAAGACTTGGAAATGTTTGGAACTAAGTGTCGGAGCCATAAATGGTTAAACAGGGAAAGTATACGGCCATTTGAGTGAGTGTGCGGCCAGGGTGTGCGGCCAGGGTGTGTGTGCGGTTGCACACAGGAGTGTGCGGCCGTACAGAGGGTGTATACGGCCGTACACAGGAGTGTGCGACCGTACACTCCTCATTTGTTCCCGAAATGTCGATTTTGAGGTGTTCTAGTGCTAATACCAAGTCCAACTAGCAAATGGAGGCCAAACTCTTCACTTTGGAGAGTCTTTAAGGTGTGTACGGCCACCTTATGAAGGTGTGCAGCCGTACACCTTTAAAGGATGAAGAACACGAAGAACACTATGAGTTTTAGGCTTAGATTCAGGTGTCTTACCAATATAACAAGCTGAATGATGAAGTAGTTCACGTTTTTGAGGCCTTTAGAGTGTTCTTGGATGAAGTTTTTAGAGAGAGAAAGTAGTGAGAGAAAGTAGAGTGCAGCCAAAGGAAAGGAATGAGTGAAGGGGTCTCCTCCTTTATATAGAGGAGGGTGTACGGTTGGAGGGTAGGTGTGCGGTCGCACACCCATGTGTACGGCCGTACACTCCTCCCGAGAGGGTGTATGGCCCGAATGTTGTACTACGACTTGGTATTACTCGACCTAGAACTCAACCTATGATTATACGAGGCTTAGAAAGTATCATTACACCCTTAAACGGTGTTAAATGATGATAAAATCGAGTTTAATATTGATAACATTAGCTGATCTTACAAGTTAGAAGTTTCGGGTTGTCACAATGATTATAATCCATGTCTCAGTCCATATGATATCTAGAATGGAGGAATATATGATCCCTTATCTAATGGACGCGTCATTGATTTGTTTAGAGTTCGACAGCGGCTTTAAGAGCTACGATTGGTGGTCGGGTTGTGAAGTCATACTTGCAATAATAGTTATTAGACTTATCCAAGTGGGAGACTGTTGGATTAGTGTCTAAGTCCAAAACTATAATTGGTATGTACTTGACCCGACCCAGCATGGTCCATTTGGGTTGCACTTCACCGGAACAATTTGTATGGATAGACTTATGAGAAGAGTATATTTATGATTTATTAATATATTATAAGTTCTAATATATTAATATGAAATCATATTATTTAATTAGTATTAATCAAAAATTAATTTGGAATTAACTTAGTAATCAAAAGAGACTAGTTAAATATGGACTCATATAGTATGGGCAAATGTTATTTAGGATGGGCTAAGCCTACATGGAAGTCCATGGATAGTCCGTGGAGCTTTTAACCCATGGATCCTAAGTAATGTGGAAAGTCATGGGTATTAGGGTTTACCCTAATCATACATACTATATAAAGGAGTCCTTGGCTCATAAAATTGGGACTAATGTGTGAGTGAATAAGATAGAGCCGATTTTGTGAGCATCCATATTTTCTCTCAAGTCTTCCAATTTATTGGTGGTGATTTGTGATTCCACTTGAGGCATTCACAATATTAGTGCTAGGCTCTTAAAGCTCCAAGTAATCAACTACAAGCAAAAGGTATGTATTCTATCTAGTTTTGTTATGCAAATACATATTTTCATATGCTAGTTAGGGTAATACCTTGGAAACTTCAAGTTTGCATGTATAATAGAGAAAACATAGATCCAAAGTATTTAGGGTTGCATAAACACCTTAGGAGTGTTAGAATGCTCAAAAGCCAACACATATAGCTAAAGTCCATGATCGAGAGTGCCACGAACGTATCGAAGAATCCGCTTAAGCATGAAAAAATGTTGCTCTCGAGGGTCATGCATGTAGAGACATGCTTGTTGAACCGAGTAGGAGATGTCCGGACGAGTAAAAGCCAGGTATTGAAGAGCACCCACAAGACTGTGGTAAAGCGTCGGGTTGGAAACAGGAGGACCCATGCCATCAATCTTGGTTGTGGTGTCAACCAGTGTGCATGCGGGTTTGTAGTTAGACATCTTTGCGCGTTCAGGTATCTCAGTGGCATACTTCTGTTGAGATAAAAACATGCCAAGGTGATCTCTAGTGGCTTCAACACCAAGAAAGTAGTTCAAAGAACCCAAATCATTCATGAAAAACTGAGCCCGTAGAGTGGAAATGACCTGTTGAAGGAGTTTGTCTGAAGATGCAGTTAACACAATATCATCTACATAGAGTAAAATATAGGTAAGACTGTCTCCGTGTCTGTATGTGAAAAGAGACGAGTCAGACTTGTTGTTGATGCAGCCAAACCGAGTGATAAACCGAGCAAATCTGTGATACCAATCATGTGGTGTCTGTTTGAGACCGTAAAGAGATTTCTGAAAAAGACAAACATGATCAGGGGCTGAGGTGTTATGTAAGCCTAGGGGCTGGTGCATATAAACAGTCTCCTGAAGGTGACTGTGAAGAAAAGCATTCTTCACATCTAACTGATGGACATGCCACGAGCGAGAGATGGCTATACTCAGAATCGTCTGTATAGTATTCGACTTAACAACCGGGCTAAATGTCTCATCACAATCTATCCCGGGATGCTGACTGCGACCATTAGCAACCAAACATGCCTTGTATCGGGTAAGAGATCCATCTGCATTAAGTTTCTTTTTGAACAACCAAATACAATTAACCACATTAGCATTTGAAGGCCGAGGTACAAGTACCCAAGTCTCGTTAGAAATAAGTGCATTATATTCATCTTTCATAGCATTTAACCAGTTCAGATCTCGAAACGCTTGAGTGTACGTATGAGGAATAGGAGAAGAATAATCAAGGACGGTGTGAACATTGAGTTTTTGAATTAGTTTAGTAATACCGTGGCGAGATCGAGTGGCCATGGAGTGAGTAGACGCTGAGGGAGGAGCAGGAGTGAGTTGAGACACTTGAGGGGCTGGAGCGGAAGAGTGATCAGTGACGGACGGAAGTGAAGCACCGGACGACATGGTATTGTTGGGAGTACTTGCTGCCAGAGGAGGGTTTTCATCACCGGAAAGAGGAGGTTCGGTGACCATGTCAGATCCGAGAGGGTGAGAATGAGTGGTTGGATTGCTAAACATATTGTGAGACTCGTCAGTTTCAAGAAAATTATAATCGGGGGGTTAATCCGGTGTCATAGAACCAAAAGGAAACACGTTTTCTTTAAAAGTGACGTGACAGGAAATGATGATTTTTTTGGTGTGAAGGTTAAGGCAACGAAAACCTTTGTGGTTTGAAGGATATCCAAGGAAAATGCATGGCACCAAGCGAGGTTAAAGTTTATTAGTGGTGTTGAGGTGTGAATAGCAAAGACAACCAAAGACACGAATGTGAGAGTATGATGGGTGTTTGTTGAATAGCTTGAAAATGGTGTGTCATTTTTTAGAGTGGTGGAGGGTAAGATGTTGAGGAGGTGAGTAGCCAGGTGAAGGGCTTCGACCAATAGGTGGGTGGAATGTGAGCTTGAAAGAGAAGGGTTCTCATCATGTTATTGAGGGGTCGAAGCATACGCTCGGATTTACCATTTTGTTGTGAGGTGTAAGGACACAAAAATCTAATATGAATGCCATGAGTGTCACAAAGGTTATGAAAGTGTGAATTGTCATATTCTTTGCCATAATCACATTGAAATATTTGAATTTCCTTTTGAAATTGATTTTTGACATAGGCACGAAAATGCAGAAACTTGGAAAAGACATCGGATTTCTTACGGATAGGATACACCCAAACAAAGTGTGTAAATTGATCAAGAAAAATCACATAATATTTCAAACCATTATGACTTATTAAAGGAGATGTCCAAACATCAGAATGAATAACTTGAAACAGAAAAAAAGCATCGGTTTTAGACAAATCAAAAGATAAACGAACATGTTTGTCAAGTTGACAAACATGGCACAACGAAGGAGAATCTTTTTTATTACATGAAATGAAATTTGTAAAAAGTAAATGATTGAGAACGGGTTGTCCGAGGTGACCAAGTCTCTTGTGCCATAAGGAGGTGTTGCTAGTGATGAGGGCTTGAATCGGCTTTGTGACGGGATAAAGGTCACCCGTGCTATCGCATCTAATGAGGATTTGTTTGTCAAGAAGTCCTTCACAGAAAAACTAAACTCGTCAAATTCAATGGAACATTTATTATCACGAGTAAATTGATGCACATATATGAGATTTTTAATGATTTGAGGAGTAATAAGAACGTTTTTTAGATAAAGGGTACGAAAACAATTGAAACCAAGAGTGGAATGACCAACTTTAGTGACCGGAATTCAAGATCCATCACCGACTAAAACTGATAAACGAGAATTATTACACTTATTACTAAAAGACTTGAGTATACCTGAATCATTATGAAGGTGAGCGGTGGCCCCGGTGTCCATGTACCAATCCGCATTTCCAGGGTCTTGAAGATTCATGGTGCTAAATGCTTACGGAAGGGCAGTGTGCTGGTCTGGTGGATAATTAAAAAACTGCATGGGTTGTCCAGGATATGTTAAATAGGCTTGTTGTTTTTGGGCTTGGTTGTTATTAGGCCATTGTTGAGGAGTGGGCTGCCTAGAGCTTGAAGCATAATCGGACCAGGAGGGGAATTGGGTTGATGGCTAGGGCAAGAGACCTCGTTGCTGGTACTGAGGAGTTACAGCTATCACCGACCAAGGAACGACATTCCCCTATGCACTATTGAAGTTCAAATTAAACCCGCCGCCATTTCTGCCTTGGCAACCACCACCACGACCACCGTAGCGGCCACTCCGTCCGCCACCGCGACTGTTCCGACCTCCCCCACGATTTCCGGAATTGTTGTTTCGGTAATTCTGATTTCGATTTTGATGCTCGGTGTTGAGAACCGTTAGTGAGGATGAGTTGTTTTGGTGAGATGGTTCAGTTGTTATGAGGCGAGCTTGATCTTTAATCACGACCCTTTCTTCGAGTGTGATAATGGACCTCATCTCAAGAAACGTGGGGAAAGGTTTTGTGTTCCGTAGCACCGGTTTAATGTGAATTTTTTTTTGAGATAATCTGTTGATCGCATACGTGACAAGGTTTCGTTGTGGAACGGGAGCACCAATGCTAGCTAGAAGATCAGATATGGATTTGATACGATTGCAATAATCCATGACAGTGGAGTCACCACTGGTGATGTTTCTAAGTTCATCATCAAGTTCAATTGCTTTTTATTCTTTGTTTTCATGGAATAAAGTTTCAATAGCATCCCACACATCCTTGGCTGAGGCATCGTTTGTTATTATGGCTTGAAGAACAGACTGAGTGAGCAAGCCATATAACCACTGTTTGACAATATAGTCGACAGTTTCCCATTCTGGATAGGGAGTGCTAGATGTTTCTCCTGTGAGATGATGATAAACCTTGTATCCCATGCAGTGGGTTTTAAATAATTCCTTCCAAGAGTCATAATTTAGCTTATCAAGATCCAAAATAAGAGGGACATAGGACTTGATAGTAGTAATTCCATAGATTTTATCATTGAGGGTAGTTTTTGGAGGAGTAAGATCGTCAGTACCCATGTGTAGAAGACGAATAGAAAGGATAAAAGAAGAAGAGAGACAGAGGCTGTGGACGATACCAAAGAAGCAGAAAAGTGATCGAATGAGGCAGAGAAGAAGAAGCGTGATGGAGAAACTCGTTGAAGGACCGACTAGGGTTGAAAGCCTGATACCATGATACAATACTGATTTTCCCTCAATTGCCTCATGCCTTTCCATTCATATAAATACCAATATTACATGGGCTAGCTATACAAAAACTAAATGAGTTATACAACATAAATACAATAGTGTATAAAATACGCTAAACGGTATAATACTCAAGATGAAAAAAACTTCAGGGACGGTGTTTACCGTCGGTAATGGTGTCCACGTAGATTTTCATTGGTAAAAAATGCACAACACCGTGCAACCTTAGGATACATATTTTTCTTTTTCTCTATGAAATCACATATTCATATTTTCATAAAAGGTAAATTGTATGTGAAACGATTAGGCTCAAATGGGTACCCGAATAAACGGATAGACCCATTGACATTTCATGTTTATCGGTTTGGGTTAATCGGGTTTCAGATAATAAATTCTAGATAATTGGTTAACCCAATAATATTTCAGATCTGGTATCCAATATACAATTTTAAATTTGGATATGCATGAATATCCGAATATTTCTAAAAGCATGTTGGACTAGTTGAAGGCCTTTCTAATACTTCCACTAATCCACACATTTGGGCGTTTGTAATATTTAAAGTCTATTTAATATTTGGGATAATTACATAAAAGGGTAATATATTTTTCGATTATGTACACATTTGGTTACTGAGTTTTTTTTATCCATATTTACCCCTTCAACTTGTTAAACTGGACACATTCAGTCCTTATGACCGGCTACTTCAGATTAGCCGGTAAAAATGACTTAATAGGGTAATATATTTCTCACTTTGTACACATTTAGTCCTTAATATTTTTATATATATTTAGTCTTTAATATATATTTTTTGTTGCAAAATAAGTCATTTTTGTTTTTGTACGCATTCAGTACTTATGAATGATTTCTTTAGGTTTTTCTCACGACATCTTACGTGAGACATTCATCAATGAGGTGTTTGGGGCTTTTGATGTTTATGTTATCGCGATCTCGACTACTTGGTCGCTTAGATCATATGTTCTGAACGTCATAACTTCTTCCTACGATCTCGGATTTTAACGATCTTTATATTCATGTGTTTGTATTTTAGTCTACTACAACTTTCATTTAGATTACTCCTGTTAAAAAATAATATATTTTTACTTATGATCTTTATATATATACTTTTTTATGAATGCATGTATGGATGTTTTTTTTTATAAAATCATAAGTAAAAATATATTACATTTTAACTGGAGTAATCGTAACGAAGGTTGTAGTAGCCTCAAAAAATGAACACATGGATATAAAGATCGTTAAAATCTGATATCGTATGAAGAAGTTACGATATTCAGAACACAAAACCTAAGCCAAACCACAAGACCTATGCAACCAAGCAGACGAGATCGCGATGGACATAAGCATCAACAGCCCCAAACACCTCATCAGTGATTGTCCCACGTAAGATGTCATGAGAAAAAACTAAAGAAATCATTAATAAGTACCAAATGAGTACAAAAACAAAAATGACTTATTTTGAAACAAAAAAATATGAAAGACTAAATATGTACAAAAATATTAAGGACTAAATGTGTACAAAATGAGAAATATATTACACTACTAAGTCATTTTTCCCGGCTAACCTGGAGTAACCGGTCATAAGGACTGAATGTATACAGTATAACAAGTTGAAGGGATAAATGTGGACGAAAAAAAAAACTCAGTGACCAAATGTGTACAAATCGAAAAATATAGTACCCTTTTAAGTCATTATCCCAATCGCAAAACACTGCTAATACTTTGTGTGTGTCTGGGTTTGAACCCTAGAAATAGATTTTTTTTAACGGCGAGCAATAACATTAGCACAAAGCAAAAAGACTTACGCAATAAGCTTAAGCAAAATACAAAGAGTCAAACCGAGTATAAGAGAACATTCGTAATAGGAGAAGTACACCAAATCGACCAATCAAGATAACCTAACTTTGATCTAAATTTAATCCAATTAAATGCGCTAATGCAAATATCATCCGCCAAAAGCATCGAAGCTCGCCGAACGTTCCTGTAAACAATATCATTACGCGTTTTCCAAATGACCAATAAGGTGGAATAAGTAATCGCCAACTTAAGCTTTTGGATATTTTTGTCAGTAGCCTTAGAATTTAACATCTCTAGAAGATCCTCACACGAATCAGGAGGATTCTTGATAATTGCAGCCCACCCCACAAGCCAACTCCATATAACCTTCACCACATCACAATTGAAGAATACATGATCAAGAGTCTCGACGTTAATCTCACAGAAAGGGCATAAGGAGGTGATAGGAATGATTCAAACGAATCTTAGATAATTATAGGAGATTGTATATATCCTGTATTTTAGTTAAGTTTGTTATACTTGTATTATATATATATATATATATATATATATATATATATATATATATATATATATATATATATATATATATATATATTGATCAATATACATCTCTCACATTAATTTGAGATTTCTAAAACCTAATATGGTATCAGCCTAATCTTCATGGCCTCCATTCTCCTTTCTCTCTTCTTGATTCTAATCATGGTCGGCGACTCTACCACCATTGGTGCTCCTCTTCCTCTTTCTATTGTTCTCCACATGCTCACCATTAAACTTTCCTCCACCAATTACCTTATCTACCACCAACAGATGGTTCCCCTTCTGGCCTACCAGCAGCTTACAGGCTACGTTGATGGATCTATTCCTCCACCGCCGGCAACCCTTACCACTGGTGAAACGACTTCAGCAAATCCTGCCTATACCTCCTGGACCGTTGCTAATCAACGAGCCCTGATCTTGATTCAGTCATCTCTATCTGAAGAGGCAATGGTCAAGACCCTCGGTCACAGCACCTCTCACGCTGTCTGGTTTGCTCTTGCAGCCATCTATCAACATGACTCTCTTGAGCGAACTCACACGCTGACTGAGTCTCTTCGTCAACTTAAGAAAGGCTCTACTATTTTTTCTGAGTTTTCTCGTAAATTCAAGGGCATTTGTGATCAACTTCAAGCTATTGGTCACTCACTTTCTGAAGATGACAAAGCACACTGGTTTCTTCGAGGTCTTGGTTTCGCTTTTGAAACCTTCTCCACCACCCAACGTCTTATTACCCCGAGGCCTAAGTTTCATGATCTCATCTCCCAAGCTAAGAGTCACGAGATGTTTCTTCAATCTATTACCGACTCCGTTGTTGCTCACGTTGCTTTTAACACCACCACCTCTCGCACCGGTTATGATTCCTCACGTGGACGTACCAGATCTTCCTCTCGTGGTTACTCGAATAGGGGTAGAGGTCGTGGTCAAGGTGACCACCTCATTTCCAGTTATACCGGAAGGAAGGGTATTACGCAATTCAATGTCCTGATTTACATACCTTTTCTCAGAAATCCTCAACTCAAGATGCAAATCTTGTTGAGGCCTTTCATGCACACTGCAACACTTCTACTCCTGATTGGTTTGTTGATACATAAGCATCGACACACATGACTCCCACTTATGCTTACCTTGATGCTACTTCATCATACTCTGGTAATGAATATATTGTTTTTGGTAATGGTCATAGTGCTCCTATTTCTCATATTGGCAGATCTCACATCTCTCCTAATATTTATTTACTTGATGTCCTTGTGGTCCCTAAGCTCGCCAAAAGCCTGCTTTCAGTTAGCAAGCTCACCCAAGATTATCAAGTTGATGTTGTGTTTTCTGATCCTATGTTTTTTATTCAGAACCGACACTCCAAGGAAACACTAGCTCAAGGAAGACGTAGAAACGGTTTATATGTTCTTGAGCAGGGACAACAAGCTTTTTGGTACAAATCTCTTCTAGACGCCTTAAAGCCTCTTTTGATTTATGGCATAGTCGATTGGGTCATATTTCCAATGAAATTATTTATGTTTTAAATAAATTGGGTTGTTCCTGACTTCGGTTTTACCAACCCCACGCATATGCTCTTCTTGTCAATTAGCAAAAAGCAAACGATTGTCTTTTGATCTTAATTTAAAACGTTCTATGCATGTGTTGGATTTAATTCACTGTGATTTATGGGGACCTTCTCCTGTTGTGTCTAGTGATGGATTTCGATATTATGATATCGTCATTGATGATTATTCCAGGTTCACATGGTTCTATCCCGTGAAAGCAAAATCCGATTTTTACAATGTATTCAATGCTTTTGTTGCACTGGTTCAAACACAATTTTCTTCAAAAATTAAGACCTTTCAATCAGGTGGTGGGACAGAATTCACAAGCAACCAAGTGTGCAATCTCCTTTCTAATAACGACACACATCATCAACTTTCATGTCCATATACTCCTCAACATAATGGACGTGCAAAACGTAAGCATCGACATCTCACTGAAACTGGTTTAGCCATCATGTTTAATGCTCACGTTCCTGCTACTTTTTGGACACATGCATTTAGTTCTGCTGCTTATATTATCAATCGACTTCCCACAAAGCTATTTGACAACAAGTCCCCTTATGAGCTGTTATTTTCCTCATCACCCAATTATGGCAATTTTCGTGTTTTTGGATGTTGTGTTTTCCCATATCTCCGGGATTATTCTTCTCATAAACTTGCTCCAATGAGTGTTCCTTGTTTTTTTCTTGGCTACAACACGCAATACAAGGGATATAAGGGTTTTGATCCATCCACACAACGACTCTACATAACTCGTCATGCTCAATTTGATGAGAATTTTTTTCCGTTTCAAGGTCATCAACATAAAACTTCTCTGGTCACATTACTTTTGTCTACCTATTCTGATGACCATCCGGTGCCTATCCCACCATCTCATCCGCAAACTACCCCTTCGGTTCCAAAACCGACGTTCACTCCCTCATGTGAATTATGTACCGACCGATCCTCACATACAGCCCCTATTCCGAATGAACAGCCCCCATCTTCTCCTGTTCTTAATGATCCGCCATCACCATTGCCACCTACTCCACCTGTCATGCACTCCTAACCTTACGCTTTGGGCCATTCCATGGTAAATCGCTCAAAGGCTGGTATTTTTAAGCCTCGACACTTTGCAGATCTTTCACATGTGTCTACTTCGGCTTTACATCATGCTTCTTTTGCTACCAATGAGCCCAAACGCTTCAAATTGGCTGCTAAGGATCCAAAATGGTTCGCTGCTATGTGTGATGAGATGAAAGCATTAAAACTCAATGCAACATGGGATTTAGTACCACGACCATCACAATCAAATATTGTTCGGTCCAAATGGGTGTTTCATACCAAGTTTCTTGTTGATGGTACAATTGACAATTTCAAAGCCCGTCTTGTTACACAGGGTTTCACTCAAGTTCCCAGCATTGGCTACTCTGCTACTTTTAGCCCGGTTGTCAAAGCTTCTACAGTTCGAATTATCCTCTCTCTAGCCGTTCTCAACAAATGGCCACTTCATCAACTCGACGTTAAAAATGCCTTCCTAAACGGTGATTTATCTGACACTGTTATATGGAGCAACCCCCGGGTTTTTTGGACTCCCGCTTTCCTACTCATGTTTGTCGCCTCAAAAAGGCTCTTTATGGCCTCAAACAGGCACCTAGAGCATGGTTTCAACGATTGGGTTCTTTTCTCATTAACATCTGCTTTACTTGTAGTAGAGCTGACAGTTCCTTGTTTGTCTTTAAAAAGGGTGCCAATATTCTCTATCTTCTGGTCTACGTCGACGACATTATTCTTATAGGAAACAATGCCGGTCTCATTAAACTCTTTATTACTCGGCTCAATGAAGAATTTTACATTACAGACCTTGGAAAGATTAACTATTTTCTTGGCCTTGAGGTTTCTTATCATGACTCAGGTATTTTTCTCAGTCAATCTAAATATGTCCATGATATCCTCGCTCGGGCTCAACTCTTGGATGCCAAGCCAGCTTCTACATCTCTCTCCACTTCAGCATATTTTACAAGTCAAGGCACTCTATTTCATGATCCCACTCTTTATCGCTCTCTTGTTGGTGTTCTACAATACCTCACTATTACACGAATAGATTTGTCGTATGCTGTCAATCAAGTGAGTCAGTTTCTTCATGCTCCAATGCAGGAGCATTTTCAGGCAGTCAAACGGATCATGTGTTATGTTAAGGGCACATTGTCCTATGGTATTTCGTTCTCTCACGCCACATCCCCTACTATCCTTAACTATTCTGATGTTGATTGGGTGCGATGTATTGAAACTAGACGCTCCACCTATGGTTACTCCATCTTCCTTGGGGGGGAATCTAGTCTCCTGGAGCGCAAAGAAACAACCCACCGTGTCTCGTTCAAGTTGTGAATCTGAATACAGGGCTTTAGCTAACACTGGTGCTGAAATAATCTGGGTTACTCACTTACTTCGAGAGCTACATGTTCTGTCACCTGGACGTCCCACTTTACCATGTGACAATCGCAGTGCCCTCTTCTTAAGCCAAAATACAATTTCTCATAAACGCGCTAAACACATCGACATTGATTACCATTTTGTACGGGAGTTAGTTCTCTCTGGCAAGCTTCACATTAAATACATCTCCATGCATTTGCAGTTGGCTGACATTTTCACCAAGAATCTTCCACGCCCTCTCTTTGAAGACTTTCGTTCCAAGCTTCGTCTTGGTGCTCCCACACTTCGCTTGTTGGGGGTAATAGGAATGATTCAAACGAATCTTAGATAATTATAGGAGATTGTATATATCCTGTATTTTAGTAAAGTTTGTTATACTTGTATTATATATATATATATATACATATATATATATATATATATATATATATATATATTGATCAATATACATCTCTCACATTAACGTGAGATTTCTAAAACCTAATAGGAGGAATGAACATTAATACCACGGTTCAAAAGGTTTTGAAATAGAGGGATCCTGTTTTTAAATAATCTCCAAACGAAACAACTAATCTTTAAAGGGATCCAATTCAGCCACTTGAAAGAATTCTCCCCAACACTATCATGTTTATCAATCAAGGCACGAAGCGCTTTAACAGAGAAATCACTAGCACCATCACCATTCCAACGCTAGCTGTCCGTTCCACCAACAACTGAAAGTTGTCAAGCAAAACAATTAAATCCAAAAATTGGGCAGCCTCCCTGCCTCTCCTAAGATTCCTGGACCAACTCCAAATCCACCTTAAACCAACATCATTCTCATTGTTGCGTTTATCTAAAACAAGACATCTTTGTTTGTCTCTAAAGCATACAAATTCGGAAATAAGTCTTTCAAAGGAATATCTCCACACCAAACATCTTTCCAGAAATACGTGACACTACCATCTCCAACAACCCTCTTAAAAAGCTCAGAAAGAGACAAACCCTTATCATGCAAGTCAACATCAATTTGAGATACTTAGCCACACACCTTTTATGGTACTCTTGGCAATAAGTTTACCATCAATGAGTTTTAATTTATGGATTGACTTAATGCATGAAGACCAAAAGGAATTACCTCCATTTTTTAATCTCCACCACCATTTGGCAAGAAGAGCCAAAGTAGCCGACTCGAGAGGACCCACACCAAGACCACCCTCTTTCTTAGGTTTAATGACTGAATCCCAAGAAACCCAATTTATTTTCCTCTTTTCACGATCACCGCCCCAAAGAAACCTCCTTATAATATCATCAAGCATAAGAATGATATTCCTTGGAGCTCTAAATATCGAAAAATAGTAGAGAGGCAATCTATTTAAGACCGAATTCACAAGAGTAAGACGACCACCAAAAAACAATGCTTTCGCCTTCCAATTCAATAACTTCTTCTTAAATTTCTCCCCTACTGGATTCCAATTTTTGGCAAGTTTCATATTCGCCCCCACCGGAAGGCCAAGATAAATAACCGGAAAAGAAGCGGGCTCACATTTTAGGATGCTGGCAAGTCTGTTAACCTCTAAATTATCCATACCAATGCCATGCACCTTACTTTTGTGAAGATTCACCTTCAAACCTGAAGCAATAAAAAAGCAACAAAGTAGTCTATTAAGATTCACAAAATTTATCTCCGACCAATCACCAATAAAAGTCACTTCATCCGCATACATAAGATGAGATATATAAGGTTCGCTATTTCCAAGAGAAAGACCATGAAAGTGATGAAGATCGCAACCCGCCTCCATAGAAATATGAAGACCTTCCATGGCAATAATAAACAAAAATGGAGCAAGAGGGTCACCTTGCCTCACACCTCTACAAATATCAAACTCCTTGGTGAGAGATCCATTAACTAAAATAGAAGCCTTACTAGAAGAAAGACAACCTCTAATCCATCTACGTCATTTCCACCCAAACTCCATTTGCTCCATGATAGAATCTAAGACATCCCAACTCAAAGAGCCATTTGCACCCAAACTCCATTTGCTCCATGATAGAATCTAAGACATCCCAACTCAAAGAGTCGAATGCTTTGTTAAAATCAACTTCAAAAATTACCACCTTTTTCTTAACTTTTTGGCTCACGAGACAATTTCATTGAGCAAAAGCGGGCCATTCAAGATACTTCCATCACTAACATAAACCGATTGCTCCAGGCTAATTATCTTGTCTAACACAAGCTTCAACCGATTAGCAAGAATTTTTGTAAGGATCTTATACAAGCAACCCACAAGATTAATTGGTCCGTAATCTTTCAAAAATAACGGATCACTAATTTTTGGCACTAAAGAGATAAAACAACCGTAGAAATGGATATTATATATTTTGTACATATATATTTTCTAACTAAGATGCATTTAAATAAAATGTAAGAAGAGTTTCAACCATTTTTTAGCCAACTTTTTTTTATCCATTTTAACCAATTTGAACCGCTATCAACAAAATACAATGGTTTAACTTAATCATATAAAGATGGTGAGTTATTAACAAAATACAATGGACATTTTTATAATCATACACATTACATGATAGATACATCCATACAAAGCTTATCTTATCATTCAGACGCGAACATTATACAAGAAAACCAATACAGAGTTTTGCAACACCTTAACACAAAAGCTATACCTTTTTTTTTATATATATATTTTGGCATTAAGAGCTGACTGAATGGTTTTGGTTTTGGTTGGTTGTTTATAAGCGTGGTGCAGGGCGGGCCCGGGGTGCATCCCATTCAGTGACAATGTGGTCCCGAGTAATCTCTCTGAGTGAAGTACAACCACTTAATGCCATTGTTAGCTCAAACTCCTCACGTAACATCTGAAGCACTTTTCTCACTCCCGCTTCTCCTTCAGCCGCCAATGAAAACACCACCGGCCGCCCAATCTGATAAAAAAATACATATATACAACACCACCATTGTTAGCTCCAAGGGTAAAATCGTCATTTGGTCTCGTTCAACGTTTTATCCATATTGGTGAAGAGTAAAATGGTCATTTAGTCCCCTTTAACATTTTATCCCGATAGACATCATTTACTCGAAAGGGTAAAATGGTTATTTAGCCTCGTTCAGACATCTTACTCTAATAAATAACGATCTTTTTACAACGTGTCACATTCTCATTCATTTTGCCACATGTAATTGTTTGATTATTTCAAATTAATTTTTATTCCACATGTTATTTTTATGGTTTTTCCATTTTATTAGATTCCACATAGTATTTAAATATATTAATATAATAATAAATAAATGCATATCAATTTCATTACCGGACTTTCCTTGTAATTTCAAAATTACTAAATGAAAGTCCCATTAGTTTTCTTTGTTTATTTATCTAAATTATTTGTTTAAATTTAAAAAAAAAACACTTTAATTTTAATAATTCAATATTTTCTTACTTTTCTTATAAATTCAAATTTCTCAAATGTCAGAATTTCATATTTAATTTTTCTTTTATATAAACACATGTAATACATGGATCTTACTGTTTTACACCTAGTATGTTATATATATGATTGCTTCTTTTTGACTCACCGTAGAAAGAAACAAATCACCCATTCAACACTTTATCCATATAGAAACAAAGGGTAAAATGGTCATTTAGTCTCATTCTGGTTTATCGTAAGCCATGAGAAAAAGGTTTTCCCCATTAACTCCTAGTTGACAAATTACCCTTTGTTTTCCCCATTACCAAGGATAAATTGGTCATTTAGTCTCATTTAGAGAGTAAATTACTTAATTGGTTTAATTACTTACGAATATTCCGGAAGCTCCAAGAGCAAGTGCCTTAAAAACATCAGTCCCACGGCGGACCCCACCATCGAGAAACACGGGAACACGGCCCTGTGCAGCTTTCACAACCTCTTCCAAAGCCATGATGGTGGCGGGGACATAATCCAGCTGGCGGGCCCCATGGTTGGAAACAATAATACCCGCTGCTCCAGCTTGAATAGCTAACCTTGCTGTATAATTAACAAGAAATAAAAAAATTTAAATAAACAAAAAAATTAAGGTAGTTTTTTTTAATTGTTCTTACTGTCTTCAGCAGTGATCACACCCTTGACTAGAATCGGCATTGTGGTGATTGTTTGAAGCCACTTCACATCCTGCAAGAAAAATATATATAAAAACAACAAAGGGTTTTGATTATTTTTAAGACGTGTGCAAATCCATGAAACAATACGAGTAAAATACATAAATATTAATTGCGCTTTCACCATTTTATTCATTTAGAATTTTTTTCTCATTACACAAGACAAAAAAATACGATAAGCACAACATATTTTCACCATTTTATTGATTTAGCGACTAAACTAATGTTTTTTTTTTATTAATTTAGCCATAGAACTATTAGTCTATTACTATAATGATTACAAGAAAATTAATAGTTTGTTGGCTAAATTGATAAAATGATGAAAATACGTTATGCTTTTTTTTGTGTGTTTTGCCTTTTTTTTCAAAACTAGGTAAACCGAGAAAAAAAGCTTTTTTTCAACTGTTAAACAAAGTATAATGATTTAATTACTACAAAAAAATAAAGTTAAGTGGCTAAATTGATATAATGATGAAAGTATGTTGTGTTTTTTTCTTTTTTTTTGTATTTCGCCCTTTTCTCAACCAAATAAAAAGTGGCTAAATTATTTTATGTATTATTCACCCTTTGTGAAAATATTTTATTTGAAAAATATGAGGAAAAGACTAAAATAACCCTCACAAAAACATACCTTCCAGCTAAGAGTGCGATCAATCTGACCAGCAACATAAGAAGACAATCCAGAGTCATTAGCCTGCATTTCATAATTACATCAACAATCAAAACATGAATCCAAAAAATATATAAAAAATTTTAACCATTTTTTCATTTTTTTTTTCTAGTATCAACAAATTGAATTATTTAAAAAAAAAAAGAAATTAGTTTCAACTTACTTCATCCATCTTCCCAAGGTCCAAACCCTCAAAGTTCTTCAATGTCAAAAATGGGGGTAGTGTAAACCTGTCCAATTAACAAAAAAGAAAAAAGAAAATGTAAAAGTGATGAAAACATTTAATGGAAAGAGAAGGGCAAAATGGTCATTTTGGTAAACCTGTTTTTGATGTCGGCTTCTCGGCGTCCAAGCCTTGGTGTATCAACTGTAAGAGCAATAGCTTTAAAGCCAGCTTTTTCAGCTCTTCTCACAAGCTGAGCCACAACATTTCTGTCCTTATACACCTGATATTAATATTATGTTTGAAAATTGTTAATTTTTCACATTAAGAAGGAAAAGAAGAGAAGGGCAAAATGGTAATTTTGCTCACGTAAAGCTGGAAGAAACGGATTCCAGGTCCGGTTGAAGCAACCTCCTCAACACTTGAAGTTGCCCATGATGACAAAGTCTATTATGAAAATTGAAATAATTTTAAATCTTAAAAAACAATGAAATTTTTTTAAATGAAAAAAATAATGTGTAAAAATAAGGAAAATACACACCATGATTGTTCCAGCTGAAGAAGCAGCTCTTGCAGTTGCATACTCACCTTCATTGATGATAAATAAATAAGAAAAGGTATTAAATAAGGAATTATGAGGATTTCTATTTGGTTTATAAATATGAAAAAAGGTTTTGGAATGTGACCCTTTATTATTTCTTTGGAATTTGTAAATTATTGTTTGTTTTTTAAAAAGCATATTTGAACTAGTTTATAATAACTAGTTATATAAATATTTGAAGTACCCTTTTAATCAATTCTTGTTCATGGAACTTTATGTAACTCTATTTTAGAATTAAGCATAATTACTCAATAACACAGAACAGTTTTCACAAAGTTATTTTTTTGCAGATATAGAGTTTTTATAAAATATTAAACTTACCATACACAAGAAATACTCAAAATCAACTTATCTAAATTTTCAACTTTACTTATTTTATAGGTAAATAAATCGAAATTACCATCTATAAAATTGTTAAACAGCATTTCTTTTTACAAATACAGAGTTAGGTTTAAGAAGGGTATTTCAAATAAAATATCAATATAAATTTTAGGGATTAGGAAGGATATTTCAGTCATTTACACAAACAAGGAAGAATTGAAATAGAATTCCATAATTTATGGATAGAAAGTTTAATTCCTTCACAAGTGGGATTCAGTGAATTCCAATGGAATTCAATTTCATATTCATCATAATTGAATAGAATTGAACTCCAATTCCAACCAAATCCATCGAATCCAACAAACCAACCAAATCTCTTTCTTCTTTATGAGAAAAATTTGTTGTTTTTTTTTTTTTTTACTTTAAAATTAAAACAAAACAAATAGATAATCTAATCCTTTCTTGAAAAATATATGTAATTACCATCAGGGTGAGCCATTTTCTGCATGGCTGTTGGAGCAAGCATTATAGGCATGGAAATCTTGAATCCTAAAATTGTAGTAGTCATGTCAATCTTGCTCACATCAATAAGAATCCGAGGCCTAAACCTGTAATTCATCTCCAAAACTAAATCTTCACAACATACAACCACAAGGGTATTTTCGTAATTTCAGTTACAAACATATATTTACTTACAGGATTCTTGAAAAAGCATTTCGGTTCTCTTCTAAAGTCCACTGATCCTCAGCACCAGAAGCATAGTAGTCATACACCATCTTTGGTAACTTCTCCTTTGCAATAGCTTGATACTCAGTGACATTTGTGACCTCCATTTTTCTTCTCTATTCAGGTGGTTTCCCCCACAAAAATCTTGAATTTTACAGGTGAAATTCAAGAATCAGATTATCATATTCAATAACTTAATATTGCAAAACATTCAATGAAGAACTAAGTGCATAAAAATGGAAAGAATAGAGCTTTATGATGAACCCATAAGTAAAAATAGGATAAAGAAAGTAAACCTTTTGGGGAGTTTAGTGTTTTTTGCTTCTACAGTGAGGAGCTAACTCCAAGTGAATAAACAAGCATAGATAAGCAACAAATTTGGTAACATTATTGGAAAAAGAAGAAAAGGACATGTTGTAGATAAAGTGATAGAAATTAGGAGAGGGTGTGTACCAAAAAAAATTTGAAAAATAAAACTAAGAAAATGGATGAAGACAAATGAAGGAGATGAGTAATATGAGGTGAGAAATGGAAACCAAATCCCATTGAGGGGGAAATGTGAGGGGGGAAATCGGTGATTTTCCTCCACTCAATTTACTTTGTGTTTCAGAATTTTTTCCTCATTATCATCTTCCGCAATATATAAAGTATTTTCATTATCATCATCATTATCATCGTCATGTCTATTCAAGTATGAATGTAGGGATAAATTTTACCTTCTGTTTTCTCTCTCTAAAAGTCGTCATCTTTCTTTCTTTCTTAGACTAACGAGTTCACAGATAAGGATTAGTGAAAGGGTCCTTCTATCTCATCTGTACAACGTCTAAAATTCGTGAATTGAAGAATGGATTTGTAATTTCAGTTCTTTTGTAGCAGAAACTGTTTGTTGTATTCTTTAGATGAACTTTATCTTCACCACCCACCACAATCTGCCACCATCGCGATGCAATACCACCAGCATCGCCAGGAAAAATAGGACAGAAATGAAAAGAGAACCAAAAGTTGTCATTGAAAAGCAACAAAGTAAAATGAAAGAACAAAGGATCAAGACGCCTAAAGAACAGCAGAAACACATTCGTCGGAAAATTAAACCCTAGTCTGAACTAAAAGCTATAAATCTTAGACAAAATAGTTTGTAATTTCCACTTTGTTCCACTCGCAGAAAGAACAAAGGATCAAGACGCCTAAAGAACAGCAGAAACACATTCGTCGTAAAATTAAACCCTAGTCTGAACTAAAAGCTATAAATCTTAGACAAAATAGTTTGTAATTTCCACTTTGTTCCACTCGCAGAAAAGGGCAGAACTAAATAAAATAAAATAAAACTTTTTTTTTTCATATTAAACTTGTTTTTGTATTTTTCATATCGTTTCTATTATTATATATATACTAGGTGTGAGACCCGTGTATTACACGAGTTTTTATTAAAAAATTAATATAAATTGTCAAGAATTACATGTTTTTTTGTAATAATTTTACATAAATACAAAATCCTATAATGAATAAAGTTACTATTTCAATATATCGACCCTAATAAAATGATACATATTTGTAAAATGATGACGACAATAATGATGTAAACATTAAACACAAATTAATTAAAATTTGCTACATATAAAAAAACAAAATGATGAATAAGTAAGTAAAGTTAATGTATAATAATAAAAACAACTATTAAAATATTGACACTTATTTTTATGAATTACAAATTTCCAAAGACTTCCTTAAATACAACATTAGATGTCGTGTTGGTAAGTTTATCATCTTTATCTAAAATTAATATCTTTAATCCAGCTTTACTTTTAACTCTCGACAATGCAACATACAACTGTCCATGAGTGAATACTGGTTGTCTCAAAAACAACCCCACCCTCGATAGTGACTGTCCTTGACTTTTATTTATTGTCATTGCAAAACATACAGCCAGTGGAAATTGTCGTCTTTGAAATATGAAAGGAATCCTTTTATCCGAAGGCGTCAAAGACATTCTTGGAATAAACGTACAGTTTCCGATATTACTTCCAGATATTATTTCAGCTTCTATAACACGTTTACCCAATGCAATAACCCGTAACCTCGTGCCATTGCACAATCCGCATTTCTGATCAATATTCCTTAGTAACATAACCGGAACACCGACTTTTAAAACCAACTTGTGAATTGGCATACCTGAAGGTCTAAGACCATTTAGAACATCAGGAGAGTATAAAGTTTCATCAACTTCATCATGAACAAAATCAGCATGAGAAAGAGTATCTGAACTTAAATACTCTTGTGGATCTCCTGGAAATAATTTTAACAAACGCTCGTTAATCTCTTCAACGACTTCATTCTTCGGTGCGAGGATTGCTCTTTCTTGAAAATAAACCGGATTGTTGGCATTTTCAACAATAGAAGGATAGACAAATCCAATTAAAGAACCAATAGGATCAACTGAATCAACAATGAGAAGATCTGTGGGAACATCAATAATTGCCTCGCCATCATTCAAACCACCAACTTTTCCTTCTCTATATCCAAAATCCATTTTGCAAAAGATTCAGTTTCTTGAATATCAGATGTGAGAACACTTAACCTCATGTTTTTTTGTTAATGTTAAGACTTTGCAACTTGACCAAATATAAGAGGAACTTAAAGAAGCGTTCACAATGTCTTGCCTGCTTCCATTAGGAACAACTGGTAGAATTTGTCTAAAATCGCCTCCAAAGACAATTGTTTTTCCTCCAAATGGCAATTTTGAGTTTCCACGAAAATCACAACTCAATATATCTTTCAAAGAACGATCCAAGGCTTCAAATGCATGCTTATGAATCATAGGTGCCTCATCCCATATAATCAAAGATGTTTTTTTTAACAATTCGGCTACATCACTATCCGGTGCAAAAGAACAAAAGGAATCCTCAGTTAGATTTAGAGGAATTATAAAGCGTGAGTGTGCTGTTCTACCTCCGGTTAGTAACAATGAAGCAATACCACTTGAAGCAACATTTAAAACGATATCACCTTTAGATCTTATAGATGCAGATAAAGTCTTCCAAAGAAAAGTTTTACCGGTACCTCCATAGCCATAAACAAAAAACACACCTCCTTTTTTCTGTTTAACAGCTGTCATGATTTCATCAAAAACTGATCGTTGTTCAATTGTTAATGAATCAAGTAGTTGATGAGATTCTTGTTGTAGACTGTTCATATCAAAATCTAACTCCTCAGTAATCAAACGGTTGTTTGAAGAAGATATCGAATCATGATCAGGGTAAGGCATCCCAACAAAATCTTTAAGGCTTGAATTGTTTTGGAGTAGAATTTTTTCAATCTCATATAGCGTCAAGTTTTTAAGTTGATCGTCATTAATGGATAAACCTATACAATTGCAGAGTTAATTATTAAAAGATAAATACAGACAATTATCACGTAATAAAAATAATGTGTATAAAAAAACTTTTAAATATTTATAAGAAACATATAAATTTCAAATAATAGTATATTTAGCATTTAAAAATTATATAAGTAATGTACAAAATGTAATGAATGACAAAAATAATAATACCTATTTAATCTTATTCGTTGATTGTAGAGAATTCCATCGGATAAGTATTGACAAGTATTTTCCCAAACATAACACGGTTTAGACAAACTATTAGACTTTAACATAGTTGCAAATAGAAACCGTAAATAATAACCAGATCCTGAATGACTTGCTTCCTCAATGGCATCAATATATTCTCTATCATCTTCTAAAAGTCCAAGAGCATAACATGCATCCCTAAAAGTAGGACATACTTGTCCGTTAACTGTACGAATATCTGGAAATGATTTTCGACCTTTGACTTTATTTAAAAGAATTCTCAAAAAATATGCTTCACCGAGATTAGGTGAAACTGTGTGAATCCTCCCAATAGAAAACCCTTTCTTTCTTGGCTCCCAACAACGATCTTCTTGTTTCCATACAAATTTTGTAGGAAACTCAACATAAGAAAGTTTCGTGCATCCTCATTATGTTCATTACAGCTCATCCAAGATAAGAACATCGAAGAAGAAACAAATTGTTTCTTGAGGACATCTTCAATATCATCATCTGCTCCGTATACAACATTTTGTTTTCCAGGAAGATGGAACGGAAGCCTTACAACTGAAGGATATCTGTAATGAACATCAAATCCGTATATACGCCACGAAGCTTCACACGCAGACAGATACCTACAATCATAGTAGTTCTTTATTTCATCAACCGGAGCATCATCATTATCACCTCCGTTGTTGTTTTGTGCAACTTCAACAGTAGCCCGATCAGGACCCTTGTTAATATATTTAAACAAATATTTGATGGAAGCCGCTTGATTGCACCACTCAACATTAATATGAGCTTGATATCGTTTCAAAAGGGTTTTGTGATATGGAACAACACTTCTGTTGTCTAACTTAACACCTGACTTTTCTATAAAAGATCCATCATTACGTCTCCTATACATAGGATAACCATTTGAATCAACGGAAGTATTCTCCAAGAATGGCTTCGGGAAGTTTTTCGAACACTTGTTTTCACTCATGCATGGGCATTTTGGATTATCAGAACCACATGGACCATGCATCATGAACTCACTGACAAGTGAGTACAATTCTGGATCATCATCTTTGTTTGGAATTTCTGCCGAAATAACTCGATCAATATGTTCAACAGTAGGGAGTTTGTAATCAGGGTGCATGAATAAACATATATGTGCGTGAGGCAGACCGCGCTTTTGAAACTCCACCGTATAAACAACTGTATATTTAAATAAATATAATATTATAAGATAATAAAAAACATAAAAAAACATTTTAATAACACTATTATTGTAATATATGGTACCTGCTTTGACCAAACCCAATAACCTCTTCTTCTTTAAGTCTTTAATCAAAGAATCCAACTTAATTTTGAATAATCTAGAAAGGATATCAGGCCTATCTTCGGGATTAAGTGTGGTGTCAGCTAGAAACCTTTTAATTTCAGGCCATTTTGGATTGCATGTTACGGTTATGAAAAAATCTGGGTATCCAAAAAACTTACAAAGCGACATGGCATCTAAATAGTTTTGCATCATGTAGCGTGCACCACCCGTAAAAGAAGAAGGCAAGATAACACGTTTTCCAACATTGGAAATATCAGTATTACCATGACTTTGTACACTTTTTAAAGTTTCATAAGATTCGTATCGAAGAACTTTTTGCTGGTTGCGTATGTAATATAGTCTCTCAGTTTCAATCATCGTATAAGCATCAACCAGAAATTGTTGAAAAAGCCTTCTTGAATTAAGAATTAATGAAAAAACATTAACTCTGTCTTGAATTCTATAAGCAAAGAATTCTCTCATTATACAGAAACGACGTTTGGTATTAGTTGAAGGAGCAACATCCCTGTGAGGTATATCAACTCTATATCCATCATCTCCATATGGAAAGAGTAGTGGGTACTGAAGACCAAGGTAAGCCGGATGTAATTCGTTTATACGTTGTAGACTTCCTGATTTAGTTGTTACGATGATATCTCTATTATCAATTGCATCGCCAATGTCACCAACAATTAAAGCAGCAACCTCAGAAGCAGTAGGTAAGTTATATGTCCTTCCATCTTGTTGCCTTCTTCCTATAAGACGTAACTTTAGATCTATATGAGGATTTTCATCAAAACAGTCTCTGGCTATTCTATAACACTTAACCAACTCATTGGTCGAATCCAACATGTCCTTCAAAAATCTAATGATTTCAATATCAAGAGAATGAGAAGTTGATGTGCAACCTTCGTTCTGTGTACTGTTAACAACAACGGTTATATGTAAATTTTAGCAAGTAAATAATTATATCAAAATTATAAAAGTAATGGTTTATAAAAAAATTAATAAAGTTATACCTGAAAGCGCGTTGTCTATTTGTTATTTCATTTTCAGTATCATATATGTATAGTTGTGAAAACTTTGGTTTGGATCCGTCTATAGGTAAAAGACTTCCCATACAATGATAATTTTGACCGCTAAGTCTGAAAACATATGGAGCATTGCCCCTATTAATGGAAGAATCAACTTTTCCACCCATTGAAGTAAAGGAAAACATCGAATTGAATCGACGAATATTCTTCATGAAATTTTTTCCTTTTGGATCAACATTACGAAAGAGATTTTGATAATTTGTTGGAGCTTGTTTTAATTGAGGAAGCTCGACTTTTCCGTTACCACAACACATGGAATAAGAAGTTTTCTTTCCGGAAGTATTGCCTTTAAGAGCTTCATATGTCCATAATTGTGCATGACACATCGTACACACAAATGTCTGGTCACCATGGTCCAAGTAATATGTTTAATAAAAACATTTGTAAAACTTTGAAATAATTTAATGTTGCAACAAGTAATAATTTAAATATAAAAGGGGATTATAAATAAAAATTAATATTTTCCTTTTGCAATACCTGATATTAACTGTTGACGGATTTGTTGATCACGTAAATCTTCATCTGATGTTAGGTCCAAAATGGGTATCTGAGATATATTTGGAATCTTTCTTTTTCTATTTAGTTTTCTGCATGATAAATTGCTGGAAGAAGCTTGAGTGACTGAAAATGAATTCGTAGCTCTCATGTCACCGGACAAGGTAGAATATTGTGCATTTACTAACAATAAAAGTATGACAATTAGTATTAAACTTATAAAGTAAATATATAAAAAATAAAAAATAATAAAAAAATGAATACATATTATTTTATGTGTACCATATATAGTAACAAACAGTAAGTTGAATATAAACGTAGTCGTACCATTCGAAATGTTGGACAACGGAGTTCTTGTAAAAAAATCAGAAGCATATTGAAAATGTTGTTGATCACGACCAACATTACCTATCAATAAAAGATAAGTTCATATAAATATGTATTAATTAGGGAACAGTTAAGAAACATGTAAAATAACATAGTATCTTATTACACTATTTAGAATAAGTTTATATGGATACAATTAAATTAGTAAGATGCATGATATATATCATATACCGATTGGTACGGTGGACATGTGATTGGATCTTCTTGTATCCAAATAAATTTTCCTTTCTTTTCGTTTATCTTTAGCCTTGTTCGACAATGGACTGTCGATATAAATATTCGAAATAGACTGAACCCGTGTTTGCTGATATCCACATGACAAAGTTGGGCTAACATTTTCATTGTTACCAACAATATTGACAAACTTGGTTGATGAAGGTGTTTGAATGTTGGTAGTTATATTAGAAAGCACTGTAAAATAATATAAAATATGTAAGTTATAATGCAGATACAAATAAGTGTAAGTTACATATAATAAGAAAAAAAATAAAAAATTTAATGATATAATTAGAAATGATATATATATATATATATATATATATATATATATATATATATATATATATATATATATATATATATATATATAAGCGATTTATAAAATAATAATGTTTAATTAATTGCAATGTAGCAAAGAGTGTAGGTAATACATAATAATATTTAAGATCCAGATGATTGTGTGAGATTAAAAATATAGTATAAAATAAAAATTAGTCTATCCGATAAAAAACGATATACCATTAGATGATGTGGACATATGATTAGATCTTTTCTTATCCAAATATAATTTTCTAAGTTTTCTGTTCTCTCTAGCAGCATCAGACAATGCATTTCTAATATTAAAAGTTGAAGTAGGTTGGAAACTTGTATGTTGATATGCGGATGATATATTTGGATTCAAATTTTCATTGTCATTGCGAATATGTGTACAATTGTTTGAAGATGATAAATGTTGCCGAGAATAACCTACATTGAATATATAATAATAAGAATGGCTAATTAGAAAATGCAATGATTATATGAGATAAAACGTCAGAAGATATAAAACAATATTTGTTCAACAGCCGTTACATATAAAACATTACTGAATATGAAAGTAAATTAAGATGTAGATAAAGAATTACCAAATGACAAGTTGGACATAACATTGGATCTTCGTTGATACAAATATAATTTCTATATCTGCGCCTTTGTTTATGTTCGTTTGAATCCATATCGTGTTTGTAGCTTAAGAACAAAAAAATTATGTAATAAAAAGTATATTGACAATAATTTCATTAAAATTTAAAATTGAAAATTATAATAAACGGAGACATTAATACGATTAATATATAGTAGTTAAAATTTGGTAATATTTAAGAATTGTATACTTTACATTAATAAAAATCAAGACTTCCAACAAAGAAGTGTATATTAACATAACAACTAAAATAAGATTTTTATCAAAAAACTTAATTTTAAAAGATTTAGGAAAATATAGATAAGCATATATATTAATACTTGCATCAAAAAAATTTATATTCATTTTGATATAACAAATAAAGGAAGGATTTCATAAATAATAAAAATAAGAAAAGAGAAGGAAAACCCGTTTTTTAGATGAGGCCGTCAAATGTGTTGCCAGAATGTCGATTTTTGACCTGGTTTAATATAAGATTCAGCACAAGAGATTAAGAGATTAATAAGACAAAGATACGGAAAGATTCATTGAAAATGACAAAAATACCCTTATGTAAAATGGATATACGTTCATTAAAAAAGTTAAGCAAGATTCTTTTGTCTTCTTACATGCTATGCTTAATGAAACCACTGAAGTTGTCAAGTATATTTATATGTATTTTTTTTTAATTGGAAGTAGATTGAATCTATGCAAAAACACATTTAGGTCAATATGGACCAAATGTGCAAAATAGTGAACATTTTATTGTAAAAATGACGCTTTTGACCCTTGGTCATACATCAATCATAAATAGTTGGGGACAACAAAAAGTATTAGTATTTTTCAATTTAATTAATGAACATCAAAACAATAAAAAGTCACAATAATAGTGATAATAGATCATTCCATTATTTTTCCTGTTTCCATTCCATCACACAAACCAAATATAACCACTTTCAAATAAGTAGGAAAACACATAAAACAACACAGTTGAAAAGAAACATGCATAACAGTTAATTATTTTTTTAATTAGATTGTTGTAAATGGTTTCAAGTTTGAATCCCAATGTTGAAAGCAAGGACTTAGGATGGAAAACAGGGTATAGTAGTTCATTATCAAAGAATGGTCAGTTGTAATGTTCTGCAATTCATCATCAAGTTGGACACACAGGAACATAAAAACTGTTAAGCAGGTACACACACACATACACATTGATAAACATAAACTGATGTTAAAAAAACAACGCACACATTAAAAAAAACACAAAAAGAAACAAAAGATAAACAAAAAATTTGAAAGTAGTTTTTTATAAACTTACATAAATGATTGAACTCTGTGATTGTGATTGAAAACACGATTTTCCACTGTGATGATGCAAAAATTTGGAACATGATGTTGTAATAAACTCAATATTTCAAGAGACAGTGATAACAGATGAATTAGAATGAGTTATACATAATAAGTAATTTATAAAAATTATTTTTGGAAAGGATATCAAAGTTTGGTTTGAAATTATAGAGTATTCCAAAATTTTAGCTGTCATGAATCAATCTTTGAAACGTTTCCCAAGTTAGCGTGATATTGAAAGGGATTGACCAAATTTGTTCATGATTATAATTGCTCTATGTCATTCTAATAGTAATTCCTGCATATTAGGCACTAACTTCTTACATTATAAAATCAATTTAAAAAAAAACGTAAATGAGGATTCCATAAATTAAGCTACTATATAAAGATAGAAAAATTAAAATTCATGAAAACAAATATCTTCCTTTTTTAAAATAAACATTTGTTGCATCATATCACAATTAAAAGTTTTGGAAAATTGTAATATACGACTATACTATTGTTATTTATAAAATTATTATTTTATCACTTATAGTGGCCATAGCGGTGACTATATTTTTGTTATTTATAACATTATACAACATTTCTACTTTTGATATTTTAAGTTGTCAAACCGTGTAAAACACGAGCTTTAGGCTAGTATTTGATATAAATAACAAAATTGACTATGCAAATTATGAGATTTAAAATGTAGCATAAAATTACTTATACATCAAGTGAAATTATGTATAAGAATCATGGACTGTAAAAGAAAGTTGTGAAGATTTAAATATATATCCAATAATAAGAGTAAAAAATTCTTTGTATTTGGATGACCGGTTAAATTTTGTTGTAGGATGTGAAAGAGACTACTAATAAAAATGCCTTTATTAACCGAAATATAAAAGACGATTATGAAGAAAATATGAATGTAATGTCCAAATATAAAGTGCAATATAATGATCCCATAAAGAGTCAAATCCAAGTTGCTTATAATAAAAGAAAAAGTAAAACCTAACACAAATGAATATTCATAGTGTACCAAACACTAAATATTAAAATCCCAAATAAAATGCAAGTAAAAGTGCCAAATATTAAAAAAAATGTCTAAGAAAATAGCATAGAGTAGCAAAGAAAGATCGAAGTTATTGTCTTCATAAACAAGATCACTTTTCAACTTTAGGAATCAACAATTTTGTTGTTCCACCAACTTTGCCATCTCCAATACGGGGTGCATTAGGTTTCGTTGCTGATTCATAAACGTCATCATCAAGATCGTAAACATCTACAAGTTTACGTTTGGCACTTGTAGGCGGTGAATTGAGGTTGTTGACTGTTCTTGATGATATGCCAGAGGGAATATTCGACACAGGAGTATTATCAGTAGTGTGGGAAGTATCATCCTTAAATAAAAAAAGAAATAATGTTGTTTAGTAATATAAAGGATAACATATATAAGAGTAAATGATGTAGTAATGTAGTTTACCTTACAACCCACTGTTTCTTGAGATGCAAATTCTGAGCCAATTATATTAACAGATTCAGTATCCATGTCCTATAAAATTAATGATAAAATAAAACAGTATGTTGGGTTAAGGAATCTAGGAAATAGTATTTTCAAAATATGTATGTTTTAAATTAATTAAATTGGTGTATAGTTACCTGTTCAATCCTACTCTTTTTCTCAATTTTCTCCAAAGCAGAAATAATGTCAACATTATCCGTTATTTTGGAAATGTTGTAAGAACGACCAAATCTTGAAACATTAAATGTCTTGACAACAATCTTGTAAACCAATTTTTTGTCGATCATGGCATTCAACTCAATAGGAAACTGACTTGTATTGCCAAACTACAAAAATATATTAATAAATAATAACAATTAAATCAATGTGTGAAAATTAAGTTGTATTTAGCAAGATGGTATTGCATATAAGAAACATATACCCTTTCATATTTTGATAATAAATCAGCAGCAGATAATTTCAGAATATTTCTGACTTCACGATCAAAGATCGTAAGACTCACAACACCAACTAAACCTTGAACTCGAACTTTGATCATAAAACTAAAAAAACACATAAAAATTTTAAAAGTTTAAATTAAATATAATAATATTGAAGAATAACATACTAAGTTAATATTTATTACACACCTTGGTTCAGCAGTAATAAGTTTGTCCTTGCACTTTTCATTTGTACAAACCATAATCTCTTTCTCTTCTAACTGGTCCAAGCCATTGACCGTCTCATCTGAAACCTTAACTATTTGAACCTTTGACTTGCAATGTTTGCAAGCATTATAATACCAGTTCCGTGTATCTTCAAACATCTTTATTGTGCCAAGAATTACCGCACAACCTCCCTATGATATTAGGTGTATTTAGGTGTATTAAATATTTAAGTGTTGAATTAACTAAATAAAAAAAGCATAATTCATATACCTCGTTCAATTCGTGAATAGCGGATATTTGGTGAAAAGAGTTTTTCTGAAGAAAGTCATCATGTAGTGAATACATGATGGATGAACCCGAGGTACGTGAAACTGAGGAAGTCAAAGAGCCTTTTTGTGCTTGTAAACTAATTAAGATAATTAATGTTAGATAGTATAACTCTATATTATTGAAACATTAAAACGTAATGAGAAATCATGTAGAAATTTCACATAACCTTTTTTTGAAAGTTGTTATCTCCTCAATGTCATCTTCAATATAAAGTTTTGTGGCCAAGTAGGTGTTATTGACATAAGGACGATCTGAAAATGAAATTTAATAATTTTCCACATGTTAACAAATTCATATCATAGATATGTTATTAATATAAATATTACAAATTAACAATTTACTAAGTAAGTACCTCGGACAAGCTTCAACTTAGCACATTGAATAAGCAATACAAAATGACTGGTATGCTTAGAGACATATGCATTAATTTCATCAGCATACATTCCCCATAGGGTAACAAAAACTTCATGTCCTCTGTAAAAAATGATGAAAATTACTAAAAAAATATATAATAAAAAGAGTAATTATAGGTATAAAAAATGAAACCCACTCTAAATCCTCCATTTTGAATGTGATTTTCTTTTCCTGTCTATCCTTTGCAGGTTCCAATGGAAAACACCGGAAAACGTTTCCAATAACATCTATATTATACAAAAGGAAAATTATAAGTATGTTTTTTTGTGGTGTAAAAAATGAAATTTAAATATTTTAATCCATTAGGAATGGGTTGAAAGGAAATGCACTAACCAAATGAAATTTTTGGGTTTATTGCATTATCATGAAGTTGTTGGAAGTCTGCAAAATCAAAAGAATTCTGTGGCCCGCAAAAATCTATGCATTTAGTTACCTTCGTGTTATACTGGAAATAGAGTTTGTGTGGACCGTCAACAAACTTTATAGCACCTTCATTTAACCCTAATGTGGGTTTATGAATGTAGTAATCACCATATTCTTCAAAAGATTTTCCTTGAAGCGATGCAAATGGTTTGTCCACATTACATTCAATTTTTGAGCCCTTAAGATAAAAAATCAAATATTAATTAATAAGCATACAATAAATGTAATGATATATAAAATATGTAAGTTATAATACACATACATATAATTGTAAGTTAACATACGTAAGTTATAACATACCATTTCATCCATCAATATCATGCCAATCATACGAAGTTGTTGATTCCATGAAGTTTGTCTCCACAAACGGATGACACGGACCTTAATGGTATAGTCATCTTGTGAGAGAGCCAACTCACTTATCATGCTAATCTTCCTGTTTTCCATTAATCTATGCAAGAATGTAGTAATGAACATAAGAAAACACCATTTTAATTGCATAAATGACAAAACATTTAGGTCAATCATGTACCAAATGTGTAAAACTGTCAAATAAGGTTAGAGAGAAATCATAATGACTAAAAATTATTAATTTACAAATATATTAGTTTACAAAGGTATTAAACATAACATGAGTAATCCGAAGATACTAGAAGTGTCCCACAACTATAATCAAAACATACGATGTTCAACAGGCTCACCATATTGCAGGGGAAAAAATTGTATTCGGTATCTTCCGAGGAGAGTTACTTTATTTGAAGTTGTTATAAAATGGAATTTTCATTTTTTTTACATAAAACATTAAAACAAAGTCGGTTCTGCAGATTGAAGATATGCAAATAGACATTTAGGTCAATATGGACCAGACATGTTAAATAGCCAACAGATTTGTAAAAATGACGTTTTTGCCCCTTGCTCATAGAAAAATCATAAATAGTTGGGGACAAAAAAAATTATTAGTATTTTTCACTTTAATCAATCAACATTAAAACATAAAAAAATCAACAATAATAGTGATAATAGACCATCCTATTCCATATTTCCTGTTTTCATTCCATCACACCAAAAAAATATAACCACTTTTAAATAAATAGCAAAACAAAGTCAGTTCTGCAGCAATGCCCAAAATACGAAATATGGAATAGTAAAACAAAAATATAACCACTTCCTTTTTTGCTATAATAAAAGCATATTTGTTTTGAAAAACCATCCCAATTAAAGCATACCTTTTTTGTAGTTTTTTTTTTCTAATAACACCTGTAACAGCACTGATGTTATCATGATTCTAAGAGGTATTCAGTTTGTTATCTGCTATGGGTAATGAAACGACTGGAGTTATGAAGAATATTTATATGTTTTTTTTTGAATTGTAAGTAGATTGAATGTATGCAAATTCACATTTAGGTTAATATGTACCAAATGTGTAAACAACCAAGAAAAATGTAAAAATGACGTTTTTGACCCTTGGTCATACAAAAATAGTAAACAGTTGGGGACAGAAAAAAGTATTTGTATTTTTCACTTTAATTAATCTACATTATAACAAAAAAAAACAATAACAGTGATAATAGAGTATTCCATTCCTTTTCCTGTTTCCATTCCATCACATGAAACAAATATAACAACTTTCAAATAAGTAGGAAAACACCTAAAACAGCATAGTTGAACAAAAACATGAATAACAATTAATTTTTTTTTAATTATATTGCTGTAAATGGTTTCAATTTTGATTCCCAAGGTTGAAAGCAAGGACTTAGGATGGAAAACAGGGGCTTTTATAAGACAATTTATTTCATTCTAAGTCTCCTGTTTAACAAAAGTCTACATAAAAAATCCTTGTTCATGTTATTTATTTACAGCTTCAATGTTGCTCCAGAACTTATACATAGAGAGTTACAGACATTTAATCATACGTTTTAACGCCCCTGTTTTCATCTACCACATTTTGATACATGGAATGAAAACTCAAAAGTCAGAATCATGCGTTTTATATTGGATTGATTTAGGAACATAAACAGTTAAACACAAGCACACATGAACATAAACAGTTAACGCACACACACGCATACACATTGAGAAGATGTTAAAAAAACAACACACACATTAAAAAAACACAAGAAGAAACAAAAGATAAACAAACAATTTAAAAGTAGTTTTTTTTATAAACTTACCGAATGGATTGAACTCTGTGATTAAAAAGAAGATTTTCCACTGTGATGATGCAAAACTTTAGAAGACGATGCTGTAAACTCAATATTGCAAGAGACAGTGATAACATATTAATAGAATTGAGTTATACATAAAAAGTAATTTATAAAAATGATTTTTGGAAAGGATGTAAAAGTTTGATACATTCCTTGCAAAAATTACGTGAGTGAAGGAATGTTTGAAAAGTTTCTCCAAATTAACGTTATTTTTAAAGGGATTGACAGAATTTTGTTGATGATAATTAAGAAGGTTTATTTGAAATTAATACCTCCCTTGCAAAAATTACGTGAGCTTTTAAGTAGTTATTGACTTTCTTTAAATTCAGGGAAATTGATATATTGTATTTTCATTACGGATTTTTTAATTTAAAAGCAAAAAAATTAGAATTTGCCAAGTGGAATTAAAGGTAATTGGAAAAATAGATAAAATGCCATGTGGCATAGTGAATAAGGTGATGACATGTGGCAATGTTATTTTCTTTTATTAGGGTAGATTAAAGTTGTGAAGAAAAAGAACAGTAAACCTGAGACATTTTTGTCAGCTTTGGTCCCTTAAATTACATTTTCAGTCCCTCCATTTTTGTTTGTGTGTCACTTTGTATATATTAAGGAAATGAAAGTTAGGAACAATACCTGACCAGGGTACTGTTCCTCCGGTTACCGTAGACTGTTTATTGGGTTAACTGCTTCACTGCCTCTATAGTCTATAATGCTTCATTCTCACCGATCTATATCACCGCCTACTGCTTGCCTTCTCCATCCATTCTTACACAAAAAGCAGATGACTTTACGATCTCCGGCGCTCCCCTACCGCTCATCACTTTCAATCAAATCGGCGCCACCGTTAAATTGGCGCCACCGTTAAACGAAATCACGTCGGCCGATGAGGACGACAATTGATCGGATTCCGATATTCACTCTGACTTAGATTCGTATTCGGACTCGGGGGTATCGACTGTATTCTTCAGCCGATGAAAGCGGTCACGACGATGAGACGCGGTAGTGACAATCGACTGATGAGGTCGACGGCTGCTACCCCTTCTCTGTATTTCACTTTGTTTTAATTTCGTTCTATTTCGACTTTTAATTAGGGCTTACTGAATATTTGCTTACTAATTGCAGACCCTTCGAAGATCGATTAAGACGTGTTCTTTTTTCTCATAATCTTCCTTTGCTCTCTATAATCTTGGTTTCTATGCCTTAGGTTAGTTCTGATTTTCACTGCTCAGTCGTTCGATCTTCGAATTGGGATTGGAAAGAGCAGTTCTGGAAGAAATAATCAAAGTAGTTTCGTCGATTTCTTTCTTCGGCATGCTCAACTTTCTTTTGATTTCTCTGTGTTCGTATGGAATTGTTTCCACAGAAAAAAGAAAAACGATGGGCTGACAGATTGAGAGAGATGACAGAATCAATCAAGGGTGGTTTAGAGTTTGATGTGAGTTTGATGAAACAGAGGGTCGACATATGAAAGAAGGTTGCAAATTGAAGCATCTGATCGTTTAATTTGACAATGCCTGACCTTTTTATTGCCAGGTTTGGGATTTTTCTGTCCTAATTTGTAATAATCTAATTTTGCCTAACTGTACATTTTACAATTTTCCTTCATCCTTATTGCTTTCTTCTATGTTTCTTTTCAATTTCACCCTTCAAATGCTTTTTACCCAGGTTATTGTCACAACACAAATCCTCTCCTATGTTTTGTCATGTATACTTTGTATTGCTGTTTTGGCTTTTCAGATTGATGATCTATAAAAGATCAGAAAGGTGCTTTGTTGCAATATGTATGTTTTAATTTATGTCAACAAGCTTTTGGTAACAATATTCAGTTTCAGTTTATTATGACATTGCATAAGATGAACCGAATCGTTCATATTTTATCTACCGTAAGGTGAAAGAATATCATGATGAAAAGACTTGGATCACAAACGAAATTATTCACAATCCTGCTATTAATAAGGTATTATTATGATTGATTTCTATATGATCTGTATCTTTATTTTAATCTACGGTGTGAAATTTTCTTTAAACTAGATTTCTGTAATGCTAGAGATAAGTAGGGGTGTGTATGGGGCGGTTTGGTTCGGTTATTGGTCAAAACCGAACCATAACCATTACAATTGGTTAATGTATTTCAATAACCATTGGGTAACGGTTAATATTGGTTTTGGATAACGGTTTTAGTCGGTTAATGGTTATGGTTAACGGTTAATATCGGTTAACCATAATGGTCCAAAATGACATAAAAATAAAAATATTTTTCTATAAAAATTGAAAAACATAAATCCATTGTTATAAAAAATGAATGATTGTGTATATATAACTATATTGATAGAAGATTACTTATCATATCTAATTCCAAGTAATTTCCCTTTAAAATTTCAATTCTCAATATATTACATACATTATACTCCCTCCATCCTATATTTATTGTTTACTTTTGACTTTTGAAGTATTATTATTTAGCTTTGACCTTAAATATTTTTATTTGTATTATAAATTACTTGATGAAACTTATAACAATGAAAAGACATTTAAAATACAATCCATTCATATATTCTGCCTCAAGTATTATATATAAAAAACAAAAATATTTAAGGTCAAAGTTGAGAAATAAATACACCAAAATTCAAAAGTGGATAATAAATATGGAATGAGGGAGTATTTAATATTATATTATATTAAAAATAATTATTAATATTATTGGTTCGGTTCGGTTAATAGTGGTTCGGTTTTGGATGTAAACCATAACCGAACCATATGTATTCGGTTAATCAAAATTAGAAACCGCACCATATCTTTTAGTAATGGTTCGGTTATATTGGTTAATTTGGTTATGGTTTGGTTTTTCGGTTAATATGCTCACCCCTAGAGATAAGAAGCAATTGTTGGAGATTAAGCTGATACTTTTGGAAAGGGGAATATTTAGATAGGTCAAAACTTTGAATAATCCTCTTTTTTATCATATGGTTCATTTTACTTACTTTAGCTTTTCATATTGGTTACATTAGTTTATTTTTTAAGTTAATTTGATGTTGTTTGGTTTATAGATGATTAGCTCTTCTCCTTGCAACACATGCTCTCTATTTGACACCTACTGTGTTCATCCTTTTATGTTTATGTACTCAACTTTAAATCCTTACCAAGCGATCATCATATGAAAAAGACAAGTTTACCCTTTTAGCAAAATTATGAGAAACAGTTGTAGTCAGAGCTCGAAGATGAAAAGTTCTTACTATGGACTCTCAATTTGAGGTAAATCAAGCAACGGCCCTTTTGTGTTCTTATTTTTTTTACATATAGAGCAATCTCAAGAAACGGTCTTTTTTCTTTCTTTTTCTAATTTCTTTCATAATTTTCATTTTTTCCATACATTGTATTCTTATTTTTTAACATTTTATGGATTTAACAGGTAAAACCGAAATAATTGGCTGATGTGAAATGGTTTTTCTTTTTAGTGAGATAAAATAGCAACATAATTTCATTGAAATGTTTATTATACCATCCTACTTTCAGTTTTTTGTATTGCAATCGTCTTAATAAGAAAAGAAATATTAAAATACAATGCTATAATTGGACAAAATTTTCATAGCCATTGCTTTATTTAATATTCGAGAGGTAATACTTTACTTTTTTTTAACAAGGTGTTGCTGCCGCACTTGCTATTTACTTTGCAACACAAAGGGGTCATTATATTATAACATACTACAATATATTTGTGTATTTGTAAATGGGCGAAACGTAGACAATAGCAACATACTTTACTGTAGCTACCAATTAGAAGAATGTACTATACTTCCACATAAAAGCGACACCTTCCGACCCCCGCAACGCGGGGGTCACCTTTCTAGTTATTAGAATATATATAATTTTTCTATTTTAATATAATTTCTTGATTTTTTATTTTCAATTTGAAAGTTATATTATTTGTCATGGTTTTACAAACTATATAATAAATAATTAAATATTAATTTTAAACGATTTGACGATATGTTAAAACCATGAATAATAATCTTTTGTAATATTGTTATGTTTTTTACGGTTTAATTTTAAGATAATTCATGTAAATATGTTTCACTAGGTTATAACATCAACCAAATAAATTACTTTTTAAAACTAATTAACCATAACAGTAATTGAAAATAATACTCAATCAAATTTGTAGTTTTTAAATTAGTTAATCATAACAATTGTTAAAAGTAATATTGAATCGATAATTATATGTGATTTTATTCATGCGCAAAACAGGGGTGGGGGCTGTTTGTAAGATATTATTCTAATATATGTCTATCTAATCATATTGTTAAAAGAGTTAACGGTTTACTATATCAACATAATATAAGAATTGTTATTATGTAAGTAATATCAGTAACATAATCACTTTCAACCAGACACATTATTGAAAATTTTAACTACATAACTTTAACATGTGTAACGCGCAGGCATTCGCCTAGTAGTACTATAGTAAATACATCAACACAAAAGATTATGTTTTGATAATAATACCTTTAAGTTTAGTTTAGGGAGAATCCCAGCTTACCAGATTTGGAAACTCCAAAAAACGAAATAACCCTGCTAGATGTTGATTTATCAAAAATTTATGTTCTTTAGAAACTTCAATATACTAATGAAAGTAAAAACCATGATCACAACAACTTCCACTTATGCATATTCAACAAACAGAGAAATAAGTTGCTAATTATCATACTTAAATAGTTAATATATTAGGCAGATACGAAATCTACCACATGTTTGGCCATACAAGCATTGAGTTCATTTTTTTTAGCACTCACAACCATGTTTGCTATCTCTCCATTCTTCAGAAACAAGAATGTTGACATAGCCTCCATTGAGTCCTTCTGAATAATGCTTTGTAACACCAACAAACACAAATTGCTTATTTCTAAATACCCAAAATAATGCTGAAACAATCTGTATAAGAAGATGATATGAGCAAACTTGCCTCAAGTTCATCAACATTGACCTTAAGGAAGGTAAGATGGGTGGGGCATATTATTAGCAAGCTCAGTTAAAATTGGTGATAGCACATGAAAATGAGCACACCATGAGCCTGTTAAGTTAAAACCATGTCATTAATAACTAATTTAAACTAATCACCAATCTGTACAATCTAATAAATTGATTTTACGAGTAAAGCCACGTCGATAACTTTCATCAAGTGTGCCTACTGAACTAACTCAAAAGGATAAACCCAACACTACAGACACAGTAAAAAAAAAACTCAGAGTTAAATTCATAATTCATATCAGAAAACTAAAAATACAATTTCTAAGAAAAGGAAGATAAGAAGGAAGTACGACTTTCGAATTTCTTAGAACTAATGTTCAAGTTTGCTTCAATTTAAAGAAATCGGGAGTTTAATAAGCTTTTTTTGATGAATCAAATCATGTTGAACATTGAGGCGTACTTGGGTCAGAGGAGTAATACAATTTGTGGGTTTGGAATTGGTTTGCTTTTAGGAGTTGTGACGGAGGGTTTAGAGTTACGCCTAGTTCCCGAGTCGTAGCAGATAAAAGAAAAGAAAAGAAAAGAAAGTAATGAGAGAAAAGAAGAGAAAGGAAAAGAAAAGAAATTTGTCTTTTGTGTTGCCGAGTTGGAGAGAAGTGGAAAGAAAATTAAACATTTTGTTCTTTCTCTCCAAATCTTTCCGAATCGGAAGGAAAGTTAAGAGGGAAAGTGTTCCTTCCATTTCCTTCCACTTCCTTTAATGAAACTCGGGAACACCAATTTATTTTACTTTCTTCTCACTTCCACCAATTTCCTTTATTTTCTCTCGTTAAATTGAACTCAAGAACGGTGTGTTAGAGGTGGTTGAGGGTATAGTTGTGGTAATCCAGGATTAATGGCCATGGTCTGTTGGAAATGTTAGATCTTTAAGTGCAGAAAGGGGAAAAGGTGTAACATCCGGATTTTCAGGTACATTATTATGTATTTTAATCTTGAGATTTATGGAGAGACTCGTCGAGTTGCTCGCGTGGAATTAATGAGTGGACTCGTCGAGTCAGAGAACCGACTCGCCGAGTAGGTTCTGGGCATAGAAACACTAATTTACCGGGGTTGGGGCCTATAAAAGGGAACTTATGCCCCACTTACGCCTCACCAGTTACCCTACACCCCTAAGAGCAAACCCAAATCGCCATTAGAGCTAGAGAGTGAGTGAGGAGCTAATTTGAGTGATTTTGTGCATCCTTTGAAGGAGATTTGGAGAGCTTGGTGTGTTTGATCAAGGAGGGGCTGTAGATCCAGAGTTCTTCAGTGGTGAGCTTCAGTGCAAAGGTAAAAAGCTCCTATCTTGACCCTTCCTTTGTGAGATCTTAGTTTAGGGAGATTTTGAGGGTTTTCTCCCATCCATTCTTGGCAATGAGTTATTTGAGCATATCATGAGGTTGAACCCTCAGATCTGGACTGTAGAAGGACTTGAGAGACCAAAGATCCAAGCTTTATTGAGCTAGAGTCTAGCTTTTGTACATCTATCCCTTGTGGGAGCATGTATTGGCATTATGAGTCTTATATGCCATGTTTAAACGTAAAGCTTGCAGCTTTACGTGACAATCAACCCTTAGGATGGTAGATCTAGTGTTTGTAGTGATGGATCTGCCTTAAATCGTCTGAATGAGGAATCTGATCGAAGGGACTCACCGAGTCCATGGCCTGACTCGACGAGTCGGTGAGGGTTTGTCCCGATGGGTTGGTTGTGCGATAACTTAGCGAGTTGGGGGTCAACTCGACGAGTTGAGCTGGACTTTCTTGAGACTTCTGAGGAAACGAGGGGACTCGACGAGTCGGGTCAAACATGGACTGTTGACTTGAGTTTAACTTCTGTTGACTTTGGGGTTTTGGTCAACATGAGTAATAGAGGCCACGGAGGGGTAAAATGGTCTTTTATCCACTTCAAAGAGTTAGAGAGAAAAAGAATAGACTTCGGTTATTTGAGTCGTGAAAAGAGTATTAATTAGAGATATTCATCCTTTGTGTTAGGCGGGGGCTAGTTCGAGATTCGAGCGCGAGGTTATTTGCTCACCTGCTTGCGAGGTGAGTCTTCTCACTATACTTTGCCTAAAGTGGTATCTATGTGTGACCAGAGGGTCTTATGTGTTTATTTGAGTACTGTGATATTACTGCATTATGTCTGTGTGATTTATGCTATGTGTTATTCAGAGTTTACAGAGTTAGGACCGGAGGGTCCATCAGAGTTGTGGGACTGGAGGGTCCCACTGAGACACATTGACTGGTGGGTCTTACAGAGTTATAGCCTCGAGTGGCTAATGTGTTGTATGAGGTATTTTGGGGAACTCACTAAGCTTCGTGCTTACCGTGTTATGTGATATGTGTTTCAGGTACTTTTCATGATATCGGGAAGGCGTAGTTACGTTTGGAGGATCCTGGATTTGTGATAAACAATCATAAAAATAAAAATGTATTAATAAATTGTTACTTGTGGTTTTGAGGAAAAACGACATGTGTTTTATTGTGTTTGAAATGAAAATTTTGTTTAAAATTTTACGGTGTTACAAGTTGGTATCAGAGCCTTGGTTTGAGGGATTCGGGTGCACCTTCGGGTACGTCTGGACTCAAACTGAGGATTTAAGAAAAGTTTTCAAAAGAAAAGATTTTTCTAAAACGAGTAAGAGTTTCTAAGAGAAAAATGAGAAGGAGCAGTGTGTACAATCAGCCAGAGCCCGAACGGTGATTTCCCAAAATACCTAAATTGTTTATTTTATGAAATATTATTTATGCATGCTGGAGGGTAGGCTAGGTATTTCATAATTTAGGGCTAGAGTTGCCTGATTTGTGATGATTTAGCTTAGGGGTTGTTGCTATCTGTTATGTGCCTTGAGAATGTGCCGAGTAAGAGTATCTAACAGGAATCACTTATAGAGGGAGTTCCGAGTCGAGAGATAATCTAGGCGAGATACGTAGATGAGCATTTAAGGAGTCTGCTGAGAAGATTAATTAGATACCATGGGAGGTGAGATAGCCGGAGTTCAGTGATGCCTTTTGAGTTGTGAATAGAGCAAGTGGGTTGTGTTCTCGAGTGGTATGTTAGTGCCGGTGGAGGTTATTCGATGCCCGAATGCTACTTGCTTTGTGCTTTGTGGAACTCTTTATGATGGGAGTGATAGCTTCATTTTATTTACTTCTTTTCATAGTTTATTTTATCACATTTCATTCGCATTTTAGTTAATTTCCATGCATATTTTCCTTTTTGTTATTTTATGACCATTTCGGGTACTTTCTAGTTTCTTGAGCATTATTGTAGATTTTTTGGAGACTAGCGGAGCGGGAATTTTGGGAGGCGATTGACTAGAAGGGCAATGGGGACTTTGGGCTTGATGGCTATGGAGACCGTTGAGTCGGATACTACGGGAGGTTTGGGCCAACACTAAGTGAACTGATTCCTACAATGGTACCCGATCGATGAAACCCAATCAAATTTGAGAGTGGCCAACAGACGTGAGATCACGCAACTTTCGTGATAAGAGTGTGCACTTAAAGAAGAGCTCCACACGAGCCCATCCAGATGCTTTCTCCCTACTACAGATGTTCTTCATTGTATGCATGCTCCATTGGGGCTGCGACTGACCATCCCTCTTTACTCACCTAAAGGAGTTGCCCTAGCTGTGGTTTATGGTCCCATTGTCATCGGATGAAAAAGTAATGAGATAATAACAAGATCAATTCTGGCCATGTTGATTAACGGTGATCAGGTTCCGCGGTTCTATCCATTCTTTTTATTTTTTCTTAGGATAGTTCATCCTGAGTTCATTTTAGTATTGTCTTACTTGAGGACAAGTAAGTTTTAAGCTTGGGGTGATTTGATAGCTTCATTTTATTTACTTCTTTTCATAGTTTATTTTAGCACATTTCATTCGTATTTTAGTTAATTTCCATGCATATTTTCCTTTTTGTTATTTTATGACCATTTCGGGTACTTTCTAGTTTCTTGAGCATTATTGCAGATTTTTTGGAGACTAGCGGAGCGGGATTTTTGGGAGGTGATTGACTAGAAGGGCAATGGGGACTTTGGGCTTGATGGCTATGGAGATGATGCAGGAAGTGGGCTTGTCAATTATTTGAAGGCTTGGAAGAATTAAACTTTAAATTTGCAAGATGCAGGGGGGAATTTTCGAGTGTGCGGAGGCTGATGATCGGGCGATTACAAGAGCTTTGGAGGATTTGGAAAAGTCAAATTGGGCTCAAATTAAAGAGGACTTGAAGAAAAATGGGCTAGAAGCTGATCGGACTCGAACTGGGCCAATGGAATAGCTGTGGGGGCCCAAAACTTGAAGAAGCCCAAAAACTCCGTCATAGTCAAGCGGCCCGCGTAAGAATCCATGCGGCCCGCCTGGGTTCCTGCAGGGGCAATTTCGGGATTTCATTTGGAGCTCTATATTGGGAAGGTTGGTGTGCCTCTTCAGCCTTATCTTTTACATCCAATTTGGAGGCACTCTCTCTGGAGTTTTGGAGCACTTTGAAGACCAAAAAACCTTGAAGAACTTCATCTTTTTATCTCTTGATTCTTGTCAAATGTTTGGTACAATCTTATCTAACTTTGTTTTCTTGAGTTTAGCCATGCTTGGCTAAACAAATCTTGGTTGACTTTTGTTGAATCCTTTGAACTTTTGTTGAATATTGAAGAATCCATGAATTTGTGTTTGAATCTTTATGAAAATGTTTTGTGTTTTTAACATCTTATCATTGCTTGTATGTTTTTATTCATGAGTTTAAACGTGTTTGTGGTGATTAGTTGGCTAATTTCTTGATTAAGTAAAGGATCTTCAAATTAGAAAGCAACAAGTGATTCTTGTGTTAGTTTTACTTCACACAATCATAAAAATATTTTCTCAAACATGGTAGTGGAAGCTTTTGACTCCTATTGGATTTGGTGACTTTTTGGTTCTTAATGCTAGTTGACTTTCACTAATTACATGCTTACTGGAATTAGTGACTTTGACTAAGGAAATTGTTATGAGCTTCTCTAACCATTTCAACAACTAAGAAAAGTCTAGGTAATCTCAAGCTCCTTGGCTTACTATAGCCAAATTAAGGGTTTAAATCAAGTATTGCACCATTGGATTCTAATGATATGTTCATCAAAAGTCAAAGTGTGGAAACCTTAAGTCAACCATCTTTCTCTTATTGATTTCACATCAAATTCTTATTTTTGCCAAATTGTTCATTTAAGTTCTAGTTTAATTCTAGTTTTAATTTAAGTATTTCAAAAAGATCAAAACCCCCATTTTTATTTTATTGTCATTTTACAAGTACTTTTGCAAAGAGATTTTCCATAGAGTTATAAATTCAACCAATCTCCGTGGATCGGCCCCTTTACCATTATACACTATTTTAGTGTATAAGATTCAGGTTTATTTATTTTTGTTGGCCTCGACAACCACCAAATTTTGGCGCTGTTTTCGGGGATTGGTTTATTTTTAATCAATTTGTTTCTCTATGCCCAGATCTCAACGTACAGATGCTTTGATTTATAATATGGAAATTGAAAAAGAAGCAAGACGTTTGGCGAAGGAAAAGAGAATAGAACGTGGTCAAACTTCAAATCCTTACGGGGATTCGGAGGTTGAAACCGCTTCATCAAGTGACACGGAACCCGATTCTAGTCCCGACCATCACCAAGAAATTCCCAAAACACCACCTTTACAACAAAATCCACCCATTATTGAACCAATTGCAATGGCGGACAGAGGAGAAGCTCCCGAAAGAACTTTGAGGCAAATGATGGAAACAAATGTTACACAAAATCCAACCGGCATCAATTATCTGGTTTTGGAAGGAGGTTCGGAATTGAAGTCAAGTCTAGTCCATCACCTTCCAACTTTTCATGGATTAGAGAATGAAGACCCGCTTAAACACTTGAAGATGTTCCACATTATTTGCACTAGTATGAAGCCACAAGGGTCAACCGATGACCAAATCAAGCTAAGGGCATTCCCCTTTTCATTGGCCGATAGAGCAAAGGATGGGTTATTCTATCTTCCCCCGGGGTCAATCAACTCATGGACCGACATGGCAAGAGCTTTTCTTGATAAGTTCTATCCCGCTTCAAGAGTCTCAAGTCTTAGAAATGAGATTTGTGGAATCCGCCAAGGTCAAAATGAGACTTTTCATGATTATTGGGAGAGGTTCAACAACTTGTGCTATAGTTGCCCACAACACCAAATTCCGGAACAACTCCTCATTCAACACTTCTATGAGGGATTATTGCCAATGGAGAGAAGACTAGTTGATGCCTCAAGTGGTGGTGATGTCTTTAGTAAAAATCCACAACAAACAAGACAACTTTTCAACACCATAGCCGCGAACTCCCAACATTTTGGCCCGTACCAAGATATGAAAAGAGACACACCACATAAGGTCAATGAAGTAGGAACATCAAACCTAGAGTCTCAAATCAAAGACTTAACCTCCGTTGTCCAAAAGCTAGCCATGGGACAAACTCCACAAGTGATGGTTTGTGGAATATGTGCAACAATGGGAAATCCTACGGATATGTGTCCCATCCTTCAAGAAGATGCGGAACATGTAATTGCCACGGGAGAGTTCCAAAATTACCACAACAAGCCATCCGGTTACCAAAATGCATATAATTCAAGTTAGAAGCCAAATCCCAACATGAACTACAACCCAAGACCATTACCTCAAAATGCATTGGTTAGACCTTCCTATCCACCACCACAACCTCATTACCAACATCCACAACCACACTATCAACCCAAACTGCATCCTCCACATCATCATCAACAACCTCCTCAATCCCAACCAAGTAGCTCCGGAATGTCTCTTGAAGACATTTCCAAATCCTTAGCCACTAGTACCCAACAATTCCAAAAAGAGACAAGAACTAGTATCTCCAACCTTGAAGCACAAATGGGAGATATAGTTACATATATAAGCAAGTTGGAGTCCCATGGCAAACTCCCTTCTCAAACCGAAAAGAACCCAAATGTTAATGTGGTGACCTTGAGAAGTGGTAAACAAACTAGAGAAAGTAGTTCGAAGAAGAAGTCAATGGAATAGGAGGAAGAAATAGAGGTCACTCCTATTGAGGATCCCGTTGTTAAGACCGCTACACAAGCCGGAGTCCCAAAGAAGACTACCCCTCTAGTGACACCAATAGCCACTCAACCGCCATTCCCCACCCGAATTGCAACTTCGAAAAAGAACATGGAGGAGAAAGAGATTTTGGACACCTTTCGAAAGGTGGAAGTAAACATCCCTTTACTTGATGCAATCAAGCAAATCCCTAGGTATGCAAAGTTTTTGAAAGAACTTTGTACCAACAAGAGGAAGTTGAAGGGAAATGAGAAAATTTTGATGAATGAAAACGCATCCACGGTTTTACAAAGGAAACTTCCACCCAAATGCAAAGATCCCGGAATGTTTACGGTTCCTTACAAGATTGGGGTTGTAAATTTTAGTAGTGTCATGCTTGATCTTGGTGCTTCTATTAATGCCATGCCCTATTTGGTGTATGAATCTTTGAATGTTGGGCCCTTAAGTGAAACCGGTGTCATAATCTCTCTTGCGGATAAATCGAGTGTCTTCCCTAGAGGTGTTCTAGAAGATGTTTTGGTGCAAGTGAATCAATTGGTCTTTCCGGAGGATTTCTATGTAATTGATCTAGATGAGCAAGTATCCTCCAAATCGGCTCTAATCTTACTTGGGAGACCGTTTTTGAAGACGGATAGGACAAAGATCAATGTGTATGCAGGAAGTTTGACAATGGAGTTTGATGGTGAAACAATAAGCTTTAATATTTATGATGCCATTAGATATCCTAGTGATGTTTCATCTTTGTACTTTGTTGATGTTGTTGAGCCAATAGGCCAAGAATGGTTTGAGTTGTCTAATGGTGATGTGTTGGAAATGATCTTAAGCAAGGGGTTTGATTGTGGGAAGCTAGCCGAGCAATTAAAGCTTTATTCTTTGGATTCGGAGATTGAGAGGTTGGTCAATACTTTAGAGATGAAGAAATCCACAAGATTAGAAAAATTGAGTTTCCTCCAACCCATACAAAGTTGCCACCATCCCGTATTCAACCACCGGAATTGGAATTGAAGGTCCTACCTCAACACTTGAAGTATGCTTACTTGGGCAAGAACGAGACTCTTTCGGTTATCATTTCGACTCATCTAACCGAATTTGAGGAAGAGCAACTCCTCAATGTGTTGAAGGAACACAAAGAAGCCATGGGTTGGACGATTGCAGATATCAAGGGATTGAGCCCCTCCACTTGTATGCACAAGATCTTGATGGAGGACGAATGCAAGCCAAGCCGAGACGCACAAAGAAGGTTGAACCCACCAATGATGGAAGTGGTCAAGAAAGAGATTTTGAAGCTCCTTGATGCGACAATGATCTATACAATCTCGGATAGCAAGTGGGTGAGGCCGGTGCAAGTCGTTCCAAAGAAGACGGGAATCACGGTAGTCGAGAACAACAAAGGTGTGATGGTCCCCACCCGCGTGCAAAACAGGTGGAGAGTATGTATTGACTACCGCAAACTCAATGCAAGCACAAGAAAAGATCATTTTCCATTACCTTTCATCGACCAAATGTTAGAAAGGTTGGCCGGGAAATCTCACTATTGTTGTCTCGACGGGTACTCCGGTTTTCACCAAATACCGGTGGCGCCGGAAGACCAAGAAAAGACAACATTTACATGTCCATTTAGCACTTTTGCATACCGGAGAATGTCATTTGGATTATGTAATGCTCCGGCCACTTTCCAACGTTGTATAGTTAGTATCTTTTCGGAATATGTTGAAAATATAATTGAAGTTTTCATGGACGATTTTACGGTATATGGCAACTCCTTTCAAGAGTGTTTGACCAATCTCACCAAAATTTTGAAAAGATGCATTGAAACAAATTTGGTTTTAAACTTTGAAAAATGCCATTTTATGGTGAGTCAAGGTCTTTTTTTGGGTCACATTGTGTCAAAGAAAGGAATTGAGGTAGATAAGGCCAAGATTGATGTTATTCAAAGCTTACCTTACCCGACTTGTGTTCGGGAAGTTCGTTCCTTTTTGGGCCATGCAGGTTTCTACCGACGATTCATCAATGACTTTTCAAAGATAACAAGACCAATATGCCAACTCTTACAAAAGGAGGTCGATTTCGAGTTCAATGAGGCGTGCAAAGAAGCTTTTGACAAGCTCAAGGAATTGCTTACATCCGCCCCCATCATACAAGCACCAAATTGGGATTTCCCCTTCGAGATCATGTATGATGCAAGCAATTATGCTATTGGCGCCGTTTTGGGTCAAAAGAATTGAAGAGCCTCCCATGTGATCTATTATGCATCAAGGACACTAGACAATGCTCAAAGCAACTACTCTACCACAGAAAAGGAGCTATTGGCCATAGTGTTCACTTTGGAGAAGTTTAGGCAATACCTACTTGGTACCAAAGTCATAGTGTATTCGGGTCATGCGGCTCTCAAGTACTTGATGACAAAGAAAGATGAAAAGCCAAGACTCATACGGTGAATCTTATTGTTACAAGAATTTGACTTGGAGATTCAGGACAAGAGTGGATGTGAGAACCTTGTTGCCGACCACCTAAGCCGAATCACTTCAAATGAAACTCCCTCCCATTGCGGGACGAGTTTACGGATGAGCATCTCTTTTCGCTTATTCAATCTACTCCTTGGTATGCCGATATCGTTAACTTTTTGGTCACAAAAAGGTATCGCGACACATTCTCACGTGCTCAAAAAGACAAGCTCAAAAGTGATGCAAAATACTATGTGTGCGATGAATCTTATTTGTGGAAACATTGTCCCGATCAAATCATTAGGAGATGTGTGCCCCAACAAGAACATCAATCTATTTTACAATTTTGTCATGAATTTGCTTGTGGGGGACACTTCGGACCTAACCGAACCTTAAGAAAGGTTCTTGAGCGTGGACTATTTTGGGCAACCATGTCACGCGATTGTTATCTGTTTTGTAAAAGCTGTGAACGGTGCCAAAGGACGGGAAACATTTCACAAAAAAATCAAATGCCACAAAATCCAATCCTTGTTTGTGAAATTTTTGACGTATGGGGGATTGATTTCATGGGCCCATTTCCCGTTTCGTTTGGCAACGTTTACATCTTGCTCGTGGTTGACTATGTTTCTAAGTGGGTTGAGGCCAAAGCCACAAGATCGGATGATGCCAAAACAGTTATCGACTTTTTAAAATCTAATGTCTTTGTGAGGTTTGGTGTGCCTAGGGCGTTGATCAGTGATCAAGGGACGCATTTCTGCAACAAGATGATGGAGGCTTTATTGAAGAAGTACACCGTGACCCATCATGTCTCAACCGCCTACCACCCTCAAACGAACGGTCAAGCGGAAGTTTCAAATCGTGAAGTGAAAAGTATTCTAGAGAAAACAGTGAATCCGACAAGGAAGGATTGTAGTTTGAGGCTTGATGATGCCTTATGGGCCTATCAGACCGCTTACAAGACCCCGATAGGAATGTCGCCCTTTAGGTTGGTTTTTGGAAATCCATGTCATCTACCCGTCGAATTAGAGCACCATGCATTTTGGGTGGTCAAGCAGTGCAATTACGATATTGATGAGGCGGGAAGACATAGGAAGCTTCAACTCCAAGAGCTAGAAGAATTGAGAAATGACTCCTATGAAAACTCAAGGATTTATAAGGAGAAAACGAAGCTCTTCCACGACAAGTCCATCACCCTGAAGCATTTTGAACCGGGGCATAGGGTCTTACTTTACCATTCACGATTGAAGTTATTTCCGGGAAAGCTAAGGTCAAGATGGATCGGACCTTTTGTTGTGATAAAGACCTTTGACCATGGGGCGGTGGAAGTTCAAAGTGAAAAGACGGGACCAATTTTCAAAGTCAATGGGCACCGTTTGAAGCCATTCTATGAAGGTTTCAATGCTAATGCTCTTGAAATCATCCATTTGGATGTCTCGATGTGTTGAAGCAAGCAAGGAAGATGTCTCGCCAAAGACGTTAAAGAAGGGCATTTTTGGAAAGCTATGCTTTCATCCTTTTCCAAATCCAAATAAATCGTTTTAAAAAGCGTTTTCGGGATTTTGAAAATAAATTTTTGAAGGGTTTCACCCTTCATTCCCCGTTTTATTCCAATTTTGTCGAAAATTTTGGAACCGGGGCCTTACGGGGATCTTTTTGAGCTAAAAATCAAGTTTTTAGAAAAATCAAAATTTGACCCACAGGAAGGGCCTGCGGCCCGCGTAGGTCTATGGTGCGAATATCGTTCAGCAAGTGCGGCCAGCACGCGGCCCGTGCCTATCCCGCGTATAGGATCAGTGGTTTTCTCACAGCTAGACGCGACCTCCGTGCGGCCCGCGCCTTGCCCCTGTGGAGGGTTTAAACACTTAGTTTATTTTTCAGTCGCCTCAGTTCCCGCGGCCTCCATGCGACCCGAGCTGCACCCGCGCTTGATACTAGAACTTTTCGAGTGGCTAGACGCGGCCAGCATGCGGCCCGCGCCCTACCCGCGTGTTGGTCGATTGACTGAATTTTTAAGCTGTTGACTCGTCTGACTTTATTTGACTAGGGGATTTAACGAGTTGACCAAACATTGACCGGGTTTGACCTCTATTGACTAAAGATTAAACATCCCTTTCACTCTTCTTCTTCATTCTAACCCTACACAACCTCAGCATTCTCTCTCAAACTCTCAAGAACACCAAAACCCACTTCTCACAAAAATCTAATTTCCCGGAGTTCTTCCGGTCGGAATCTCGTCAAACCACCGCCATTCTCTCCCATTTTCCAAGCTCTACAAACCCCACCCAAAATCCGGCCCGATCTGTGGCTGGAATTCCGGGCGCCACCACCACCCACCACCACCTTCTTTCGCATTTTTCGGCCAACTCCGGCCACCATTGGAGATTCCGAGCATGGGGTTTTGCTTCTCTCATCAAGAGCTTTCTAACCATACCAATTTTTCCCCAAAAAACTCACCAAAAATTTTCGTCAAATTCCGGGTGCCGCAACTCTAGTCGTCGGAAAATCATCTTGAAGCTCGTTTGTGGGGTTGTTTTAGCAATTCAAGCGTCAAATACGGAGCAAAATCATAAGCTTGGGGTGTGTCTTGGAGAATCGCTTGGTGGATCTCATTCTGCTTCTACCATTTGTCCCGGGTTTAAGCAAATTAGGTACCCTCGTTCCTTTAACTTGATTATTTGTTTGTTAAATACGCGTTTGTTGTTGGAATTGTGTAGTCACATGTGTGGTCTTTGGTGTGATTTGAAGATTATTATTTCCAACTTTTTTTTCCGAGTCAATGTCTAAGCGTGCCAAAACCAGAGCTAGTTGATCTAAGGGTGGGTCGAAAGGCAAATCCAATGACCCCCCATTTCGTTTGTTGAATCGTGACGACCTCAAAACGTATGACTTTCTTGTTTCCAACAAGCGCAATGTCAAATCAACCAAGTTTCGCCATCGAGAGTCTTTCGAAACTCTTGGAGTGCTTGAGGGAGTTCAAGCACTTTTTAACAACATTGGTTGGTGTTGAGAGAAAAACTTGAGAAACACACTTGAACAAACATTAGAACAAGTTTATATTGCGGAAATTAAAGTTAATCTCAAAGGATCATAAAGCTCAACAATAATATAAGTTGATAGTTAGGTGATTAGTTGCGGAAATATAAGGAAATATAAAAGACATCAAGTATTATATCAAGTATACACTTAAGTTGATTCATAACAAGGAATGCAATCAGACCAAGTTACTAAGTGAAAGACTTGCTCCGAAGAGAGATTTCAAACAGTTACGATTCTATTTAAGTGATAAGTAAGAAGAGAGTAAGATGAGTGATAAGGTTCAGATGCGTAAGAGAAGTGTTTTTAATCAAAAAGAGAGAACTCTATTTATAGAGTCTCGAAGATTACAAAAGTCCTATCTGTTAAGAGTTGCCACACAGGGTACATTGGATAAAAGAAAGTACTTAAAGAAAAACAGATAAAAGACTAAGACTAAGTGCTGATGACTAAGATGGCTGCGGTAGCGATGCTTGACTGCTGATTAGAGTGGTTGCGGATAAGATGATGGCTGCGGTTTGGATAAAGTTTAAGAGGGTCACTTGTATGTTTCAACAATTTCCACCCAAAGTGACCTCTTCAACTTTTCTTTCAGGTGTTGAGCTTGAGGAACTTGATGAGAATCCACCAAAATTGCATGACTTCCTTAAGCCATGCGATTCTCCTTGAAATTTCAAACTTCACTTCAGCAGTTGTGTGTTTTGATTTGTTGACTACAGTCTGAGTGATATCCAATTGCTTCCGGGTCATGCGGTTTATGGCAGTCATTGGGATGAAATATTTTGTTTCATCATTTTTGCGTTTGAAAATGACTGCAAGATCTGGGAAGTTGGTTGCTCCAAGGGATCTTTCTTGAAAGCCTTCAGTCAGGACCGGAGCTGGTTCAAGGGAAGGAAGATTGAACTTTTGAGCAAGTGTCGGGTGGATGTCCGCATCGATCCTTGAAAAATCACACACAATCTCTTTTAGAAAGGTGCATGCCCTTTCATACGCAATCTGCATCTTTGGGTGTTTTTCCGTCTTGTTCTGAAACACCTTTGCAATTAGGAAGATTTCTTCCGGGTTCATGCAAGGGAAATCAGCTTGGGTTCGGATGTAGTCTGAGTTTCTTCTGGTGAGAGTGTACAGAATGAATTCAGCCTTCATGAATTTTGACTGCAGTGGGCCTATAATTCGACCAGATTTTCTCAATAGACGACCCATGCTTGGCATGAAAGCTGTTGAGTCTTTCAAACTCTAAAGGCAGCCTTTTATCTTCGGGAAGACTGCGGTCAAATGGTTCAAATACTGTGAAGTATTTTTCATTGGGAGAGATGAGAATGTCCCAATAACCATCCCGAGGAGGTTCTGCGTATGTGAGATAGGGCTTGTAGTCGTCATCCAGTAGTCTTTTGTGCGGATTGACCCAAGAATTGATAAGGGATTCATCCATTGAAATATCAACTCCATTTTCCCTCCAGATCAACTCAGTAAATTTAGCTGATCTCCAGTCAGCTTTCTTCTATTTGGTTGCGGGAGAGTCATCTGAGTGATCTGATGACATGTGGGAAGCTAAGTTCTTGAAATGAGGGGGAGTCTCGGGTCGCTCAGGAGAGTGATGAGGTTCTTGAATAGGCATTTGTTGCGGTGGTGACTGATGACTTGGACTCTTTTGAGGAGAGGGAACATGTGTTTTCTTTTGTGGAGATGGCTGCGGTAAAGGTTGAGGAGTAGGAACTTTTTCATTAATGATGGGAGAGTTTAGATGTTGGTGCGGATGGGAATGCTGATGAGAGATTTGATCCGAGTTTTGGTCTTCACTTCCCCCTCTCGAGGGAGGAGCAGTTGGTAGTTTCTCAAGCCATTGCTTAAGACCATCGATCTTTCCACAAACTTTGTCAAAATGAGCCTTCAGTGTATCAGCGAGTTGTTGGTTGTTTGGAATTGCGGGGTTAAAGAGCAATCGGTGAATCTCCTTGGTGAGGCGCAGGATTTCGGGACCGTGAAAGTTGGAGGATAGTGATCTACGGAGGCTATTGATGGTTGACTGTAGAACCGAAATTGCAGATTCATACGCATTGTGCGTTTCTTCAACAACTTTCTGAGACTGAGCAGACTGATCCTTAATGATGGTTTGAAGATCCGATTTGATGGAGGATACTTCAGAGATAAGTTTCTTAGCAGTGGAGATGAAATGTTGATGATCAGCTTTGCGGTTGTTGTCCAGGGCTCGGATCCCCATTTCCACCTTAAGGGAGATGCGTTCTACAGCAAGACGCTCTCTGGCTTCTAGTATTTCGATGCGGTCGATGAGAGACTGTAGGCCAGGCAAGTCCTTAGATTGCGGTTGGGAAGATTTGACAACAGCAAGAATCAGATCTACTTTATTTTGTAGAGACAGAAATTCTTTTCGGGAGACAACTTGCTTCTTTTTCTTCTTTTTCTCCTTGGGCTTAGACGTTGAGTGATGTGATCCGCTAGAATCTTCTTCTTCATCGAAAAAATCATAGCATCTTCTGACTGTTCTGGTTGATTGACTTCATTTAGATCGAAGTCATCGAAGCCAAAGGTTGGTGCTGAACTGACTTCGGTTGCAGTTCTGTCCTCTTGAGAGTTATTAGGAGCAGTGGTTGGAGGGGGCTTGGATGAACTTGCACCAACTGGATTGGCCTGAGCTTTGCGGATAGTCTCAGCCATTTCTTCCATCCAGTCCTGAACCTTTAGGATTGTAGCAACCGTATTGGCATTGTTTATGGCGTCGACCCAGTATTTGGCTACGGTTTGAATTTCCTGCTGCTTCTGTTGAAGTTGCTTAGTTTGTTGATCCTTTCTCGCTTGAAATGCCCTACGGAAAGCGGCATACTTCTGAACTTCGGATTCGGAGACTGGATTGTAATGCCTCCAAGAATCATTAGATTCATCACCGTCAAATCCTTGAAAACGCACCGAGGTGTCCCTCGGGTTCACAGATCCTTGCACATTAGTGCTCACTGTGCCTAAACCACCTGAAAAAGATGTAAGCAGAGTAGGATTTCCGGAGCTTCCTTGGTCTCCTTGACCCGTGGTCAAATTTGGCCTCGGCTCCGTTCTGGCATGGGCTGAAGAATCGCCCTGCGGTTGGGTAGGTGTATTGAATGTATGGATTACAAAGTCTAAAATGGAGCGCAACTCCGATTATTGAAAGAAGTGAAGTCTAGAAGCCATGGAGACCTTAGGGCGAGAGGAACCAATTAAATCCTCTTAGGATCTAGTTAGGGGTGAGTCTCCACGTTGATATGAAACGAGCACACTTGCTGTGTTCGAGTAGCTGGAGAGGGTAGTAGCAAATGGGTTTGCGGGAACCCCAAGGACTACCAGAGCCTTTTGAGAGACTTTGGTATTGGTCCGGTCACGCATTTGGCTAGAGGGTTTGGTATTCCTTTTCTTGAGAATGGTGATGGGAGCAGAATCGAGATCAGAATCATCAGAAGATTGATTGGATTGGGAGTCATTTTCTGATGATACAACATGTTGGAGTTTTCGCTTCTTTGAGGGTTCTGCTTCCTTGGGAGCTTTAGCTTTCTTGGATGCTTTATGTTTCCTTCGAGTTTCACCCGTTGGGTGTGTTCTTCCTTTGCTGTGGGGGCCTTTCTTGGGAGAAACCAACTGTTTGAGCCTTGAGGCATTGGATAGAGTAGTAGAAGATGGAACTGCGGATCGCTCTGGTTGATTGGGTACGGTTGAGGCTAATATGTTCTGACTTGGGAGAGGCGGGGTAGAAAGGTATGGGTCAATACCTTCCGTAGCCTCGATGTGATCTGTGACTATTTGGGTCTCAAGTCCAACCGTAGTCAAGATGTGAATGGGTAAGCGTCTGATTGGTCCAAAAATAGACTGATCTTTAGAAGGAGCGTACCTTTTGAGATCGTGGATGACGAAGAAGTTGATGTCGTTGCCCATACTGATCTTGGCGTCTGAATGAAGATCTGAAATGCAGAGCGCCCAAAACCTTGCAAAGGTAAGCTCGGTTGGATTTTCCTTTGGATTTTCCTTAGGGATGTACTGGAGAAAGTCATCCCAAAGAATTTGAACGTAGTTAACATCGTGGCCTGTGAAGATGCTCCATACAAGCTCAAGTAGTTTGAGGCCCATGTTGTCTGTGCCTCCGGCTCGTCCAGACAAACAGCGGATCACGAAATGGCACACAAATTGCCATACAACAGGCAGTTGGTTCTTCTTGAACTCTCCAATACCCTTGATATGCTTTTGGTATCCCATTTGATACAGTGTGGAGGTGATGTCTGTAACACTGGGTCAGAAAAACTTGGTTGAGGGATGCACCAGTAAATTGATTGCAGCAAGATACTTGTCTTTGGTCAAGATGACCAAAGAGTCATCCACTAAGTTCATATGAACTTCTTACAGATTGTTGAGAGGACGATGTGCAGAAAAGGCACATTTGAACAATGTGGAGATGGGAACCACATCAGTGAATGCGTCGAATGGACCAAATAGAGGATGATTGGAGATGAACTTGATCATGAGGCGAATCGAGTCATTGTAGGAGGGATGATCATCGAAAATTGCCCTAAAATTGCTAGACGCAATCGAAGGTGATTGGTTTCGAGTAGTTGAGTCAGAACCAGTTGGCTGAGCAGAGGCAGATGCCTTTGATTGTTCTTTGAAAGTCCTGACTTCACCATTTTGAAAAACTTGAAGAACTTGCAGTAAAACTTGAGATGCAAGAGGGAAGGAGAAGAAGTTGTTCGTCTTTGAGAGATCCAAAAGCGTAAAGCTTTCTTGGAGAGAAAAAGAGGGTTTTTTATAGTGGCGGATTTCAAATAGTTATTGTTTTTACCCAAAAGAAAAGTGGTTAAGGATAAAAACCTTTGAGTTTTTGATTAAGGAAATCATTATCAGCCACAAAACATTTAACTAAAGGTTTTTTTTTTTTGTTATTTTCAAAAATGGCATTTAATGAAATGTCAGGCCCAATACCCCATGTCTGAAGAACGTGTGGTGAGGGGCGATAGTCCGTTAAATAAAGGTGGAATTTGTAACGAATGTGACATTTTGGGGGTAAGTGGAAAAGACAGTTTAAGGAAAAGATTTTCTAAAAAGATTTCTTTTATTGAAAACTGTTTTATTTTGGCATCATACCTAAAATAGGTCTGACAAAAGGTTTATTTGAAAGAATGAACTGAAACGATCATATGCTACAAAACGAATATTTTGTGAGAATGTTTTTCTTATTTAATGAAGGATCATTAAATAGCACCCAATGTTTCAAGAATTTATGAAGTAGTTGAAAGTTCAATCACTGAGATTGCGGTTTGAAACGTCATTGTGGATTGAGACGTCATTGCGGATGAAGACTTCATTGCGGATGAGTGGTTAGACAACTGCAGTAGGAAAAACTGAGAGGAATGCTTGAACACAATCAAAAATAAAAATCAATAAGGACCCTTGAAATATAAGTATGATATATGGTTACGGTATATACGGTATATTGTGGTACAAAATGTGTACTGCAGTATACAAGATATACTGAAACTATGTAAGATAGATATATTTAGTTAGGACCGCAATGGTGACCAAGAGTGGTCTTCGGTACCTATCAATTCAAGAAGAATTGTTGGTCCGGATTCATCATTCCTAACATTTGTAGGGAACTGTTGAGTTTTGTAGAGTCAAGTTGCTTTGTGAATACATTAGCAATCTCTTCATGAGTATGGACAAAAATTAGTTCAATGTTACCTTTCAGGATGTGGTCTTTAATGAAGTGGTACCGTAGTTCAATATGCTTTGTTTTGGAGTGATGAATAGGATTATGAGAAATTGCTATGGCACTCTCTGAGTCACAGTAAATCGGTATCCGCGGCATCCTGTATCCGTAGTCTATAAGCTGCGTTTTCATCCATAAGACTTGTGAGCAACAGCTGGCTGCTGCCACATATTCAGCTTCTGCGGTAGACAGTGAGACATAACTTTGTTTCCTTGATGACCAGCTAACGAGTCTTCCACCGAGAAATTGACATCTACTGGAAGTGCTTTTTCTGTCCAATCTACATCCAGCATGATCCGTATCAGTGAATGCTTGTAGGCCGAAGTCGTTCCCTACGGGATACCAGAGACCTAGAGATTTGCTGCCCTTTAAGTATCTGAGAATCTGCTTGGCTGCGGTCATATGAGAAACTTTCAGATCGGCTTGGTATCTGGCGCATACTCCTGTTGCAAAGACAATGTCTGGTCGGCTTGCGGTGAGGTACATAAACGAGCCAATTATTCCTCTATAAGTCTTGTGATCTAATGATTCTCCAGAAGGATCAGCAGAAATTTTATATCCGAAGGCCATGGGGACCTTGGCCGAGGAACAGTTGTCCATTGAGTATTTCTTTAGCAGTTCTGAGGTGTATTTCTCCTGATGGATGAATATGCCTTGAGGGACTTGTTTCACTTGAAGTCCTAGAAAGAAATTAATCTCCCTATTCATGCTCATTTGGAACTTGTTGGTCATGAGCTTTGCAAATTCATCCACCATCCCCTGATCAGTTGATCCGAAGATGATATCATCCATATATATTTGTACAAGCATAAGGTGATTATCATTTGCCTTTCTAAATAAGGTGGGATCAATGACTCGTCTTTTGTATTCGGACGAGATAAGAAATTCAGAGAGAGTCTCGTACCATGCTCTTGGTGCTTGCTTTAGACCGTAGACTGCTTTTTCAAGCTTGTATCAGTAATCTGGGAATTCAAGACATTCGAAGCCCGGAGGTTGTTGAAGATAAACTTCCTCTTTCAATTCACCATTCAGGAAAGCACTTTTTACATCCATTTGATGTACCTTGATATTCTTGTGAGCAGCATACGCTAAGAAGATGCGTATGGCTTCCATCCTGGCTATTGGGGCGTATGTTTCATTGTAATCAACACCTTCAAGTTGACTATACCCCTTAGCGACTAGTATTTCTTTGTTTCGAACTACCGCACCGGATTCATCCAATTTGTTCTTGTATACCCATCTGGTACCAACAATGGTGTGACCTTTTGGCTTCGGAACGAGTTGCCACACTTTGTTTCTTTTAAACTCTTCCAGTTCTTCTTGCATTGCTGCTATCTCAGGCTCCATTAATGCTTCTTTGATGGTTCTGGGTTCGACCGAAGACATGAATGCTGCATAGTGACAGTGATCAGATTAGTCTTGTGAAGATCGAGTTTGGATGCCTTCTGATGGGTTTCCGATGATTTGACCTGGTGGGTAATCCTTTGTCCATACATGCAAATAAGGTTGAAGGTGGTCAGCGACTACGATGGAAGGGACGTCTTCAATATCTGAAGACTCTGCGGTTGGGGACGGTAGTTCCCCCTAGACATGTGAGCAGCCCGCTGAATTGTCTTGAATTGGAAAGGTGGGATTGAAATTCTTGGGAAAATGATGGAGGTTCCCCCTGGATTGCGGACGGGAGTTCCCCTTGAACCTGAGAAGGTTCCCCCTGGATTGTTGGAAGTGTGATAATCCTTGAGTCAGTTCTTGTGTTAATGTTCTCTATATCTTCATCATTTGAGTCAGAAGAAACATTTGAGGGTAAATATCATCTGCTGATAGGAACTGGAGCTACATCATCAAGTACTGGAACCTCTATGGTTGTCACTTGATCCGGAGTGGAGTTTTCCCCCTCAACCGACGACGTGGAAGTATTGAGTGATACTTCATCGGATAGAGATGGACCAGAGACATCGACATGCTGCTGTTGAGCTTCCGGGGACACAAGAACTTCAGATAGCTTAGCGGTTTCTACAGGGTCAAAGAGATCAACATAGTTTACTTCAACTATGTTTAGTGGACCCGAAGAGGCAGGAATATCACTTTCCAGGATTGCTTTGGTTTCGTTTGATGGAGCGGTGTTGTGGACGTAATAGTCATCGAATTTGACGTCGAAGCTTTCGACTATTAGTCTTGTGCGTCTAATGAGAACCCTATACGCTACCTTGTTGGTGGAGTAGCCAAGAAAGATGCCTTCGTCAGACTTTGGTGCGAACTTGTTAAGATGATCTCTGTTGTTGATCACAAAACATCTACACCCAAAGATATGGAAGAATAGGACATTTGGTTTGCGGTTGTTAAGGCCCTCACACAGAGTTTTACTGAGACGCTTGCAAACAATGCTTCGGTTTTGAACAAAGCATGTTGTGGCTACTGCTTCGGCCCAGAAGTAGAGAGGAAGTTGTGCGAAGTTAAGCATAGATATGGATGCTTCTACCAGAGTTCGGATTTTTCGCTCTACTACTCCATTCTGCTGCGGTGTGTAGGGAGCTGAGAAGTTGTGACTAATACCCTTGAAACCAAGAAATTGTTTAAGAGGTGATTGGTAAATCGGTTCCATTATCACTTCGGATGCGGCGTACTGGTAATTTGATCTGAAGTTCAATTTCTTTGATAAAATTGATCGGTATCTGCGGAGTTTCAGATTTGAGTCTTAGGAAGAAGACCCAAGTGAAACGAGTGAAGTCATCAACTATAACCAGTATGTATTTTTTATGATGAAGACTGGATACGGTAGATGGACCGCAGAGATCAATGTGCAGAAGTTCCAGTGGTTCAGAATTTGAAGAATCAATCACCATTGGGTGAATTACTTTGCATTGTTTGCCACATTCACAGGCAGGACAGAGTGTATCAATGCTGAATTTGAGAATTGGGAGACCTCGGACGAGTTCTCCGGTGACCAGATTGTTGATATATCTGAAGTTAAGATGAGCAAGCTTTCGGTGCCAAAGCCAGCTGACTTCAGATACAACCTTGGATAGGAAGCATAGTTGTAGTTTCCCAATAATCAGAGAAACGTCCAGTGGATACATGGTTCCTTCAGACTTGGATTTGATCAAACAAGTGCTTCTATCGCTGGTCATTACATAGCAGTATTCATTGTCAAATTCAACCCTATGGCCTGCTTTACATAGTTGGCCTACACTGATGAGATTGTGTTTGAGGCTTTCTACGTACGTAACCTTTTGAATAGAAAAGTTTCCTGTAGTAAGTACACCATAACCTCGGATTATCCCATTTGCATTGTTGCCGAATGTGACGTTTCCACCGTTGCAAATTGGCCTAAAATCCAGAAGGTACTCCAACCTTCCGGTCATGTGCAAGGAGAAAGCACTGTCGATTAACCATTCTTCTTCTTGTTCCTCCTTGCACATAGTCTGAGAATTACACGGTTAGTTTAGGCATCCAAACGAGTTTGGAGCCTGGGATAAAAGATGAATTTCTAATTGATGCATGAACCGAGGTTGCAGGGATAGGTTTCGTGTCAACTTTTAGGCCTAGTCCTGGGTGTTTGTGAGGTTTTGGAGTGTTGCGAGATTTAGAAAAGTTACGAGGTTTTTGAAAAGAACGAGATTTGACATGAGATGAATTTCTTTGACAATTACACTGACATACAGAAAATTTGTCATTTACCCTGACACTTTGTTTGGTCAACGGTCTGGATGAAGAAGTAGGCTTATGACCAGTCCGAGAGAGGTGAGATCTGACAGTAGTGCTGTTGGAATTTGAAAAAGTACGTTTTGCAGGAGTGGGAGCACGTGTAGATATTTTTGAAAGTTATTTCTTAAAACTTTGATGTGATTTTGACGGTATTGGTGTTGGTAAGACCCCTTTCCATTTTGGGTCATCTGAGGAATAGATTTGAAAACCATTGCTTCGAAAAGACTTTACTTTCTTTTGGGTTGTGTCAGATATTTTTGAAAAGGATTTCGAGACTGTACATTCCCTTTTGTTTGTTTTCTTGGTTGAAGAGTTTTTTGAAAGATAATTTGAGAAAACAAACTTCTCTGGACTCTTAGATTTTGGAATTCCGACACGTTTTTTGTTGTTCGAAAAAGTTTCCCGATTTTTACCACGGGATCTAATTTCCTCTTTGAAAGCCTTTTTAGCCTCGGTTTTTGGAGAACCGCAGTCATTGATGTTTAGCTGCAGTTTCCTGAAAACATTTGATAATTTTTGAAAACGAGGGCTAGATTCATTCGAACTAGAGGATTCAGGATTTTGAGAGCATTGACCCACTTCAAAGTTTTCTATGGGTATTTCATGATGAATTGGCTGAAGAGTCACAGTGCCTTTGACTATAGTCTGCGGTAAGGAAGATTTGACTACCGCAGAGTAAGTCTGAGTTGAGACTTTTGTGGGACATTTGATAATAGGCAGATGAGCAGACTGTGGTTCATGACTGCAGTGAGAGACACTGCGGTCTGAGGGCAGAGATGGAAAGTCCATTGAGAATTCGGGACTTTCTATGACAATTTCCTCATCGACAACTAATGAAGTTTGAGAATTGGGATAGATTGTGCCACAGATAGGAATTTGATCACTTGAGTGACCCGAAAATTCAAGCATAATTTCCTCAATGACACATTTGTTACTTAGATTATGAAGTCTACCGAAGTGAGTTCTGATGTCTTCAGGAAAGGTTTTGTCATTGACTGGGAAATGGAACTCTCGGTCAGGAGGGACATAAAGTCGATCTTGGTTAAACCGGAGTGAGGAATCCTTTGCGGTAGGATATCCATTGGACCAACCCCAATTATAGGTGTTATCTATAGTTCCATTGTTCACCAAATTTTCAATAGCTTCACTTTCATTGAACAGTTTTCTATTAAAAGATTTAAACGTACAATCTCACTCTGAGCTAAATCTCTTTGGTTCAAAGCTATTTCTAGTTGTGTTTCACTCAACATTCTTGCATCTCTTTCTAACTCTAAGTCCTTTTCTAACATAGCTACTTTGAGTCTTTTGTTATCCAATCGTCCTCTTACGTGAAACATCTCTTGGGACGCTATGTTCTTCTCATCTAGAGCTTTGTTATAATATGTAAGGACGGCAACACATGTGTCATTAAGATTGTCTATGAAGGGTTGACAGTCATACATGCTATAATTTAGAGTCTGAATCATGGGTTTTACTTGTTCCACGATGCTTAGATTTCCATCCTTTGCCATGTAACAGTAGTTCTTTTCCAGCTTTGTAGACCCATCGTCATCCGCAGTTGCCAGCATGCAAATCTTTCATTTTCCTTTGATGTTGCTGATGTCTTCATCTTCATCTGCGGATGACCAAACTTGATGGTCTCTTTTTACATGGGCTACATATGCCCTTGCTTTTTCCTTTTCCTCCAATTCTTGAGCCATTCTTAGGTAGAATGCTCTATCTTTCACTATATTAGCCTTGTAGTCTTTTGCAAAGTGATTCTCCTTGTTACACATGTGACAAATTACAACATTGCCTTTATCTTCTGAAGAGGTACCGGAGTCAGTTGGATTGATGGGCTTCAGTGCCTCTTTGGGTTGAGTGGTCTGAGGTTGCGGTGATGGGTGAGAATTTTTGGGATATCGAGGGTGATTATTCTGAGGGTTGAAGTTGCGGTTGAATGGAGGTTTGTTGAACTGCTGATTTTTACGAAAAGAAGGAGGTGGTAGCCGGTTGAACTGTTGGCTAACAAGAGCAATAGCATTCTGAAATTCTTCTTCATCATCATACTCTGAGTCAGCTTTGTATGACTGCAGAGGATTCTCATACGAGGGAGAGTAAGATTGAGTATGTGGAGCTTGTACTATAAGAGCAAGCGGTCCTCCGAAGTCAGCATAATCTTTGAGTATAGTGGATTCTTGTGCTTGCAGTTCCCCGTAGAGCTTGTACAAAGATAAAGAGTGGATCTTTCTATCTCCTTAAACTATTATCTTAGCAGTCGTCCAGTGTCTTCCCAAACCATTGAGAAACTGAAGATTTGTCTCATGGTTGCTTCGGACCGTGCCAGCATTAGATAACTTAGTGATAATTAGGTTGAACATTTTGAAGGAGTCTTCCAAACTTTCGCCAGTATGAGCTTTGAAATTGTTGAACTCATTGAGTGCGGTTGTGAGCTTCTTATCTTGAGCTTGTTCTGAACCCTCATATAAGTTTTTGAGAACATCCCAGATCTCTTTTGATGATTTGCAATTTATGATAATGTCAAAGTTGTCAGGAGCAACTCCATAAGAAATCTCATAAAAAGCAACAACATCATTTTCCATTTTATCGAGATCGTCTTTGGTGGGACGATTCAGGGCTGGTTGACCTCCTCCTAGTCTGGCTGTGGCGCCGTCGGTTTGAACTGGTGTAAGAACCGGGACATGTGGCCTTCTTCTACAGATCGCCATATATCTCTACCAAGTCTCCTTAAGTATCTTTCCATTCTCTGAGACCAGTGTTGATATTCGTTTGCCACCAATATTGGGGCTCTAGTAGAACCACCAACACTGTTGGAAACATTGATAGATAATGCTTGTGCTATATTTCCTTGTTTTGAAAATAATTTTTGTTGTTTTTTTAGAAGTGAGCTTCAGTGGTATAGAAGGCCTTTTGAAAATCAGAGTTTTTGCTTCAAAAAGCTACCACTTCGGCTCTGATACCAATTGTTGAGAGAAAAACTTGAGAAACACACTTGAACAAATGTTAGAACAAGTTTATATTGCGGAAATTAAAGTTAATCTCAAAGGATCATAAAACTCAACAAGAATATAAGTTAGAGTTAGATAGTTAGGTGATTAGTTGCGGAAATATAAGGAAATATAAAAGACAACAAGTATTATATCAAGTATACACTTAAGTTGATTCATAACAAGGAATGCAATCAGACCAAGTTAGTAAGTGAGATCAAACTTAGTGATTAAGTCTAGAAAGACTTGCTCCGAAGAGAGATTTCAAACAGTTATGATTCTATTTAAGTGATAAGTAAGAAGAGAGTAAGATGAGTGATAAGGTTCAGATGCATAAGAGAAGTGTTTTTAATTAGAAAGAAAGAACTCTATTTATAGAGTCTCGAAGATTACAAAAGTCATATCTGTTAAGAGTTGCCACGCAGGGCACATTGGATAAAAGAAAGTACTTAAAGAAACACAGATAAAAGACTAAGACTAAGTGCTGATGACTAAGATGGCTGCGGTAGCGATGCTTGACTGCTGATCAGAGTGGTTGCGGATAAGATGATGGCTGCGGTTTGGATCAAGTTTAAGAGGGTCACTTCTATGTTTCAACAGTTGGGGTCAGTTTCTCCATAATCATGCAGCCACCTACGTTGAGCCGACTTTGGAATTCCTCTCCACATTCTGCATGGATGATGATACGAACACCATCACCTTCCAAATGTTAGGAGAGAGTACGTCATTTCCATTTCGGGTCGTCAATGCTTTAATGGGTACCCCCGTGGATCACACTTACTCCCAACAGGATCCTTGGCCAGCCACCTTTAACGAACACAATTTTTGGCAGCAAATCACTCACGAGCCACGCTACTCATCATCTTCCTCCAAGGCCTCCTCAATCATTCATCCATGTTTACGCCTGGCCCACCGAGTCCTTACATGCATAATTTTTGCCCGCTCCGAAGTGGGTCAAATTTCCAAAGATGAATTATTCTTTCTATGGTGCATGACTAGCGAAAACAGACCCAACCAGGATTTTGCCACCTTCTTCTTCACCAAATGCTATAATCTCACCACTATGGACACCAGGGACATTTTCATCGGTGGCTTGATCAAATTCATTGCATCTAGACCCCCACTTCAACTCCTTCTCTCCACCCTTCCATTTGAAAAGGCATTCGGACCCTCTATCCTTGACAACCTTGCACTCCGGCGGATGCAAATCATCCGCGAATCAGTTGATGGTTACATTTGGAACCTTGATAATCAGCCATACCTCATTCTTCCTCATGAGTATATAGGGTGTTTCGAACCAACCGACCCCGAACAATGGGTCATTCCATCCGACTACCCTTCTTCTGTGGATGATGAAGATGACCAGTTTCAGCCCCCACAACATTTTGCCCAGCCTCAATATCAGCCACAACAACAGGGGGGACACGAGATCCCACCATATTTCCCCTTAACTTCTTCGACCAATTCGCCATGATGTTCTCCACGGTTCAGCGCATCGATACTCAGACGCAGGAGAACACCCGAGCTATCCAGGATGTGGTGGCCCATGTCGATCAGCTGGAGCAGTCCTTCCCACCCACTTCTCGCCAGGTCCAGGATATGTGGGATTACCACTACCTCCATGGACACTTTCCGCCGCCCGAACCTCCGATTTAGGTCATTTCCGCCCTTTCCTTAAGCATTGAGGACAATGCTTGTTCTTAAGCTTGGGGTGGGGCATTTCCTTTTACTTTTACTTTTTCATGCATTTTTTTAGTTAGGTTGCATTTCATTTTAGTTTTAAGCTAATTTGCATTCATTTTTTTTTATTTTTTTATAAAATTCCAAAAAGATTTTATTTTCTTCTTTTCTACTTTCTATTTTTGCATAACATTTAGCTTAGGGCATTAGCATTCATGCATTTTTGTTATCTGTTTATTCCCACCCCCTTGGATGCCATGGAACAGGTTCATAGTTATTGTATCATTATTGGTCCAAGATCTTGTGTTATCTCACCCATTGAACCGGGACCACTAGCTGCAGTTTGGGACCTCATACTTGGGATCATATGCTGGAAGCTTAAAGGGGTAAGTGATCATGGCCAGGTAGTTTCATGAAGAATTATGCATGCAATACCAACAACTGTAGGATATACTATAGCAATGGATGTTCGTAGCCTTGCGGTCACTACCGCCGAGAGGATCACACTTGATCATGTTTGAACCATTAGGATGAAGCACTGGTGCTTGTCCCCGAGTAGAATCCATATCCAGTCTTTTTACATCACCATATTCTTTTTGCGATTTACTTAGGATTTTAGAGAGTCTTAGCCCACATTTGGGCATTTTCGTTATTTTTGAAAATTCGCAAGTTTGAAAAGGAGCTTACATATTTACGCTCCATACATGGTCATTTTCATACTTAGACCATTCAGATTATATTACTACCCTCTCGGTTCCACTTACATACTTTTGGGAACCAAATTTTGAGTAAAAAAAACAAAAAAAAGTATTCTTGATAAAAAGCAAAAATTCAATATGTCAGTGAATTACCTTCAAGTTTACTACTTATACTTACTTTAAAAAAATATTCAAGCTGCAATTATCTTAGATAGGTGACCTGTTCAATTATTGAACAAACTTTCCTACATTTTGGTCACCCGACATTTGATATCCATTTATTTAGGTTTATCTTATTGTATATAGATCGAGTTGTTTATTTTCGCAAATTGGTGATGTTAGAGAGATTGTTGAGTCGGATACTATGGGAGGTTTGGGCCAACAGTAAGTGAACTGATTCCTACAATGGTACCCGAGCGATGAAACCCAATCACATTTGAGAGTGGCCAACAGATGTGAGATCACACAACTTTCGTGATAAGAGTGTGCACTTAAAGAAGAGCTCTACACGAGCCCATCCAGCTGCTTTCTCCCTACTACAGATGTTCTTCATTGTATGCATGCTCCATTGGGGCTGCGACTTACCATCCCTCCTTACTCACTTAAAGGAGTTGTCCTAGCTGTTGTTTATGGCCCCATTGTCATCGGATGAAAAAGTAATGAGATAATAGCAAGATCAATTCTGGCCATGTTGACTAACGATGATCAGGTTCCGCAGTTCTATCCATTCTTTTTATTTTTTCTTAGGATAGTTCATCCGGAGTTCATTTAAGTATTGTCTTACTTGAGGACAAGTAAGGCTTAAGCTTGGGGTGATTTGATAGCTTCATTTTATTTACTTCTTTTCATAGTTTATTTTAGCACATTTCATTCGCATTTTAGTTAATTTCCATGCATATTTTCCTTTTTGTTATTTTATGACCATTTCGGGTACTTTCTAGTTTCTTGAGCATTATTGCAGATTTTTTGGAGACTAGCGGAGCGGGATTTTTGGGAGGCGATTGACTAGAAGGGCAATGGGGACTTTGGGCTTGATGGCTATGGAGATGATGCAGGAAGTGGGCTTGTCAATTATTTGAAGGATTTGAAGAATTAAACTTTAAATTTGCAAGATGCGGGGGGGAATTTTCGAGTGTGCGGAGGCTGATGATTGGGAAATTACAAGCGCTTTGAAGGATTTGGAAAAGTCAAATTGGGCTCAAATTAAAGAGGACTTGAAGAAAAATGGGCTAGAAGCTGATCGGACTCGAACTGGGCCAATGGAATAGCTGTGGGGGCCCAAAACTTGAAGAAGCCCAAAAACTCCGTCATAGTCACGCGGCCCGCGTAAGAATCCACGCGGCTCGCGTGGGTTCCTGCAGGGGCAATTTCGGTGTAGCACCTGGTTCTTGGTATGTATTTTTATTTAAGTATTTTGCATTTTTGGCCTTGGACTCGGCGAGTTGAAGGACCAACTCGCCGAGTAGAAGCAGGATGAGACGCGGGATTTAAGTGATGGACTCGTCGAGTCGGGTCCCAGACTCGACCAGTAGGCTCTGTCTGGACAAAACCCTAATCTGAGGGTTTGCACCCTATTTAAACAACATTATACAGCCTCCATCGCCCCTTTATGCTCCCAGAAACCCTCCATAGCAAACCCTAAGTGTTTTGGTGCAAGATTTAAGGCTTTTGAGTGATTCTTGTGGGTTTTGACCTCAAGGAAGAAGGAAGAGCATAGAAGGATCAAGAGGGAACTGAAGGATTCGAGTTTGGTTCATCATTTGCAGTCTTTGAGAGGTATAAAGTCTGTACCTTGCTCTTTCATTTGATAGATCCCTTTTTGGGAAGATTTAGGGCTTTTTAAGCCATATGAGGTAGTCAACCATGATTGCAAACATGGTTAGGGGTAAAGACTTTGGATCTAGCACTTGGGGAGAGTCACAAGGCAGATTTGTGTTGCTTTTGCACCCAAGGAAGGCCCCATGCAACAATAGAGCTTATTTTATGTCCTTTTTGATGGGATTTGAGCATTCTAACACTCCTATGGTGTACATGCAACCCTAGAAACCTTGGATCTATGTTTGACTAAGATACATGCAAATAATTATTTTTCCAAGGTTCTTATCCTAACTAGCATGGCATGGGATACTTGAATCAAATAAAACTAGTAGAATTACTTACCTTGTAGTAGTAGTTGATTGCTTGGAGTTTGAGAGCCTAGCACCAATAATGTGGATGCCTCAAATGGAAGTCACAAATCACCACAAACTTGGAAACTTGAGAGAATAGTCACAAACTTCTTGAAATCGGCCCTCTTGGTTTACACACATCAACTAGTATTATTTCAAGAACCAAAGCCTCCTTTATATAGTGTGGTGGATTAGGGTTACATCCATCTAAACCCTAATACCCATGTCTCTTCATTTCCATGAGATCCATGGGTTAAAGCTCCATGGAGTATCCATGGACTTTCCATGCAAGCCTAGCCCATTCCAAATAAGCATTAGCCCACACTATATAAATACAAGAGCCCATATTTAATTAGTCATACTTTTGATCTCTAAATTAATTCTAAATTAATTATAGATCAATACTAATTAAATAATATGATTTTATATTAATATATTAGGACTTATAATATATTAATAAATCATAACTTATACTATTCTCAAACGATTATCCATAAATTGTTCGGGTGAAGTGCAACCCAAATGGACCATGCCGGGTCGGGTCAAGTACATACCAAATATAGTTATGGACTTAGACACTATATCCAACAGTCTCCCACTTGGATAAGTCTAATAACTATAGTTGCAAGTATGACTCCAGGAACCGATCAGCAATCGTAGCTCTTTAAACTCTGTTGAACTATGAAGCGCCATTTTAGATAAGTGATCATATAATCCTCTGTTCTAGATACCAGCCAGACAAATACATGGAACATGGTCTTGCTTATTGTCCAGCATTTGTTTCCCGATTTCCGATTTGTTTGACATAGAACTTAACTGAACACATCAATTTAGTTCTGACCGGGCCCGGTACATAGGTCAAAACAAAATCATCGAGGGGCCCAGATATCGCTTCTAATTCTAGAAGGAATAGATAAACTTCGACTCATATGTTTGCTCTACTACTTGTTGAATTACACACAAAAGCACGGTTTATAACATCGAGTTACCAATGCGTTTTCGTGCAATCAATGCATAACCAACTCATAGGCAACAAATCATATCTCTAGGTTTGAAGACTTATATGATATTACCGTCTCACGATCACTCGAGATAAATTCCATGAAGTGATACAAGTGAGCGTGGGTTGAATCCAATACTCAGAACTTATGAGCACTCATGAGTGCTGTAGCCCGGCTTTGTCTAACATCTTAGACCTCTACAAGCCAACCCATGACAGTCTTGATTCATATCTACTTCCAACATATGACCGACTGTGGAGAGTTTGAATAATATGATATAAACCATAACATAATTATTCTGGAAGTCAAAACATGCAAAAAGAAATAATAGTAAACGATTGACAATAGATAGCAACACTTTACTCATAAATAACAACTTTTATTTATCATCAAATGTCAATTACATTTTACAAATTTCAAGATTATCTAACTACTAAAACTAATATCATCCTTCAGCCCTATGCTCCGAGCATGCTGGAGATGCTTAGCCCGAGTCAGTCCCTTCGTGAAGGGATCTGCTGGGTTCTCATCCGATGATACCCTCTTTGCCACGAGGATTCCTTCTTCTATTCGATGTCTAATGAAGTGATATTTTCTGTCAATGTGTCTGGATCTCCCATGATCTCTTGGTTCCTTGGCTAAGGAAACCGCACTATTGCTGTCACAGAAAATCTCCATTGGCTCCTTTATAGCTGGTACAACTCCAAGGTCTCCGATGAAGTTCTTTAGCCATATAGCCTCCTTTGCTGCCTCGCTTGCTGCTATATACTCTGATTCACAAGTGGAATCACCCACTGTCTCCTGCTTGGAACTTTTCCAACTAATTGCCCCTCCGTTTAGAGTAAAGACCCAGCCCGACTGAGAGCGGAAATTATCCCTGTCAGTCTGAATGCTAGCATCACTGTACCCTACAACTCTCAAGTCCTCACTGCCACCGAGGGTAAGGACCCAGTCCTTAGTCCTCCGTAAGTACTTGAGGATATTCTTTACCGCAGTCCAGTGTGCCTTGCCAGGGTTCCCCTGATACCTGCTAACCATGCTCAAAGCAAAGGCTACATCAGGTCGAGTACACGTCATAGCATACATGATCGATCCTACAGCTGAAGCATAAGGTATTCGACTCATTTCTGCTATCTCAGCCTCAGTACTAGGGCTTTATGTCTTACTCAATCTGGCGTTACTCTAGATGGGTAACTCTCCTTTCTTGGAGTTATGCATGTTGAACCTTTTCAACACTTTGTCCACATAGGTGCTTTGACTAAGTCCAATTATTCTTTTACTCCTGTTTCTCAAAATCCTTATCCCTAGGATATAGGCAGCTTCTCCAAGGTCCTTCATAGCGAAACACTTCCCAAGCCAGGACTTTACTTCCTGCAGGGTTGGGATGTCATTTCCTATGAGTAGTATGTCATCCACACACAGTACCAAAAAGCTGAGTATACTCCCACTAGCCTTGATATAAACACAAGATTCATCTTCACTCCTTGAAAAGCCAAATTCTTTGATTTTCTCATCAAAGCAAAGATTCCATCTGCGAGGTGCCTGTTTTAATCCATAAATGGATTTCTCGAGCTTACACACTCTACTGGGGTACTCTGTACTGACAAAACCCTCTGGCTGAACCATGTAAACATCTTCAGCCAACTTTCCATTAAGGAAAGTGGTTTTGACATTCATTTGCCATATTTCATAATCATGAAATGCAGCAATGGCTAACAGAACCCTAATAGACTTAATCTTGGCCACTGGTGAAAAGGTCTCATCATAATCAACTCCTGAAGTTTGAGAATAAACCTTTGCAACCAGTCGTGCCTTATAAGTGTGTACATTACCATCAATGTCGGTCTTCTTCTTGAAGATCCATTTGCACCCAACTATCTTACAATCAGGTACATTGTCAACCAAGTTCCAAACTTGATTGTCATACATGGACTGTATCTCGCTATCCATAGCCTCTTTCCATTTAGCAGCCTCAGGGCCTGTCATGGCTTCCGTGTAGCTGTTAGGTGATGGGTTTTGAGCATTCTAACACTCCTAAGTGTACATGCAACCCTAAATACCTTGGATCTATGTTTTCTCTATTATACATGCAAATATGATTATCCAAGGTATTATCCTAACTAGCATACCAAAACATTGATACTAGGATACTAAAATAGATAGAATACATACCTTGTTGTTGTTGCTTGACTCCATGAAGCTTGAGAGCCTAGTGCCCAAAGTGTGACACCTCAAATGGTTCACACAACATCATGAACTCTTGGAATAACCATGAGAAGAAGACATACATGTTCAAATCGGCTAGCCCTCAAAATATGTATCACTAGTGCCAATTTCTTGAACTAAAGGGATTCTTATATAGTGTGGCTATTAGGGTTACACCATGTAACTCATGACTTTACCCATTCCTTATGCTCCATGGGTTTTAACCTCCATGGAGTATCCATGGATCACCACATGGGTTAAACCCAACATAATTAAAGGAATCTTGGATCATAAGCCCACATATATAAGAATGAATGATTTACACAATCAATCCCCATATATTTAATTAGTCTCTTTTTGATCACTAAATTAAGTCCAAATTAATTCTTGATCAATACTAATTAAATAACATGATTTCATATTAATATATTAGAACTTATAATATATTAATATGTCACAAAATGTCTTTTCCTCATAAACGGTCTATCCAAATATTCCGATGCCATGCAACCCAAATGGACCATGCCGAGTCGGGTCAAGTACATACCAATTATAGTTATGGACTTAGACACTAATCCAACAGTCTCCCACTTGGATAAGTCTAAAACTATTATTGCGTATGACTTCAGGAACCAACTGGCAATCGTAGCTCTCAAAAGCCGCTGTCGAACTCTGACCTTGTAGATGAACTCTGACCTTTGTCAATGACTTGTCCATTAGATAAGGGATCATATATTCCTCCATTCTAGATATCATATGGACTGAGACATGGATTATAATCATTCTCTCTGTCCATTTGTTGTTTCCCGATTTCTGATTTATGACGACTGACTAATTGAACAAATCAAATCAGTCCTGGCTCGGCCGAGCACTTCCATTTGTCATCATCAAATCATCGAGGGGCCCACAGATATCACTTTTATCCTGAAGGTAAAAGGAATGGATAAACTTCGACTCATATGGCTTGTTCTACTACTTGTTGAATCATACACAAAGGCACGTTTTATAACACCGAGTTACCGAATGCGTTTTCGTGCAATCAATGTACAACCAACTCATAGTAACAACTCATATATATAGGTTTGAAGAATATAAGATATTCTCGTCTCATGATCACTCGTGATAAAATCCATGAAGTGATTCCAATGAGCGCGGGTTGAATCTAATACTCAGAACTTATGAGCACTCATGAGTGTTGTAGCCCCTTGTCCAACATCTTAGACCTCTACAAGCCAACCCATGACAGTCTTGATTCATATCTACTTCCAACATATGACCGACTGTGGATAGTTTGAATAACTTAGTCAATCAGGAAGAACGACGTAGTTATTCTGGAAGTCAAAACATGCAAAATGAAACACAATAATAATAGAATCTAATATGGTATCAAAACCTATGAACATAAATAAAACACCTTTTATTTATCACCATATGATTACACATTATTCATTGTATACTGTTTCAGCTATCAACTTTATTCTTGAATTTAAAACAATAGTTGTCCCATGCTCCAAGCATGTATACTATGTTTTCTAAACACTAGTCATGCCATACACCAAGTATGCATACTATGTTTGTCTATGATCTTCACTTTGTGAATTAGATCAATTGAACATAACTCCAATGATCCTCTTTCACAGTCCCTAATCCTTACTGCAAATGCAAGAATTCCAAATTCATGCCATTTACTGAAATCTGTTAGATTCTAAACTTATATGCATTGATCCTCTTGTAATGATTATGCATAGAGTCAGAAAGACTTGACAACAACCATTACAGAGCATTCCAAGGAGATCAACTCCTTGGAAACATCCTTCTTGCATTAAGTTTCCTAATCTTACACAGATTGAATAATTTCTAACTTTGAAACATTTCCATATTCCATTTTGACTATCACTTCTGAATAAGAGTTGCCTCCTTACAGATTATGTCAATATGGTCCTTCCAGAATTAACACTATACTTCCAACTGTCCTTGAGCAACCAATCTTTGGTAAACCTTAGATTGTCCTCGACAATTGCTTAATCCTTTTAGTCATATCCAGTTCTAGACCTTTTCCGTTCTTAATGCCCCAGGCATTTGGAAAATTTTAGAAAGGATAAATATAGCACATGTAATCGATCCTATATCCGAAGCATATGGGACACAAGTCATGATGTCTCACATAAAGACTAAAGCAGTCTTTTGCTATAACATTTCCATTTCTATTTGCCGAGTTCTCATAATTCAGATTATGAAAAGGGATGCCGTAATCATAATCGAATTTTAGAACGCAAATAATGGACCCATATATAGAATTTCCTTATGTTGAGTCATTCCAACATGAAATTCATATATATATCCTTGACTAAATACGACTTGAAACCTCAATCTAAGCTTTTAGAATTGAAATGAAGTATAATTTCCTCTCCCTTAATTATAGCAAAACAACTTTTTCAACCCCTGTAGCCTCACGAATTGAAACTTTTGTTTTCTATAATTAACATTGCTAACTTGCAATCTTTATCATAATTATCATGCTTCCACTAACATGATGATTATTAGCATAACACTCATGCTCCCACTAGCTTTGACATGTAATCAGAAATCAGCTGGACTTCTAGAAATCAATACTTTATTGACTTTCTTACCAAAGTTCAGATTTCTGATACTAGATTCCTTTGATAAAACTTTATCAATATCATACACCTTATCTTAGATAGCTCACAGGTGTGTCTAAACAATTTTAAGAACTATGAAAAGAGATGCCGTAATCATAGTCTCGATTGTTTAGACCTTTACCACTTCTCACAAGTCCATGTTAGTGTGCTGGTTAACCACACACGCTCCACTAACGACTTTGAGAATGCAAATATCATAATTGCTATCTAGCTAAAATCTACTTAGTGAAAGTGTTTCCTCACCATCATTTTCATGAATCGGAGAGAAACCTTATGACACTTAGATTTTATGGTGTATGAGTTCCTATCCATATGAATTTTGTCAAAAGCATAATCACAAGACAAGGTTACTGACAAATCCACACTTATATGGATTAAACTTGTGCAATCTTAAATTCTTGCCATTTGGCAGCTCAAGGGCCTGCCATTGCTTCCAAGTAGCTGTGCAACCAATTGAGAACTCTCAGAACTCCTATGCAAAGCCAACTTGAATAGGCACAGACATGTCGACACGATAGGTTATAAACCTCAAGTCGTGTGCTAGTGAAGAACTTCAGGTTTTATTCTTGATTAGTTCTTGAGACTTTCAAGACCTTTAAGACTCCCACTGTCCTCTTAACATATAAGACTTTCTTGTCAGATATTCAAGAGATAGTGTGGATTCTAATCAAGACAAACACTTCACACAATTGGCCTTAGTTGGTCTTTGTTTTATCCAAAACATCACAACTTACCGATTTCAAATGTACAAGAGTAGAAAACTTTTACTCTTACATTTGACAAGTGTTTTAAACCTTCTTTCAGACATGTCACTCAAGTTACAATCTTAGAGTATAACTCTAAGAATTGTTTTTGGAACGAAGTATAAATCATCTTCTTGATTTAACCACTTCAACAATTCATAGCTCCTCTTCTTAGCTACCAGAATGCACTTAGAGGATGAATTGTGATAAGGTCTCTTAATCATTAAGATGATTATATAACATGATACTAAAGTACTCTCCCATCTTTTCAGATTTGAGAAACTTTTATCTTTCTACCTAAGTTGATTCTTCTTATTCGCTCTGCCATACATTGAAACCTTTTCCAATGTCTCAGAATTACACTTAAGCTTGTAAGTATAACCATATTTACTGAATTTTAGTAAATAATGACGAATAGTCTTAACGATTATTTGTGGTGGGCTTGATCAGTGCACAAGAATGTGTACTCGATCCTTTACTTGACTCACACATCCATGTGAACAAGTAGTTAGTCTTAATTTTTCCAATGCTTGAAAGTTCTTATTCATCATGCTATACAACTTGCATGATTCCAAGTTTCTATCCAACTAAAACTTAGGTGATGAGAATCTTTTCTTATTTGGTAAATTTAGACACTACCACAAATGAAAGAATCAAATTCATATTTCCACTCTTGCTCTTAATGGAATCTTATAAGCAACAAAAGTTTTCACAAATGCCATTGTAAGGATATTTTAAAATAAATAAAATCAAATTTTTTTTTTCTTTTATTTTAAAACTTTGCGGAAAAACTATCCTTATAATGCAAAAGCACATGAAAACTTTGTTGTTATTTATTCCTAAGCAATATATCATAACTCTTAAGAAGTAGCTCAAGAATCCGATCTTCAAACTATGCGATAGAAATCCATCTATGCCATCAGATTCAACATATTCTTTCTTTAAGTTTCTTCACTTTTTCTTTGATTCTTAAAACATCAACATGTGACCCAGTCACATCATGTATCAAGAATCTCAGAATAGAAACTTAGCAGAGTTAGATAGTGGACTTTACCCGAAGTAGAGTCAAACTTATTGACTTTAATATCCTTAGGTAAATTTGGCAGCTTCGCAACCAATGCCCCTTTCTTTGGCAATAGACTCTTGATAATGGGACTATCTCAGACTTAGCCGTTCTCTTTACCATTTGGTCAACCGAGTTAACTATGGCCGATCCCTTTCCATTGGGAAGAGAGAGCTTTACTGGATATCCAATGTCATCATTGTCAATGTCCATAAAGTTTTAGGAAGTTGATCTTAGCAAATAGATAAGATCATTAAGGGTCTTGTCATAGTCTGTTTCATAGGAGTCCCAAAGGAACTCACTATGTGACTTAGAAAATAGTTGAGTCACCAACTTTCTCAAGACTTTGACACCCAACTCTCCCGGCTTGTCAATATCTGACTACATCTCCAAGATGTGATCAAATATAGACCTTTGCTTGAGTGATCTTAAACTTTTCAGGAACTTGTGGGTTAGGGAGAATAATTGGAGAAGGTGAAAGAAGTATGATTTCCATGGGACATCATCTTTATTTAGGAAAGCTTGTTTCAAGAGATTTGGGAAGATCATCTTTTGGGAGATATTCAAGAGAGTTGATTTAAAGTCCTTAATATAACACCCAATATGAAATATTAAGGCTAGGACCCAACAACCTATTTATAACTGGAAGAGGGATGCCGTAATCCAAGTTATAAAATAGTTGAAGGTAGGTAAATGACGATTTACCAATTTCCACCATGAAAAACGAAATATAATTAAGTTTTAATTGGATTTGAAATTCCTAGATCTTTTGAGATACATTGAACTTTCAATGACATGTTTGAATCTCGATTGTGCCCTCTCAAGTTTGTGACTGGGATGCCGAGGATCACAAACAAGGTGTGAATAACCATGCAAATTGACTTGGTACCCTTAACTTTATCACCTAATCGATGTGTCGGTTAACCACACACGCTCCACCGATCTATAATAGAGTCAAGTTACCCTTTGCCACTCTTACTAGTCCTTATTAGTGTGCCGGTTAACCACACACGCTCCACTAATGACTTGGTAAGGTACAAAGTGTAATTTCATGGGTTAGCACCTTTTCAGATTTTCCTAAGTAACTAAGATTGGGAATGTACAAGTGTTTAGTTACTTAGTATTTATCATTAATACTTTTAATGAAGAGAGAATTATAGTCCTTTCCTACCCGTTCGACTAACGACCCTCCACCAGTCAAGGAAGCGGTGGGTGAGAGTGGACACCCATTAAACTGCCATTTTATAGGCAGTAACCTTATACCCCCCTTATAGACCGACTTCATGAATGAGGCCTACTAACGGTAAGATTGACTTTATCTTATACATATCTATATAATTAAAATTATAATAATAGTATAAGGGTTTGAATTTTAACTTTTAAAATTCTAAGGGCTAACTTGGAATTAAAGTATTCATAAGAGAAAACTTTTCAAATTCCAAAACTTGAGGGCAAGTTTTGAAACTATTCAAAACTAATTAATTCCATAACTTATGTGTTTAAATTAGTTTTAATTAAAAAACTCTTCAAGTTCTATAACTTGAGGACAAGTTATGGAAGACTTTAAACTAATAAAAGAATGTAACTTTTCTTTATTTTGTAATTTATGGAATTAATTAAGGTTACACATTTTATTACTTAATGAAGTGACTCTTGAACCTCCATAACTTGAGGACAAGACTCTTCATTTTTGTAACCATTACCAACTTTTATGAGTTTTATGAAACTTAAATGTGACTTTTCATATAATTTGAGGACAAGTTACAAAAACACATTTTAGAATCAACTCTTAGATTAAAATGGATTGAAAACACATAATCAATTAACCTTTCTATTAATCTAAGCAACTCATAAGAACAAGATAATTTAATCAAACTTTTTCATGTAATTAGCCTAATCACTAAACTAATACAAAACATGAATCTATTGACAATTATCTTTGAAATTGGATTAGTATGAACATTACCACATCAAAAACAGGATTATAGGTTCAAAAACAGCTTATGGTAATGTTCCTAGTCCATTTCTAGCCAAAAAACTCGAAGATATGCTGTCAGGGGCTCCTACTCGTCGAGTGTATCAACCTACTCGTCGAGTAGGATGATTTTCTTCATGGACTCGACGAGTTCATCAGTGGACTCGGCGAGTCCAGTGCCCAGAATGCCCGAAATTCGACTTTTTCAGCATTTTTCAGCAATTTGCATCAAGTATAATTGAAAACAAACCTGGGCTCTGATACCACTGATGGGTTTTGAGCATTCTAACACTCCTAAGTGTACATGCAACCCTAAATACCTTGGATCTATGTTTTCTCTATTATACATGCAAATATGATTATCCAAGGTATTATCCTAACTAGCATACCAAAACATTGATACTAGGATACTAAAATAGATAGAATACATACCTTGTTGTTGTTGCTTGACTCCATGAAGCTTGAGAGCCTAGTGCCCCAAGTGTGACACCTCAAATGGTTCACACAACATCATGAACTCTTGGAATAACCATGAGAAGAAGACATACATGTTCAAATCGGCTAGCCCTCAAAATATGTATCACTAGTGCCAATTTCTTGAACTAAAGGGGTTCTTATATAGTGTGGCTATTAGGGTTACACCATGTAACTCATGACTTTACCCATTCATTATGCTCCATGGGTTTTAACCTCCATGGAGTATCCATGGATCACCACATGGGTTAAACCCAACATAATTAAAGGAATCTTGGATCATAAGCCCACATATATAAGAATGAATGATTTACACAATCAATCCCCATATATTTAATTAGTCTCTTTTTGATCACTAAATTAAGTCCAAATTAATTCTTGATCAATACTAATTAAATAACATGATTTCATATTAATATATTAGAACTTATAATATATTAATATGTCACAAAATGTCTTTTCCTCATAAACGGTCTATCCAAATGTTCCGATGCCATGCAACCCAAATGGACCATGCCGAGTCGGGTCAAGTACATACCAATTATAGTTATGGACTTAGACACTAATCCAACATTAGGCTCATCCAGATTTACCAGTGTGTTATCACTGATAAGTGTCTCACCTTCTGCAGTAATATGAAAACCATAATAATGCTCAGGTGCATTCCTAACTCTGGTGGAACGCCTCAGAAGTATAGATTCTTCAGTCGGCTCAACAGGAGTTTCCTCTTCAGGTTGAGGGCTAGGGTTTGATGTTCCTTCACCACTTGACTCTTGAATTTCCTCAAGGTCAATTTGCCTCCCACTGTCTCCTTGGCTCATGAATTCTCTCTCTCGAAAGAATCCTCTTCTTGCTACAAAGACCACATTATCACTGGGTCTGTAGAAGATGTAACCAAAGGATTTCCGTGGGTAGCCGATGAAAATACACCTTTCGCTTCGGGGTTCGAGCTTATCGTGAGTTTCGCGTCTCACGAAAGCCTCGCAACCCCAAATCTTGATGTGGTCTAGATTGGGAACTTTTCCATTCCACACCTCGTGAGGTGTTTTGGCAACCTTCTTTGTAGGGACTAGATTAAGGATATGGGCGACAGTCTCTAAGGCATACCCCCAAAATGAGATTGGTAGCGAAGCTCGACTCATCATGGAACGAACCATGTCCAATAAGGTCCGATTGCGCCTCTCAGCTACACCATTCAACTGTGGTGTCCTAGGAGGTGTCAATTGTGAGACAATCCCACATTCCTTAAGATAGTCAAGGAACTCAGTACTAAGATACTCACCACCACGATCGGATCGAAGTATCTTAATGTTCCTGCCCAACTGATTCTCCACTTCTTGCTTAAACTCTTTGAATTTCTCAAAGGTTTCTGACTTATGCTTGATTAGGTAGACATATCCATATCTACTAAAATCATCAGTAAAAGTCACATAGAACCGATTAGCATCTCTTGTGGCGGTTCTGAAGGGTCCACACACATCCGTGTGTATGAGGTCCAACAAACCTTCACCCCTAGCACAAGTGCCAGTAAAAGGTGACTTTGTCATTTTACCAAGAAAACAAGATTCACAACTATCATCTGACTTTAGGTCAAATGACTCCATGACTCCATCCTTTTGGAGTTGGCCTATGCGTTTCTTGCTTACATGTCCAAGATGACAATGCCATAAGGATGCTTTATCTAAGCTAGTGGAAGAGTTAATACACAATACATTATTTCCTAGACTATCTACAACAGATACAGTTTCATACACGCCATCACAAGGTAATGCTTTAAAATAAAGAACATTATTAAAGAAAGCATCAATACTACCATTATTATTATCAAAATAAAAGGTAAAACCTTGTTTATACAATGCATGAAAGGAAATAACATTTCTTGCCATTTCTGGCGAATAATAACATTTATTCAAATCTAATGTAAACCCACTATTTAGCACTAAGGAATAAACTCCTATCTTGGTGACAGGTGAAGCTTTCCTGTTTCCCATGATCAAGTTTATCTTTCCCTGCTCCACATTATCACTTCTTTTTAGTCCCTGCAAATCACAACATATGTGAATACCACAACCTGTATCAAGGACCCAAGACTTAGAATGAGGTGAGTTATTAGATAATATAGTGTATATACCTGCATGGTTGGGTTTTACTTTCCCATCCTTCAAATCTTGCTGGTACTTTGGGCAGTTTCGCTTCCAGTGCGACTTTTCATGGCAATAGAAGCATTCAGCCTCATTAGGGTTAGCAGAAGGAGTGACAAAACCTTTCTTGGTTTTGCTTGAAGAGGAGCCTTCAAAGGTCTTACCCTTGGTACCCTTAGAAGGGTTCTTTCTCTTCTTCCCTTTGCCATGCCCGATTGCCAAGACATTGGCCGCAGTTGGAGTAGGAGTAGGAGTAGTAACAACCGACTTTCCCTTTAGACCACTTTCGGCGGTCTTCAAGAGTCCTTGAAGTTTGTTGAGGGTGACTTCTTCCTTGTTCATGTGATATGTCATGCGGAATTGATCATAACACGATGGCAAGGAGTGAAAAATGATGTCTATTGCTAACTCCTCAGGGAAGTTCACATTCAGCTTCAGTAAACGGTCCACATACCTTTGCATTTTCTGCATGTGGCCCGTGATGGGTTCACCATCCTTCATTCGGGTTGTTATCATGGAGGAGATTATTTCATATCACTCTTGACGAGCACTTTGATGGTAGCGGTCCATCAAGTCCTGGTGCATCTCAAAAGGATAATAGTCCTCATAGGACTTTTGGAGCTCGGCTGTCATGGTGGCCATCATGATGCATGCCACTTTTGTAGCATCTCTTTCATGTACCTCATATTCAGCAAGCTCTTCAGGAGTAGCAGTTGGCTCGGGTACCTTCAACTCCTTGTCGAGAACATATTCTTTGTTCTCATACCGAGTGACCATCCTGATGTTTCTGATCCAATCTGTAAAGTTGGACCCATCAAAGATGACTCTCCCACAAAGATTCATGAGAGAGAATAAGCTAGTAGGGTTTGAGCCAGAAGCATTGTTATTGGAAGACATCTAAAAAGAAGAGGGAATAGATTAGATTAGATATAGAGATAGTCCTTAGCAAAACACCCAAATGTAATATTAAGTCTAGGACCCAACACAATATTTTATAACTTAGAAGAGGGATGCCGTAATCTAAGCTATAAAGTATTTGAAGGTAGGTGAATGACGATTCACCAATTTCCACCATGAAAAACGAAATATTTAATTAGGTTTTAATTGGTTTAGAAACTCCTAGATTGTTTGAGATTCATTGAACTTTCTTCAATGGCATGTTTCAATCTCGAGTGTGCCTTTCAAGTTTTGTGACTGGGATGCCGAGGATCACAAAACAAGGTGTGAAGTAACCATGCAAATTACTTGGTACCCTTAATGTATTACCCCTCAATCGATGTGCCGGTTAACCACACACGCTCCATCGATACTATGATAAACATTAAGTCACCCTTTACCTACCTTGTTAAGTTCAAGTTAGTGTGCCGGTTAACCACACACGCTCCACTAACGACTTAAACAAAGTGTAAAGTGTAATTTCATGGATTAGCACCTTATTCACATTTTCCTAAAATAACTAAGATTGGGAATTCAATAAAGTTTAGTTACTTTAGTATTATCATTATACTTTTAATGAGAATTTATAAGACCTTGTCCTACCTGTTCGGCTAACGACCCTCCATCGATCAAGGAAGCGGTGGGTGAGAGTGGACACCCATTAAGTTGCCATTTTATAGGCAACAACCTTATACCCCCCTTATAGACCGGCTTCGTAAATGAGGCGTACTAGCGGTAAGACGACTTGATCTTATACATATATAAATATTATTAAACTTATAATATTATAAAGTATAAGGGTTGAATTTTAACTTTTAAAATTCTAGGGGTTGGAACTAAAGTTTTTAATATGACTTTACATGTTCCAAAACTTGAGGGCAAGTTTTGTAAACTTTCAAAACTTTTCATTTCTCATAACTTATGAGTTAATGGTTATTAAAATGAAGACTCTTCATTTTTGTAACCTATGTGTTCTTTTAATGGTTATTTATAAATGTGACTTTTGGTTATCCATAACTTAAGAATTAGTTATGGACTCCATTAAAACACATAAAGATCAAGAATTAATCTAATCAATTATTATCACATAATTTCTATGATCTTCTAAACTCATATGTTTATGAATGTTCATATCAAAAATTTCAAGAATCGTAAGTACATATACAAAACTTGAAATTTTGATACGAGCTTTTGAACAAAACTTCGATTTTCAAGTTTTTTTTTTTTTTTTTTTTTTTTTTTTTTTTTTTTGCATCAAGTATCAAATAAACAAACCAGGCTCTGATACCACTGATGGGATTTGAGCATTCTAACACTCCTATGGTGTACATGCAACCCTAGAAACCTTGGATCTATGTTTGACTAAGATATATGCAAATAATTATTTTTCCAAGGTTCTTATCCTAACTAGCATGGCATGGGATACTTGAATCAAATAAAACTAGTAGAATTACTTACCTTGTAGTAGTAGTTGATTGCTTGGAGTTTGAGAGCCTAGCACCAATAATGTGGATGCCTCAAATGGAAGTCACAAATCACCACAAACTTGGAAACTTGAGAGAATAGTCACAAACTTCTTGAAATCGGCCCTCTTGGTTTACACACATCAACTAGTATTATTTCAAGAACCAAAGCCTCCTTTATATAGTGTGGTGGATTAGGGTTACATCCATCTAAACCCTAATACCCATGTCTCTTCATTTCCATGAGATCCATGGGTTAAAGCTCCATGGAGTATCCATGGACTTTCCATGCAAGCCTAGCCCATTCCAAATAAGCATTAGCCCACACTATATAAATACAAGAGCCCATATTTAATTAGTCATACTTTTGATCTCTAAATTAATTCTAAATTAATTATAGATCAATACTAATTAAATAATATGATTTTATATTAATATATTAGGACTTATAATATATTAATAAATCATAACTTATACTATTCTCAAACGATTATCCATAAATTGTTCGGGTGAAGTGCAACCCAAATGGACCATGCCGGGTCGGGTCAAGTACATACCAAATATAGTTATGGACTTAGACACTATATCCAACAGTTTTGAGCTCAAAGTCTCATGCATGCACGTAAAGTTTGTAACTTTACGTGCTAGAACGATTAAAGGAGCCTAGATCTATCTTTTGGTCAAGTGTTGTACATCAGAAATCGAGGATTTTGGGTGTGGACGTTATCGACTCGGCGAGTCCGTTCTTGGGACTCGACGAGTCCAAGGCTTTGAGTCCCATTTCTGTTGAGGGTCAAAAGGACTCAGTTGGGCGTTAGAAAGGTTGTAACAGTACAGAAAGAGTGACCTAACGTACTGGACTTAATTTTAGACCTGGAGTTCATGGGACTCGACGAGTGCAAGAACAGACTCGGCGAGTCCAAGGCAATCTCCTTATGTTTGAAGATGAACTCAACGAGTTGTTCATACATCTCGGCGAGTCAAGGTCAAGACATGTTCAGCAGTTGAAGGTGAACTCGACGAGTGTTCAAACGACTCGGCGAGTCGGTTGAAGGTTCATTGATGTTCGTAAGGAAGGGGAACTCGTCGAGTCATTGCTAAACTCGACGAGTCGAGTCGTGGATAAGGACGAGTAAAAGGAAGGGACTCGACGAGTTGACGGCCCAACTCGGCGAGTCGGGTCAACTGGAAGTTGACTTTGACTTGGACTTGGTTGGGGGTAAAATGGTTATTTTACCCTAAGACTAGATATCAGTTTCTAACAGAGTGTTTGTGGGGATTATAGCCGGAGGATTTTCGGAGCAGCAGCGGACGGAGGTTTCCCGCACAGATTATCAGCAGCTTCTTGTACGAGGTGAGTTACCTTCCAGTAGGAGTGGGTCTAAGGCCACAATGCCGGCCCACCAAAGAGGAGTATTTAGGAGATGATTGTCTTTGTGATAATTATCTTGGTTTGGTTACATGCTTTGGTCATGAGTTTTATTTGTATGATATGTTACGTGTATGGTAGGGATTGGTTTCCCTGGTAGCGGTCCTTAGGACTGAAGGGTAGGTCAGTTCCCGGATATGCCTGACTGTATGTTTATATCTTGTTGCTGTATGCTAGTGGTAGGGGGGTGGAATAGTCCCCAGTTACCGGTTGAAAGATACCGATGAGGATTACCGGTTGAAAGATACCGATGATGGTTACCGGTTGAAAGATACCGATGATGCTTACCGGTTGAAAGATACCGATGATGATTACCGGTTGAAAGATACCGATGATGATTACCGGTTGAAAGATACCGACGATGATTACCGGTTGAAAGATACTGAGGATATTGTATGGTATATGGTATGATGGGGGAGCTCACTAAGCTTTGTGCTTACGGTTTTAGTTTTGGTTTCAGGTACCTCTTCGTCTAAGGGGAAGGAGCCGGCGGCGTAGCATCGCATCACACACACACACACACGATTTCCGCATGGAGTTTCTGGGATTGTACTCTGATATGTTATTATTTTATGACTTGGATTTTTAGGCATGGATCATTGTTTTATGGGATGATGTGTTTTCACGGTATTTATTGTGAATGTTTTTATGTTTCAATTAAGTAAAAAGAAATTTTTGGACTCGAAAATTGGGACGTTACAAGTTGGTATCAGAGCCCTGGTTTGAGGGATTCGGACACACCCTCGGGGGTGTCTGGACTCAAACTGAGGTGCTAAAAGGTTTTTACAAGGAAAATGGTTTTCTAAAATCTAAATGAAAGGATTTTAAGAAAGACGAAGTGTGTGATGCATGCGACCGGCCGGGCTCAAGTAAGTTTTCCCCAAGATACCCATACTTGATATGTTATGCTATATGGTTTTGATTCAGAAAACTGCATGCTAGAATAGGACTAAGGATCTAGGAGGATGCCTTGTGTGCCTGATATATGATTCTGAGAATTGCATGCTAGTTAGGGCTAAGGATCTAGGAGGATGCCTTATATGCATGTTGTATGAGCTGTATGCTAGGACTGTTTAGTCAGCAGTAGGATGGCCTGTGTAGGTTATGCCTGATTTGGTTACCCAATGCACGAATGCTGCTTGCTTTGTGCTATGGGGGTTCTGGCCATCTTCAACTAGCTAAGGAACGGATATGTAACAGTATCCGCAAGTTAGTTAGGGGGAAGTGGTGAGGACTCCTAGTGCAGCTGATGGCGGAGGGTAGGTCAGAAAGTGCCCTAGGAAAGCCTAGGACGAGGTCAGTGAAAAGGGTATCGGGAAAAGGGACTTGGTGAAGTCGACACAATTCTTGAGGAAAGTACGGGTAGATGTGGAAGGTAGTATGGGCCCGTACTACTGAAAGCAGAGGACCCGTACTCGAATCAAGGAGGGCCTAGATGGAACCTGGAAATTTGGAAAGTGTGCGAGACCTCCGAGAGTATATGTGACCCTGACATTCGTACGTTTATTTTCAGAATGGTGGTCATGCGACATGGAGCAGGAGGTTCAGGATCTGGGTCAGGGTCGGGCTCGGGCGCAGGATCCGAGCATGTGGATGATGGGTTACGCGAGTTCATCGCGTCCGAGATCACGAGGGGTATCCTTGATGCGACGCCGGTTATCTTTGGGTCGATCAAGGAAGGGATCATTGAGCTGATGGAGGATCGTCTCAGGGCATTCAGGAGTGACATGGCGGCCAGCCAGTCAGGATCGCGCACACTGTCCTTCAAGGACTTTCGAGGGAGCGGTGCGCCAGATTTCCATGGGGCGAAGGACCCCATTGCTGCCAGACGATGGATTGCAGACATTGAGTGTGCACAATTGACTAGCTTCTGCCCCGAGGGGTCGAAGGTGAGGTATGCAGCAGGATGCTTGAGAGACAGGGCCAGAGATTGGTGGGAGTCGGTTGGTGACTCTCTGGGAGCCACGGATGTTGAGGCTATGACATGGCCGGATTTTGTGACCCGGTTCAGGGCGGAGTTTGCGCCAGCTGTGGAGCTTCAGCAGCTGGCCAGGGAGTTCTTGGACATGAGACAGACTATAGAGACTGTGGCGGAGATCACCGCCATGTTCCGGGAGAGGGCATTGCTGGTGCCCCAGTATGCGGGTGATGAGGACATGAGGAGGACCCGCTACCATGATATGTTACGAGCTGACATCCGGGAGCATGTCAGTTTCCCAGCTTGCCCTACCCTGGATTCCATGATTGCCAGGGCTAGGGATAGGGAGATTGATTTGAAGCACATCCGGAAGAGGAAGGCAGCAGAGGGGCTGGCGACGGGGGCTTCGGGGAAGAAGCCCAAGGGATCCGATGGTAGCCGAAAGGCCAGTCAGGGCGGGACCGCTGTGGGAAATGCGGTCGATCACAAGAGGGAGCTTGTCGCACTGGGCTGGGTTCAGGCTGCTATAAGTGTGGCAAGGTTGGGCATTTTGGCAGAGATTGCACTGCCCCTACTCCTGCGATTCAGACATCAGACCTGATTTGCTTTCATTGCAACCAGAAGGGCCATAAAAAGGCCAATTGCCCTAAATTGACAGCAGCAGCGGCACCGGCAGTGGCGCCGACTCCAGCGACAGCACGGGTTGTGGATGGCCGGAAGGCCAAGTTGGAGGCTCCAGTGGTTCGGAGCCGAGCGTTTCAGCTGACAGCCGAGGAGGCACGCGCTGCACCCGATGTGGTGACGGGTATGACTTCTTGTTTATGCTTTTATGATATGCTGCTGTAATGTTGAACGTTATGTATGCGCCCTGGTTAGGATCGTTCCATGTGAACGGTATTCCAGTTCAGGTATTGTTTGATTCGGGTGCTACCCGATCGTTTGTCTCTCTTGCGCTTAGCAAGACGTTTCCGGAGTCTTCGGGCATGTTGGATTGCCCTCTAGAGGTCGAGATTGCAGACGACCGGTCGGTACGAGCGTCAGAGCTCTACCGGGATTGTGTTTTGAGGATGTTCGAGGAACGTTACCTGGTGGACCTGGTTCCCATACCTTTGCGGGGGAACAAGGTTATTATTGGTATGGATTGGCTGAGCCCCAATGGGGCAGTGATTGACTGCGCGCAGCAGTCAGTACGGATTAGGACCCCAAGTGGGGGAGAGCTGGTGGTTCAGGGCGAAGGGCCACAGCGAGGACCAGCTTTATGTTCGGCAGCGAGGGCTAGACGCTACCTCCAGCAGGGTTGCGCAGGTTATGTCGCCTATGTTTGTTGGATTAATGTCTAAGTCCATAACTATATTTGGTATGTACTTGACTCGACCCGGCATGGTCCATTTGGGTTGCACTTCACCGGCACAATTTATATGGATAGTCTTTTGAGAATAGTATATTTATGATTTATATTAATATATTACAAGTTCTAATATATTAATATGGAATCATATTATTTAATTAGTATTGATCAAGAATTAATTTAGAATTAATTAAGTGATCAAAAAGAACTAATTAAATATGGACTCTTATATATATGGAATGGGCCAAGTTCTTTTAGGTTGGGCTAAGCTTTCATGGATGGTCCATGGAGCTTTTAACCCATGGATCCTATGTAAATGAAAGGTCATGGGTATTAGGGTTTACATGGATGTAATCCTAATCCTCCATAATATATAAAGGGGTCCTTAGCTCACAAAATTGGCACAAGTGTGTGAAAATAAGAGTGGGTCGATTTTAGTGTGCATACATATTCTCTCAAGTTCTTCCAAGGTGTTTTGGTGATTTGTGATTCCATTTGAGGCTTCCACACTATTGGGGCTAAGCTCTTAAAGCTTGAAGACATCAAGCTACATCAAAAGGTATGTCATATAACTAGAACTTTGTAGTATAGGTGCTTCATAATATGCTAGTTAGGATGAAACCTTGGAATAGTTAATATTTTCATGTATAATAGAGAAAACATAGATCCAAGGTTTATAGGGTTGCATGTACACCATAGGAGTGTTAGAATGCTCAAAACCCAACAGTGGTATCAGAGCCATGGGTTGTTTTCTGTTATATTGATGCAAATGTTTTATTTTCAAGTTGAAAAAAAAGGAAAAAAAACATGACGTTTGTCAAATTTTAAGATAATTACTTGTTTTTGTGAAAAACTAATTATTTGTAAAATTTGAATCATTTGCTATATGAGTTGAATTAGGTCAAATTTAGTAAAAGATAAAATGATATGATTATTTTATTAGTTTTAAAAGTTTGATCTAAAGAGTTTTTTGAAACCTCCATAAGTTATGGATATGAAAAGGTTTTTAAAAAAATTGATTCAAAGTTTTTTATGGAGTTACAAAACTTGGTCTTAATGTTTTAAAGAATTCCATAACTTGTTCTTAAGTTATGGAACATGAAAAGTTTCATCATAAAACAAGTATTTAACTCCATAAGTTATGGAATCCAAAAGTTTTCAAGAGTTACAAAACTTGCCCTCAAGTTTTGGAATTTGGAAATAGTTTTTTATGATAAAAAAAAGAATTTAATTCTAAAACTCTTGGGTTCATAACTTAAACAATTAATTAAATGGTTTTAATTTTGAATTTAATAATTGGAATTATGATGTTTTTATTGAATAATTCAATTAACTCTTATGGACTTTATTAATAGATAATTAAAGTGTTTAATTAAAAGAGAATTAATAATTCCATAATGACATGATTTAAATTTAATTAAATTAAGAGTATAGTTTAATTAATAGATTAAACCACCAACTATTTTAAATGTCTAAAATACACCCTTATACTATTATAATATTAAAAGTTTAATATATTATATGTATAAGAGCAAGTCGTCTTACCATTAGTAGGCCTCATTCACGAAGCCGGTCTATAAGGGGGGTATAAGGTTGCTGCCTATAAAATGGCAGTTTAATGGGTGTCCACTCTCACTCACCGCTTCCTTGACCGGTGGAGGGTCGTTAGCCGAACAGGTAGGACAAGGACTATAATTCTCCCTTCATTATAAGTATAATGATAAATACTAAGTAACTAAACACTTATAAATTCCCAATCTTAGTTACTTAGGAAAATGTGAATAAGGTGCTAATCCATGAAATTACACTTTGCACTTTGTTTAAGCTGTTAGTGGAGCGTGTGTGGTTAACCGGCACACTAACCTGGACTTAACAAGGTAGGCAAAGGGTAACTTAATGTTTATCATAGTATCGTTGGAGCGTGTGTGGTTAACCGACACATCGATTGAGGGGTAAATATTAAGGGTACCAAGTATATTTGCATGGTTACTTCACACCTTGTTTTGTGATCCTCGGCATCCCAGTCACAAAACCTGAAGGGCACACTCGAGATTGAAACATGCCATTGAAAAGTTCAATGAATCTAAAAAGATCTAGGAGTTTCAAATCCAAGTAAAAAACCTAATTAAATTATTTCGTTTTTCATGGTGGAAATTGGTAAATTGTCATTTACCTACCTTCAACTATTTTATAACTCGGATTACGACATCCCTCTTCCAGTTATAAATAGGTTGTTGGATCCTAGCCTTAATATTTCATATTGGGTGTTATATTAAGGACTTTAAATTAACTATCTTGAATATCTCCCAAAAAATGTCGAGTTCAGACATCTATGATCTTCCCAAATCTCTTGGAACTTTACTTCCTCCACCTCCTCCAATTATTCTCCCTAACCCACAAGTTCAAGGTCACTCAAGCCCTAATGGCAAGCAAGGTCTATGTGTGATCACATCTTAGAGATGAAGTCACATATTGACAAGCCAGGAGAGTTGGGTTTCAAAGTCTTGAGAAAGTTGGATGTTCAATCACTTTCTAAGTCACATAGTGAGTTCCTTTAGGACTACTATGATACAGACTATGACATGAACCTTAATGATCATATCTATTTGCTTGGTGTGCTGAATCAACAATGATTTGGAACGATAGTGAAACAAATTTGATTAGAAGATCAACTTCCCAAAAACTTTATGGACAGTGACAATGGTGACACTGGAAATCCAGAAAAAGCATTCTCTTCCCAATGGAAAGGGATTGGCCATGGTCAACCGTGTTGACCAAATGGTAAAGAGAAAGGCTAAGTCTGAGATAGTCCCATTACCAAAGGGTCCATATGTTTATTTTGCCAAAGGAAGGGGCGTTGATTGCAAAGCTGCCAAATTTACCTAAGGATGTTAAAGTCAATAAGTTTGACTCTACATCAGGTAGAGCCCATTATCTAACTCTGTTAAGTTCTATTCTGAGATCCTCATTACATGATGTGACTGGGTCACATGTTGATGTTTTAAGAATCAAAGAATAGAGAGAAATCTTAAAGGAAGTATATGCTGATTCTGATCGCGAAGGTGGATTTCGATCGCATCAGAATTTTGAGCAGTTGCTTAAGAAGTTATGATATATTGCTAAGGAATAGATAACAATAATTTTCCATGTGGATTGTAAGGATAAGTTTTTCCGCAAAGTTTTAAAATAAAAGAAAATTGTTTAATTTTGTTTATTTGAAGTATCCTTACAATGGCATTTGTGGAAAATTGTTGCTTATATGATTCCACTGACAGCAATATTGGAAAATGGATTTGATTCTTTCATTTGTGGTAGTGTCTAAATTTACCAAATCAGGAAAGTTCCTCATCGCCCAAGTTTCAATTGGACCGAAACTTGGAATCATGCAAGTTGAATAGTATGATGAATGAGAACTTTCAAGCATTGGAAAATCAAGACTAATTACTTGTTCACATGGATGTGTGAGTCAAGTGAAGGACTAAAGGGATCGAGTACACATTCTTGTGCACTGGTCATGTCCACCATAAAGCTCGTTAAGACTATTTGATTTACTAAAGTTTAGTAAATATGGTTATACTTACAAGTTTAAGTATAATTCTGAAACATTGGAAAAGTCTCAATGTATGGCAGAACGAATGGGAAGAATCAAATTAGGCAGAAAGATAAAAGTTTCTCAAATCTGAAAAGATGGGAGAGTACTTTAGTATCATGTTTGTGATCATCTTAATGATTTAGAAATCATATCACAATTAGTCCTCTAAAGGTCATCTTAGTGCATTCTTATGACTAAGAAGAGGAGTCATGAATTGTTGAAATGGTTAGATCAGGAAGATGAGTCATACTTCGTTCCAAAACAATTCTTAGAGTCATACTCCAAGATTGTAACTTGAGTGACATATCTTAAAGAAAGGTTTAAAACACTTGTCAAATGTAAGAGTAAAAGTGTCCTACTCTTGTACATTTGAAATTGGTAAGTTGTGATGTTTTGGATAAAACAAAGACCAACTAAGGCCAATTGTGTGAAGTGTTTGTTTTGATAAAGAATCCGCACTATCTCTTGAATATTTGGCAAGATAGTCTTATATGTCAAGAGGATAGTGGGAGTCTTAAAGATCCTAAAAAGAATTTCAAGAACTAATCAAGAATAAAACCTGAGGTTCTTCACTAGCACACGACTTGAGGTTTATAACCTATCGTGTTGACATATTCTGTGCCCATTCCAGTTAAAGTTGGCTTTGCATAGGAGTTCTGAAAGTTCTCAATTGGTTGCATAACAACTTGGAAGCAATGGCAGGCCCTGTACTGCCAGGTGTCAAGAAGTTAAGATTGCATAAGTTCAGTCCATATGAGTTTGGATTTGTCATTATCCTTGTCTTGTGACTATGGTTTTGACGATTCACGTGGATAAGAACACATACACCATAAAATATAAGGGTCATAAGGTTTCTCTTCGATTCATGAACATGATGGTGAGGAAACACTTCCACCAAGTAGATTTGAAGCAGATGGCAAAAGGTCTAAACAATTGAGACTATGATTACGGCATCCCTTTTCATAGTTCTGAAATTGTTTAGACACACATGCATGCTATCTAAGGAAAGGTGTATGATTTTGATAAAGTTTTATCAAAGCATCTCGTATCAGAAATCTGAACTTTGGTAAGAAAGTCAAGAATATATATATGAATTTCATGTTGGATTGGTTCAACTTAAGGAAATTCTATATATTGTGTTCTCAAAATTCGATTATGATTACGGCATCCCTCTTCATAGTCAAATTTTGAAAACATGGCAAATAAAAATATTGTAGCAAAAGACTGGTCTAGAATCATGTCTTTATGTGAGACATCATGAATCGTGTACCATTTGCTTTGGGTACAGGATCGATTGCATGTGCTATAATATTTGTCATTTCTAAATTTTTCCAAATGCCCAGAGGCATTAAGAAGGGAAAAGGTCTAGAATTGGATATGACTAAAATGATTAAGCAATTGTTGAGGACAATCTGAGGTTTACCAAAGATTGGTTGCTCAGGGACAGTTGGAAGTATAGTGCTAATTTTGGAAGGACCATATTGACATATTCTGAAAAGAGGCATCTCTTATTCAGAAGTGATAGTCAAAATGAGAATATGGAGTTGTCTCCATAGGTGGAAGTTATCTGTGTAAGATTAGGAAACTTAATGCAAGAAGCATGTCCAAAGCAATGTACTTTGAATATGAGACTTAGTTTCCATGGAGTTGATCTCCATTGGAATACCTTATAATGACTGTTGACAAGTCTTTGTGACTTTGTACATATTCATTACAGGAGGGTCAGTGCATATAAGTTTAAAATCTAAACAGATTTCGATAAATGATAGGAATTTGAAATTCTCACATTTTTCGATAAGGATTTGGGAGTGTGAAATTAGAATCAATGAAATTATGTTCAATTGGTTTATTTCACAAAGTAAGGATCATAGACAAACATATAGTGCATACTTGGTGTATGGCAAAGCTATTGTTTAAGAAAAACATAGTGTACATGCTTGGAGCATGGGACAACTAGTGTTTTTAATTCAAGTATAAAGTTGATAAAACCGAAACAATGAATAATGAGTAATCAGTATGGTGATAAATAAAAGTGTTTATTTATATTCATAGGGTTTGATACCATATTTGATTCATTTATTCTTGTGTTTCACTTTGCATGTTTTGACTTCCAGAATAACTAAGTCGCTCTTCCTGAATGATTAAGTTATTCAAACCATCCACAGTCGGTCATATGTTGAAAGTAGATATGAATCAAGACTGTCATGGGTTGGTTTGTAGAGGTCCAAGTTGGTGGACAAAGTGGTGCTACAACACTCATGAGTGCTCATAAGTTCTGAGTATTGGATTCAACCCACGCTCATTTGAATCACTTCATGGATTTTATCACGAGTGATCATGAGACGATAATATCTTATATTCTTAAAACCTAGAGATATGAGTTGTTACTATGAGTTGGTTATACATTGATTGCACGAAAACGCATTGGTTACTCGATGTTATAAAATGTGCCTTTGTGTATGATTTAACAAGTAGTAGAACAAGCCATATGACTCGAAGTTTATCCATTCCTTTTACCTTCGGGATAAAAGCGATATCTGTGGGCCCCTCAATGATTTAGCGATGACACATGTGAGTGCTTGGCCAAGCCAGGACTGATTTGATTTGTTCAATCAGTCAGTCATCATAAATCAAAAATAGGGAAACAACAAATGGACAGAGAGAATGATTATAATCCATGTCTCAGTCCATATGATATCTAGAATGGAGGAATATATGATCCCTTATCTAATGGACAAGTCATTGACAAGGTCAGAGTTCGACAACGGCTTTAAGAGCTACGATTGCCAGTTAGGTTTTGAAGTCATACTCAATAATAGTTTTAGACTTATCCAAGTGGGAGACTGTTGGATTAATGTCTAAGTCCATAACTATATTTGGTATGTACTTGACCCGACCCGGCATGGTCCATTTGGGTTGCACTTCACCGTCACAATTTATATGGATAGTCTTTTGAGAATAGTATATTTATGATTTATATTAATATATTATAAGTTCTAATATATTAATATGGAATCATATTATTTAATTAGTATTGATCAAGAATTAATTTAGAATTAATTAAGTGATCAAAAAGAACTAATTAAATATGGACTCTTATATATATGGAATGGGCCAAGTTCTTTTAGGTTGGGCTAAGCTTTCATGGATGGTCCATGGAGCTTTTAACCCATGGATCCTATGTAAATGAAAGGTCATGGGTATTAGGGTTTACATGGATGTAACCCTAATCCTCCATAATATATAAAGGGGTCATTGGCTCACAAAATTGGCACACGTGTGTGAAAATAAGAGTGGGCCGATTTTAGTGTGCATACATATTCTCTCAAGTTCTTCCAAGGTGTTTTGGTGATTTGTGATTCCATTTGAGGCTCCCACACTATTGGGGCTAAGCTCTTAAAGCTTGAAGACATCAAGCTACATCAAAAGGTATGTCATGTAACTAGAACTTTGTAGTATAGGTGCTTCATAATATGCTAGTTAGGATGAAACCTTGGAATAGTTAATATTTGCATGTATAATAGAGAAAACATAGATCCAAGGTTTATAGGGTTGCATGTACACCATAGGAGTGTTAGAATGCTCCAAACCCAACAATGTTATGGATATCCGGGAGGCAGGTAGGGCGACGGTGGGTGATGTGCCCGTAGTACGAGAGTTTGCGGACGTATTCCCCGAGGAGTTGCCTGGAATACCTCCGGAGCGACAGGTGGAGTTCAGGATCGACCTAGTTCCGGGTGCGGCTCCGGTAGCCAAGGCACCGTATCGGTTGGCTCCTCCTGAGATGCAGGAGTTGTCTACACAACTGCAGGAGCTGTTAGACAAGGGATTCATTAGACCGAGTAGTTCTCCCTGGGGAGCCCCAATTCTGTTTGTGAAGAAGAAGGACGGGTCGCATCGGATGTGTGTAGATTATCGGGAGCTGAATAAGGTAACGGTGAAGAACCGTTACCCACTCCCGAGGATTGATGACCTCTTTGACCAGCTACAGGGAGCATCTTGGTTCTCCAAGATTAATTTGCATTCAGGGTATCATCAGATGAGGGTCAGAGAGGACGATGTGCAGAAGACGGCGTTTCGGACGCGTTATGGTCACTATGAGTTTGTGGCGATGCCTTTCGGGCTCACCAACTCTCCTGCCGCGTTCATGGATCTCATGAACCGTGTGTGCAGACCGATGTTGGATCGGTCTATGATAGTATTCATCGATGACATCTTGGTTTACTCTAAGACGCGAGAGCAGCATGAGGAGCATCTGCGAGAGATTTTGGAGACTTTGAGGAGGGAGAGATTGTATGCTAAGTTCTCCAAGTGTGAGTTCTGGTTGCGCGAGGTGCAGTTTCTTGGGCACCTTCTCAACCCGAACGGGATTTCGGTAGATCCGGCCAAAGTGGAGGAAGTGATGATTTGGGAGGTTCCGAGGTCTCCATCTGAGATTCGGAGCTTTCTGGGATTGGCAGGCTACTATCGGAGATTCATTCAGGACTTCTCCAAGATAGTCGTGCCCCTGAACAGGCTGACGAGGAAAGCCGTGGTCTTTCGCTGGGGGCTTGAGCAGCAGGCCGCATTCGAGACACTGAGACAGAGATTGTGCGAGGCGCCAATCTTAGCCTTGCCAGAGGGCATGGAGGATTTCGTCGTGTACTGAGATGCGTCCATCTCCGGTTTGGGCACAATATTGATGTAGAGGGGGCATGTCATTGCTTACGCTTCGAGGCAGCTGAAGCCTCACGAGGCGAACTACCCGACACATGATTTGGAGCTGGGGGCTGTTGTGTTCGCCCTCAAGATTTGGCGTCATTACCTCTATGGGGTTCCTTGTATGATTTACACGGACCACAAGAGCCTGAGGTATCTCATGGACCAGCCAAATCTAAATATGAGGCAGCATCGGTGGCTTGATGTGGTAAAGGATTATGACTGTGAGATCCTCTACCACCAGTGGAAGGCCAATATGGTGGCCGACACGCTTAGCCGCAAGGCAGCGCCGATCAGGGATATCTGTCTGAGGATGACAGTGGTGACTCCGCTGTTGGAACAGATTCGGGAGGCCCAGCAGGAGGCCAGGAAGGAGGAACATCGGAAGAGCGAGCAGATTGTGGGGCAGGTTTCCTCCTTCGACTATGATAGCCGAGGGTTATTGACTCTTCACCGTAGGGTGTGGGTCCCTTATCATGGAGGCGTACGCCAGATCCTGATGGAGGAGGCACACAAATCCAGATTTTCTATCCATCCCGGAGCAACGAAGATGTATAGAGATGTTCGTCCTGACTATTGGTGGCCCTGCATGAAGCGGGATGTAGCATGGTACGTGGAGCGGTGTTTGACCTGCAGGAAGGTCAAGGCCGAGCACCAGAGGCCACACGACAAGATGCAGCCGTTGGATATTCCGCTGTGGAAATGGGAGGACATTACGATGGATTTTATCACAAAGCTTCCCAGGACCGCGCGGGGAGTGGATTCGATTTGGGTCATCATCGATCGATTGACCAAGAGCGCCCATTTTATCCCGATCCAGGAAAGTATTTCGGCCGAAAGGTTGGCCGATATCTATATCAGGGAGGTAGTGGCGCGGCACGGGGTACCAGTTTCGGTGATTTCAGACATGGATGTGCGGTTCACTTCCAGGTTTTGGAAGAAGTTTCATGACAAGCTGGGTACTCGTCTGCATTTTAGCACCGCCTTTCACCCGCAGGCGGATGGTCAGAGCGAGCGGACCATCCAGACATTAGAGGATATGCTGCGGGCATGTGTTTTAGACTTCAGAGGTAGCTGGGATACCTACCTTCCGTTGGCGGAGTTCTCGTATAATAATAGCTATCATGCGAGTATTGACCGTCCTCCCTTCGAGATGTTATACAGGAGGAAGTGCAGAACCCCGATATGTTGGGGTGAGGTTGGCCAGAGGGTCATGGGGAGCACCGAAGTGGTGCTCAAGACGACAGAGAGGATTCAGCAAGTTCGGAGCAGGCTTCAGACCGCTCAGAGTCGGCAGAAAAGTTATGCCGACAAGCGCTGATCGGACCTGGAGTTTCAGGTCGGGGATATGGTTCTCCTGAAGGTGTCGCCATGGAAGGGCGTCATCCGATTCAGGAAGCGGGGCAAGTTGGGTCCCAGGTATATTGGACCCTTCATGTTTATAGCCCGGGTGGGCAAGGTGGCTTATAGGTTGGATCTGCCAGCCGAACTCAGTCAGATCCACAACACTTTCCACATCTCTCAGCTGCGGAAGTGCCTAGTGGACGACTCAGCAGTAGTACCCTTAGAGGATATTCAGGTCGATGACAGCCTGAATTACATTGAGGGACCTGTAACAATCCTTGACCGGAAGTCGAAGGATCTGAGGAACAAGAGGGTTGAGCTGGTAAAGGTGCAATGGCAGCACCGGAAGGGCTCGAAATGGACTTGGGAGCCGGTGGATGAGATGATGGAGCATTGCCCAGAGCTGTTCCAGGATCGAGCAGCAGACTTCGAGGATGAAGTCTAAAATAAGTGGGGGGAGATTTGTAGCACATGGTTCTTGGTATGTATTTTTATTTAAGTATTTTGCATTTTTGGCCTTGGACTCGGCGAGTTGAAGGACCAACTCGCCGAGTAGAAGCAGGATGAGACGCGGGATTTAAGTGATGGACTCGTCGAGTCGGGTCCCGGACTCGACGAGTAGGCTCTGTCTGGACAAAACCCTAATCTGAGGGTTTGCACCCTATTTAAACAACATTATACAGCCTCCATCACCCCTTTATGCTCCCAGAAACCCCCCATAGCAAACCCTAAGTGTTTTGGTGCAAGATTTAAGGCTTTTGAGTGATTCTTGTGGGTTTTGACCTCAAGGAAGAAGGAAGAGCATAGAAGGATCAAGAGGGAACTGAAGGATTCGAGTTTGGTTCATCATTTGCAGTCTTTGAGAGGTAGAAAGTCTGTACCTTGCTCTTTCATTTGATAGATCCCTTTTTGGGGAGATTTAGGGCTTTTTAAGCCATATGAGGTAGTCAACCATGATTGTAAACATGGTTGGGGTAAAGACGTCGGATCTAGCACTTGGGGAGAGTCACAAGGCAGATTTGGGTTGCTTTTGCACCCAAGGAAGGCCCCATGCAACACTAGAGCTTATTTTATGTCCTTTTGAGCTCAAAGTCCCATGCATGCACATAAAGTTTGTAACTTTACGTGCTAGAACGATTAAAGGAGCCTAGATCTATCTTTTGGTCAAGTGTTGTACATCAGAAATCGAGGATTTTGGGTGTGGACGTTATCGACTCGGCGAGTCCGTTCTTGGGACTCGACGAGTCCAAGGCTTTGAGTCCCATTTTTGTTGAGGGTCAAAAGGACTCAGTTGGGCGTTAGAAAGGTTGTAACAGTACAGAAAGAGTGACCTAACGCACTGGACTTAATTTTAGACATGGAGTTCATGGGACTCGACGAGTGCAAGAACAGACTCGGCGAGTCCAAGGCAATCTCCTTATGTTTGAAGATGAACTCGACGAGTTGTTCATACAAGTCGGCGAGTCAAGGTCAGGACGTGTTCATCAGTTGAAGGTGAACTCGACGAGTGTTCATACGACTCGGCGAGTTGGTTGAAGGTTCATTGATGTTCGTAAGGAAGGGGAACTCGTCGAGTCATTGCTAAACTCGACGAGTCGAGTCGTGGATAAGGACGAGTAAAAGGAAGGGACTCGACGAGTTGACGGCCCAACTCGGCGAGTCGGGTCAACTGGAAGTTGACTTTGACTTGGACTTGGTTGGGGGTAAAATGGTCATTTTACCCTAAGACTAGATATCAGTTTCTAACAGAGTGTTTGTGGGGATTATAGCCGGAGGATTTCCGGAGCAGCAGCGGACGGAGGTTTCCCGCACAGATTATCAGCAGCTTCTTGTACGAGGTGAGTTACCTTCCAGTAGGGGTGGGTCTAAGGCCACAATGCCGGCCCACCAAAGAGGAGTATTTAGGAGATGATTGTCTTTGTGATAATTATCTTGGTTTGGTTACATGCTTTGGTCATGAGTTTTATTTGTATGATATGTTACGTGTATGGTAGGGATTGGTTTCCCTGGTAGCGGTCCTTAGGACCGAAGGGTAGGTCAGTTCCCGGATATGCCTGACTGTATGTTTATATCTTGTTGCTGTATGCTAGTGGTAGGGGGTGGAATAGTCCCCAGTTACCGGTTGAAAGATACCGATGAGGATTACCTGTTGAAAGATACCGATGATGGTTACCGGTTGAAAGAAACCGATGATGCTTACCGGTTGAAAGATACCGATGATGATTACCGGTTGAAAGATACCGATGAGGATTACCGGTTGAAAGATACCGACGATGATTACCGGTTGAAAGATACCGAGGATATTGTATGGTATGTGGTATGATGGTGGAACTCACTAAGCTTTGTGCTTACGGTTTCAGTTTTGGTTTCAGGTACCTCTTCGTCTAAGGGGAAGGAGCCGGCGGCGTAGGATCGCATCACACACACACACACGATTTCTGCATGGAGTTTCTGGGATTGTACTCTGATATGTTATTATTTTATGACTTGGATTTTTAGACATGGATCATTGTTTTATGGGATGATGTGTTTTCATGGTATTTCTTGTGAATGTTTTTATGTTTCAATTAAGTAAAAAGAAATTTTTGGACTCGAAAATTGGGACGTTACATTCGGGATTTCATTTGGAGCTCTATATTAGGAAGGTTGGTGTGCCTCTTCAGCCTTATCTTTTACATCCGATTTGGAGGCATTCTCTCTGGAGATTTGGAGCACTTTGAAGACCAAAAAACCTTGAAGAACTTCATCTTTTCATCTCTTGATTCTTGTCAAATGTTTGGTACAATCTTATCTAACTTTGTTTTCTTGAGTTTAGCCATGCTTGGCTAAACAAATCTGGGTTGACTTTTGTTGAATCCTTTGAACTTTTGTTGAATATTGAAGAAACCATGAATTTGTATTTGAATCTTTATGAAAATGTTTTGTGTTTTTAACATCTTATCATTGCTTGTATGTTTTTATTCATGAGTTTAAATGTGTTTGTGGTGATTAGTTGGCTAATTTCTTGATTAAGTAAAGGATCTTCAAATTAGAAAGCAACAAGTGACTCTTGTGTTAGTTTTACTTCACACCATCATAAAAACATTTTCTCCAACATGGTAGTGGAAGCTTTTGACTCCTCTTGGATTTGGTGACTTTTTGGTTCTTAATGGTAGTTGACTTTCACTAATTACATGCTTATTGGAATTAGTGACTTTGACTAAGGAAATTGTTATGAGCTTCTCTAACCATTTCAACAACTAAGAAAAGTCTAGGTAATCTCAAGCTCCTTGGATTACTATAGCCAAATTAAGGGTTTAAATCAAGTATTGCACCATTGGATTCTAATGATATGTTCATCAAAAGTCAATGTGAGGAAACCTTAAGTCAACCATCTTTCTCTTATTGATTTCACATCAAATTCTTATTTTTGCCAAATTGTTCATTTAAGTTCTAGTTTAATTCTAGTTTTAATTTAAGTATTTCAAAAAGATCAAAACCCCCATTTTTATTTTATTGTCATTTTACAAGTACTTTTGCAAAGAGATTTTCCATAGAGTTATAAATTCAACCAATCTCTGTGGATCGACCCCTTTACCACTATACACTATTTTAGTGTAAAAGATTTAGGGTTATTTATTTTTGTTGGCCTCGACAACCACCAGGGAGTCATCTACCAAGTGAATATGACGATATTCAGGAGGTAGATGGTTGGCATCATAAGGAGTTCTTCAGCAGCTGATGGCAGAGAAGTGTGAGAACCTAGGGGAGCCTAGTGAGTAATTTGAGTCCTATGAGTATGCTATTTGGGGAAGAGTATGCGCTTGAGGGAGAGCGTGTGTAACGAGATTGGTGATCGAGAGTAATTGAGCAGCTACTTAGGAAATCTGGGGCGATCTGTGTTGAAAGTATGGGTAGATGTGGCAGGTAGTATGGGCCCGTATTACTGAAAGCAGAGGACCCATACTGGAAACATGGAGAATTCCAGAGGTTTTAAGTAGCAGATTGAGAGGAGATGACATGGTTCAGGTACCATGATTCATAACCGATCGAGAGGTGGTCACATGGTTCGAGTACCATGACTCGTGGCGGTTAAGTGTTTCTGGTTTTACCAGTTATCCCGTTGTGATTGATTAGAATGAGATCAGATGTGATAGAGTGTGGGGCCAGAGGGCCATGTTGAACGAGTTTCAATGGATCATACCTTGATAGGGAAATCGAGTTAGTTTCCGAGAGATTTTTGGGTGAGATGTCAATTGGAGTCGCAAGACTCAGGGATGAGTAGAGATGGTGCTTTATGGAGGATTCCGGTCTGAGTGGAGCAATCGGCCGATAGCGGAGACGTCACTTTCTATGAGCAGAGATGTGCTATTTCCATTTCCTGTGAGAAGCAGGAGAGCCATTGAGTTTCCAGTTTCTGAGTTTGAAGGTAAACCCTGTGGGGTAGCAATTGTTGTGATCTTTCACTAGAGTATCTGGGCAGTATGTCTGCCGCAGGGTAATGTTATAGCATGAGAGAGGCATCAGTGGGGACTGAGAGGGTCACAAATATACCCTATTTGAGTATAGTAGGGCATATGCTAACATCCGTGTTGGGCGATCAAGAGAAGTATATCGGAGCGGTGGCCCTCATCGTCTATGATGGATATCGAGTGTGGGAGTAAGGTCTCTGCAATCATGATGATTCTCATGTTGGGACGTTGGTCGAGGAATCAGAAACGAGGTGCGCGATAGTGCATTATTTCCAGATTGAGAGTCAGGACTGTGTCGGGACAGTCAGAGTATCCGGCGGTGTGTCGGTCTGAGGCATTCAAGATGACTGGAGGCAGTCACGTTGGGAGGACTCTTAGGTTTTTTCTGAGATGCAGGATATTTGGAGATGGCTTGGTTCCATCGGGAAGGTCCTTAAGTGATTGCGCAGTACGTTTCAAGAGTCAAGGGTGACATGCCTGGTGAAACAGTCTATGGAGTAGATTGTTGGCATGCCAATTGGTGATGGTTCGAACCCTGAGTGGGGGAGAATCGGGTATTCCATTAAGGGAATCAGCGATCCGTTCAAGTGCGGTTAGAGAAATGGTTATGGAGATCTTCGGTGCGAATACATGAGACCAGGGTTTATTGGTAGTCGAGGCGAGGTACAGAGCAAGATAATGCATGTTATACGCGTTTAGGAAAGGACGAGTGTCTCTACGGCAGGTGGCCGATGGTCGGAGATTTTGTGCTGGTTGGAAATTCTTCAAGGTTGTAATGGTAAATTTGAGGTGGTTGGCTCGAAGGATAGTTTCGGCGGTTGAGAACTTCAGGTTCAACGTATAGGTTGTTATATGCACTTTGGAAAGGGCAGATGTTGATTAGGCAACCAACTTCAGGGTCGGTATGAGTATTCTTGCATGGGTTTTGGAGCAATAGAGGAGGAAGTCTCGGATTGTCGTCGAAATGTTTTGAGTCATTAACGATTCCTCCGTATTTCAAATTGAGAGTTGAAATATTTCGAAGTTACGAGTTGTATGAGAAGAAGATCTGCTGTGAGATTCTGAAAAGAGGCATTGCGGTATCTGAGTATGATGACGTAAATAGGAGGTCAGTGATTGAATAAAGGCATCGTGAGGTCTTGTGATGGTACACTGAGGTATCTGAGTATGATGCCCTAAATTTCGGATCATTTTTGAGACTTGAGTTATGAGATGGCAAGTGGAGCCCCAAGTGACTATGGTTCCAGCGGGAGCCCTTCGGTTATTGTCATCAAATGGGAGTATCCAAGAGTGTGTGAATGATAGCGAGAAAAGTGTTTGGTCACGACGGTTGTCGTCAGGAGTGGTGATGCTTAAACCGGGTGGGTGTATGTATCTATCTATGTTGGACCGTGGAGTATTCGATTGTGAACTCAGTGGGGTGATGACTCGAGATGAGATTATGAGGTGATAAGAGGGTGAATGGATCTGAGTGGGAGTAATCACTTTGGATTATCAGGAAAACCATGGAGTGAGCCCATGGTGAGCCAGCGGGAGGGTGTTGTGATGCTGCGGGGAGTCGTAGTATTCACCAGTTAGCGAGAGAGTGTTGTGATACTGCGGGGGGCCGTAGTATTCATCATTTAGAGAGAGAGTGTTGTGATACTGCGGGGAACCATAGTATTCACCAGTCAGCAAGAGAGTGTTGTGATACTGCGGGGAGCCGTAGTATTCATGATTCAGTGAGAGAGTGACGTAGGCCTGCGGGGAGCCATATTATTCGCTAGTCAGAGCATGACGCATAAGAGTTCTTAGGCTTGGGTAGCCTTATTATTTGATTTTTCATGAGCCTGGTGGTCGGATCAGCGGCGAGACTTTGGTCTCCATATTTGTCGGGAATCGTTATATTCTGAGTCGAGTTGTGATTATACCAATCAAAGGGAATTGGAGAAGTGGTGTACGCGTGGGTTGTGGGTCATGAGTTGAGTGCTTCATTGGGACGAGTGGTTCTAATTCTGTGTCGGACCAGACTCTCGAGTTTGAGTTTGGCTTTGGTGGTGAATTGAGTAGGCGAATAAGATTCCGAGTTTAGAGATGGGTTTCATTATGAGGGGTATTGTGTATCATCTGATGCCTTAGGCCTGAGTGGGCCAGTTCGTTGTATGGGAAGGACCGCGAGACGCATGGAACTAATGAGTAGTAGACGACAGAGGTCGAGGGGAAGACGATTTCAGTTGGAATTGTAGTATCCAGTTGGGGTAAAGCGAACTTCGTGACTTGTGTGTCACTATGGGTTGAGATAGTTGTTGTGAGAAGGAAGTCAGTGAAACATTTTGGGGTATGCAATGGGTAACAGTTGGAGGTTCAATTGAGGGGTCGGGAGTTGACCTGGTACTCAGAGTTGAAAGGGATGTATGAGGGGGAGCTGGGGCTTTTGACTGTTAAATGGCAGAGGATACCTCTGAGCAAGCATGATCATTTTTCTTGTGTCTGAGGACAAAGTGTCAAGAGTTCATCGTTCAGATGAGTTTTGTTTGCAGTTCAGTGGATGGGTCTCTGGTGTGATGTGATCGTTTCATTTCTTTGAGTATGATTTGGATTGTTTAATATATCTAGTTTAAGCGATTGGCAACTGATTTTTGGGCAGTGTCTTGGTTTATGTGTGACAACGAGAGAATCGGAGGGGCAGTGAGTTATCGAGGTCTGTTATTCAAGGAGAAAATATCATGGTGATATCTTGAGAGGGCGATCTGGCAGTGAGACAGGCCACTAGAGTTTCCAGAGTCTGGAGAGTCAGAAGGGGGTGTCGTAGTAGCAGAAAGGCCCGTCTTATTTCGGGTTTGGAAGTTCCTATTTGGACTCAGGTGTCCATGGGGAAAGACATCTGGGTGGTATGAGATCCTTTCAGTGGTGCTTTTCGGGTTATTGGGTTCGATCTATGTGTTATTGAGGGGCGATTTCGAGGGTAAAATCAAATTCAAGTGGGGGAGAATTTTAACATCAGGATTTTCAGGTACATTATTATGTATTTTAATCTTGACATTTATGGAGAGACTCGTCGAGTTGAGGGTCCAACTCGCCGAGTCGAGTCGAGCTGCTCGCGTGGAATTAATGAGTGGACTCGACGAGTCAGAGAACCGACTCGCCGAGTAGGTTCTGGGCAGAGAAACCCTAAGTTCCCGGGGTTGGGGCATATATAAGGGAACTTATGCCCAATTTACGCCTCACCAGTTACCCTACACCCCTGAGAGAAAACCCTAATCGCCATTAGAGCTAGAGAGTGAGTGAGGAGCTAATTTGAGTGGTTTTGTGCATCCTTTGAAGGAGATTTGGAGAGCTTGGTGTATTTGATCAAGGAGGGGCTGTAGATCCAGAGTTCTTCAGTGGCAAGCTTCAGTGCAAAGGTAAAAAGCTCCTATCTTGACCCTCCCTTTGTGAGATCTTAGTTTAGGGAGATTTTGAGGGTTTTCTCCCATCCATTCTTGGCAATGAGTTATTTGAGCATATGATGAGGTTGAAACCTCAGATCTGGACTGTAGAAGGACTTGAGAGACCAAAGATCCAAGCTTTATTGAGCTAGAGTCTAGCTTGTGTGCATCTAGCCCTTGTGGGAGCATGTATTAGCATTATGAGTCTTATATGCCATGTTTAAACGTAAAGCTTGCAGCTTTACGTGACAATCGACCCTTAGGATGGTAGATCTAGTGTTTAGAGTGATGGATCTGCCTTAAATCGTCTGAATGAGGAATCTGATCGAAGGGACTCGTCGAGTCCATGGCCTGACTCAACGAGTCGGTGAGGGTTTGTCCCGATGGGTTGATTGTGCGATAACTCGGCGAGTTGGGGGTCAACTTGACGAGTTGAGCTGGACTTTCATGAGACTTCTGAGGAAACGAGGAGACTCGACGAGTCGCAAGAGTGCACTCGACGAGTCGGGTCAAACATGGACTATTGACTTGAGTTTGACTTCTGTTGACTTTGGGGTTTTGGTCAACATGAGTAAGATAGGCCATGGAGGGGTAAAATGGTCTTTTATCCACTTCAAAGAGTTAGAGAGAGAAAGAATAGACTTCGGTTATTTGAGTCGTGAAAAGAGTATTAATTAGAGATATTCATCCTTTGTGTTAGGCGGGGGCTAGTTCGAGATTCGAGTGCGAGGTTATTTGCTCACCTGCTTGCAAGGTGAGTCTTCTCACTATACTTTGCCTAGAGTGGTATCTATGTGTGACCAGAGGGTCTTATGTGTTTATTTGAGTACTGTGATATTACCGCATTATGTTTGTGTGATTTATTCTATGTGTTATTCAGAGTTTATAGAGTTAGGACCAGAGGGTCCATCAGAATTGTGGGACTGGAGGGTCCCACTGAGACACATTGACCGGAGGGTCTTACAGAATTATAGCCTCGAGTGGCTAATGTGTTGTATGTGGTATTTTGGGGAACTCACTAAGATTTGTGCTTACCGTGTTATGTGATATGTGTTTCAGGTACTTTTCATGATATCGGGAAGGCGCCGGCTCGATTGTACACACGATAGAAAGACTTACGTTTGGAGGATCCTGGATTTGTGATAAACAATCATAAAAATAAAATTGTATTAATAAATTGTTAGTCGTGGTTTTGAGGAAAAACGACATGTGTTTTATTGTGTTTGAAATGAAAATTTTGTTTAAAATTTTACGGTGTTACAAAAGGAGGCCGAAGGATTGAAACATTGAAGGATTGTCGGCTGAAGATTACAGCGGCATTTGCGACGTGGTCTTTTGAATGAGGGGCATAATTTTCTATTTGGTATAAAAATTTGTGGATAGATAAAAAAATCATGGAAAAATCAACTCCCATTTTTAAAAAAAAATAGAAGTTTGTTAATTATCGATAATATTTAATTAAATATTTTTTTAACATTTTAGATAATTTGTTATCCGTGATTTATTATTACTTTTAATGTTATCTTTTCAACAATTTAAAGCTGACATGTAGCGCTTTTGAACATTGTTTGCAGACAAAACTACAAGAATGGTCCCTCTGGTTAATTGAAAAATGCGACTGTAACGTCCCAAAATTTAAGACCAAAAATTTCATTTTATAATAATAAAGCCATCCTCCAAAACGTGTTCATAAAACCATCATCCCGAGCCATTTTCCCTTCGATCTGGAAGTACCTGAAACATAAGCTGAAAACTGTAAACACGAAGCTTAGTGATTTCTCCAAAATACCCCATACCATACATGTCAAACATATAATGGGCCATGCCCAACAACCATCGGGCCCCGCCCGAGATCGAGCCCCGCTCGGAACAGATCTGTCAGAACATGAGATAAGCCCCGCCCATCACATTCATCAGGCCCCGCCCGACATTCATATAGATATATAAACACATGCAAGAATCACTAAGATAAATAACATACAATACACTTATCGGGCCTCGCCTGGCATCAGACCTCATCCGATATACATATCACATACTACACATGCAAGAGTCACACAGACAACTAGCATCCTAAACATAATAAATCATGGGTCAGGATTGGTGCCTTCGACCCGACAAGCATAATGAGGAGACTCCGCTCAATCCGATGACAACCAAATACATGTTCGGGACGCTAATCCAGATAATCTCGCACCAACTAACAATAAATACAACCTTAATTAATAATTAAACCAATACCCCAAGATCAAAGGCCCAAACTATATCCATCTTTCTAAAGGGTAAAAGACCATTTTACCCTTCCCATAACTGGTCCAACATCTCATGGCCCAACCCCCAAACGACCTAAGGACCAAATAGAACTTCCCAGGAGTACGCCCCGCGTACTCACCCCCGAAGCACAATGTACAAGTTGTCGATGCATGGTCCAAGCATTACGCTGAGCGCACTCCTATGTACGCACATCGTACTCATCAGAGGCCCAAAATCCATGATAAGCTCTTATTGATTAAGATAAGAACGTCCAAACATAGATCTAACCCTTAAGGGGTGTCTTCACACTTAAAGTTGGCAACTTTACTTCTTTGCATGACTTAATGGGACCTAATCCTTGTTTTTATCCATCTATACATATAATACGATCACCAACTATAGCATGCTCCATCAAAAACCCACAAGATGACACTTTTGCGACTTAATAACCTCAAACAAAGACCAAATATGAGGCTAAAAGGTCCTGGAGTAGCTTCTACTCACAATAACCACAATCTTCGGACCAACCATGCTTATAGCAATTCCCATAACTAGATCGACACTAAAGAACCATAAAGTTTGAAGCTTTATACCTCCAGAAGATAGATCAGGACGCACAAAGTTTGGATCTACAAGTTTCAAGCAATCCAAGACTCCTTGAAGAAGTTCATTCTTCTTAAATGAGCACCAAAACACATGAAATCACCCCACGAACTCAAAAATAACACCGACGGATGATAGGGTTTCGTATATAGGGTTTATTGGGATGGAGGATGAAGGTAGAAGGGTTTGGAGTTGAGTTAAGGTGATTAAATAGGGTCCAAGAACCTAAATTCGAGTTTGCACCTGACTGGAGTACGCCATGCGTACTCCTGGTACGCCTAGCGTACTCAAGGAGGCATCCGCGATCCATCTGCCTAGTACGCCCAGTGTACTCCTATGTACACCCAGCGTACCAGGCTTAGCCCTAATACCATCAAACTTCCGAAGGCCATAACTTCTTCGTTCTAAGTTCAATTTTGACGATATTTATATCCCCAGAAAAGGTGACTAGAAGCTCTACACATTTATCAACTCTCCCTTGCATTAAAGCTTTCCGAACTTAAATCCAAAATTCATAAAAGGTCCGAACTAACAGTTTACATTTATACCCTTGGGCTCCAAAACGCAAACTGAACTCCCGGATCAGCCAATCTACATTATCCCCACCGAAAGGGGCCTAAATATTTCTTTCCCTAAGTCCCAAAGCCTTATGATAACTGATCTTCGTGTCACGACCCCGAATTAGGAAATGATTCGGAACAGGGTGTTACAACTCTCCCCCACTTAAATTAGATTTCGTCCTCGAAATCACTCTTTACTACCCTCCTGGAAACCAAACGCTCCGACCAAAACCTCATAATGATGAACAAATCACTGATCCTTTAACTGTCGAACCAACACCTTACTGTTATAATTTCGAGGCGCCATAACTTGCCCGACCTCCACCCAGGTAGAACCATCCTGAAACACAATCACGAGGACCTCCTACTGCAATCTGAACTGAGAATCATCCTTTTGATCCTAAACCATCCAACTGATACCCTTGGCAGGCAGACTCCTTAACCATGACTTGCTGACGAAAGGCATTTTTACATATATAATGATGACTCCCAAAGCATGTCCTGCCCATTTGTCAACTCGATAAACATAACTCATATTCTGAAATCCAAAAATTTCCACTTGTATTATATCTGAAATCTTCTAATCCCACGTCGACCTTCCACTAAACTGCGATATAAAATCCCCAATCCAACGTTGAGACTGACAATCTCACAGCCGATCCAACCACCAGGCCCCCATTGAGAGTCTAACTGATAAAAGCTACCCTAGCCTAGGCATCACATGAATACCAATCACTGACGACAGATTTTTCCCACTCTAAACGTAATACAATACCTTTCCCCAACCAATCTCCACCAGGTCTCACCCGTACTATCATAACCATACGGGCCTCGCCCATGGGTCTCACTCAGACTTCACCATCGAATGGGCCTCGTCCAAGGGTCTCACCCAATCGAGTGTTGTACATGAGTAACCTCGCCTCGGTTCTAACGATCCTCACCCAACTAAGAGTAATCTTTTGACAATACTGTCCACCTCGACCCGGACATGCACTGATCATTCCTCAGTTCCACGACCACTCCCACAATGGCCTACCTCATTCTGGTGAACGCTACGATCCCATCGCATATTTACAACACTTCCTTGACAACCCATCATCCTTATGTAAGCTACAGCCACCCCGTAGTCTTACAACACTTTCATACTTCCATGGTCTCAACCCATGGTTTTGCTCTCCATCTACCATACCAATCCACAATCAATCATGAGTCAAACCACATTGTTTATATCTAAATCAGATATTCAGGTCATGCTCTGAACCCCAAGGCCTTCATTAGACAAAAACAGGAAGAGAGGCCCTAACACAACCCTCAACCTGGATCCGTCTACGTGTCTACCATACATTAAAATGAATGCACCAACTAGATGTTGAAAATTTCCTGAACTCCCAACCTTACACATCCTCTAACCATACTGCCAATTGAGTTGTCTTTCCTCCCAACTGGGATGGGGTACTCTTCTTGGTTCGCACCTGATCCAATCCCCATAAATCCGAATGATTCTCCCCCACTTGGATTCGACTGCGTTCTTCCAATCCACAAAATTTGATGGATTTCCAGCCCATCTCACATCCTTACAAGTCGAACTGTGGACAACCTGAGCTTACAACAACTGGCATTCCATTACTAGTCACTCTCAACGATCGCAAAAACATTCAAAATTCATATGAATACTTCTCGAGATATCAGCAATCTAATGATTTCAAGACTTCCCATGATACAACACCAAATCTTTAAGTCCTTTATGCTCGACGAACAACTATAACCCTTGATCAGAACGGACGAATCACCAATTCCACAACTCACATGCCGAAGGATCTATTCCAAGTTAGCCAAAGATACCATTCGATTCATGATGACAATCCCAATGACTAAAATAACCCATGTGAACAACACTTTCCTATTACTTAAGAGTAATACTTTACCGCTGCTCAATCCCTATTGGTGGTAGCAGTCGGAAACCTGAGCATTACAACAGCTAGCTTGCCTTAACCAGCCAAACCTAACACTTATATATTCCAAGACCAGATGATCATTCCCAATACCTCAACAAATTTCAATATACTAAGGCACTTCTCGCTGAATCCACTACAAGTCCTTGGCGACTGATCGAATGATGAGGAACAATATCTCAATAAGTACCCAATCCGTTCAACCACTTACTTGTACTTAAATCAATCCCCATGAAACCTGTAATTGACCTCGCTTCGAAGGTAAAAACTTGAAAACTACTGATCTTACGCCCATGACCGAACCAATTCCTAACTACCTCGAGGCCATGAACACCCCTACACATCCTGCATTCAAATCCGACATGCCCACCTTACGGATTCCTTGAATTCTCGATGATACCTACCAAAGATCAGACCGAATGTTGGTCTCCCATGCGGAGTACTCACGCCTCTTCTAAACACGGCGCATGGCATGCAAAATAGCATATGACAACTTCCCGGATAAAATAACTATATTACACATACATGTGCTTCTTTTCTTAGATAATTAGGGTATAACATTTCACACAGAAACTAACAAAGAATTACTAGCATAATGATTAAAACGTGAAAGAGAATAATATGATACATACCTGTAGTGTCTCCGGGTCCTGCTCCCCCTTCCTACAGACGCACTTGCAATGGAACCTGAGCCGCCCCAACCACTAAACGTGGGAAACTTTCCCTGATATGACTAGGCTGATGACAACGATGACACAATTCTACTTCTAGGGTGCATTATTGGCGAAGGTGGCCCTTCCATCCACACCTTCTGCATTTAGACTTGTCGCACACACGTGATGGGTTTGAGCAAAATAAACAATCCTATGTGTGCATGCAACCCTAATATTCTTGGATCTATGTTTTCTCTAACTGAACATATAAGTATTGAACATCAAAAGGAAAAATCTAGGAAGCCTATATTATTTTCGAAATTAACTTCTAGAGTTAGTAAACATACCTTTGATTGTTATATAGTAATAACAATTCAAATCCTTAGTGTTGTTGAAGCTTCGAGAGCAAGCACCACAAATGTCGTGCCTTTAATGGTTCACACCCAACACTAGCAAGAGGATGAGAGAGGAGAGAGGAGGAGAAGACTTGAGAATTTCGGTTATCTTTCTTAGGGTTGGAGTGGCCAAAAATCACATGGTGTAGAGGTCTATTTATAGTGCAGATAGGATGAGCTGGATAACCCTAATTTGAATATAATATTATTAATTCAAATTTGGTAATTATCCACCTCTTTAATTATCTTAGAGGATATTCTAGGAACCCTAAAAATACCCTCCAAAACTGTCCTCTGCCTTTGGAGAAGGTTCTGGAACCCTTTGTTCAACTATTGAACAATTACACTTTAGCCCCTGCACTTTTAATTAATCCTGAAATTAATTCCAAATTAATTTCTGATTAAATATTAATTAAATAATATGACTTCTAATTAATATATTATTTTCATAATACATTAATAAATCATTCATTTCACTTTATTAGTCAAATAATAAATTCATCTTCTCTCTCCAACAGTCATAATGTCTAGTTGCTAGTTTTGAGGGCAACCCAAAAGGATTGTGCTGCTATCAATTTAAGTATATACCAATTATAGTTATGGACTTAGACACCTAATCCAACAGTCTCACTTGGATAAGTTTAATAACTATAGTTCCCAGTATAACTTCAAAAATTGATTAGCAAATTGTAGCTCTCAAAGTTGCTGTCGAACTCTGACTCAGTCAGTTTCGTGTCCTTAGATAAGTGATAAAATATTCCTCCATTATACAAGATATCATATGGACATGATACATGGATTATAATCAATCACTCATCCAATATTTGTTTCCCGATTTCCCGATTTATGACGACTGAAATCAAACTACTAATTGGACACATCAATTCAGTCCAGGCTTGGCTAAGCGCTTAAGATGTCATCATCAAATCATCGAGGGACCCACAAATATCGCTTTTCCCGTTAGGGCAAAAGGAACGGATAAACTTCGACTTATATGCTTGCACTATTCACTCATCAAATCACGCACAACAATACGTTTTATAACATCAAGTTACTGATGTGTTTACGTATTATCAATGCACAACGGACTTGTAAACAACAGCTCATATATCTCAGTTTCAAGAATATAAGATATTATCGTATCAAAATTACTCGTGATAAAATCCATGAAGTAATTCTCTGAGCGTGGGTTTATCCAATACTCAAAATCCCCATTTCCACGTACTCATGAACATTGCAGCAAAACTATTGCTATGTCTAAACCCTTAGACAATCTACAATTCAATTCATGACAGTCTTAATTCGCTACTTACTTCCAAAAGTATGATCGAATGTGGAGTTTTGAATAATCCAATTATTCGGGAAGTAAAACATGGGAAGTGAAACATAATAATAACCTAATTAACTATGGTCTGAAAACTATGGAAAATAAATAAAACTCTTATTATTTAATCACCATATTAATTAGACTTTATTCATTGTATAATGTTTCGAGTAATCAACTAAACACTTGAATTAAACATCAGTCATGCCATGTTATAAACATGCATAATATGCCTCTCTATGGTCCTTCCTTTGTGAACAGATCGATTGGATACTATTCCAACAATGCTAATTTCACAATACCATATTCTTGTCACTACTAGAATTTGTTAGAGTTCAACCTTACATGCAATGATCTTTTGTAATGTCGACGCTTCAAAGTCACAAAAACTTAACCGATGATATCACAAAGTGTTCAATTGAAACTTTGTTACTTAAAACAATTCGAAGGTAACGAAGTATCAAATTCAAGGTACACACCTTTGAAACCTTCCTTGCATTAAAGTTTTTAACTCACATGTAGATTCTAATCATAAACTCCCATTATGGAAACATTTCCATATTACCATATGACTATCAATTCCGAACTAGAGTTACCTCCATTCAGAATTATATCAGTATGTTTCGTCCAAATTAATACTATACTTCCAACTGTCCAAAAGCAACCAATCTTCAATAAACCTCAGAGTGCCCTTGACAGTTGTTTAACAACTTTAGTCACATCCATATCTGAACAAGTGAATATTATAACATATGTAATAAATCCTATATCTGAAGCAATGGGATTCGATACATAATGTCTTACATAAAGGCATGATATCTGATCAGTCTCTTGCTATAATATTTTCATATATATCAAATCTCCTATGTTGAATCATTTCAACACGATGTTCATATATGTCTAAGACTAAGTTTTATTAAACTTTCAATGTAAACTTTTAGATTTGAAATGAAGTATAAATGTCCTTTTTCCTCTTAATTCCCTAAGCATTTGGAAAATCAGAACAAGTGAATATTATAACATATGTAATAAATCCTATATCTGAAGCAATGAGATTCGATACATAATGTCTTACATAAAGGCAAGATATCTGATCAGTCTCTTGCTTTAATATTTCCATATATCAAATCTCCTATGTTGAATCATTTCAACACGATGTTCATATATGTCTAAGACTAAGTTTTATTAAACTTTCAATCTAAACTTTTAGATTTGAAATGAAGTATAAATGCCCTCTCCCCCAAATTTTATTATAGCGAAACAATTCCCAAACATTGCAACCTTAGAAATTGAAAACTTTGTTTCCTATAAACAGTATTGACAACTTGCAACATTAAGCATAACAATTATGCTCTTGCTAGCATAACATTTATGCTCCCACTAGCTTTGACATGTATCTGGAAATCAACTGGACTTCTAGAAATCAATATTTTTTTGAATTTCTTACTAAAGTGTGGATTTCCTGAGATGTGATGCTTCGATAAGTCTTCATCTAGGCTTCTCAAGATTATACACCTTCATTAGATAACATGTGTGTGTTTAAACCCTTTCAGAACTTATAACAATAAGTCCTGAACGTTCAAACAGTTCCTTTCCATTTCTCACAATTCGAACTATGAAAAGGGATGTTATAATCATATTGAAAATTTGAGAATGCAATTACCACAACCATTAACCATAATGATATTTATTAAATCTTTAAAATCTACTAGCGAAAGTTTTTCCTCATAATCATTTTCATGAATTAGAGCGAAACCTTTTTTCACCTAGATTTTGTGGTGTATGTGTTCCCATCCATGTGAATCTATCTTTTCCAACCTACAATCATAAGACAAGGTTTATGACAAATTCAAATTTATCTTTCATGGACTGAACTTTACTTGTTCTTAATTTCTTGCCCTCTGTTAGCATAAGGGCCCACCAGTGCTTCCATGTTGTTTAAGCAGCTCACTTCCATTGACCAATGTACTATTACCGACCAACATGCTCTGCCTTTTGCAGTCAAATAAGAACCATAGAACTCATAAGCATTTCCAACACAACAAGAAGGTGCACAAAAACAAGAATGTGTCAACTTAACACGATAGGTCATCAACCTTAGGTCGTGTGCTAGTGATAACTAAAAGGTTTATTCTCGATTGATTCCTGAAACTTTTCAAGATCAATAAGGCTCCCACTGACTTCTTGACATATAAGTTTTATCTCTTCAAGGAACATTCTTTGACGAGCAAAACAAATATTCAAAAGTTAGTATGGATTCTTGACAAGAAAACACTTCATATAACTGGTCATAGTTTATCCTTTGTTTTAACCACAACATCACAACTACCAATTTCAAATGTGCCAGAGTAAGAGAACATTATCTTTCTGCCTAACATATTCTTCTTATTCGTTCTATTGCACTTTGAAAACTTTTCAAGGTGGTAGAATTATGCTTAATCTTATAAACACAACCATATTTACTGAACCATCACTAAACCATGAAGAATAAACTTATCGTCCTTTGTGGTGGATCTAAATAGTCCACATCAATGTGTACTAGATCCTTTAGTCCTTCACTTGACTCACATAAACATGTGATCAAAGAATTAGTCATGATCTTCCAACGATCAAGGTTCCCATACATCACATAATTCGAATTGTATGACACCAAGTTTCTGTCCAATTTGAAACTTGGGTGATGAAAATTCTTTTTCACTTGGTCGATTATGACATTACCACAAATGATATAATTAAGAATCAAATCCATATTTAACATTGCTAGACATGTAACCATCAATTTTCATAAATGTCATTGTAAGGAAACATAAAGTAAGCGAATTAGATAAATCAAAATTCACTTTTATTAATAATAAGCGGAAAAATTTGGAACTTGTCCTTCCAATGTATAAAGTGAAAACTATGTATCTAGACATTTCCTAAGCAATCTATTATCATTACTCCTAAGCAGTAGCTTCCAAAATCTAATCATCGAACCATGTGACAGAAATCCATCTCTCACGATCAGATTCAACTTACTCTTCTTAATCTTCCTTCTTTCTCTTAGATTTTGCAAAACATACAAATATGACTATCACATCATGTATTAAGAATCTATGAATAAGAAAACAATAATGGAGTTGGATAGTAGATCTACCTGAAGTAGAGTCATACGACTTGACTTTACTATCTCTGCGATCTTTCAGGTAGTCAGGGCAGCTTTGCATCCAATGTCCCTTCAATTGGCAATAGAAACATATGGAACTTTCAGAAATAGCACATGAGACTATCTCAGAACCAGCCTTTCTCTTTACCATATGGTCAAATGGTTTGGCCTTGGTCGATCCCTTTCCATTGGGAAGAGAAACCTTTTTTGGACTACTAATGTTGTCATTGTCAATGTCCATGGGAATTTTGGAGACAGATCCTTCAAACATTTTTTCTTGACTTGTGCTTTTAAGCATTTCTGCTTCAGCAGCAATCAACATATATGTTAGATCAATTAGGGTCACATCGTGGTCCCTCACATAGTAGTCTTTAATGAACCAGATTTATGATTCAGGAAGCTAAAGTAGAACCAAGTCATTGGCTAGCTTCCTTGGGAAAAGGACACCCAACATCCCCAATCTGTCAACTTGCGATTTCATTTTTAGAACATGTGCACACACAGACTTTCCATCTTGATGTTTACATGCCAATAGGGCTTGGGTGAATTCGTATTTCTCAGCTTGAAGGAAACATGACTTAGGGAGAGTCACTGGAGGAGGAGGAGGAATATTTGAAGAAGTATAACCTCCATTCCCACCATTGCTAGAAGAAGGGAACATTCTTTCACCTTGACCAGAATATGGAAGGTCATCTTCAGAATGAAAAATATTTCCTGAAGAACGAGGAAGACCATTGTTGTCTGAACTTGACATCTATAATAGGAGAAAAGAGAATTCAAGTTAGTTGATTTTAATCCTTAATTATTAACCCAAAATTTAAATTAAGACTAGGATCCATATTTTTGATTAAAACTTTGAAGAGGGATGTCGTAATCAAATTCGAATCTATTTTAGGTAGGTAAAGCTTTTACCAATTTCAATATTGTGAAGCTCCTAGATCTTTTGAGATTCATTGAACTATTCAATGGCATGTTTAATCTCGATTATGCTCTCACTTTGTGACTGGGATGTCGCGGATCACAAACGAGATGTGAATAACTGTAACGCTCGCAGATTCGGGCTAATCAATTTAGAGACATTGAGCGTCAAAAATGACTGTTTGATGGAAGATTATTTAGAAGGAGTAATCTTAACCAAGTTATAGTATATGTCACAAGGGTTCCGTACATATAAAGAACGCCGGAATCCGAGTTATAACGAAGAAGTTATGACCTGTCGAAGTTTTACGGCAAAACCGGCACGACAGCGGGAATCGTAAAAAGTGAATTTACGATAAAATACTTTGTAGCCTTAGCGATCTAAATGAAAGTGGTAGTATATGTTAAACCGAGAGTGTGCATAAAAAGAACGTCCAAATCTGACTTCGTATGAGGAAGTTATGATTTTTCTAAAATTTAGCATAGTAGTGCACAACCCGAAATTCGAATTTTAGATCGGTCGATTTTTAACCAAAATAGTCTAAACGAGAATTGAAGATCTTGTTAATAGGAGCTCAACGATAAAAAGACAGTCGAAAACAGAGCTCGAATGCGAAAGATATGGATGAAACTTAGTCCCTACTCTTCAAGCGCGACGAATTCGATGCAGTTTTGTAAATCTGAGATAAAATAAGAATTTGCCGACGTGGTCTAAATGAAAGTTGTATTAATCGTAAATACCAATGCGTGGATGTAAATAACGTCGAGAATAGAGCTCGTATGTTAAAGATATGGACGAAACTTAGTCTCTACTCTTCAAGCGCGGCAAATTCGATACAGTTTTGTAAATCTGAGATAGAATGGGAATCAGGCGACTGAGTCTAAATTAAAGTTGTAGTACTCGTAAATACCAATGCGTGGATATAAAGATCGTAGAAAACGGAGATCGTACGCGGAAGATACGGACGAAACTTAAGGACTACTTTACAATAAAACCCCTATAAATAAAGGGTGAATCCTTCATATTTTTCACACCTTTCTCCCTCTCTTTGTCTCTCTAACTTCTCTCTAATCTCCTTAAACCCCTACCAAGTCTAGGGAACCTCCCTATCATTAGAAGGAAGCCCTGGAGCGCCCGACGGCTCCGAGAAAAAGAGCTTTACGGCTCGGAAATGCTGCTCCAGCGAAGCCCAGTTTTTAATAAAAACCCGCTGTTTCTTCGAAGGAAAATAGAATCGTTAAAAGCGAAGTGCTGCCCGAGTTTGGAGTCATCACTTTAACAAGTGAGTGCATAGTTACTTTCATCTTACACATAGATATGAAGTATTTTATATAAATTACGTGCTATGTGTGTATACTGTCTGAATACTTGCTGTCTATGCTGGATGAAACGTTTTATACATGTTTAGATGATCTAAACTGTATATGTATTTTATATCTACAAAATATGTTGGGTAAAACATGGGTGGATTAGAGGTGAGATAAATGATGAGCGATGAAAGATGAGATAAATGATGAGCGATGAAAGATGAGATGAATGATGAGCGATGATATGTGAGTGAGAAAATATGGTGCGAAGCAATGACCTAAGCTTGAGCCAAAGCGATGATCGGATCTATGGTCTGTTGCCTACCAGATCTGGAAATTTTATGTGCTCAGGTTTCTAAACGTTTAATTACGATATTAGAACTGGCATGTAACTTTTTGGAGTAATAAGGAGGAATATGCGTCTAAATCTTCCTCTATCTATATTCTCATCTCGATACACCGAACGCCTGCTTTGGTGTATAGAATGTCATGATAAGGACTCATAGCAGACTGGGAAAATAGAGGAAATGAGAAGGATTACGATATTGAATGATACCTATCGGAAGATATTTTAAGAGTGATATATTTTCTTTAGAATGCATCTAATAAATAATACGTCTAGTACCGGAGAAGTGCACTTTTGATTAGCAGAAAGAAAGATTTTTGGTATAATCCATGAAGTTATCCCATCATATGGAATTTCCACCACCAACCGAGTTGAAACAGAATTGATGCTTGAAGATACACATGGAGGAAGTCCTAGTAGAGTCTAGGGAAAATTTTATGATTGTTTGGACACATTTTTATGTGTTAAAATTGTGTTGAAGATATTAGTGTTGCGTCATTGGGCCTATGTTATCTAGTCCATTTTGTATAAACGAGTTGGGCCTGTTCACTCGTATTTAATGCTAGGGTTATAGTATATAAGGTGCATGCATGCTACGTATTTAAGTTAAGTCTGATATTATATTTTGTAACCCTAATTAACGCCTCTACAGAAGTAATTCTTGATCGAGTTCTTCTGAGGCGTGACTATTAATCATTCAGCACCAGTTTGATCATATTGTGTTCTTTACCTATTTTAATCTATTCGATCAATAAGGAATTATTCCTATCAATTGGTATCAGAGCAGGAGACTGTGTTCTTTATACGTATCTCTTCTGTTTGAAGAATTTATTAGGGTTTCCGCAAATATTGGATCTGTTAAGAGCCGTCACTGATTTATTGACGTTACTCTGTGATCTCAATATTAACCTAATAAGTGTTTACAGTCTGATTAGTAGCAGGTATTAAAAGATCATTCACCATACAGAACGAAGATTCAAATATCAACTCCTTGAATATCTCAAGCAGCATCAGATCAACCACCAGGATTCCAATTCTCTTTCCTCAAGAATATGAAGTTTGGGCGATGCACTTTGAAGATTATGTTTTGGGTTCAGAAGACAATGGTTATCTCATCTGGGAAGCAATCACTCTAGGTCCGTTTGTTCACATAGAGACCAAAAGAACAATCAAAACCCAGAGAGAATACAACCAGCTGCATCTTGATATGAAGGACGTGCCTCAAGATGAAAAAGACAAACTCATGAGCAACATTAAAGGAATGAGGATCATCAGATTCACATTACAAGCAGATACTTTTCATCTTGTAAGTTCGTATGATACAACGAAGGATATTTGGGATAGGTTGAGATAACTCTATTCTACAGACGCAGATCTAGAACACTCAACTCAAACGCTCTTGTTATCTGAGTTTGGCGAATTCCTCCAAAAGCCTGAAGAAACTCTAAGTGCTACTTTCAATTGATACAATCATATTCTCAGCAAGATGATGAAGCACGGGATTGGACGTGAACTGATTGAGCAAAAGGTCACGTTCATGATCGGACTTCGATCAGAGTGGCAAGCTGTAGTGTCAACTGTTAAGGCACACGAACAGCTCAAGAACTATACTCTTGCCAAACTTGTGGGAATTCTGAAGGCGCGAGAGAGTGAGATAATGAATGAAGCAAAGGTGATGTCTGGGATGGGGTCTCTAGCCTTAGTTGCAAAAGGCAAGACTGTTGCTGATGACGGATCTGATTCGGATCATTCTGAGTACGAGCTCTCAAACGAAGACTTTGCTTTAATGGTATCCAACCCTAAGCGATTTGCTAGGAAGAAGTTTCCCTCAAGCAAAAATAGAAACTGACAGGGAAGCTACAGCTCAGAGAAAGTGAAAGAAGAAAACAAAAGTGGTTCTCAAAAAGAAGAAGAGAAGAAGGAGAAAAAGTTGGTTGGAGACTCTGGATACGATTGCAATTATTGTCATGGTAAAAACCATCTTGCTAAGGAGTGCATGTTGCAAAGGAAAAATGAAAAGAATGAAGAGGAGGATGAGGAGGCCTATCACAAACGAAAGCTAGAAGAGATTTAGAAGAAGAAATCTAACAATAATTCTATGCCTGCTTTTGTTGTACAGGAAAACATGCCTCAAGGAGAGTTCGGAGGAGTGGAAGTCTGGTCAACACACTCAGAAGATGAAGAAGTACGCAAGCCCACACATGGAAGGGCGTTCACTGCGAAACAACAGAATTCTCAATTCTCAGGAAGGTGCTTGATGGTATCTGAAGGTGGATCGCGGATGCAGGAGAATGCAAGTGAGAGTGGAAGAAGCGAAGATAGCTGTTTCGCGATAAAGACTGTTCCAGAACAGATCAACGAATACGAACAGCTGATCAATAAGGTAAATTCCATTCTTGAATCACTTAATATTCCTACATCTAGATACGAAACAGAATTTAATGACTTAAAATTCACCTTTTCAAGTATAAGCAATAGTTTAAAGCAAACTCGGCTATCAAACTCTAACCTAACCGATCAATTGAGCATGGCAACATCCAAAAGTGAGGAGAGAGGTATGTGGATCCAGAAGGTTGAGTCGGATTTATCTAAGTCTAGGGATAAATCTATTTATTTATAGAGAGATAATTTAATGCTTTTGAAACAGCAAAACATCTTTTGTTTAATTGCAAAAAGGCTTTATTTTAATATCACTCAACTGCACCTTGATTGTGAAATCGGTAAGAAAATCCATAACATGATCTTGCCATTTCTCGAATTAAAGGAAGACGAAATAGACACAGATTGTTAAAAATGCGAATCTATCGATTCATCTGAAGAAACTTCTGATGCATACAAAGTCGGTCTTAAACGTATTGAAAATTACATTAAGTCCAAAGACCACAAAAACATGTTGAAACAAATTTTGGATGAGAGTGACAAAAAGCAGATCAAATCTGATACTGTGCATAAATTTAATTCATTGAATGCCAAATTAAGTTCAGAAAGCAAAATAAATGTTGATAGTACTTCTGAATTTGATGAGGATAGTGATATGAGTATAATTTCTGTAGAGGATGAGGTTGACTATTCAGATTTTGTTAAAAGTGAATCTAAACCTGCGAAACCTCTTATTTCAGAAAATTCTGTTGAATTCGCAAGAGTTGTTCAAAACCAACCTGAAATCTTGAAAGAAAAAGCAACTATTTTCCCAAAGGTTCATATAACGCCAAATCAAGTTTTTAAAGTCAATGGGGGTAACAGAAACTCAAACCGTCGAGCTAAAAACCATTATCGCTGAAGACAACAAAGACGGATGTGATGAATTCTTCTGGTAAGTTCCCATAGATAATGCTGACGAAACTGTTGGTTTATCTAAAAGAACTTCTTGGAAAGTCAAAGGAAGATATGTGGCTGAACCTTTAAATAATCGCTCAGCGTTTGAAAAAGGTAGTCCTAGTGGTACCAAGGAGGTTCGTAGCGAACCCAACTCCGTGAAGAAAATCGAACTTGAAATGAGAAAAGCGAATCCTAAGGTGAACATCCATAAGTCGTCAAAGCAACTTGCTGATCAAAAACGACAAAGAAATGACAGATATTGAAGAAATCTCAGTGAAAGAAAGAAATTTTGGCAATCCCATAATTCGGATTATGTTCGCCACGAAAGAAGGAAGAATCCTAAAGCGAAAGCTCATTCACGAGTAAACTCTAATCAGTGTGTGCACTGTTGTTCTCATAGTCCAAGGGACTCTCAGCAAAAAGGGACTCCACAACCCTTCTTCGCAAAGTAACCAATGGAGAAACCAAAGCCTTGTCTCTCTAAATCCATGCAGTCAGCACATAATAACATCAAAGGCAAGGGAAAGCTGTTTTTAGAATCGAAAGCTCTAACTAAGAAAGCTAACGCGAATCCCAAGGAAGCTGAAATGAAGCCCGTCAAGAATCAAGTCCATAACAAGAATAAAACTTTTGATTCCATAGAAACTAACTCAAAAGATAACAAAATCAAAGTTTTCACCGTCAAACGCAAAGATGAAACCACTCTTATAAAACGAACATATATGGTTAATCTTAATATTACTTTTCCTAGTTGTGTGAAAGGCTCAGAAGGACCCAAGAAACTTTGGGTTGCTAAATTTGCTTAATTGTTGCAGGTTATTTGTGATGAACAGTTCGACACTGAATGGTACATCGACAATGGCTGTTCTCATCACATGACATGAAGGAAGGAGGAGCTGCGAGAGTTCAGGTCTCTCAAGGATGGCGGCAATGTAAAATACGGAAATAATTCACATGGCAGAATAAAAGGCTACATCATGATAACAAATGGAGAATTTTCTATTCGTAAAGTAGCTTATGTTGAAGGCTTGCAGCACAACCTTATCAGTGTCTCGCAGTTGGTCGTGGGAACAGGATTGAAAGTGTCCTTTGATGACGAAGGTTAAGAAATTATTGAACAGAAATCCAAAAAACGTTCTTCTAAAATCAGTACGAAAGGGTGAAATGTTTCCACTGAATCTGAACCCGATACGAGGAAAGCCTGCCATTTGCCTGCTTACGAAAGCTCACTTAGACGAAAGCTGGTTATGGCATAGACGTCTTTCGCACTTAAACTTCAAAGACATCAACAAGCTTGTTCTTGGTGATCATGTGTGAGGACTTCCTCTATTGAAATTCGACAAGGATCATTTATGTGCCACTTGTGAGATGGGAAAGCAAAGTAGAAAAAGTCATCCAACTATGGTGAACATGAAAGTTATCAAACCTTTGGAACTTCTACACATCGACCTTTGCGGTCCTTCTGCTATTGAAAGCGTTGGTGGTAGTAAGTATATGCTAGTAATTGTTGATGATTTTTTTCGTTTCACTTGGGTGTTCTTTCTTAGATAGAAATCTGATGCAACCCCAAAGCTCAAGGATTTCATCAAGCAGATTGAAGTTCAACTGCGAAAGCTGGTTCGCAGTTACAATGGGCTTGAATTCAAAAACCGAGTGTTTGAAGAATTTATTGCTTAAAAGGGAGTCACACACAATTTCTCTGCTCCTTACACTCCACAACAGATCGGCGTAGTTGAAAGACGCAACCGTTCCTTGTGTGAAGCTGCACGAACCCTGTTATCGTTCGCATGTCTGGCACTCTATTTCTGGGCTGATGCGATAGCTGCCGCTTGTTTTACCCAAAATAGATCCATCCTAAATAAGCGATTCTCAATCACTCCTTATGAAATCATAAATAATCGCAAACCAAACGTTAAGTTTTTCCATGTTTTTGGCTCCAGATGTGGAACAAGTTCGACGTGAAAGCTGACGAAGGTATATTTTTGGGATATTCAAAGGCATATTGGGTTCTCAACAAACGCTCAAAGAAAATGGAAGAAACCTACTATGTTACGTTTGACGACAGGTATTTAAAGCAAATTCAGTCGACCAAAAGTCAAATCAAAGAAATCTTTCCTAAACCAAGTCCAACCGTTATTCCTGTGTCCAACCTTTATGAAGAATTCATGTTATTCTTCGATGAACCTGCGAAAGCCATCTCATCGGAAGCGAAAGCATTGGATAATAAAGTCGACGAACTTAAGAAAATTATCGATGATGCTGCAAAAGACTTACCTCAAGCCTTCTACTGCGAATGACCCTCAAGACACAAGCACTCATTTCCAGGGGGAGGATTCTGGGTCTAACACTCAATTCCAGGGGGAGGGTTTGACATCATCCATTTCTACTAAGTCTCCTTCTGATGGAGATAAATCCCCACCCACTTTGACCCATGAACCTCCATTCGTAGGTGATGATTCATTTCCTGAAGTCAACGAGTTTGCTTCATTCGAGGGAGAGAATAATGAAGCGAATGATGACTCAGACGCTAAATCAGTTCAATCTGAATTTGAGGAAGTCAATGCTGAGCTGAATCCATCCTTAGATCCAAATTACCCTCCTATGACCAAATGGACAAAAGATCACCCAAAAGCTCAAGTTCTTGGTGAATCCTCTGAAGGTGTCCATACTCGTTCACAACTGAAAGCGAAACAAATTGCATTATTCTCCAAAGTAGAATTTTGTATGTTTAATTCGTTCGTATCCAAGATTGAACCCAAAACCTACAACTCTGATCTTGATCACTCCGATTGAGTGCAACCAATGTAAGATGAACTCAATGAGTTTGAGCGAAACAAAGTTTGGAGATTGATTCCAACTCCTCCAGATGCATCGGTTGTTGGTTTAAAATGGGTGTTTCGGAATAAAATGGATAAAGAAGGAAACATGATCCGAAACAAAGCTAGACTGGTGGTCAAAGGTTACTGCCAGGAAGAAGGGATTGACTACGAAGAGACTTTCGCACCCGTTGCAATATTGGAATCCGTTTGCATCTTCTTGGCATATGCAGCACACAAAAACTTTGAAGTTTTTTAAACGGATGTGAAGTGTGCATTCTTAGATGGCGAATTGGAAAAGACCGTTTATGTGGAGCAACCGCCTGCGTTTATAAATGAAAAATATCCCAACCACTGTTACATTCTTGACAAAGTGGTTTACGGTCTAAAGCAAGCTCCAAGAGCCTGGTATGAAACACTTACTCGTTTTCTTAAAATGTCCAAATTCAAGCAAGGTTCGGTTGACCCAACCTTCTTTCGCAAGAAAGAGGGTGACCACTTGATGATCGTACAAATTTATGTCGATGACATCATCGTCGGATCTACTAATCCCAGCCTAACAGCTGAGTTCCGAAAGCTGATGGAGACTAAATTTGAAATGAGCTCAATGGGTCCAATTAACTTTTTTCTTGGACTAAACATTAGACAGGGACCGGAAGGAATTTTCATCAATGAGGAGGCTTACACAAAAACCCTACTCGCTAAGTTTGGAATGTTGGGAGACTCAAAGACGAAGGTTCCAATGGCATTCGGAACGAAACTGACTCCTTCACTGGATAAACTAGCTGCTGATATGACCCTTTATCTTCAGATGATTGGTTCTCTCATGTATCTAACAGCTAGTAGACCAGATATCATGTTTTCAGTTTGTTATTGTGCTAGGTTCCAAGCAAATCCATGCGAACCTCATATGGTGGCTGTCAAGAATATTTTCCGTTATTTAAAACGAACATCATCTCTTGGAATTTGGTATCCTGCGAACTCAGGTTTCTTTGTACAAGCATTTTCAGATGCTAATTTAGGAGGCTTCTGTTTAGATAGAAAAAGCACAACTGGTGGATGTCAATTTCTCGATGGTAAGCTGGTGCGTTGGTAATCAAAGAAACAAACATGCATTTCGTTGTCAACAGCTGAGGCTGAATACATAGCTGCAACTTCGTGCACATCTCAAGTCATTTGGATTCACAACCCAGTGCAACACTAAAAAATGAAACACATAGCACTGAGGTATCACTTTATCAAGGATCGTGTGGAAGATGGCAATGTTGAGATTCATTTCGTAAGATCAGCTGATTAATTGGCTGACATATTCACCAAGGCCCTACCTAAAGCAACATTTAATAGAATCCTTCAAGGGTTGGGAATGATGGAAGCTGCTTCAGTACCAAATCCACTATCGCATTCATAAAATCTTCACTGCGAATCGGTGCGAACGTTCTCAGGCTTTCGCAGTCCACTGTTCATTACCAGTTTGTTTTATCAATGTGAATCAATGCGAACGTTCTCAGTAGTTCGCAGGGTACTGTTCATTTGTGGTTTGGTATTTCACATATCCTTTTGTATATTTTGTGTATTTTTGCTTATCTCTATGTTTAAATTGCTTATCTTATCTCTGTTTTCAAAATTGCTTATCACTGCGAATCGGTGCGAACGTTCGCAGCCTTCCGCAGTCCACTATTCATTAACAATCTATTTTTACCTTCTTTTTCTTATTTTCAGAAAAACTCCAAAAGCCAAAAATAATTTATTTGCTTTATTTTATTGCTTTTCAGAAACATCAAAATCACAAAAATAGTTTTACTTTTTGTTCATTTTCTTTGCAAACCAAGATCATAAACAAAGACATTCGCAACGTCTATCTACTTGTGTGATGGGGCAGGTATGACTCTCGTTACTTATGTATTAGCTAAGTGTCCCTAGAAGCATGCTGCTGCATGTTGACCTAAGCCTCAACGACTCGACTGTGACGCCTTAATGAATTGGTATCACCAATCAATTCTTCCCAATCAGGCTGCGAATTCACATTAGTCATGAGCTACCTTACTCTTCTCGCATTAAGTTAAGAGTTATTTGCATGGTCACATTTGCATTGCAAAGGTACTTTCGCTCTCTTGTAACCATCTACTCTCTTCTCCATCACTTTTGCATTCATCCATGTAACCCTTGAGACTCTCAGAAATTACCACTGAGGTTTATGGTTATACAAACATCTGTGTTAATGATCTTAGTTTCGTTCTACCACGAACTGAGTGAAACCCAAAATTCAATGCTCACGATGAATTGGCGGTGAACAATCAAATGTTCTAGTTTTCACCCAAGGATTAACGAAACCACTTTCGTGGGAGGTACCATGAAATCTCTTTTTTATCTTTTGAGCGATCTTTATGCAATTGTCTAACACCAAGACTTTTCTACCCAAAAGATCCAGTTTTTTTTTTTGGGATTTCAATTTTTGTTCCAAGTCAATGACAATAAATTCCCAACCTACTCGTTTAACTGACTACACTGGTCACACGAGTACCTTTTCCAACTTTCGCACTTATGTCAAGTTCGTAGTTTGGTTAACGGATAAACCACCTTTACAAGCCTTCAACAAAAGATGCCTTTCAGTGTTTCTCATCAAACAACAAGGAACCAAACAGACACTTCTTAGTCTCTCTTGACTATGAAGAAAGAGATCTTTGCCTGGGATCAATAGTTTAATGTCACATGTAGACATCACAACATCCCTCATATAAACTTTATATTATTTCTTTTTCTTTGACACTCTTGCATGAAGATCCTTGTGATTTTCAAAAGTCTTGTTCGTTGTTACATTTAACTTTCAGGTTCGCAGTCATATGTATTCAACGTGATTTCTTTACTGCGAAAGAAGATGGGCTGACGCGGTAAATTTTCAAAAGATCAGAATTCAAACGGACGCGTGAAAATTTGAACGTACAGCTATTCTTACGCTGAGTGACGCAAGCCTCTGACTTGTCATAGCTGTCAAATCGCGCTTTTCCAGGCGATGGTTCAGTACTCGAGATAATCTCTCCGGATTTCTCTCACCAAATCCAATCGTATAAAAGGATTTTGACGGTTCATTATTTCGTTACCATTTTCAAATTCTCTCAAATATCTCTGGTAATATAAAAGCTCTCTACTGTTCATTTTCTTCTTCAAAGCTTCATCAATGGCGGCTTCATCTGAGAATCAGTCTGTTGACGATCAAACTGCTCATTCAACTCTTCTTTCAGTGAAGCAACATCAAAATCTCATCATCAATTTGGATCCGTTAAATATGATGCCTTTCTTCTACCTCTGATTGAGTGCCTAAAATATTCTCCTCTTACCATTGCTATGTCTCAAGTTGAGAATGTTCCTCTCTCGATTCTCTCCAAAGCATATACCACTGCCAACTATGTCAAGGACGAGCAACGAATTTACTTCGACATCGATAATCACACTACCTTGATTTCCAAGACCCGGTTCTGCAATCTGCAAGGGCTCCCACAATCTAACAATCTGATCAATCTGGAAACAATCCCCAACGCAGCCATCTTGGAAATGTTCTATCAAATGGGGTGCAAGGAAACACTCACTGCTGTATCCAAGTTCAAGAAACCCAATCTTCCACCAACTTGGAACGCCCTTTTCACCATCTTGTTCAAATCCTTTTCTGAAAGGGCCACATGCAATGACTGTGCAAGCAAGCTCTTCATGGGTCTGATGTATGGCCTATATACTGGTGAAAACGTCGACTATGGTTCCATCCTTTGGGCTCAGTTCATCCAGAGCACTCACTCTGTTACTCGTCATAGTGAGATCTCCTGTGCGTGTTTTTTGACCGTTGTTGTCAACATGGCTATTAAGCAGCTCAAAATTACAGTGATGACTGATGCACTGATGGCTCCCATTGTGACATTCCATACAACCGATATTATTATGGCAGATAAGTCCAAGTTTTCTTCCATTGGCTCAATTCCGGAAGCAATGTTTCGTGATGTTCATCCCTCAAGTAAAATAGTAGAAGGATATCACACTCTTACTCATTCATGCCCTCGTCCTTTAACTGATGAATTTGAAGCCATTTTGGCTGAGGCCGATAAGCCCAAGAAAGGGGGCAAAGGGTCAAAGAAACCTTCTAAGAAAGACTCTACGAAAGAAGGACCTTCTGAGACTGCGGAACCTCCATCTAAGAAGCGAAAGGCTCCTACTACCTCTACTACTGCACCAAAGCGAAGGAAGCAACCCGCTTGAAGGGGAAAGTCTCCCACTCCTACTCCATCTCAGAGTGAAGGTGAAAATTCGGATTCTGATACCGAGTCGGAGATTCGCATTGAGGAGGATCCCCCTGTTTATACTGAAGAAGATGAGCCCATTTGCACTGAAGAACAAGAACACGTTCGCAATGAGGAAGAAGCACAAGTTTGCATTGAGACCCCGTTTCCTAATCGTGAGGTAACTCCACCCGTTAATGATTCTATTCCTTCTCCACCTCCATCCACTACTTCTATACCAATCACCATTGCTCCTCTCGCACCACCTATATCAATTCAATCACCCACAAATATTCCAGTATCAATACCTATCTTCACAGATTCCACAGTTCCACCTCAAACCTCTACTGCACCTGTCAGTTCAGTTAACGTATCTAATATGGGGGCTAACACTTCAGGTTTTTCAACTCATGTTACACCACCCATCTCTCCCATTCGCAAAGATGACATGGAAATGATTTTCGGAGATGATGACGCTGATGATTTGGAAGGATTCACTTATAGTCCTTTTCAAATAAGGATTGACAATGAAGATGATGTCTCTACTCCGAAAGCGGAATTCAAATCTCTTCATGAGAAGCTTGATCAGCTGCTTCTCGCATCCAGCGTTTCCACTTCTGAAGCTTACTCCAAAGCTGCGGTTGAGTCAATCCTTGAGAGAGTCACAAAGGAACATACTGCCAACACTTCTACTTTGTCCAAGGCAGTTTCTGACTATGCTGTTATTTGCAAGGAAACGACCGAAAAAGTCGATAAACAAATTGCTGACAGAAGGGAATTCATGGAAGCCTACCAGGTTCCCTACAACGCCAATACCACAACAACGAACAAGGCTATTCAGAATGTTGGTGCCATGTTCCAAGCAAAAAAGCCGAACTTTTCTGAACTTCTCACTGTGTTCAAGTCCGATCATGAAGCATTCCAGACTTCTATCGATGCGAAACTCATAAAGCTTCAAGCAGAGTTGGCGATGGATAACAAGATCATGGATGCTCTTGTGGTCAAGGAGGAAAAGTTTAAGGTGTTGGAAACCAAGCTTCACTACACTGAAAAGAAGGTCGATGATTTGCTAGCAGAGAAAGCAGTCACGCAAAGTTGTATTTCTGATGTTAATGGATTGCTCTCTAATATCATTGAGACCCATGATCCCATGATTTCCATTATAGTACGAAAGCATCTGGCTGAAAAGCTAAGACCGGTGTTCGCAATGTTGCACCGTTTAGAGGGTGTTTCGATGCCGGTGTCTTGTCCGAAACAAGGGGGAGAAGGTAGTTCCAAACCTGATAAAAACCTCAAAGTTTCAGTTAAACCTCTAGTTATGAAGCCAGATCCAAAGGACAAGGAAAAGTTATTCAGTAATGAACTCAATATTAACAATGACGAAGACGAAGAGCCTGACGAAGCTGAGCTTAAAAGGCAGAAGGTTCGTGAAGCAGAGTTGGATGAAAATGCTCGTATCGTCAAGGAGGCTAAGGAAAAGGAAAGAGCTGAAAAGGAAGCTCAGGCCACTCTTAAAAGCAAAATGCTATTATTTCCAAAGTGGACCCTGAAGCACATGCACAACCAAGCTGTGGATATGCCAAGTCAGTATTGGTTGGATCCTATTGCTTCCTTTGATGTCCAAAATACACAGGATTCACAGTTAGACCTTCCTATCACACCAAAGGCATTCAGGTTTCGTGCCTTTATAAAGGTTGCCAATGTACCTTTCTCAGACAGCACTGGGGATCAACTGCTGTTTGCCTTCTACTTGAAGCATATGAAGCCCCAGTTCAAAACTTGGAGTGCGAGTAAGATTGTCGCTGTGAAGGTTACTGGTCCAATCGAGACTAAAAGCTTCCCGAATGCGAAGTTTAAAGTTGCGAGAGGATCTGCATGTCAAGCCTGCGAATTCACTCTCGTAGATCTGCCTTGCTTGAACCCTCATGACTGGATGGTGATATTCAATATTTTGTTGCAAGAGAAGGAGAAGTACGAACCTGTGTTTTCTCATCTTCAACTTTTGATCAAGTCTTACATTCAGGAAGTTGGATTGATGGATGTGGAAATTGCCACTGTTCTGAGGCAAAAACCGAATGTTGTTCCAAAAGAAGCTCCGAAAGACTTCCAGAAGCATAAGCCAGGAAATATTTATAAGGAAGGATGGTTTGTGGTATACACGGATAGAGATCGTCCAGGAGCAGATCGACGAAAGTTATTCTTTTATCTCGAAGACAAACACTTGTTTACTACTTCTTGTCTGGAGTTTATTTTGGAGCTAGTTGTGAAGTTTAAGGGCAACAAAAAATATGATGTGAAGTGTTTCATCGATGTGATCAGTTGGTACATTCATGTTCGCAAGCTGCTGTTGAGTTTCATTCCTAAAGTCTATGAAGTGCAGAAGCGAATCACAAATTAAAATGGCTATGGTTTCAATTGACGCAAAGGGGGAGATTGTTGAAGATATTAGTGTTGCGTCATTGGGCCTATGTTATCTAGTCCATTTTGTATAAACGAGTTGGGCCTGTCTACTCGTATTTAATGCTAGGGTTATAGTATATAAGGTGCATGCATGCTACGTATTTAAGTTAAGTCTGATATTATATTTTGTAACCCTAATTAACGCCTCTATAGAAGCAATTCTTGATCGAGTTCTTCTGAGGCGTGACTATTAATCATTCAGCACCAGTTTGATCATACTGTGTTCTTTACTTGTTTTAATCTATTCGATCAATAAGGAATTATTCCTATCAAATTGTTTTTATGATAGTAACTTGGAAAGCTGCGAGACAATACTTGGGACGAGTATGAGTAGGTGTGAATGGTAGTAGAGGCCTATACTACCGGAAGCACAGGACTCGCACTTAGATCAGGGAAAGTCACAAGGCTACCAAGGCGCTAGTAATTGATTCTGTTTTGTTCATGTATGTCGTTACCATCGTTTCGGTAATGACTAAGAAGATGATTATTATTCCGACCCTAGTGTTCATATCATGTCGAGTCCGACTAAGATGAGTATGTTACATGGTTCAGAGAACCAAGATCGATGTAGCATCTGACTTAAGACAGAAGATTGAAATAAAGAATAAACGAAGCGATCAGTAGAAGTACCGTGATTATTATTAAAGTAAGAAGATTGTAGCTAGAAGTACTATATGCTAGAATGTGACTATATCACATTAGAACATGAAGGAAGGTATAGTTTGTTCTGGAATTTGACTCTAAAAGACATGAGTCTAAGCGTCGCATCATACGATGAGAGGTCATTAGAACATGACCCAATACTCCATGGTCGTAATCAAAGTACTTATATTAAGTTTGTTAAGAAGAAGGAGTATCCACTAAGGAATCGAAATTGTGATTCGAAGGTCATGATTGGAAGACTAACGTGAGATAGAGAGTGGGTGCACGATCGAGTATTGCTTGCAGTGAATAAGTCTAAGAGATAGATACTGATTCGAAGGAATATAGAAGTTACGATTATTAACTATGATGAAGATATAACGTATGGAGTCATTATACAAGCCCTGTTTTGTTGATGATTCCCGGACGTAATCATCCTAAGGGGGAGATAATTATAACGCCCGCAGATTCGGGCTAATCAATTTAGAGACAATGAGCGTCAAAAATGACTTTTTGATGGAAGATTATTTAGAAGGAGTAATCGTAACCAAGTTATAGTATATGTCACAAGGGTTCCGTACATATAAAGAACGCCGGAATCCGAGTTATAACGAAGAAGTTATGACTCGTCGAAGTTTTACGGCAAAACCGACACGACACCGGGAATCGTAAAAAGTGAATTTACGATAAAATACTTTGTAGCCTTAGCGATCTAAACGAAAGTCGTAGTATATGTTAAACCGAGAGTGTGCATAAAAAGAACTTCCAAATCTGACTTTGTATGAGGAAGTTATGATTTTTCTAAAATTTAGCATAGCACTGCACAACCCGAAATTCGAATTTTAGATCGGTCGATTTTTAACCAAAATAGTCTAAACTATAATTGAAGATCTCGTTAATAGGAGCTCAACGATAAAAAGACAGTCGAAAACGGAGCTCGTATGCGAAAGATATGGATGAAACTTAGTCCCTACTCTTCAAGCGCGACGAATTCGATGTAGTTTTGTAAATCTGAGATAGAAAGAGAATTAGCCGACGTGGTCTAAATGAAAGTTGTATTGCTCATAAATACCAACACGTGGATATAAATAACGTCGAGAATAGAGCTCGTATGTTAAAGATATGGATGAAACTTAGTCTCTACTCTTCAAGCGCGGCGAATTCGATACAGTTTTGTAAATCTGAGATAGAATGGGAATTAGCCGACTGGGTCTAAATGAAAGTTGTAGTACTCATAAATACCAACGCGTGGATATAAAGAACGTAGAAAACAGAGCTCGTACGCGGAAGATACGGACGAAACTTAGGGACTACTTTACAATAAAACCGCTATAAATAAAAGGTGAATCATTCATATTTCTCACACCTTTCACCCAGTCTTTCTCTCTCTAACTTCTTTCTAACCTCCTTAAACCCTTCCCAAGTCTAGGGAACCTCCCTAGCATTAGAAGGAAGCCTTGGAGTGCCCGACGGCTCCGAGAAAAAGAGCTTTACGGCTCGGAAACACTGCTCCAGCGAAGCCCGGTTTTTAATAAAAACCCGTTGTTTCATCGAAGGAAAATAGAATCGTTAAAAGCGAAGAGCTGCCCGAGTTTGGAGTCATCACTTTAAAAAGTGAGTGCATAGTTACTTTTATCTTACACATAGATATGAAGTATTTTATATAAATTACGTGCTATGTGTGTATACTGTCTGAATACTTGCTGTCTATGCTGGATGAAATGTTTTATACATGTTTAAATGATCTAAACTGTATATGTATTTTATATCTACAAAATGTGTTGGGTAAAACATGGGTGGATTAGAGTTGAGATAAATGATGAGCGATGAAAGATGAGATAAATGATGAGCGATGAAAGATGAGGTGAATGATGAGCGATGATATATGAGTGATAAAATATGGTGCGAAGCGATGACCTAAGCAATGAGCCAAAGCGATGAGCCAAAACGATGAGCCAAAGCGATGAGCCAAAAAGATGAGCCAAAACGATGACCCAAAGTGATGAGCCAAAACGATGAGCGAAACGATGACCCAAGCGATGGCCCCGTCATCTAGCAGAGTATGGATGACAACCACAGACTATTCTAGACAGTCTAGTGGAACACTAGCAGACTCGCAACCTCTAGGTGTTGTGAACGATGTGTTCAGCCGGTGTACTCTAAAAACCCATTGACAGGTATTACGAGTGGACTCTCAAAAACGATACTGTCAATAAACGAGATAAACCCTGGTGACTATGCAGACTTAGTGCTGATTCCTTAGGATACTCCTTAAGAATGAATGAACGAGGAATAGCTTAATCTTAGGGTAGATCCTTAGGAGTAAAGAAGACAATGGGGATGGGTAATTGGGTTGATTGTTTGATGTTAACATAATAATTATATTATTGTGGGTTGAAAACCCTATGTACTCACCAGGTTTCCCAACCTGACCCACTCAAGCTTATTTGTATCACAGGTGTGGATATGAAGCTACTTTACATTGAGGGGTTTAAAAGAGATGTAGATCACTAGTGTACATGGATGTAAGTTCTGTTTATGTTTATGTTTCTGTATTGAAAATGACATTCCAAATGTTTTAAAATGGATAAAAATGCATTTCTTCGGAAATGCTTAGATAACGTATATCATGTTTTTCTGGGAACAAATTCCGCAACATATTTATTAAAAGAGGTACTCTGGTTTTTATAAAGCATAAACAAAATCGGTCTTTTCTGGCCGTGAAAATGGGGATGTCACAATAACCATGCAAGTTAGCTTGGTACTCTCGATGTCATTTATTATCTAATCAATGTGCCGGTTAGCCACACACGCTCCATTAACCAATGATAATTTATGAGACACCCATCGCCACCCTTTATTAGTCCATATTAATGTTCCGGTTAACCACACACGCTCCACTAACGACTTATATAAAGTGCAATGAGCAATTTCATGGATTAGGATCAAATTCATATTTTTCCTAAAGTAATTAAGAGTAAGATTTTAGAAAATAGTTTAGTTACTTTGTATCACATTATAATTATTAATGAGATTTAATTTGTCCTATCAAACCCGTTCGACTTACAACCCTCCACCAATCAAGGGAGTGGTAGGTAAGAATGGATACACAATTGCGGTCATTTTATAAGCCGCTTCCTTAAACTTCCCTTATAGATCAGCTTCGTGAATGAGGCGTACTAGCGGTTCGACTGACTTGTCTTATACATATAGTAAATATTAAACATTTAATTTTACATATAGTATAAGGTGTATTTTAAACATCTCAAAATACTAGGTTTAATTACTAAATTTCAAAAATTAAAACAATTTTAATTTAAATTTAAAATTAAACCAAATGATTTTATAATTATTTATTAATTAAATATTTGATTAATTTATTAAATAAATTTAAGGATTATCCATTAAATTAATCAACATAATTTAACCTAATCGACTCCCCTAATTATTTTCGAAAATATGGGAGAGATCCACAAAATCTTGCAATTATCTAGTTAAACAACTAAGAAGATAATTTGCAATGCCTGGTTCTTGGTATATATTTTAATTTATAAATTATTCACTTTTGTAGAGAAACTCGACGAGTTGGGAACCCCAGACTCGTCGAGTAGGAATGAATTGGGACGCGAGTTAAGAGCCCTACTCGACGAGTAGGCTGGCAGAATGAAACCCTAATTTGCAGGGGTTTGCACCCTATTTAAACACCTTAACCCCCATAAGCTGGCCTCATTTCCAGCCTCCACTGCCAAAAACCCTAATCACGAAACCCTAAGCCATTTTTGGTGATTGTGAGCAAAATTTGTTTATTCTTGGTGAGTTTGAAGAAGGAGAAGCTTGAAGGAGGAGCAAGGACATGTAGAAGGAGAGTAGATGCAGAAGTTGGGCTTCATTTCTGGTTCATCTGAGGTATAAAGCTCCTACCTTGTCTATAGCATGCTTAGATCTAGTTTTAGGATGCTTTCTTCATGTTTTGGTCCAAGTATGTTGGTTTTGGGATTTGGATGTTCCATATGGGCAAATCTTTTAGATCTGGGTCTTGAGGGGACTTCATGGTATAAAAGTGCCAACTTTATGGACATGGAAGCCCCATGCAGCCTTTAGACCATTGTTTTGGTCTTTTAAGCCTTAGTAGGTCATGCATGCAAGTAAAGATAGGAATTTTACGTAACCAAATTGTCCCTAGAGTCTAGATCTATGACCTCATGGTCTATATTGAAGTTTTGATGGCTTTTAGAGTTGGATCTTAGCCATTTGGAGTTAGGGTTAGAGTTTATTTATTCTAGGGTGGATTGTAATGGGTAAAATTGGAAACTTTACCCTCCTAGGTGTGTTCTGACCCAGATTTGGAATGTGGGACTTAGATTTGAAGAATAATGGCTTAATGCCTTAAGAAGGATTAACAGACTAAAGAACTCGATGAGTTCATAGAGGAACTCGACGAGTTGAGTCGAAGTGTCCTGATTCTGTTAAAAGGAAGGACTCGACGAGTTCAAGGATGGACTCGACGAGTTGATTTTAAAAGTCCCGATTCTATTGATAGGAGGAACTTGACGAGTTCATGAAAGAACTCGATGAGTTGGATCGCGACTTCAAGATTTTATGATTTATGGAACTCGGCGAGTTGAAGGGCTAACTCGGCGAGTTTAGTAAACTCGAAATGTTGACTTTGACTTTGACCAGGGTGTTGACTTTGACTTTAACTTTGACTTTGACCAATGTTGACCTCTAAGGGTTTATGAGTATGAAAGGGGTAATTAAAGGAAATATTTTATGTTTAGGGGTTTGAGTTGGGTTGATTTTGTTGGATCAGGTGTCTAAGTCCATAACTATTTCTCGTATGTACTTGACCCGGTTTGGCGTGGTCCATTTAGGTTGCATGGCATCATGCATTTGGATAGACTAAAATAAGAGAAATAACACTTAAGGTTGATTAATATATTATAAGTTCTAATATATTAATAATATTATTTCATTAGTATTGATCAAGAATTTATTTGAATTAATTAAGTGATCAAAAGAAGACTAATTAAATATATGGGTTGATTGTGTAAATCATCCATACTTGTATAGTGGGCTAATGCTCCGTGGATTATCAAGTTGGGCTAAAACCCATAGGATGCTCCACGGATGCTCCATGGTGGTTATGGAACCCATGGGTCATGGAAATGAAAAATCATGACAATTAGGGTTTACAAGGTGTAACCTTAATTGTAACACACTATATAAGGACCCTTATGTTCACCAAAATCGGCTACACTAGTGAGACAAGAGGGCAAGGCCGATTTCAAGTGTTATACAATTCTCTCAAAGTTTATTTCAGAGCATTTGGTGTCGTGTGAAACATTTGAGGCATCACACTTGGGGTGCTAGGCTCTCAAGGTTTTCAAGGAATCAAATCAAGTACAAGGTATGTAACTCTAGCTATCTTTTATGTTTAAAAGTTCCCCGTGTATGCTAGATAGGATTATGAACCTTGGAAAAAGTATTTTGCATGTATTTTAGACAAACATAGATCCAAGGTTTCTAGGGTTGCATGTACACCTTAGGAGTGTTAGAATGCTCAAAACCCATCAGTGGTATCAGAGCCTAGGCTTGTTTGTTTGATACTTGATGCAAAATTGTGAAAAAACTCAGTTTTCTGCACTTTGCATGATGAACTCGCCGAGTCCATGGGGGGACTCGACGAGTCCATGACTAAACTCATCCTACTCATCGAGTAGGTTCGTGCACTCGACGAGTAGGAGCCTCAGAATGCAGATTTTCGAGTTTTGTTGTTGGAAATGGACTAGAAACATTACCCTAAACTGTTTTGGTGTTATAAAACTTGTTTTAGATGGTGTAATGGTTGTTCTAATCCATTTACAATGGCTAATATCAAAATTCCATGTTTATATGTGTTCATATGTTCTTGAATTTTTGATATGAATATTCATGTTCTTATGAGTTCTTGATAGATCATTGGAATTACTTGTTAAAATTGTTTAATGCTTAATTCATGATCATTATGTGTTTTAATGGGATCCATAATTTGTCCTCAAGTTATGGATTACAAAAAGTTTTTCTTTTAAAGTCCATTATTAAATACATAGGTTACATAAAATGAAAAGTCACTCATTTTAATGAACCATTTAACTCATAAGTTATGAATTGAAAGGTTTTGTATAGTTACAAAACTTGCCCTCAAGTTTTGGAACATGTAAATTCATCTTAATAAACTTTAGTTCCAACTCCTAGAATTTTAAAAGTTAAAATTCAACCCTTATACTTTATAATATTATAAGTTTAATAATAATTATATATATGTATAAGAACAAAGTCGTTTTACCGTTAGTAGGCCTCATTCACAAAGCCGGTCTATAAGGGGGGTATAAGGTTGTTGCCTATAAAATGGCAGCTTAATGGATGTCCATTCTCACCCACCGCTTCCTTGATCGGTGGAGGGTCGTTAGCCGAACGGGTAGGACAATGACTTAAAAATTCTCATTAAAAGTATAATGATTATTATAAAGTAACTAAATGTTTTTTTTATAAATTCCCAATCTTAGTTACTTTAGGAAAATGTGAAAAAGGTGCTAACCCATGAAATTACACTTTGCACTTTGATTAAGTCGTTAGTGGAGCGTGTGTGGTTAACCGGCACACTAACTTGGACTTAACAAGGTAGGTAAAGGGTGACTTAAGGTTTTTCATAGGTCGGTGGAGCGCGTGTGGTTAACCGGCACATCGATTAAGTGATAAACATTAAGGGTACTAAGTGATTTGCATGGTTACTTCACACCTCGTTTTGTGATCCTCGGCATCCCAGTCACAAAACTTAGAGGGCACACTCGAGATTGAAACATGCCTTTGAAAATTTCATTGAATCTCAAAAGAATCTAGGAATATCTAAGAACCAATTAAAAAAAACCTAATAATTTATATTTCGTTTATTGGTGGAAATTGGTGAATCGTCATTCACCTACCTTTCAAATATGTTATTACTTAGATTACAGCATCCCTCTTCTAAGTATAATATATTGTGATTGGGTCCTAGCCTTAATACTACATTTGGGTTTTTTATTAAGGACTATCTTTATATCTAAACTAAACTTGTCTTTTCTTCTTTTCAGATGTCTTCCAACAATGCTGCTTCTGGCTCAAACCCTACCGACTCCTTCTTTCTCATGAACCTTTGTGGGAGAGTCATCTTTGATGTATCCAAATTTACAGATTAGATCAGGAACATCAGGATGGTTACTCACTATGAGAACAAATAATATGTTCTCGACAAGGAGCTTAAGGTACCCGAGCCGACTGCTACTCCTGAGGATATCGCTGAATATGAGGCACATGAAAGATATGCTACCAACGTGGCATACATCATGATGGCCACTATGAAAGCCGAGCTCCAAAAGTTCTATGAGGACTACTATACTTTTGAGATGCACCAGGATTTGATGGACCGCTACCATCAACAGTGCTCGTCAAGAGCGATATGAAATCATCTGCTCCATGATAACAACACGGATGAAGGAGGGTGAACCCATCACGGGCCACATGCAGAAAATGCAAAGGTATGTGGACCGTTTGATGAAGCTGAATGTGGACTTCCCCGGGGAGTTGGCAATAGATATTATTTTGCACTCCTTACCTTCGTGTTATGATCAATTCCGCATGACATACCACATGAATAAGGAGGAAGTTACACTTAGCAAACCTCAAGGACTCCTAAAGACCACTGAAAGTGGTCTTAAAGGTAATTCGGTTGTTACCACTCCTACTCCTACTCAAAACTCTGCCCCTGTCTTGGCAATCGGGAAACATAGAGGGAAGAAGAGGAAGAACCCTTAGAAGGGTAGCAAGGGTAAGACCCTTGATGGCTCCTCTTCGAGTGGAACCAAGAAAGGTTTCATCACTCCTTCTTCTGATCCCAAAGAGGCTGAATGCTTCTATTGCCATGAAAAAGCGCACTGGAAGCGGAACTGCCCAAAGTACCAGCAAGATCTGAAGGATGGGAAAGTAAAACCCAACCATGCAGGTATTTACACTATATTATCTAATAACTCACCCTATTCTAACTCTTGGGTCCTTGATACCGGCTGTGGTATTCATATTTGTTCTCATTTGCAGGGACTAAGAAGAAGTGAGAATGTGGAGCATGGAAAGATAAACTTGATCATGGGGAATAGGAAAGCTTCACCTGTCACCAAGATTGGAGTTTACTCTTTATTTCTAAGTAGCGGGTTTACTTTAGATTTGAATAAATGTTGTTACTCGCCTGAAATGGCAAGAAATATTATTTCCTATCATGCTTTGTACAAACAAGGGTTTACCTTTTCTTTTGATAATGAAGTTGGTGGAATACATGCTTTCTTTAATAATGTGTTTTATTTTAAAGCATTACCTTGTGATGGTGTGTATGAAGCTGTGTCTGTTGAAGATAAAGCATCATTATGGCATTGTTGTCTTGGACATGTAAGCAAGAAATGTTGAGTTTTGAGCATTCTAACACTCCTATGGTGTACATGCAACCCTAAATACCTTGGATCTATGTTTTCTCTATTATACATGCAAATATCAATTTTCCAAGGTATTGTTCTAACTAGCATAATATAAAGTACACATAATATAAATTCTAGTAGAATTACATACCTCTTGTTTGGTGCTTGATTCCATGGAGCTCAAGAGCCTAGTGCACCAAGTGTGACACCTCAAATGCTTCACACAACATCATAAACACTTGGAATAACTTGAGAGAAAGTACACACTTCATGAAATTGGTTTGCCCTCCACACATAGACTTAGTGTCCGATTTTGACAAAAATGATATGTTTATATAGTGTGACACTATTAGGGTAAACCCTAATTGTCATGGCTTTCCATTTCCTTAGATCCATGGGTTCAAATATACCATGGAGCATCCTATGGGTTTTTAGCCCTGAGGGGTCGAAGGTCAGGTATGCTGCAGGGTGTTTGAGAGAGAGCTAGAGACTGGTGGGAGGCAATCAATGATACTTTTGGAGCCCCATCCATTGAGGCTATGACCTGTTCGAACATTGTGACCAAATTCTGGGCCGACTTTGCGCCAGCTGTGGAGATTTAGCAGCTAGCCAGGGAGTTCTTGCATATGAGACAAACTACTGAGACAGTGGCGGAGATTACCGCTAAGTTCAGGGAGGGGGCCTTGTTGGTTCCTCAGTACACGGGTGATGAGGAAATGAAGAAAACCCGGTACCATGACATGTTAATAGCTGACATTCAGAAACATGTCAGTTACTCGACGTGCCCGAATTTGGATGACATGATAACTATGACACAGGAGAGGGAGATTGATATAGAGCACCTTAGGAAGAGGAAGGAAGAGACCGGGAAGACGACTTGGGTTTTGGAAAAGAAACCCAAGGGGTTCGACTTGAGGTCGAATGGCCACCAGGGCCAGAGCTACTGTGGGAAATGCGGCAAGCCACACGAGGGAGTTTGCAAAGCTGGGGGATCGGGCTGCTATGAGTGCGGCAAGACTGGGCACTTTAGCAAGGATTGCACTGCCTCTACCCCCACCATTCAGACATCAGACCTGATTTGCTTTCATTACAATCAGAAGGGCCATAAAAAGGCCAACTACCTGAGATTGGTACTAGGAGATGCAGTGGCGGCGCTAGCTCTAGCGACCCTGCGGATCACAGATGGCCGACAGGGCAAGACAGATGCTCTAGTGGTGAGGAGTCGAGCCTTCCAGCTGACCGCCGAGGAGGCACGTGTCGCACAAAATGTGGTAATAGGTATGTTTCTTCTCCCTATCTTTTATTATGTTTCGGATTTGATATTTATGTTTCCTGTACTCTGTTTTAGGATCGTTCCATGTGAACGGTATCCCAATGTTGGTGTTATTTGACTCGGGAGCTACCCGATTTTTTGTTTCTCTTGCACTTAGCAAGAAGTTTGTTGATTTTCCTTTAGAGGTCAAGATTGCGGATGAACGATCCGTCCGGGCATCAGAGGTTTATAGATTGTGTCCTGAGGATGTATCACGGGCGTTACTTCATGGATTTGGTTCCCATTCCTTTGTATGGGAACAAGGTCATCATAGGTATGGATTCGTTAAGCTAATGGGGTGGTGATCGACTGTGAGAAGCAGTTGGTTCGGGTTAGGACCCCAAGTGGGGGAGAGCTAGTGATTCAGGGTGAGAGACCGCAATGTGGACTGGCCATGTGTTCAGCAGTGAGGGGTAGGCGTTACCTTCAGTAGGGTTGCACAAGTTACGTCGCCTATGTTATGGATACCTGGGATAAGGGTAAGGCGACCGTGCATGATGTACTGGTGGTGCTGGAGTATCCGAACGTGTTCCTGGAGGATTTACCTGGGGTACCTACAGAGAGACAGGTGGAGCTTAGGATTGATTTACTTCTGAGTGTGGCTCCGATAGCTAAGACCCCGTATCGGTTGGCTCCTCCCGAGATGCACGAGTTTTCTAGACAACTGTAGGAGCTGTTAGACAAGGGATTTATCAGGCCGAGCAGTTCGCCTTGGGGAGCCCCGATTCTGTTTGTGAAGAAGAAGGACGGGTATCACAGGATGTGTATTGACTACCGGGAGTTGAATAAGGTAACGGTGAAGAACCGTTACCCACTCCCAAGCATCGACGATATTTTTGACCAGCTACAGGGAGCATCTTGGTTTTCCAAGATCGATTGCGTTCAGGCTATCACCAGATGACAGTCAGAGATGAGGATGTACAGAAGACTGCTTTTCAGACTCGCTATGTGTTGGGTTTTGAGCATTCTAACACTTCCTAAGTGTACATGCAACCCTATTAAACCTTGGATCTATGTTTGTCTAAGATACATGCAAAATATTATTTTCCAAGGTTTATAACCTATCTACCATGGCATGGGGTACTTTTAAACATAAAAGAACTAGATGAGTTACATACCTTTTGTTGATTGTTGATTCCTTGGAGTTTGAGAGCCAAGCACCAATAATGTGAATGCCTCAAATGGAAATCACAAATCACCACAAACTTGGAAAATATATGAGAGAGTATACTAACTCTTAGATTTTGGCCACCACACTTACACACACATTAGTGTCTTTTTCATGCAACATAAGCTTGTTTATATAGTGTACATGGTTAGGGTGAAACCCTAATAACCCATGTCTTTTCCTCTTCCAAGGATCCATGGGTTAAAAGCTCCATGGATCATCCATGGACTTCCATATAAGCTAAGCCCATTAACAAATAAGCATTAGCCCACACCATATAAATACAATAGCCCATGATTTAATTAGTCTTCCTTTTAATCACTAAATCAATTCATAATTAATTCAAGATTAAAACTAATTAAATAACATGACTTTATATTAATATATTATAACTTATAATATATTAATAAATCGTAAGTACAAAATTCTCATAAAATTATCCATAAACAGTTTGGGTGAAGTGCAACCCAAATGGACCATGCCGGGTTGGGTCAAGTATATACCAAATAAGTTATGGACTTAGACACCTTATCCAACAGCCTCCCACTTGGATAAGTCTAATAACTGTATTTGCGTATGTTACTTCAGGAACCAACCAGCAATCGTAGCTCTCGAAAACTCTGTTGAACTATGAAGCGCCATTTTAGATAAGTGATCATATAATCCTCTGTTCTCATGATATCAGCCGGACAAATACATGGAACAACGGCGTACTTATTGTCCAGCAGTTTGTTTCCCGATTTTGCGATTTGTTTGACAAAGAACTAAATTGAACACATCAATTAGGTTCTGACCGGGCCCGGTACATAGGTCAAAACAAAATCATCGAGGGGCCCAGATATCGCTTCTAATCCTCCAAGGACTAGAAGGAACAGATAAACTTCGACTCATATACTTGTTTCTACTACTTGTTGAATTATAAACAAAGGCACGTTTTATAACATCAAGTTACTGATGCGTTTACGTGCAATCAATGCACAACCAACTCATAGGTAATAACTCATATCTCTAGGTTTGAAGACTTATATGATATTACCGTCTCACGATCACTCGAGATAAATTCCATGAAGTGATGCAAGTGAGCGTGGGTTGAATCCAATACTCATAACTTATGAGCACTCATGAGTGTTGTAGCCATGTCCAACATCTTAGACCTCTACAACCAACTCATGACAGTCTTGATTCATATCTACTTCCAACATATGACCGAATGTGGATGGTTTGAATAACTTAATCATTCGGAAAGAATAACCTAGTTATTATGGAATTCAAAACATGCAAAGTGAAACACAATAATAATCGAATCCAATATGGTCTCAGAACCCTTTTGAATATAAATAAAACCACCTTTTATTTATCACCATATTGATTACACATTATTCATTGTATAATGTTTCAAATAATCAACTTAATACTTGAACAAAAACAACAGTCGTCCCATGCTCCTAGCATGTACACTTTGTTTTTCTAAACAATAGTTATGCCATACTCCAAGTATGCACACTATGTTTGTCTATGATCTTTACTTTGTGAAATAGATCAATTGAACATGATTCCAATGATGCTCATTTCACAATCCCAAATCCTTATTGTAAATGTAAGAATTCCTAATTCCTACCATTTACCCAAAAACTGTTAGATTTTAAACTTATATGCACTGATCCTCTCGTAATGATTATGCACAAGGTCACCAAAACCTTGTCATCAGTCATTACAGAGGATTCCAAAGGAGATCAACTCTATGGAAACGAACTTTCATATTCAAAGTACATTGCTTTGAACATCCTTCTTGCATAAAAGTTTCTAACTTTCTCATAGATTCTTAATATCCAACTCCCAATATGGAAAATTTCCATATTCCTATTTTGATTATCATATCTGAACAAGAGCTACCTCTTTTCAGAATATATCCATATGGTCCTTCCAAAATTTAACACTATACTTCCAACTGTCCCTGAGCAACCAATCTTTGGTGAACCTTAGATTGTCCTCGACAATTGCTTAATCACTTTAGTCATATCCAATTCTAGACTTTTCCCTTCTTAATGCCCTAAGCATTTGGAAAATTTAGAAAGGATGAATATTATAGCACATGTGACCGATCCTATACCCGAAGCATATGGGACACGATTCACGATGTCTCACATAAAGACCTGATACTGGATCAGTCTTTTGCTACAATATTTTTTTTATTTTCCATGTTTTCAAAAATCGACTATGAAGAGGGATGTCGTAATCATAATCGAATTTGAGAACGCAATATATATAGAATTTCCTTATGTTGAACCATTCCAACATAAAATTCATATATATATCCTTGACTAAAGATGATTAAAAACTCAATCTAAGCTTTTAGAATTGAAATGAAGTATAATTTCCTCTCCCTTAATTATAGCAAAACAACTTTTTCAACCCCTACAACATTACGAATTGAAACTTTTGTTTTTTTATAATTAACATTGCTAACTTGCAACACTAAACATAATAATCATGCTCCCACTAACATGATGATTATCAACATAACACTTATGCTCCCACTAGCTCTGACATATTTTCAGAAATCAGCTGGACTTCTGAAATTTAGATTCGTACACCCTTTCTTAGATAGCTCACATGTGTGTCTAAACAATTTCTAGAACTATGAAAAGGGATGCCGTAATCATAGTCTTAATTGTTTAGACCTTTGCCATTTCTCACAAGTCCATGTTAGTGTGCCGGTTAACCACACACGCTCCACTAACGACTTTGAGAATGCAAACATCACAATTGCTATCTACTTAAAATCTTCTCAGTGAAAGCATTTCCTCACCATCATTTTCATGAATCGGAGAGAAACCTTATGACACTTAAATTTTATGGTGTATGAGTTCCTATCCATGTGAATTTGTCAAAACCATAATCACAAGACTAGGTTAGTAACAAATTCAGCCTTACATGGATTGAACTTGTTCAATCTTAATTTCTTGTCATCTGGTAGCACAAGGCCCACCAATGCTTCCAAGCTGTTATGCACACAGTTTAGAACTAACATAACTGATATGCATAGTCAACTTAATAGGAACAGACACAGAAACAAGAATTATGTCAACTTAATAGGTTTCAAACCTTAAGTCGTGTGCTAGTGATAAAACTCAGGTTTTACTCTTGATTAAATCTTGAAATCATTTCAGGATCTGTAAGACTTCCACTGTCCTCTTGACATATAAGTTTCCCAGGTCAAGAACCATTCCTTGACAAAACAAATATTCAAGGGATAGTGCGGACTCTTATCAAGATAAACACTTCACACAATTGGTCTTAGTTGGTCTTTGTCTTATCCAAGACATCACAACTTACCAATTTCAAATGTACATGAGTAGAAAACATTTTACACTACATTTGATAAGTGTTTTAAACCTTACTTTATGTCACTCAATGTTACAATCTTGGATTATGACTCTAAGAGTTGTTTTGGAACGAAGTATGATCCACCTTCTTGATTTTAACCATTCCAACAATTCACGACCCCTCATCTTAGTCATACCAATGCACTAAGACGTCCTTAGAGTATGAATTTGTGATATGGTTTCATAATCATTAAGATGATCATAAAACCATGTATGATCCATCTTCCTGATTTTAACCATTCCAACAATTCATGACCCCTCATCTTAGTCATAACAATGCACTAAGATGTCCTTAGAGTATGAATTTGTGATATGGTTTCATAATCATTAAGATGATCATAAAAAACATGATACTAAAGTACTCTCCCATCTTTTCAGATTTGAGAAACTTTTATCTTTCTGTCAAATTTGATTCTTCTCATCCGTTCTGCCATACATTGAAACTTTTCCAATGTTACAGAATTATACTTAACCTTATAAGTATAACCATATTTATTAATCTTTAGTAAATCATGACGAATTGATCTTTGTGGTGGACCTTGACCAGCACACACCTAGTGTACCTAATTCCTTAGTCCTTCAATTGACTCACATATGCATGTGATCAATGAATTAGTCTCAATTTTACAAAGATGAAAATTCTCATTCATCATACAATACAACTTGTATGATTCCAAGTTTCTGTCTAACTGAAGCTTGGGTGATGAGAACCTTTCCTCATTTGGTAAATTCAGACACTACCACATATGAGAGAATCAAACTCATATTTCCAATATTGCTAGAAACATACAAACATCAATTTCCATAAATGCCATTGCAAGGGGATATAATATAAACTAAACAAAACTTTTATTTCTTTATTAAAATGCGGAAAAATATTCCTTACAATGCATCTTCAAATGAAAACTATGATATTACATATTTCCTAGCAATGTATCATAACTTTTAAGTAGTAGCTCAAAAATCCGATCCTCGAACCATGCGATAGAAATCCATCTTCGTGATCAGATTCAGCACACTCTTATTTTAACCTTCCTTTTGCTCGATCCTGCTAAACATCAAGATGCAACCTAGTCACATCATGTAATAAGAATCAACAATTAGGAATTTTAACAAAGTTAGATAGGGGACTTACCTGAAGCCGAGTCAAACATTTTGTCTCTACTTGCTTTCAAACATTTCAGGTATTCAGGGCAGCTTCGCTTCCAATGTCCCTTCTCATGACAATAAAAACATATAGACTCTTTGGGAATGGTACATGAGACAATCACAGACTTAGCCTTTCCCTTTACCTTTTGGTCAACCAGGTTGACCAAGGCCGATCCCCTTCCATTGGGATGAGAAAGCTTTTCTGGACTTCCAATGTTACCATTGTCCATGTCCATGGAAGTTTGAGAATTAGACCTTCCATCAATATTTGCTTGACCATTGCGCCAAATCATTGCTGATTCAGCAGCAACAAGCAAATAAGAAAGATCTATTAGGGTTATGTCAGGATCTGTCATATGGTATTCTTTAATAAACTCACCATACGACTCAGGAAGTGACTGAAGAACCCAGTCAACAGCGAACTTCCTTGAAATAACAGCACCCAACATTCTCAACCTGTCAATGTGTGACTTCATTCCTAAGACATGAGTGCACACAGGTCTTCCATCTTTATGTTTCATTTCTAGTAGAGCTTGAGTGACCTTGAACCTTTCAAGTCTTCGGGCTTGTGGGTCAGGGAGAATAAATGGAGGAGGTGGAGGGAGTGAAGCATGATGTTGAGGGACATCATCTTCAAGAGGAAAGCTTGTTCCAAGCGATTTGGGAAGATCATAGTTGTCTGAACCAGACATCTACAATGGGAGAAAATCAAGTTAGTTGATTCAAGTCCTTAATATAACACCCAATATGAAATATTAAGGCTAGGACCCAACACAATATTTTATAACTTGGAAGAGGGATGCCGTAATCCAAGCTATAAAATATTTGAAGGTAGGCGAATGACGATTCACCAATTTCCACCATGAAAAACGAAATAATTTATTAGGTTTTAATTGGATTTGAAACTCCTAGATCTTTTGAGATTCATTGAACTTTTCAATGGCATATTTCAATCTCGATTGTGCCCTCTCAAGTTTTGTGACTGGGATGCCGAGGATCACAAAACAAGGTGTGAATAACCATGCAAACTCACTTGGTACCCTTAATATTATCACCTAATCGATGTGCCGGTTAACCACACACGCTCCACCGATCTATGATAAACATTAAGTCACCCTTCGTGATCCTTACTAGTCCAAGTTAGTGTGCCGGTTAACCACACACGCTCCACCAACGACTTGGTAAGGTACAAAGTGTGAATTTCATGGGTTAGCACCATATTCACATTTTCCTAAAGTAACTAAGATTGGGAATTTATAAAAGGTTTAGTTACTTTATAATATTCATTATACTTTTAATGAGAATTTAAAGTCATTGTCCTACCCGTTCGGCTAATGACCCTCCACCGATCAAGGAAGCGGTGGGTGAGAATGGACACCCATTAAGTTGCCATTTTATAGGCAACAACCTTATACCCCCCTTATAGACCGGCTTCGTGAATGAGGCCTACTAACGGTAAAACGACTTGATCTTATACATATATATAATAATTAACCATTAATGTTATAAATAGTATAAGGGTTGAATTTTAACTTTTAAAACTCTAAGGGTTTGGAATTAAAGTTTATTAAAGTGTGTGAAACTTTACAAATTCCAAAACTTGAGGGCAAGTTTTGTTACTATCCAAAACTTTTCATTTCATAACTTATGAATTAAAGGTTCATAAAAATGAAGACTCTTCATTTCCATGTAACTTATGTGTTTTAAGTGTGTGTTTAAAAGAAGTGACCTTTGGATATCCATAACTTGAGGACAAATTATGGACTCCATTAAAACACATAAATGATCAAGAATTAATCCTAAACAATTCAGCAAATTATTCCTATCATCTTCTAAATTCATAAGAACATGAACATGATCATCAAAGTTTCAAGAATTATATGAACACATACAAAGCATGAAATTTTGATATAAGCTATTGTAAATGGATTAGAACAACCATTACACCAACTAAAACAAGTTTTAAAACACCAAAACAGTTTAGGGTAATGTTTCTAGTCCATTTCCAGCAGCAAAAGTCGAAAATCTGCATTCTGAGGCTCCTACTCGCCGAGTGCACGAACCTACTCGCAGAGTAGGATGAGTTTACACATGAACTCGGCGAGTCCCCCCATGGACTCGGCGAGTTCATCAGTCAGACAGCAAAAAATCGACTTTTTATCACTATTTTGCATCAAGTATCAAACAAACAAGCCTAGGCTCTGATACCACTGTTGGGTTTTGAGCATTCTAACACTTCCTAATTGTACATGCAACCCTATTAAACCTTGGATCTATGTTTGTCTAAAATACATGCAAAATATTATTTTCCAAGGTTTATAACCTATCTACCATGGCATGGGGTACTTTTAAACATAAAAGAACTAGATGAGTTACATACCTTTTGTTGATTGTTGATTCCTTGGAGTTTGAGAGCCAAGCACCAATAATGTGAATGCCTCAAATGGAAATCACAAATCACCACAAACTTGGAAAATGTATGAGAGAGTATACTAACTCTTAGATTTTGGCCACTACACTTACACACACATTAGTGTCTTTTTCATGCAACATAAGCTTGTTTATATAGTGTACATGGTTAGGGTGAAACCCTAATAACCCATGTCTTTTCCTCTTCCAAGGATCCATGGGTTAAAAGCTCCATGGATCATCCATGGACTTCCATATAAGCTTAGCCCATTAACAAATAAGCATTAGCCCACACCATATAAATACAATAGTGCATGATTTAATTAGTCTTCCTTTTAATCACTAAATCAATTCATAATTAATTCAAGATTAAAACTAATTAAATAACATGACTTTATATTAATATATTATAACTTATAATATATTAATAAATCGTAAGTATACAATTCTCATAAAATTATCCATAAACAGTTTGGGTGAAGTGCAACCCAAATGGACCATGCTGGGTCGGGTCAAGTATATACCAAATAAGTTATGGACTTAGACACCTTATCCAACAGTATGGTCACTATGAGTTTGTGGTAATGCCGTTTAGGCTCACCAATTCTCCTGCGGCGTTCATGGATCTCATGAACCGCGTGTGCAGACCGATGTTGGATTGGTCTGTGATAGTTTTTATCGATGAAATGTTGGTTTATTCCAAGACTCAAGAGCAGCACGAGGAGCACCTGAGGGAGGTGCTGGAGAAACTGAGGAGGGAGAGATTTTTCACAAAGTTCTCCAAGTGCGAGTTCTGGTTGCGTGAGGTGTAGTTTTTGGGGCACCTCGTCAACCAGAATGGTATACTGGTCGATCCAGCCAAGGTAGAGGTCGTGATGAGATGGGAGGTTCCGAGGTCTTCATCTGAAATTTGGAGTTTTCTTGGTCTGGTGGGTTATTATCGGAGATTCATCCATGATTTATCTAAGATAGTCGTTCCATTGATCCGATTGACCAAGAAGTCGGTGACATTTTGCTGGGGGCCTGAGCAGCAGGCAGCTTTCGAGACTTTGAGGCAGAAGTTGTGCGGGGCACCGATATTGACCTTGCCAGAGGGCGTTGAGGATTTCATGGTGTATTGTGACGCGTCCATCATAGGTTTAGGCGCAGTGTTGATAGAGAGAGGACACGTCATCGTTTACGCTTCGAGGCAGCTGAAGCCTCATGAGGCGAACTACCCGACACACGATTTGGAGTTGGGGGCTATGGTTTTCGCCCTGAAGATTTGGCGACACTATCTCTATGGGGTCCGTTGTACCATTTACAAGGATCACAAGAGTTTGAGGTACTTGATAGACCAGCCAAATCTGAACATGAGACAGCAACGATGGTTGGACGTGGTGAAGGATTAGAACTATGAGATCCTTTATCACCCGAGGAAGGCCAATGTGGTGGCTGATGCTCTTAGCCGCAAGGCATTCGCGGCTCCGATCAGAAACATCTGTTTGAGGATATAAATAGTGACTCCGCTTTTGGAGCAGATTCGGGAGCCTCTGTAGGAGGCTATGAAGGAGGAATATGTGAAGAGTGAGCGTATCGTGGGTCAGATTTCCTCCTTCAACTATGATACCTCCATCGTAGGGTGTGGGTTCTGTACGCGGGCGGTGTGTGCCAAATCCTGATGGAGGAGGCGCACAAATCCATATTTTCTATCCATCCTAGGGCGACGAAAATGTATCGGGATCTTCGCCCTGATTACTGGTGGTCCTGCATGAAGCAGGATGTAGCCTGGTACGTTGAGAGATGCTTGACTTGCAGGAAAGTCTAAGCAGAGCACCAGAGACCGCATGGAAAAATGCAGCTGTTGGATATTCCCGTGTGGAAATGGGAGGAGATCACTATGGACTACATTAAAAAGTTACCTCGGACAGCGCACAAAGTTGACGTGATATGGGTCATCGTGGATTGATTGACCAAGAGCGCCCATTTCATACCGATTCAGGAGAGTATTTTGGCCGAAAAACTGACAGACATCTACATCAGGGAGGTAGTAGCTTGGCATAGGGTCCCAGTTTCTGTGATTTCCGATAGGGATGTGCGATTCACTTCCAGATTTTGGAAGAATTTTCATGACGAATTGGGTCCTCGTCTGCACTTCAGCATGGCTTTCCACCTACAGACGGATGGTCAGAGCGAGCGGACCATCCAGACGTTGCAGGATATGCTGCGGGCGTGCGTCTTAGACTTCGGTGGTAGCTAGAATACCTGATGGGTTTTGAGCATTCTAACACTCCTAAGGTGTACATGCAACCCTAGAAACCTTGGATCTATGTTTGTCTAAAATACATGGAAAATACTTTTTCCAAGGTTCATAATCCAATCTAGCATACATGGGGAACTTTTCAACATAAAAGATAGCTAGAGTTACATACCTTGTAGTTGATTTGATTCCTTGAAAACCTTGAGAGTCTAGCACCCCAAGTGTAATGCTTCAAATGTTTCACACAACACCAAATGCTCTTGGAATAAACTTTGAGAGAAATGTCACACTAAGAAATCGGCTTGCCCTCTATCTTGCTTCTAGTGGCCGATTTTGGTTAGCTTCATATCCTTTATATAGTGTGTTGCAATTAGGCTTACACCATGTAAACCCTAATGTAACATGGCTCTTCATTTCCATGACCCATGGGTTTGTAACTCCCATGGAGCATCCATGGAACATCCTATGGACCTTAGCCCAACTTGATAATCCATGAAGCCTTTAGCCCACTATACAAGTTATGCATGATTTACATAATCAACCCATATATTTAATTAGTCTTTTTTGGATCACTTAATTAATTCCAAATTAATTCTTGATCAAAACTAATTAAACAATATTTTTAATATATTAGAACTTATAATATAGTAATAAACCATAAGTGTTATTTCTCTCATTTTAGTTTATCCAATTACATGATGCCATGCAACCCAAATGGACCATGCCGGGTCCGGTCAAGTACATACCAAAAATAGTTATGGACATAGACACCTTATCCAACAGTCTCCCACTTGGATAAGTCTAATAACTATAACTGCAAGTATGACTTCAGGAACTGATCACAATCGTAGCTCTTTTAAGGTCTCTCGTAACTAAGAAGATGATGATACGCCATTTAAGATAAGTGATCATATAATCCTCTGTTCTAGATATCAGCCGGACAAATACATGGAACAATGTCTTACTTATTGTCCAGCAGTTTGTTTCCCGATTTCCGATTTGTTTGACATAGAACTTAATTAAACACATCAACTTAGTTCTGACCGGGCCCGGTACATGGGTCAACACAAAATCATTGAGGGGCCCAGATATCACTTCTAATCCAAGAAGGAACAGATAAACTTCGACTCATATTCTTGTTCTACTACTTGTTGAATCACACACAAAGGCACGTTTTATAACATCAAGTTATCAAAGCATTTTCGTACAATCAATGCATGACCAACTCATAGGCAACAAGTCATATCTCTAGGTTTGAAGACTTATATGATATTACTGTCTCGCGATCACACGAGATAAATTCCATGCAGTGATACCAGCGAGCGTGGGTTGGATCCAATTCTCAGAACTTATGAGCACTAATGAAGTGTTGTACCATCTCTTGCTATGTCTAACCACATAGCCCTCTACAAGCCAACTTCATGACAGTCTTGATTCATATCAACTTCCTACATATGACCGACTGTGGATAATTTGAATAATATGTAAAAAATAACATAAATATTCTGGAAGTCAAAACATGCAAAAGAAATAATAGTAAAAGATTGACAAAAGATAGCAACACTTTACTCATAAATAAATACAACTTTTATTCATCATCAAATGTCAATTACACTTTACAAATTTCAACGTTATCTAACTACTAAAACTAATATCATCCTTCAGCCCTACGCGCCTTGCATGCTGGAGATGCTTAGCCCTACTCAGTCCCTTCGTGAGGGGATTTGCTGGGTTCTCACCCGATGATACCCTCTTTGCCACGAGGAGTCCTTCTTCTATACGATGTCTGATAAAATTGTATTTTTTTTATCGATATGTCTGGATCTCTGGTGATCCCTTGGTTCCTTGGCTAAGGCAACTACACTTTCACTATCATAGAAAATTTCCATAGGCTCCTTTATAGCTGGTACTACTCCAAGGTCTCCAATGAAGTTCTTCAGCCATATTGCCTCCTTTGTTGCCTCGCTTGCTGCTATATACTCTGATTCACAAGTTGAATCAGCCACTGTCTCCTGCTTGGAACTTTTCCAAGTAATTGCTCCTCCATTTAAGGTAAAGTCCCAGCCCGACTGAGAGCGGAAATTATCCCTATCAATCTGGAAGCGAGCATTACTATACCCTACAACTCTCAAGTCATCACTCCCACCGCGGATAAGGACCCACTCCTTAGTCCTTCGCAGGTACTTGAGTATATTCTTTACCGCAGTCCAGTGAGCCTTGCCAGGGTTCCCCTGATATCTGCTGACCATGCTCAATGCAAAGGCCACATCAGGACGAGTACAAGTCATAGCATACATGATCGATCCTACAGCAGAAGCATAAGGTATTCGACTCATTTCTGCTATCTCAGTCTCTGTACTCGGACTCTGCATCTTACTTAGTTTGGCATTACTGATGGGTTTTGAGCATTCTAACACTTCCTAAGTTTACATGCAACCCTAATAACCTTGGATCTATGTTTGTCTAATTATCATGCAAAGTTGAATTCCAAGGTTATATTTCTATCTAGCATACATGGGGAACAAATTTTAACTTGCATGAAAGATAGAATAACTTACCTTGTTGTTGCTTATGATCCTTGAAACCTTGTGAGCCTAGAACCCCAAGTGTGATGCCTCAAATGCTTCACACAACACCAAATGCTTTTGGAATGACTTTAGAGAGAATACACACTTCTAAAATCGGCCTAGCCCTCTTGTTTCTTATGTGTGTCCGATTTTGGTGGAGAATGGGTTTCTTATATAGTGTTGACACATCTAGGGTTACACCATGTAAACCCTAATGTGTCATGACTCTTCATTTCCATGACCCATGGGTTTGTAACTCCCATGGAGCATCCTATGGGTGGAACCCAACTTGATAATCCATGGAGCCTCTTAGCCCACTATATAAGATATGGAAGATTTACATAATCTACCCATATATTTAATTAGTTATCTTTTGATCACTTAATTAATTCTAAATTAATTCTTGATCAAACTAATTAAATAATATTATTAATATATTAGAACTGATAATATATTAATAAACCATAAGTGTTATTTCTCTCATTTTAGTTTATCCAATTGCATGGTGCCATGCAAACCAAATGGACCATGCCGGGTCGGGTCAAGTACATACCAGAAATAGTTATGGACTTAGACACCTTATCCAACAGTCTCCCACTTGGATAAGTCTAATAACTATAACTGCAATACTTCAAGAACCGATTGACAATCATAGCTCTTTCAAGGTCTCTCGGAACTGAGAAGATGATGATACCCCATTTAAGATAAGTGATCATATAATCCTCTGTTCTAGATATCAGCCGGACAAATACATGGAACAATGTCTTACTTATTGTCCAGCAGTTTGTTTCCCGATTTCCGATTTGTTTGACAAAGAACTTAATTGAACACATCAACTTAGTTCTGACCGGGCCCGATACATAGGTCAAAACAAAATCATCGAGGGGCCCAGATATCAGCTTCTAATCCAAGAAGGAACAGATAAACTTCGACTCATATGTTTGTTCTACCACTCATTGAATTATACACAAAAGCACGTTTTATAACATCGAGTTACCAATGCGTTAACGTACAATCAATGCATAACCAACTCATAAGTAACAAATCATATCTCTATGTTTGAAGACTTATATGATATTACCGTCTCACGATCACTCGAGATAAATTCCATGAAGTGATTCCAGTGAGCGTGGGTTGAGTCCAATGCTCAGAACTTATGAGCACTCATGAGTGTTGTAGCCATGTCCAACAACTTAGACCTCTGCAACCAATCATGACAGTCTTGATTCATACCTACTTACGACATATGACCGACTGTGGAGGTTCGAATTATATGATATACCAAACATAATTATTCTGGAAGTCAAAACATGCAAAAGAAATATAGTAAACGATCGACAAGAGATAGCAACACTTTACTCATAAATAAAACACCTCTTATTCATCATCTAATGTCAATTACACTTTACAAATTTCAAGGTTATCTAACTACTAAATCTAATATCATCCTTCAGCCCTACGCTCCGAGCATGCTGGAGATGCTTAACCCGAGTCAGTCCCTTCGTGAGGGGATCTGCTGGATTCTCATCCGATGATACCCTCTTTGCCACGAGGAGTCCTTATTCTATTGGATGTCTGATGAAATGGTATTTTCTGTCGATGTGTCTGGATCTCCCGTGATCCCTTGGTTCCTTGGCTAAGGCAACTGCACTTTCACTATCACAGAAAATTTCCATTGGCTCTTTAATAGCTGGTACAACTCCAAGGTCTCCAATAAAGTTCTTCAGCCATATCGCCTCCTTTGCTGCCTCGCTAGCTGCTATATACTCTGATTCGCAAGTTGAATCAACCACTGTCTCTTGCTTGGAACTCTTCCAAGAAATTGCTCCTCCATTTAAGGTAAAGACCCAGTCTGACTGAGAGCGGAAATTATCCCTATCAGTCTGAAAGCTAGCATCACTATACCCTACAACTCTCAAGTCTTCACTCCTACCGAGGGTAAGGACCCAGTCCTTAGTCCTCCGTAGGTACTTGAGGATATTCTTTACCGCAGTCCAGTGTGCCTTGCCAGGGTTCCCCTGATACCTGCTAACCATGCTCAAAGCAAAGGTTACATCAGGTCGAGTACACGTCATAGCATACATGATCGATCCTACAGCCGAAGCATAAGGTATTCGACTCATTTCTGCTATCTCAGCCTCAGTACTAGGGCTTTGTGTCTTACTCAATCTGGCGTTACACAAGATTCATCTTCACTCCTAGAAAAGCCAAATTCCTTGACTTTCTCATCAAAGCAAAGATTCCATCTGCGAGGTGCTTGCTTTAACCCATAAATGGATTTCTCAAGCTTACACACTCTATTAGGGTACTCTGTGTTGACAAAACCCTCTGGCTGACTCATGTAAACATCCTCAGCCAACTTTCCATTAAGGAAAGCGGTTTTGGCATCCATTCGCCATATTTCATAGTCATGAAATGCGGCTATGGCTAACAGAACCCTAATAGACTTAATCTTGGCCACTGGAGAAAAGGTCTCATCATAATCAACTCCCGGAGTTTGTGAGAAACCCTTTGCAACCAGTCGTGCCTTATAAGTATGTACATTACCATCCATGTCGGTCTTCTTCTTGAAGATCCATTTGCACCCTATAGTCTTATGACCTGGTACATTCTCAACAAAGTTCCAAACTTGATTGTCATACATGAACTGTATCTCGCTGTCCATTGCCTCTTTCCACTTGGCTGACTCAGGGCCTGCCATGGCTTCCGCGTAACTGTTAGGTTCATCCAGACCTATCAGTGTCTCATCACTGATAAGTGTATCACCTTCCGCAGTAATATGGAATCCATAGTAATGCTCAGGTGCATTCCTAACCCTTGTGGAACGCCTCAGAGGTACAGACTTGTCAATTGGCTCAACAGGAGTTTCCTCCTCAAGTTGAGTGCTAGGGTTTGAAGTTCCTTCACCACTTGACTCTTGAATTTCTTCAAGGTCAACTTGCCTCCCACTGTCTCCTTGGCTTATGAACTCTCTCTCTCGAAAGAAAGCCCTCCTAGCTACAAAGACCACATTCTCACTAGGTCTGTAGAAGAGGTAACCAAAGGATTTCTGTGGCTAGCCGATGAAAATACACCTCTCACTTCGAGGTTCGAGCTTATCACGAGTCTCGCGTCTCACGAAAGCCTCGCAACCCCAAATCTTAATGTGGTCTAGTTTGGGTACTTTACCAGTCCACATCTCATGAGGAGTTTTGGCAACTTTCTTTGTGGGAACTAGATTAAGGATATGGGCGGCAGTCTCTAAGGCATACCCCCAAAATGAGATTGGTAGCGAAGCTCGACTCATCATGGAACGAACCATATCCAACAAGGTTCGATTACGCCTCTCAGCTACACCATTCAACTGCGGTGTCCTGGGAGGTGTCAATTGTGAGACAATCCCACATTCCCTAAGATAGTCGAGGAACTCTGAACTAAGATACTCACCACCTCGATCGGATCGAAGCATCTTAATGTTCCTGCCCAATTGATTCTCGACTTCCTATTTAAACTCTTTAAACCTCTCAAAAGTCTCTGACTTATGCTTGATTAAGTAGACATATCCATATCTACTGTAATCATCAGTAAAAGTCAAATAATAACGATTAGCATCCCTTGTGGCATGTTTGAAGGGCCCACACACATCCGTGTGTATAAGATCCAACAAACCTTCACCCCTCTCATAAGAGCCTATGAAGGGTGACTTTGTCATTTTTCCAAGTAAGCATGATTCGCAACTATCATCTGACTTTAGGTCAAATGACTCCAATACTGCATCCTTTTGGAGTTGGCCTATGCGTTTCTTGCTTATATGTCCAAGACGGCAATGCCATAATGATGCTTTATCCAAGTTATTATCATTAACAGAATCAATACACAATACATTATTTCCTAAGTTATCAACCACAGATACAGTTTCATACACACCATCACAAGGTAATGCTTTAAAATAAAGAACATTATTAAAGAAAGCATTAATCGAACCAACTTCATTATCAAATGAAAAGGTGAAACCTTGTTTATACAATGCATGAAAGGAAATAATATTTCTTGCCATTTCTGGCAAATAACAACATTTATTCAAATCTAAACTAAACCCACTACTTAGCGATAAAGTATAAACTCCAATCTTGGTGACAGGTAAAGCTTTCCTATTCCCCATGATTAAGTTTATTCTTCCATGCTCCACATTCTCACTTCTTCTTAGTCCCTGCAAATCAGAACATATATGAATACCACAACCGGTATCAAGGACCCAAGAGTTAGAATGGGGTGAGTTATTAGATAAGATAGTGTAAATACCTGCATGGTTGGGTTTAACTTTCCCATCCTTCACATCTTGCTGGTACTTTGGGCAGTTCCGCTTCCAATGTGACTTTTCATGGCAATAGAAGCATTCAGCCTCTTTAGGGTCAGAAGAAGGAGTGACAAAACCTTTCTTGGTTCCACTTGAAGAAGAGCCATCAAGGGTCCTAGCCTTGGTACCCTTCTAAGAGCTCTTCCTCTTCTTGAGACCTGTTTCTGCGGTCTTGAGGAGTCCCTGAAGTTTGCTGAGTGTGATCTCTTCCTTATTCATGTGATATGTCATGCGGAATTGATCATAGCACGATGGTAAGGAGTGCAAAATGATATCTATTGCAAGCTCCTCAGGGAAGTTCACATTAAGCTTCAGCAACCGATCCACATACCTTTGCATTTTCTGCATGTGGCCCGTGACGGATTCCCCATCCTTCATCATGGTTGTTATGATAGAGCATATGATTTCATACCTCTCTTGTCGTGCACTTTGATGGTATCTTTCCATCAGATCTTGGTGCATTTCAAAAGGGTAGAAGTCCTCATAGGACTTTTGGAGTTCAGCTGTCATGGTGGCCAACATGATGCATGCCACTTTTGTAGCATCCCTTTCATATGCCCGGAAGTCAGCGATCTCCTGGGGAGTTGCAGTGGTCTCATCAATCTCTTTAAGCTCCTTGTCAAGGACATATTCTTTGTCCTCGTAGCGGGTAATCATCCTGGTGTTTCTGATCCATTCATTGAAGTTGGATCCATCAAAAGTGACTTTCCCACACAAGTTCATAAGGGTAAAGGAGCCATTAGGATTAGAGCCAGAAGCAGCATTGTTTGAAGACATCTGAAAGAAGAGAACAAGATTAGTTTAGATATTAAGAGAGTCCTTAATAAAACACCCAAATGTAATATTAAGGTTAGGATCCAATCACAATATATTATAACTTAGAAGAGGTATGCCGTAATCCAAGCTATAACATATTTGAAAGGTAGGTGAATGACGATTCACCAATTTCCACCATGAAAAACGAAATATAAATATTAGGTTTTTAATTGGTTCTTAGAAATTCCTAGATTCTTTTGAGATTCAATGAACTTTTCAAAGGCATGTTTCAATCTCGAGTGTGCCCTCCAAGTTTTGTGACTGGGATACTGAGGATCACAAAACGAGGTGTGAAGTAACCATGCAAATCACTTGGTACACTTAATGTTTATTACTCAATCGATGTGCCGGTTAACCACACGAGCTCCACCGACCTATAATAAACTTTAAGTCACCCTTTACCTTCCTTGTTAAGTCCAAGTTAGTGTGCCGGTTAACCACACGAGCTCCACTAACGACTAAAACAAAGTGTAAAGTGTAATTTCATGGATTAGCACCTTATTCACATTTTCCTAAAGTAACTAAGATTGGGAATTTAATAAAAGCATTTAGTTACTTTATAATATTCATCATACTTTTAATGAGAATTTATAAGTCCTTGTCTTACCCGTTCGGCTAACGACCCTCCACCGATCAAGGAAGCGGTGGGTGAGAGTGGACACCCATTAAGTTGCCATTTTATAGGCAACAACCTTATACCCCCCTTATAGACCGACTTCGTGAATGAGGCGTACTAGCGGTAAGACGACTTGACGTTATACATATATATATTACTAACTTATAATATTATAAAGTATAAGGGTTGAATTTTAACTTTTAAAATTCTAAGGGTTGGAGCTAAAGTTTTAATCAAGACTTTATATGTTCCAAAACTTGATGGCAAGTTTTGTAAACTTCCAAAACTTTTCATTTCTTATAACTTATGAATTAATTGAGTAATAAAAATGAAGACTCTTCATTTTTATAACTCTTGTGTTCTTTTAATGGCTTTAATAAAAGTGAGACTTTTGGTTTTCCATAACTTGAGGACAAGTTATGGACTCCATTAAAACACATTATGATCATGAATTAAACTACCATGAAGGTTACAAACAATTCCTATGATCATCTAATCTTCATAAGTTCAAGAACATGAATATGAACACTTTCAAGAATAAAAAATGACACTTAAAAAAAACTTCTAATTTTAATAATTGCCATTGTAAATGGATTAGCATAAACATTACACCATCTAAAACAAGCTTTAAAACATCAAAACAGTTTAGGGTAATGTTTCTAGTCCATTTCCAGCAACAAATGTGCAAACTCTCATACGAGCAGAAAACAGAAAAACGATTTTTTTCAAGCTGTTTGCACAAAAAAAAAACAACAAACGAACCTAGGCTCTGATACCACTGATGGGTTTTGAGCATTCTAACACTTCCTAAGTGTACATGCAACCCTAATAACCTTGGATCTATGTTTGTCTAATTATGATGCAAAGTTGAATTCCAATGTTATATTCCTATCTAGCATACATGGGGAACAAATTTTAACTTGAATGAAAGATAGAATAACTTACCTTGTTGTTGCTTATGATCCTTGAAACCTTGTGAGCCTAGCACCCCAAGTGTGATGCCTAAAATGCTTCACACAACACCAAATGCTTTTGGAATGACTTTAGAGAGAATACACACTTCTAAAATCGGCCTAGCCCTCTTGTTTCTTATGTGTGTCCGATTTTGGTGGAGAATGGGTTTTTTTATATAGTGTTGACACATCTAGGGTTACACCATGTAAACCCTAATGTGTCATGACTCTTCATTTCCATGACCCATGGGTTTGTAACTCCCATGGAGCATCCTATGGGTGGAACCCAACTTGATAATCCATGGAGCCTCTTAGCCCACTATATAAGATATGGAAGATTTACATAATCTACCCATATATTTAATTAGTTATCTTTTGATCACTTAATTAATTCTAAATTAATTCTTGATCAAACTAATTAAATAATATTATTAATATATTAGAACTTATAATATATTAATAAACCATAAGTGTTATTTCTCTCATTTTAGTTTATCCAATTGCATGGTGCCATGCAACCCAAATGGACCATGCCGGGTCGGGTCAAGTACATACCAGAAATAGTTATGGACTTAGACACCTTATCCAACAATTACTCTAGATATGTAACACTCCTTTCTTGGTATCCTGGATGCTGAACCTCTTCAGCACCTTATCCAAGTAGGTACTCTGACTGAGTCCAATCAGTCTTTTACTCCGGTCTCTCAGAATCCTTATCCCTAGAATATAGGCAACTTCTCCTAGGTCTTTCATAGCGAAGCACTTCCCGAGCCAGGACTTCACTTCCTGCAAGGTCGGGATGTCATTTCCTATGAGTAGATGTCATCCACATACAATATCAAAAAAAACAAACTATACTCCCACTAGCCTTGACATACACACAAGATTCATCTTCATTCCTAGAAAAGCCAAACTCTTTGACTTTCTCATCAAAGCAAAGATTCCATCTACGAGGTGCTTGCTTTAATCCATAAACGGATTTCTCAAGCCTACACACTCTATTAGGGTTCTCTGTACTGACAAAACCCTCAGGCTGACTCATGTAAACATCCTCAGCCAACTTCCCATTAAGGAAAGCGGTTTTGACATCCATTTCCATATTTCATAGTCATGAAATGCAGCAATGGCTAACAATGCCCTAATAGACTTAATCTTGGCTACTGGTGTAAAGGTCTCATCATAATCAACTCCCGGAGTTTGAGAAAATCCCTTTGCCACCGGTCGCGCCTTACAAGTGTGTACATTACCATCAATGTCGGTCTTCTTCTTGAAGATCCATTTGCACCCAACTGTCTTGCGACCTAGTACATTGTCAACCAAGTTCCAAACCTGATTGTCATACATGGACTGTATCTCGTTGTCCATTGCCTCTTTCCATTTAGCAGATTCGGGGCTTGCCACGGCTTCCCATAGCTGTTAGGTTCATACAGACTTACCAGTGTCCCATCACTGATAAGTGTATCACCTTCCGCAGTAATATGGAAACCATAGTAATGCTCAGGTGCATTCCTAACCCTTGTGGAACGCCTCAGAGGTACAGACTCGTCAATTGGATCAACAGGAGTTTGCTCCTCAGGTTGATTGCTAGGGTTTGAGGTTCGTTCACCACTTGACTCTTGAATTTCTTCAAGGTCAATTTGCCTCCCACTGTTTCCTTGGCTTATGAACTCTATCTCTCGAAATACACCTCTCCTTGCTACAAAGACCACATTATCATTAGGTCTGCCGAAGAGGTAACCAAAGGATCTCTATAGGTAGCCGATGAAAATACACCTCTCACTTCGAGGTTCGAGCTTATCGTGAGTCTCGCGCCTTAAGAAAGCCTCGCAACCCCAAATCTTGATGTGAGCTAGATTAGGAACTTTTCCAGTCCAAATCTCGTGAGGTGTTTTGGGAACCTTCTTTGTAGGGAGCATATTAAGGATATGGGCGGCAGTCTCTAAGGCATACCCCCATAATGAGATTGGTAGCGAAGCTCGACTCTTCATGGAACGAACCATGTCGAACAAGGTTCGATTACGCCTCTCATCCACACCATTCAACTGTGGTGTCCTGGGAGGTGTCAATTGTGAGACAACCCCACATTCCTTAAGATAGTCGGGGAACTCTGTACTAAGATACTCACCACCACGATCAGATCGAAGCATCTTAATGTTCTTACCCAATTGATTCTCTACTTCCTATTTAAATTCTTTAAACCTTTTGAAAGTCTCTGACTTATGCTTGATTAAGTAGACATATCCATATCTACTATAATCATCTGTAAAAGTCACATAATAACGATTAGCATCCCTTGTGGCAGTTTTGAAGGGTCTACACACATCCGTGTGTACCAGATCCAACAAACCTTCACCCCTAGCATAAGAACCTGTGAAGGGTGACATTGTCATTTTTCCAAGTAAGCATGATTCACAACTATCATCTGACTTTAGGTCAAATGACTCCAAGACTCCATCCTTTTGGAGTTGGCTTATGCGTTTCTTGCTTATATGTCCCAGACAACAATGCCATAATGATGCTTTATCCAAGTTATTATCATTAGTAGAATCAATACATAACACATTATTTCCTAAGTTATCTACAAGAGACACATCTTCATACACACCATCATAAGGTAATGCTTTAAAATAAAACACATTATTAAAAAAAGCATTTATTCCACCAACTTCATTATCAAAAGAAAAGGTAAACCCTCGTTTGTACAAAGCATGAAAGGAAATAATATTTCTTGCCATTTCAGGCGAGTAACAACATTTATTCAAATCTAATGTAAACCCACTACTTAGCAACAAAGTAAATCTTGGTGATAGGTGAAGCTTTCCTATTCCCCATGATCAAGTTTATCTTTCCATGCTCCACATTCTCACTTCTTCTTAGTCCTTGCAAATCAGAACAAGTATGAATACCACAGTCGGTATCAAGGACCCAAGAGTTAGAATAGGGTGAGTTATTAGATAATATAGTGTAAATACCTACATGGTTGGGTTTTACTTTCCCATCCTTCAAATCTTGCTGGTACTTTGGGCAGTTTCGCTTCCAGTTCGCTTTTTCATGGCAATAGAAGCATTTAGCCTCTTTTAGATCAGAAGAAGGAGTAACGAAACCTTTCTTGGTTCCACTCGAAGAGGATCCATCAAGGGTCCTACCCTTGGTACCCTTCGAAGGGTTCTTCCTCTTCTTCCCTCTATGTTTCCCGATTGCCAAGACAGGGGCGAAGTTTTGAGTAGGAGTAGGAGTGGTAACAACCGACTTACCTTTAAGACCACTTTCAGCGGTCTTTAGGAGTCCTTGAAGTTTGCTAAGTGTAAATTCCTCCTTATTCATGTGGTATGTCATGCGGAATTGATCATAACACGAAGGTAAGGAGTGCAAAATGATATCTATTGCCAACTCCTCGGGGAAGTCCACATCCAGCTTCATCAAACGGTCCATATACCTTTGCATTTTCTGCATGTGTCCCGTGATGGGTTCACCCTCCTTCATCTGGGTTATTATCATGGAGGAGATGATTTTATATCGCTCTTAACGAGCACTCTGATGGTAGCGATCCATCAAATCCTGGTGCATCTCAAAAGGATAGTAGTCCTCATAGGACTTTTGGAGCTCGGCTGTCATAGTGGCCATCATGATGCATTCCACTTTAGTAGCATCTCTTTCATGTGCCTCATATTCAGCGATCTCCTCAGGAGTAGCAGTCGGCTCGGGTACCTTAAGCTCTTTGTCGAGAACATATTCTTTGTTCTCATAGCGAGTGACCATCCTGATGTTCCTGATCCAATCTGTAAAGTTGGATCCAACAAAGATGACTCTCCCACAAAGGTTCATGAAAGAGAAGCAGCCGATAGGGTTTGAGCCAGAAGCAACATTGTTGGAAGACATCTGAAAAAGAAGAAAAGACAAGTTTAGTTTAGATATAAAGATAGTCCTTAATAAAACACCCAAATGTAATATTAAGGCTAGGACCCAATCACAATATATTATAACTTAGAAGAGGGATGCCGTAATCTAAGCTGTAATATATTTGAAAGGTAGGTGAATGACGATTCGCCAATTTCCACCACAAAAACGAAATATTAAATTATTAGGTTTTAATTGGTCTTAGAAACTCCTAGATTCTTTTGAGATTCATTGTACTTTTCAATGGCATGTTTCAATCTCGAATGTGCCATTCAGGTTTTGTGACTGGGATGCCGAGGATCATAAAACAAGGTGTGAAATAACCATGCAAATTACTTGGTACCCGTAATGTTTTTCACTTAATGGATGTGCCGGTTAACCACACGCGCTCCACCGACCTATGGAAAACCTTAAGTCACCCTTTACCTACCTTGTTAAGTCCAAGTTAGTGTGCTGGTTAACCACACACGCTCCACTAACGACTTAATCAAAGTGCAAAGTATAATTTCATGGGTTAGCACCTTTTTCACATTTTCCTAAAGTAACTAAGATTGAGAATTTATAAAAAAAACATTTAGTTACTTTATAACAATCATTATACTTTTAATGAGAATTTTGAAGTCATTGTCCTTCTCGTTCGGCTAACGACCCTCCACCGATCAAGGAAGCGGTGGGTGAGAATGGACACCCATTAAACTGCCATTTTATAGGCAACAACCTTATACCCCTCTTATAGATCGGCTTCGTGAATGAGGCCTACTAACGGTAAAACGACTTTGTTCTTATACATATATAATTATTATGAACTTATAATATTATAAAGTATAAGGGTTGAAATTTAACTTTTAAAATTTTAGGGGTTGGAACTAAAGTTTATTAAGATGACTTTACATGTTCCAAAACTTGAGGGCAAGTTTTGTAACTTTACAAAACCTTTCAATTCATTACTTATGAGTTAAATGGTTCATTAAAATGAATGACTTTTCATTTTATGTAACCTATCTGGTTAATAATGGACTTTAAAAGAAAAAACTTTTGGTAATCCATAACTCGAGGACAAATTATGGATCCTATTAAAACACATAATGATCAAGAATTAAGCATTAAACAATTTTAACAAGTAATTCCTATGATCTATCAAGAACTCATAAAAACATAAATATTCATATCAAAATTTCAAGAACATATGAACACATGTCAACATGGAATTTTGATATTAGCCATTGTAAATGGATTAGAACAACCATTACACCATCTAAAACAAGTTTTAAAACACCAAAATAGTTTAGGGTAATGTTTCTAGTCCATTTCCAGTAGTAAAACTCGAAAATATGCACACAGCAGCTTCTACTCGTCGAGTGCATGATCCTACTCGACGAGTAGGATGAACTTTCACATGGACTCGTCGATTCCTCCCATGGACTCGGCGAGTTCAGACGAACAGTGAGCAGATTTTCGATTTTTCAAGCAGTTTGCATCAAGTATCAAACAAACAAGCCTAGGCTTTGATACCACTCATGGGTTTTGAGCATTCTAACACTCCTAAGGTGTACATGCAACCCTAGAAACCTTGGATCTATGTTTTTCTAAAATACATGCAAAATACTTTTTCCAAGGTTCATAATCCTATCTAGCATACATGGGGAACTTTTAAACATAAAAGATAGCTAGAGTTGCATACCTTGTAGTTGATTTGATTCCTTGAAAACCTTGAGAGCCTAGCACCCCAAGTGTGATGCCTCAAATGTTTCACACAACACCAAATGCTCTTGGAATAAACTTTGAGAGAAATGTCACACTAAGAAATCGGCTTGCTCTCTATCTTGCTTCTAGTGGCCGATTTTGGTGAGTTTCATATCCTTTATATAGTGTGTTACAATTAGGGTTACACCATGTAAACCCTAATGTAACATGGCTCTTCATTTCCATGACCCATGGGTTTGTAACTCCCATGGAGCATCCATGGAGCATCCTACGGACCTTAGCCCAACTTGATAATCCATGGAGCCTTTAGCTCACTATACAAGTTATGGACGATTTACATAATCAACCCATATATTTAATTCGTCATCTTTTGTTCACTTAATTAATTCCAAATTAATTCTTGATCAAAACTAATTAAACAATATTATTTATATATTAGAACTTATAATATATTAATAAACCATAAGTGTTATTTCTCTCATTTTAGTTTATCCAATTGCATGATGCCATGCAACCCAAATAGACCATGCCGGGTCGGGTCAAGTACATACCAAAAATAGTTATGGACTTAGACACCTTATCCAACAATACCTACCTTCCATTGGCAGAGTTTTCGTATAATAATAACTACCACACCGATATCGACCGGCCTCCCTTAGATATGCTATATGGGAGAGGTCGGTCAGAGGGTCATGGGGAGTACTGAGGTGTACTCAAGACTACCGAGATGATATAGTAGGTCCGTAGTAGGCTCCAGACAGCTCAGAGTCGGCAGAAGAGCTACACCGATAGGCGCCAGTCGAACTTACAATTCCAGGTGGGGGATATGGATCTCCTGAAGGTGTCACCTTGGAAAGGTGTCATCCGGTTCAGAAAGCGGGGCAAGCTAGGCCCCAAGTACATCAGTCCGTTCAGGGTTTTGGCCCGGATGGGCCGGGTTGTGTATCGACTGGATTTGCAAGCCGAGCTTAGTCAGATCCACAATACTTTTCATGTTTCCCAGCTGTGGAAGTGCTTAGTGGATGATTCCGCAGTTGCGCCTTTGGAGGATATCCAAGTGGACGACTGCCTGAACTATGTGGAGAGACCAGTGGTGATTCTGGATCGCAAGACGAGAACCTTGAGGAACAAGGTCGTGAAGTTAGTGAAGGTGCAGTGGCTGCCCCGCAAGGGTTCATAATGGACATGGGAGCCAGATGAGGAGATGAGGGAGCATTATCCATAGTTATTTGGGACGGAAGACTTCAAGGACGAAGTTTGAGATAAGTGGGGGAGACTTGTAACGCCTGGTTCGTGGTATATATTTTAATTTATAAATTATTCGCTTTTGTAGAGAAACTCGACGAGTTGGGAGCCCCAGACTCGTCGAGTAGGAATGAATTTGGATGCGGGTTAAGAGCCCTACTCGACGAGTTGAGAGGCCTCAACTCGATGAGTAGGCTGGCAGAATGAAACCCTAATTTTCAGGGTTTTGCACCCTATTTAAATACCTTAACCCCTATAAGCTGGCCTCATTTCCAACCTCCACTGTCCAAAACCCTAATCACGAAACCCTGAGCTATTTTTGGTGATTGTGAGCTAACTTTGTGCTTTCTTGGTGAGTTTGAAGAAGGAGAAGTATGTTGGTTTCTTAATGATTATGAAACCCTAATCACGAAACCCTAAAGCTCCTACCTTGTCTATAGCATGATTATGATGGGTTTTGAGCATTCTAACACTTCCTAAGTGTACATGCAACCCTAATAACCTTGGATCTATGTTTGTCTAATAATCATGCAAAGTTGAATTCCAAGGTTATATTCCTATCTAGCATACATGGGAAACATTTTTAACTTGAATGAAAGATAGAATAACTTACCTTGTTGTTGTTATGATCCTTGAAACCTTGTGAGCCTAGCACCCCAAGTGTGATGCCTCAAATGCTTCACACAACACCAAATGCAAAGAAGTAAACTTTGAGAGAATCTTACACTTGAAAAATCCGCTCTAGCCCTCTTGTTTCTTAGTGTAGCCAATTTTGGTGGAGAATGGGTTTCTTATATAGTGTTGACACATCTAGGGTTACACCATGTAAATCCTAATGTGTCATGACTCTTCATTTCCATGACCCATGGGTTTGTAACTCCCATGGAGCATCCATGGAGCATCCTATGGGTGGAACCCAACTTGATAATCCATGGAGCCTCTTAGCCCACAATATAAGATATGGAAGATTTACATAATCTACCCATATATTTAATTAGTTATCTTTTGATCACTTAATTAATTCTAAATTAATTCTTGATCAAACTAATTAAATAATATTATTAATATATTAGAACTTATAATATATTAATAAACCATAAGTGTTATTTCTCTCATTTTAGTTTATCCAATTGCATGGTGCCATGCAACCCAAATGGACCATGCCGGGTCGGGTCAAGTACATACCAGAAATAGTTATGGACTTATACACCTTATCCAACAGTCTCCCACTTGGATAAGTCTAATAACTATAACTGCAATACTTCAGGAACCGATCGGCAATCGTAGCTCTTTCAAGGTCTCTCGGAACTGAGAAGATGATGATACGCCATTTAAGATAAGTGATCATATAATCCTCTGTTCTAGATATCAGCCGGACAAATACATGGACCAATGTCTTACTTATTGTCCAGCAGTTTGTTTCCCGATTTCCGATTTGTTTGACAAAGAACTTAATTGAACACATCAACTTAGTTCTGACCGGGCCCGGTATATAGGTCAAAACAAAATCATCAAGGGGCCCAGATATCAGCTTCTAATCCAAGAAGGAACAGATAAACTTCGACTCATATGTTTGTTCTACCACTCATTGAATTATACACAAAAGCACGTTTTATAACATCGAGTTACCAATGCGTTAACGTACAATCAATGCATAACCAACTCATAAGTAACAAATCATATCTCTAGGTTTGAAGACTTATATGATATTACCGTCTCACGATCACTCGAGATAAATTCCATGAAGTGATTCCAGTGAGCGTGGGTTGAGTCCAATGCTCAGAACTTATGAGCACTCATGAGTGTTGTAGCCATGTCCAACAACTTAGACCTCTGCAACCAATCATGACAGTCTTGATTCATACCTACTTCCGACATATGACCGACTGTGGAGGTTCGAATAATATGATATACCAAACATAATTATTCTGGAAGTCAAAAAATGCAAAAGAAATATAGTAAACGATCGACAAGAGATAGCAACACTTTACTCATAAATAAAACACCTCTTATTCATCATCTAATGTCAATTACACTTTACAAATTTCAAGGTTATCTAACTACTAAATCTAATATCATCCTTCAGCCCTATGCTCCGAGCATGCTGGAGATGCTTAACCCGAGTCAGTCCCTTCGTGAGGGGATCTGCTGGATTCTCATCCGATGATACCCTCTTTGCCACGAGGAGTCCTTCTTCTATTCGATGTCTGATGAAATGGTATTTTCTGTCGATGTGTCTGGATCTCCCGTGATCCCTTGGTTGCTTGGCTAAGGCAACTGCACTTTCACTATCACAGAAAATTTCCATTGGCTCTTTAATAGCTGGTACAACTCCAAGGTCTCCAATGAAGTTCTTCAGCCATATCGCCTCCTTTGCTGCCTCGCTAGCTGCTACATACTCTGATTCGCAAGTTGAATCAGCCACTGTCTCTTGCTTGGAACTCTTCCAAGATATTGCTCCTCCATTTAAGGTAAAGACCCAGCCTGACTGAGAGCGGAAATTATCCCTATCAGTCTGAAAGCTAGCATCACTATACCCTACAACTCTCAAGTCTTCACTCCCACCGAGGGTAAGGACCCAGTCCTTAGTCCTCCGTAGGTACTTGAGGATATTCTTTACCGCAGTCCAGTGTGCCTTGCCAGGGTTCCCCTGATACCTGCTAACCATGCTCAAAGCAAAGGCTACATCAGGTCGAGTACACGTCATAGCATACATGATCGATCCTACAGCCGAAGCATAAGGTATTCGACTCATTTCTGCTATCTCAGCCTCAGTACTAGGGCTTTGTGTCTTACTCAATCTGGCATTACTCTGGATGGGTAACTCTCCTTTCTTGGAGTCCTACATGCCGAATCTCTTCAACACCTTATCCAAGTAAGTACTCTGACTAAGTCCAATTAGTCTTTTACTCCGGTCTCTCAAGATCCTTATCCCTAGAATATAGGCAGCTTCTCCTAGGTCCTTCATAGAGAAACACTTCCCAAGCCAGGACTTAACGTCCTGCAGAGTTGGAATGTCATTTCCTATGAGTAGTATGTCATCCACATACAATACCAAAAAGCTAACTATACTCCCACTAGCCTTGACATATACACAAGATTCATCTTCACTCCTAGAAAAGCCAAATTCCTTGACTTTCTCATCAAAGCAAAGATTCCATCTGCGAGGTGCTTGCTTTAACCCATAAATGGATTTCTCAAACTTACACACTCTATTAGGGTACTCTGTGTTGACAAAACCCTCTGGCTGACTCATGTAAACATCCTCAGCCAACTTTCCATTAAGGAAAGTGGTTTTGACATCCATTTGCCATATTTCATAGTCATGAAATGCGGCTATGGCTAACAGAACCCTAATAGACTTAATCTTGGCCACTGGAGAAAAGGTCTCATCATAATCAACTCCCGGAGTTTGTGAGAAACCCTTTGCAACCAGTCGTGCCTTATAAGTGTGTACATTACCATCCATGTCGGTCTTCTTCTTGAAGATCCATTTGCACCCTACAGTCTTACGACCTGGTACATTCTCAACCAAGTTCCAAACTTGATTGTCATACATGGACTGTATCTCGCTGTCCATTGCCTCTTTCCACTTGGCTGACTCAGGGCCTGCCATGGCTTCCACGTAACTGTTAGGTTCATCCAGACCTATCAGTGTCTCATCACTGATAAGTGTATCACCTTCCGCAGTAATATGGAATCCATAGTAATGCTCAGGTGCATTCCTAACCCTTGTGGAACGCCTCAGAGGTACAGACTTGTCAATTGGCTCAACAGAAGTTTCCTCCTCAAGTTGAGTGCTAGGGTTTGAAGTTCCTTCACCACTTGACTCTTGAATTTCTTCAAGGTCAACTTGCCTCCCACTGTCTCCTTGGCTTATGAACTCTCTCTCTCGAAAGAAAGCCCTCCTAGCTACAAAGACCACATTCTCACTAGGTCTGTAGAAGAGGTAACCAAAGGATTTCTGTGGGTAGCCGATGAAAATACACCTCTCACTTCGAGGTTCGAGCTTATCATGAGTCTCGTGTCTCACGAAAGCCTCGCAACCCCAAATCTTAATGTGGTCTAGTTTGGGTACTTTACCAGTCCACATCTCATGAGGAGTTTTGGCAACTTTCTTTGTGGGAACTAGATTAAGGATATGGGCGGCAGTCTCTAAGGCATACCCCCAAAATGAGATTGGTAGCGAAGCTCGACTCATCATGGAACGAACCATATCCAACAAGGTTCGATTACGCCTCTCAGCTACACCATTCAACTGCGGTGTCCTGGGAGGTGTCAATTGTGAGACAATCCCATATTCCCTAAGATAGTCGAGGAACTCTGAACTAAGATACTCACCACCTCGATCGGATCGAAGCATCTTAATGTTCCTGCCCAATTGATTCTCGACTTCCTGTTTAAACTCTTTAAACCTCTCAAAAGTCTTTGACTTATGCTTGATTAAGTAGACATATCCATATCTACTGTAATCATCAGTAAAAGTCAAATAATAACGATTAGCATCCCTTGTGGCATGTTTGAAGGGCCCACACACATCCGTGTGTATAAGATCCAACAAACCTTCACCCCTATCACAAGAACCTGTGAAGGGTGACTTTGTCATTTTTCCAAGTAAGCATGATTCGCAACTATCATCTGACTTTAGGTCAAATGACTCCAATACTCCATCCTTTTGGAGTTGGCCTATGCGTTTCTTTCTTATATGTCCAAGACGACAATGCCATAATGATGCTTTATCCAAGTTATTATCATTAACATAATCAATACACAATACATTATTTCCTAAGTTATCAACCACAGATACAGTTTCATACACACCATCACAAGGTAATGCTTTAAAATAAAGAACATTATTAAAGAAAGCATTAATCGAACCAACTTCATTATCAAATGAAAAGGTGAAACCTTGTTTATACAATGCATGAAAGGAAATAATATTTCTTGGCATTTCTGGTGAATAACAACATTTATTCAAATCTAAACTAAACCCACTACTTAGCGATAAAGTATAAACTCCAATCTTGGTGACAGGTAAAGCTTTCCTATTCCCCATGATTAAGTTTATTCTTCCATGCTCCACATTCTCACTTCTTCTTAGTCCCTGCAAATCAGAACATATATGAATACCACAACCGGTATCAAGGACCCAAGAGTTAGAATGGGGTGAGTTATTAGATAAGATAGTGTAAATACCTGCATGGTTGGGTTTAACTTTCCCATCCTTCACATCTTGCTGGTACTTTGGGCAGTTCCGCTTCCAATGTGACTTTTCATGGAAATAGAAGCATTCAGCCTCTTTAGGGTCAAAAGAAGGAGTGACAAAACCTTTCTTGGTTCCACTTGAAGAAGAGCCATCAAGGGTCCTAGCCTTGGTACCCTTCGAAGAGCTCTTCCTCTTCTTCCCTCTACCTTTCCCGATTGCCAAAACCGGGGCGGAGTTTGGAGTAGGAGTGTTAACAACCGACTTACCCTTAAGACCTGTTTCTGCGGTCTTGAGGAGTCCCTGAAGTTTGCTGAGTGTGACCACTTCCTTATTCATGTGATATGTCATGCAGAATTGATCATAGCACGATGGTAAGGAGTGCAAAATGATATCTATTGCAAGCTCCTTAGGGAAGTTCACATTAAGCTTCAGCAACCGATCCACATACCTTTGCATTTTCTGCATGTGGCTCGTGACGGATTCCCCGTCCTTCATCATGGTTGTTATGATAGAGCATATGATTTCATACCTCTCTTGTCGTGCACTTCGATGGTATCTTTCCATCGGATCTTGGTGCATTTCAAAAGGGTAGAAGTCCTCATAGGACTTTTGGAGTTCCGCTGTCATGGTGGCCAACATGATGCATGCCACTTTTGTAGCATCCCTTTCATGTGCCCGGAAGTCAACGATCTCCTGCGGAGTTGCAGTGGTCTCATCAATCTCCTTAAGCTCCTTGTCAAGGACATATTCTTTGTCCTCGTAGCGGGTAATCATCCTGATGTTTCTGATCCATTCATTGAAGTTGGATCCATCAAAAGTGACTTTCCCACACAAGTTCATAAGGGTAAAGGAGCCATTAGGATTAGAGCCAGAAGCAGCATTGTTTGAAGACATCTGAAAGAAGAGAACAAGATTAGTTTAGATATTAAGAGAGTCCTTAATAAAACACCCCCATGTAATATTAAGGCTAGGATCCAATCACAATATATTATAACTTAGAAGAGGTACGCCTTAATCCAAGCTATAACATATTTGAAAGGTAGGTGAATGACGATTCACCAATTTCCACCATGAAAAACGAAATATAGATATTAGGTTTTTAATTGGTTCTTAGGAATTCCTAGATTCTTTTGAGATTCAATGAACTTTTCAAAGGCATGTATCAATCTCGAGTGTGCCCTCCAAGTTTTGTGACTGGGATACCGAGGATCACAAAACGAGGTGTGAAGTAACCATGCAAATCACTTGGTACACTTAATGTTTATTACTCAATCGATGTGCCGGTAAACCACACGAGCTCCACCGACCTATAATAAACTTTAAGTCACCCTTTACCTTCCTTGCTAAGTCCAAGTTAGTGTGCCGGTTAACCACACGAGCTCCACTAACGACTAAAACAAAGTGTAAAGTGTAATTTCATGGATTAGCACCTTATTCACATTTTCCTAAAGTAACTAAGATTGGGAATTTAATAAAAGCATTTAGTTACTTTATAATATTCATCATACTTTTAATGAGAATTTATAAGTCCTTGTCTTACCCGTTCGGCTAACGACCCTCCACCGATCAAGGAAGCGGTGGGTGAGAGTGGACACCCATTAAGTTGCCATTTTATAGGCAACAACCTTATACCCCCCCTTATAGACCGACTTCGTGAATGAGGCGTACTAGCGGTAAGATGACTTGACGTTATACATATATACATTAGTAACTTATAATATTATAAAGTATAAGGGTTGAATTTTAACTTTTAAAATTCTAAGGGTTGGAACTAAAGTTTTAATCAAGACTTTACATGTTCCAAAACTTGAGGGAAAGTTTTGTAAACTTCCAAAACTTTTCATTTCTTATAAATTTTGAATTAATTCAGTAATAAAAATGAAGACTCTTCATTTTTATAACTCTTGTGTTCTTTTAATGGCTTTAATAAAAGTGAGACTTTTGGTTTTCCATAACTTGAGGACAAGTTATGGACTCCATTAAAACACATTATGATCATGAATTAAACTACCATGAAGGTTACAAACAATTCCTATGATCATCTAATCTTCATAAGTTCAAGAACATGAATATGAACACTTTCAAGAATCAAAAATTACACTTAAAAAAAAACTTGTAATTTTAATAATTGCCATTGTAAATGGATTCGCATAAACATTAAACTATCTAAAACAAGCTTTAAAACATCAAAACAGTTTAGGGTAATGTTTCTAGTCCATTTCCAGCAACAAATGTGCAAACTTTCATACGAGCAGAAAACAGAAAAACGATTTTTTTTTCAAGCTGTTTGCACAAAAAAAAACAACAACAAACAAACCTGTCTCTGATACCACTGATGGGTTTTGAGCATTCTAACACTTCCTAAGTGTACATGCAACCCTAATAGCCTTGGATCTATGTTTGTCTAATAATCATGCAAAGTTGAATTCCAAGGTTATATTCCTATCTAGCATACATGGGAAACATTTTTAACTTGAATGAAAGATAGAATAACTTACCTTGTTGTTGATTATGATCCATGAAACCTTGTGAGCCTAGCACCCCAAGTGTGATGCCTCAAATGCTTCACACAACAACAAATGCAAAGGAGTAAACTTTGAGAGAATCTTACACTTGAAAAATCCGCTCTAGCCCTCTTGTTTCTTAGTGTAGCCAATTTTGGTGGAGAATGGGTTTCTTATATAGTGTTGACACATCTAGGGTTACACCATGTAAACCCTAATGTGTCATGACTCTTCATTTCCATGACCCATGGGTTTGTAACTCCCATGGAGCATCCATGGAGCATCCTATGGGTGGAACCCAACTTGATAATCCATGGAGCCTCTTAGCCCACTATATAAGATATGGAAGATTTACATAATCTACCCATATATTTAATTAGTTATCTTTTGATCACTTAATTAATTCTAAATTAATTCTTGATCAAACTAATTAAATAATATTATTAATATATTAGAACTTATAATATATTAATAAACCATAAGTGTGATTTCTCTCATTTTAGTTTATCCAATTGCATGGTGCGATGCAACCCAAATGGACCATGCCGGGTCGGGTCAAGTACATACCAGAAATAGTTATGGACTTATACACCTTATCCAACAGATTAGATCTAGTTTTCGGATGCTTTCTTCATGTTTTGGTCCAAGTATGTTGGTTTTGGGATTTGGACGTTCCATATGGGCAAACCTGTCAGATATGGGGTCTTGAGGGGACTTCATGGCATAAAGGTGCCAACTTTATGGCCATCGAAGCCCCATGCAACATTTAGATCATTATTTTAGTCTTTTAAGCTCATGCATGCAAGTGAAGATAGGAACTTTTCGTGACTAAATTGTCCCTAGAGTCCATATCTATGACCTCATGGTCTATATTGAAGTTTTGATGGCTTTCTGAGTTGGATCTAAGCCATTTGGAATTAGGGTTAGAGCTCATTTCTTCTAGGGTGGGTTTTAATGGGTAAAGTTGGAAACTTTACCTTCCTAGGTTTGTTTTTGACTCAGATCTGGAATATGAGACTTAGATTTGAAGAATAATGGCTTAATGCCTTAAGAAGGCTTAACAGACTGAAGAACTCGACCAACTCATAGAGGAACTCGACGAGTTAAGTCGAAGTGTCCTGATTCTGTTAAAAGGAAGGACTCGACGAGTTCAAGGATGGACTCGACGAGTTGATTTGAAAAGTACTGAGTCTGTTGATAGGAGGAGCTCGACGAGTTCATGAATGAACTCGATGAGTTGGATCGCGACTTCAGGATTTTATGATTTATTCAACCCGACGAGTTGAGTCAACTCAGAATGTTGACTTTGAGTTTGACCAGGGTGTTGACTTTGACTTTCACCAAAGTGGACCCCTAAGGGGTTATGAATGTGAAAGGGGTAATTAAAGGAAATCTTTTATGTGTAGGGGTTTGAGTTGGGTTGATTCTAGATCCAAGGATTTTTCAACTACTTTACAACATTTGAGGTGAGTTACTTTCACGATATCAGTAGGTCTAAGGCACCAAGGCCGGCCCACCAGTAAGAGTTTGTAGTTAGATGATTGTCTTTGTGATAATCGTCTGGTATTGCACTAGCTGTTATGAGTTATGTGATAGTATACTATGATATTATGTGATAGTGGTAGGGGTGGAATAGACCCCGAATCCGGTTGGTAAACCAGAGGGTAGGTCGGGCACCCAGATATGCATGACAATATGCTTATGCATGGTTATGATATGACATTATGTGGTAGTGGTAGGGGTGAAATAGACACTGTAACTGGCTGAAATAAGCCAGAGGGTAGGTCGGGCATCCAGATATGCTTGACATGGGTAGGTCGGGTACCCAGGTATGTCTGACAGGGGTAGGTCGGACACCCCGGTATGTCTGACATTGGTAGGTTGAGCTCCCAGGTATGATCAACAGGGTAGGTCGGGCACCCAGATATGCCTGACAGTATGTTTATCGTATGGTGTGTGGTATGATGGGGGAAGTCACTAAGCTTCGTGCTTACGGTTTTCAGTTTTGGTTTCAGGTACTTCTTCTTCGAAAGGAAAGGGGTCGGTATGATCGCAGCGTATCACACTATGTTTTCCGTACATGAGATCTTTGGAAATGAAACTCTGATGTGGTTTTATTATGACATCTTTTGACTATTGACATATTGGTTTAGATAAGGGATGATACTATCGATGTTTTTAGACTAATGGTTTTATAACTACTTATTTAAAAATGCAATTTTTGGTCTTAAATTTTGGGATGTTACATAATTACCAAAAATAAGAAATCTCTATCATATTGATCTATTTTTGAAAATATGGAAGGGATCAAACAAAATCTTGCAATTATCTAGTTAATCAAATAAGGAGATAATTGCCAAAATTAAGAAATCCCTACCAAAACCCTAATTTCCAAAATTTGGCAAATCTTGGGGAGGAAGGCAAGGATTTCAAATCCTTGCCATAATTTCAAAAATCATTGGTTAGGAAACCCTAAAATCTAAATCTAGTAGGCCAAGTGAAAGGGCTACAACCCTTTTCCAAAATTTCGAAATCTAGGGTTAGGAAACCCTAAATTGCAAAAACCCTAAGTCCAAAGGGTTTAATTGCCATACACCCTAATTGATCAAGTTCAACCAATTACAATCAAATTCAATAGAAAAGAAGCCAAGGCTCCGATACCACTGATGAGTTTCGAGCAAAACAAACAATCCTATGTGTGCATGGAACCCTAATATTCTTAGATCTATGTTTTCTCTAATTAAACATATAAGTATTGAACATCCAAAGAGAAAACCTAGGAAGCCTATATTATTTTCAAAATTAACTTCTAGAGTTAGTAAACATACCTTTGATTGTTATATAGTAATAACAATTCAAATCCTTTGTGTTGTTGAAGCTTCGAGAGCAAGCATCACAAATGTCGTGCCTCCAATGGTTCACACCCAACACTAGAAAAAGGATGAGAAAGGTGAGAGGAGGAGAAGATTTGAGAATTTCGGTTATCTTTCTTAGGGTTGGAGTGGCCGAAAATCACAAGGTGTAGAGGTTTATTTATAGTGCAGATAAGATGCCCTCGATAACCCCAATTTGAATATAATATTATTAATTCAAATTTGGTAATTATCCACCTCCGTAATTATCATAGATGATATTATAGGAACCCTAAAAATACCCTTCAAAACCGTCCTCCACCTTTGGGGAAGGTTCTAGAACCCTTTGTTCAACTATTGAACAATTGCACTTTAGCTACTACACATTTAATTAATTCCTTTAATCCCAAAATTAATTCCAAATTAATTTCTGTTGAGAGAAAAACTTGAGACACACTTGAACAAATGTTAGAACGAGTATAGTTGCGGAATAGTTTATCTCAAAGGATCTAAAAGCTCAACAATAATAATAAGTTAGAGTTAGATAATTAGAGAGTTAGTTGCAGAAATGTAAGGAAATATAAATGACAGCAGATATTATATCAAGTATACACATTAGTTGATTGTTAACAAGGAATGTATTCAGACCAAGTTAGTAAGTGAGATCAAACTTAGTGATTAAGTCAAGAATGACTTGCTCCGTAGGGAGATAATAATCAGTTATATTTTAGTGAACTTTGAGAGTAAGAAGGAGATGAGAATAATAACACAGGATATGATATTCAAGATGCGAAGTGTTATCAGAGATGTATTGAATAAGAAAGATTGAGCTTTATATATGGAGACTCAAGTATTACACTTGTTCAACTATCTATGAGTAGCCATGCAAGGCATACTGGACAAAAGAGAGTATTCTAATAAAAGCAGATAAAGAGCTAAACTAGAAAATAAAGATAGTGAACTGCGGATGATGATGACTTCGGATAGGGGGCTGATCAGGGTTGACTACGAATCTTGGTATGCTGCGGTAGACTTAGTTCAAGAGGGTCACTTACATGATTCAACAATTTCCCCCCAAGCGACCTCTTTAACTTTTCTTCAGTTATCGAGTTTCAGGAACTTAATGAGAATCCACCAAAACTTTCTGACATTCTCTAACCAGGTGATTCTTCTTAAAATTTTGAACTTGACTTCGGCAGTTGTGTGTTTTGACTTCTGAACTGCGGTTCGACAAACTTCAATTTGCTTCCTTGTAAGACGATTCATGGCAGTCAAAGGGATGAAATATTTGGTTTCATCGACCTTTCATTTAAAGATGACTCCAAGATCTGGGAAGTTTGTTGCACCCAGAGATCTCTCTTGAAAACCTTCAGTAACCATCGGTGCAGGATCAAGTGGTGGTAGATCGAACTTTTTGGCAAGGACTGGGTGAATGTTTGCATCAATCTTCGCGAAGTCACAAACAGTTTCTTTTAGAAATGTGCTTGCCCTCTCCAATGCTATCTTCATCTTCGGATACTTTTCAGCTTTGTTTTGGAACACCTTTGCTATCACGAAGACTTCTTCTGGATTCATGGATGGGAAGTCAGCTTGGGTGCGGACATAGTTCTGATTCCTTCTTGTAAGAGTATATTGGATGAAGTCAGCTTTCATGAATTTCCGGGGCTTAAAGTTCTTGACTGCGGATGGTCTATCATTAGACCAGATTTTCTCTATTGAAGAAGCATGTTTGGCATGGAATAGATTGAGTCTTTCAAATTCCATGGGTAGTCTCTTGTGATCAGGTAGGCTGCGGTCAAACTACTCAAATACAGTGAAGTATTTGGCATTAGGAGAGATTGGAACATCCCAATAACCATCAGAAGGGGGTTCAGCATAAGTAAGATAGGGTTTATAGTCATCATCCAGTAGTCTTCGGTGGGGGTTGATCCAAGAATTGACTAAGGATTCATCCATGGTGATGTCGAATCCGTTTTCTCTCCAGATAAGCTCAGCAAATTTGGTTGCTTTCCAATCAGCTTTCTTCTGCTTCGTTGCGGGAGAATCATCGGAATGTTCGGATGACATGTTGGATGCTAGCTTCTTGAAGTGGGGAGGGGTCTCTGGTCACTCAGGAGAAGGATTGGTTTCTTGAATGATTTCCTTTTGCAGTGGAGACTGATGTTGCGGTGGAGTTTGATGGCTTGGATTCTTGTGAGGAGATGGTTGCGGTGTAGGAACTTTGTCATTTATGATAGGGGAGTTTGTATGTTGGTGAGAAATGTTGTCTGAATGATGATGGTCTTCACCACTTCCCCCTCTTGAGGAATGCAGAGGTGGGCATTCCTCAAGCCATTAATTAAGACCATCGACTTTAGCACACACATCCTGGAATTGAGCTTTGAGTGCATCAGCCAGCTGCTGATTGTTTGGGATGGCAGGGTTAAAGAGTAGTCAATGAATCTCCTTCGTAAGTTGAAGAATTTCAGGACCATGAAAATTTGAAGAGAAAGAGAGAGCGTTGAAGTCTGTTGATTGTAGATTGGAGGACGGAGATGGTAGACTCATAAGCAGTATGAGATTCATCTATCAGCTTCTTCGAATGAGTGGACTGATCTGCAATGGTTGTTTGAAGATCTGTCTTGATTGCGGATAACTCAGAGATGAGGCGCTCTGCAGCAACCATAAACTGTTGATGATCATCCTGACGACTTGTATCCAGGGATCGAATTCCCATTTCAACTTTCAGAGCAATCCGCTCAGCAGCTAGTCGTTCACGGGTTTCAAGTCGCTCAATCCTTTCAATAAGGATTATGGTCCCGACATGTCTTCAGGTTGCGGTTGAGTGGGCTTAACCGCAGAAGGAATCTGATCTACTTTGGCTTGTAGACTTAGAAATTCTTTTCTTGAGACAACAATCTTCCTTTTCTTCTTCTTCTCTTTAGGCTTGGAGGTTGAGTGTTGAGAGCCACTCGAAGCTTCTTCCTCATCAAAATCATTAAATCATCATCAGAAGGGGTAGGCTGAATTACCACATTGATATCAAAGTCGTCGTTCCCGAATGTAGGTGCAGAGCTGACTTCTATTGCGGTGCCATCTTCTTGAGAATCTCTAACGGTTGGAGTTGGAGGGAGTTTTGATGTACCTTCACCATCAAGATTGGTCTGAGCGTTGCGGATTGTCTCAGCCATTGAAGACATCCACTCCTGGACCTTTTCGATTGTGGCAACCGTATTGGCGTTGTTGATGGTGTTGGCCCAATACTTGGCTACGGTTTCAATCTCCTGCTGTTTCTGTTGAAGTTGATTGGTTTGTTGATCCTTTCTAGCTTGAAATGCCCTGCCGAAAGCGACATATTTCTTGATATCGGTGTCTGAGACCGGAATGTAATGTTGCCATGAATCATTAGATTCATCACTGTCAAATCCTTGATATCGCACTGAGGTGTCCCTCGGGTTCACAGATCCTTGCACATTTGTGCTCACTGTGCCTAAACCACCTGGAAAAGATGTAAGCAGAGTAGGATTTCCTGAGCGTCCTTGGTCTCCTTGACCCGTGGTCAAGTCTGGCTTCGACTCAGTTCTGGCAAGGGCTGAAGAAGTGCCCTGCAGCTGGGAAGGTGTTTGAAGTGTTGGGGTGACAGACAAAAGGATGGAGTTCAACTCCTCAAGAGTAAAGAAATGTAGACGGGAAGCCCTGGAGACCTTAGGGCGAGAACCAGTTCCATCCCCTTGGGAGTGAACTGGGGGGAGTTTCCACGATTGGGTGAAACAGACACACTTTATGTGTCTGAGTAGAAATGGATGGTTGTATTGAAGGGGTCTACGGCCACCCCAAGGACTACCGAAGCCTTTTGAGAGGCTGAGGTATCAGTCCGGTCACACATTTGGTCAGTGGATTTGGTTTTTCTTTTCTTAAGGATAACAATGGGTTGTGCGTCATCACCAGAATCACTTAGAAGTTGCATGGAGGGAGAGTGAGATTGATTGTCATCTGATTTGTCATTTGAGGGCACAATCTGTTTGAGTTTTCTTTTCTTGGATGGTTCAGTGTTTTTGGGAGCAACTTTCTTAGTTGGGGTTCCATGTTTCTTAGTGATGTTGCGGGGGCCTTGGTTGGCTGATGCTACCTTCTTGAGTCTTGTTGAGAGAGTGGTGGAAGATAGGGTTGCGGTACTACCAGGATTGATGGGTGCGGTTGAGGCTTGTGTGATCTGACTAGGTAGAGGCGGGGTAGGAAGGTATGGGTCAATACCTTCCGTAGCCTCTATATGATTTGTGACATTTGCGGTTTCAAGTCCAAGTGTAGACAAAATATGGACTGGTAGCCGTCTAATGGGTCCAAAAATAGATTGATCTGTAGAAGGGTTGTACCTTTTTAGATCTCTGGTGATGAAGAGGTTGACATCGTTGCCCATGCTCAGGCCCGCATCAGCATGAAGGTCTGAGATGCATAGAGACCAGAATCTTGCAAAGGTGAGCTCGGTAGGATTTTCTTTTGGGCTCTCCTTGGGGATGTACTGCAAGAACTCATCCTACAGGATCTGACCGTAGTTGACATCGTGGCCAGTGAATATACTCCATACCAACTCTAACAGCTTGAGGCCCATGTTATCAATGCCTCCGGTCCTTCCAGACAGACTGCAGATCACGAAATGACAAACGAACTGCCATACCGTTGGCAACTGATTCTTCTTGAATTCGCCTATGCCTTTCAGCTTCTTTTGATAACCCATCTGATATAGTGCAGATTGAATGTCGACCACGCTTGGGGTGAAGAACTTTGTTGAAGGATGAACTAACAGATTGATTGCGTTGAGAAATTTTTCTTTGGTCAGAATAACCAAAAAATCATTCACCAGATTCAGATGCACCTCTTGAAGATTGTTGAGAGGGCGATATGCAGAGAAAGCACATTTGAAGAGCGTTGATAGTGGTACCACATCAGTGAAAGCATCAAAAGGACCGAACAATGGGTGATTTGTCAGGAACTTGATTATCAACTTGATCGGAGCATTGTATGAAGAATGCTCGTCGAACACTGCCCTAAAATTGCTTGAAGCAATCGTTGGCATTAGGTTTCTTGAAGCAGAGTCTGAACCAGTTGGGTGTCCAGATGCATATGCCTTGGAATGTTTCTTTGAGATGCTCGATTTCACCATTTTGAAAAAGGATTTGAAGAACTTGCACAAAAACATAGTGCAAGAAGATGAAGGAGATGAAGTTCGTCTTGAGAGTTTTCAGAAAGCGTAAAGCGTTCTTGGGGAAGAGAAAGATGGTTTTATAGTGGTGGATTAAAAAAAACTTTATTGATTTTAACCTAGGTAGAATCGGATAAAAAAAACGTTTGGGGTTTTATTTGGATTTGGAGAAATAATCCTAGCCACAGATAAATTAATTAAAAGATTTTCTTTATTTTTTTTTTAATTTTCAAAAGCGGTTGCATTTAATGAAATGTCAGTCCCTATAGCCTCACGTCTGACGAACGTGTGGTGAGGGTTTAATCTGTTGTACAAAGGAGGAAGTTGTAACAGATTTGACGTTTTGATTATGAAAAACTTTTCTTTTTGTCATCATACCTAAAATAGGCCTGGCAAAAAGTTTTATTAGAAAAGTAAAACTGAGACGGTGATATGCTGCACAAAGAATGCTTTTTTTTTGTTTTATATTATTTTTTTTTGAAAATGTTTTTCTTATTTAATGAAGGATCATTAAATAGCACACAACGTTTCAAGAAATTTATGAAGCAGTTGAGAAATTCATCAATGTGAATGCGGATTGAGACTTCATTGCGGATGGATCTTTTATCGTTGCGGATGGGTGGTTAGATAACTGCAGTAGAAGAACTGAGGAGAACACTTTAACAAAAATTAGTAACAACAAACAATAAGGACCAGTGAAAGATAGATATGATATATAGTTGCGGTACATGTGGGATACTGCGGTACATAGAGTGTACTGCGGTACATTGAACATACCAAAACTATCTACCATAAGTAAATTCAATTAGGACCGCAACAGAGACCAAGGATGGTCTGCGGTACCTATTAATTCAAAAAGAATTGTGGGTCCGGATTCATCATTCCTAACATTTGTAAGAAACTGTTGAGTTTTGTAGAGTCAAGTGCTTTTGTGAATACATCAGCAATTTCTTCATGAGTATGGACAAAAATCAGTTCAATGTTACCTTTCAGGATGTGGTCTTTGATGTAGTGATACCGTAGTTCAATATGCTTTGTCTTAGAGTGATGAATAGGATTGTGGGAGATCGCTATAGCACTCTCAGAGTCACAGTAAATTGGTATCCGCAACATTCTGTATCCGTAGTCCAGAAGTTGTGTTTTCATCCACAAGACTTGTGAACAACAGTTGGCTGCGGCCACATATTCAGCTTCTGCGGTAGACAGTGATACACAACTTTGTTTTCTTGATGACCAGCTGACGAGTCTTTCACCCAGAAATTGACATCCACCACAGGTGCTTTTTCGATCTGCCGATAAAGAGCTAAACTAGAAAAGCAAGATAGTGAACTGCGGATGATGATGACTTCGGATGGGGGGCTGATCAGGGTTGACTGCGGATCTTGGTATGCTGCGGTAGACTTAGTTCAAGAGGGTCACTTACATGATTCAACAATTTCTGATTAAATATTAATTAAATAATATGATTTCTAATTAATATATTATTTTCATAATACATTAATAAATCATTCATTTCATTTTATTATTCCAATAATAAATTCGTCATCTCTCTTCAAAAGTCATCCAGTCTTGTTGCTAGTTTTGAGGGGAACCCAAAAGGACTGTGCTACTATCAATTTAAGTATATACCAATTATAGTTATGGACATAGACACATAATCCAACAACACGCTCATGGGGTCCTCCACACTTATCACAAATGTCGTGGCCCCTCAGATCTTTATCACTAGACATTACACCACCAAACTGCTCAGATGATGCTAGCAGTGTCGGATCACGAGTCCGCTTCCTCTTCCCCAGTTGTCTCTCCAAACTAAGCTCCTATTCCCGAGTCACCTCGATTATCACATCAACTTCCTGAACGGCCGAGGTCCGATCCTTGTGTTGGGTTTTATATACTACAACATTCTATGGTGCACATACAACCTTAGAAGCTTTGGATCTATCTTTTCACTAATGATACATGCAAATGGTTTCCAAAGCTTTAAGCCTACAACTAGCATACAAATGATATAAACTACATTAAATACTAGTTAGAAGTTTACCTCTTTGTGTAGCTTGTAGAACTTGATGAATTTGGCCTTAAAGAGCTTAGCCCCAATAGCGTGGAAGCCTCAAATGAAGTCACAACACATCATGGACAAAGGTGGAACTTGAGAGAGAATTCCATGCACCCAAAAACACCCATGAACTCCAAGAACAAGCATCTAGGCGTTTTTTAGGTTAAGAGCATGTATTTATATGTTGGATTTCAAGGGCCATGGGTATAACCCAAATCCATACCCATGGGTTTATGATCCATGGTTCATGTGGCCCAACTCTTTATGTATCCATACATAAACTTGGTCCAACATGGATCATAAGCCCAACACATATAAATATAACTAATTATCATAATTAGTCCCCATAGATTTAATTAGTCTCTTTTGATCACTAAATTAATTCCAAATTAATTCTTGATCAATACTAATTAAAACATATGATTTCATATTAATATATTATAACTTATAATATATTAATAAATCATATATAACCTTTCTCTCAAGAGTCCCTCCTAACAAATTGTCCTGATGATATGCAACCCAAATGGACCATGCTACTCTCGGGTTGAGTACATACCAATAATAGTTATGGGCTTAGACATCTAATCCAACAGTCTCCCACTTGGATAAGTCTAAAACTATTATTGTGTATGACTCCAAGATCCCGATTAGCAATCATAGCTCTTAAAAGTCGCTATCGAACTATGACCAAGTCAATGACATGTCCATTAGATAAGGGATCATATATTCCTCCATTCTAGATATCATATGGACTGAGACATGGATTATAATCATTCTCTCTGTCCATCTGTTGTTTCCCAATTTCCGATTTATGACGACTGACTAATTGAACAAATCAAATCAGTCCAGGCCTGGCCGAGAACTTACGTTTGTCATCACTAAATCATCGAGGGGCCTACAAATATCGCTTTTATCCCTCCAAGGGTAAAACGAATGGATAAACTTCTACTCATATGCTTGTACTAACTACTTGTTGAATCATACACAAAGGCACGTTTTATAACATCAAGTTACTGATGCGTTTTATTACAATCAATGTACAACCAACTCATAGTCAACAACTCATATCTCTAGGTTTGAAGAATATAAGATATTATCGTCTCATGATCACTCGTGATAAAATCCATGAAGTGAGTCAAATGAGCGTGGGTTTAATCCAACACTCGAATCTCATTCCAAGAGCACTCATGAATGTTGCAGCAACTTTTGCTATGTCTAAACACTTTAGACATCTACAAGCCCAATTCATGACAGTCTTGATTCATACCTACTTCCAAAGTATGATTGAATGTGGAGAGTTTGAATAACCTGGTTATTCGGGAACTTAAAACATGCAAAGTGAAACACAAGTATAATATAATCCAATATGGTCTTAGAACTTATGAATATAAATAAAACACCTTTTATTTATCACCATATTGATTACAAATTGTTCATTGTATAATGTTTCGATTTATCAACCTAATACTTGAATTAAAACAATAGTCATGCCATGCTCCAAGCATGCACACTATGTTTGTCTATGATCCTTACTTCGTGAAACAGACCAATTGAACATGATTCCAATGATGCTCATTTCACAATCCCAAATCCTTACCGCAAATGTAAAAATACAAGATTCTTTGCCATTTACTGAAATCTGTTAGATTCTAAACTTATATGCATTGATCCTCTTGTAATGACTATGCACAAAAGTCACAATGACTTGGTAACAGACATTACAAAGCATTCCAATGGAGAGCAATTAACTATGCACAAAAGTAGCGTGTTGAGGTTTACACCGGTCATGAAGTCTTCATTGCTACCGAAGTTCAGAGGGATCTCATCGTTATCGAAACCGGTAAGATCGAGGTTTTCATACATCTCGGATTCTGTTCCACCCCTTGGAGACTCCTCATTATAATTACTTTGAATGTGAATAGATGTCAGCTCATGTTCTTCAGCTACTTGTGCATGAGTAGAAGGAGTTTCTTCTTCTTCAGCACGATCGGACGCAGTAATGACATCATCTTCCGAAATGACTCTCTCGGAGGAGGTAGGCTCAGATGACACCTTGTCAGACGTTCCATGAGATTCAGAAGATTCATTTATCTCAGCAAATTTTCCGAATTTCACAAGAGGATGTAATCCTTGGAAGACGACTTTGCCCTTTCGATTCTGCTTGATGAGACCAATCGTGTGTGGGCCTAATGACTTTATATCTAGCTTGTCTCCTTCTTTGACCATCTCAGGAAATTGGGTGTCAATGAACATCTAAATAAATCTGGGGTACAGCAAGAAATCATCTCTGGTCTCCCGGCTTATAGCGTTGATGTTTACCAAGAACTCATCCAGTATGAACTTTGAGAAGTTGAATTTGATGCCATCAGCCAGTGAAACAATTGCCCCTGTGTTCTTGAGCGAGATTTCATCAGCACCTGATCTCCTGCCCGAGATACAGCTCACGAACACATGTGCCAAAAATCTCCAGTAGGGTGGCAGAAGCTTTTTCACCGTGGGAGGGTAAATGCCTTCATACCCCATCTTCTTGAGAACCTTTTGGACATCATCAATCCCAATTTCAGTAGGAAAATCGGGTTGATCATTGATCATCAATGTTTCTCTGATGAACTGCTCAGTGATCTTAATTTTGCATCCTTTCACAATAGCATCAATGGAAACTGCTCCTTTGTCTGATTTCATCTTAGCAGTCTGCCAGAACTCCTTCACATTTTTCTGATAGATGAGTGGATTCACAGTGATGGCAAAGGCCAGGCAGCATTCTCTCAGTCTGTATATCATTGACCTGAAATCTCCATGAGCAGTAGGAGGTTCATCCAGTACAATTGCCAGGTTATGCATGTCAGCAAACTTAAGACTTGCCATTGATCTGCACTAAACCAGGCCAAGTAAGAAAACAAAGTATTTAAACAATTAAAGCTTTGTGTTTTCTTAATTAATCAGTTTTATTTTGGCCTTAAAAAATTATTTTAATCAAAGTTTTGGAGTTTACGGTCAAACATGGTCAAAAATTGAGTTTACGGTTCAGATTGAGTTTACGGTCAAAATTGGTCAAACTTGAGTTTACGGTCCAAATAGGGTTTACGGCCGTAAACCCATTGCAATGGTCACCTGACCGTAAACTCAAAAGGAGTTTACGGTCGTAAACATCCAGACCGTAAGCCCAGACTGTTTACGGTCGTAAGCTCAAATCGTAAACCCTCCCCAAACCGTAAACGCCGACGATCAGTAAAACATCGATTAATCCTCCAGTTTTAGTCGAATCGATGAACAAAACACATATCCTCAGTCGGTTTTAGCATACCTTCGATGTGGACTAACTGATTTTGCAAAATCTAACAAATTTTTTTCGAGGATGAGAGAGAGTAGAGAGAGTTTGCGGCTGTAAAGGGAGAAATGGGAGGTGGAAAGGGTTTACAGCAGTAAACTCCACCTTTTATACCTCCCTTGACTTTTACGTGTCTCCCACACAGTGTAAGGCACAGTCCAAATCCCGATTAATTTTTCAAAATAAAACTTTTTGAGGATATTAAAATAAAAGTCAAATTAAAATTAAACTAAAAATAAAATAAACTAATTTCTAAAATTTAAGAATTAAAAGATTTAAAAAACTAAATTTTTGACAATTATAAAAATAAAATAAAATAAAAATAAAAATAAAAATAAAAATAAAAATAAAGTAGGAATAAACACAGACAAAATATATCTTAAAAATCACTGAAAATTATCTTGTGATACTGGGATCAAAGCTGTTAGACAACCTTAATCCACTTGTCGGTACCTTTTATCTTCACGTCTTTGTTTGTTCGATCGCCGGTATTGTGGTCCACTTAAACACGAAAAATTGTGACAGAATTAGGACATACCATTAGTTACAAGACCAAATGAGCCTAAGTTCCTAGATAATATTTCTTATGGACCATTCAGTTGACGACGACCAGGGATATTGTTGTCCACCTAAATTGAGCAGCGAGATCTATAGACAATCTGTAAGTGTTTAATTTTTAATTGTACTAGAACATGGTTCCCGCTTCCTGATATGCTCCAGTAATCAAGGACTTCCAGAATACTCCTTACATCGGGTGAGCAGACAATTATTGAGAGAGAAAATAGATTTAGAATGCATATGCTATACACCCAGGTTGGATCTCTTCCAATCACGCAGAGGGTGAAACATATGACTAACTGAAGTTTTAGAGGGATTGCGAAGTAGAATGGTGCATATACTGTGTACCAGGTCGGATTGTGAGTCACGCAAAGGAGACAGTATATGGCTAACAGATAGAAAGAATTGCATAGATAGAGGATGCAGAGAAATAGAGTTACATATGCTACATTCCAGGTCGGATCTTTCGATCACGCAGAGGAGGCAACATATGACTAACAGATAGGTAGAGAGAAAACAATTTTCTACAGACCTAATTTATCGGAATTCACCAGTCACCCCATCAATACCGGAATTAAGGACAGAATCCGCACATCGAGGAAAAGTTAATCCACGGTTCGAAGTACAGGTTCTTTAATGTGACCAGTAGATTCCCATATATATCTCCCTGCTCAACCTATCCAAGCGTCGTATTGTCAGGCTAAACGGATCTAACTAGGTCAAGATTTGTCAAGTCTTTGAATTCCTAAAGTTCAACTCTGCCTAGTCAAGTCCATTTAGAATCTTTCGTGCCTACCAGCGCATCAAACCCAAAGCGTAGACAATTCAATTTTGGGTACGTTACGCAGACTCAGATTGCCTGTTATCACTTGATAATATCACTTCCCAGTACTACATCAACAAGCAAAAATGTTAGCGATAATATTTTTGATTTTTCTGAATTTTTTAATGTTTTTGGATTTTTGAATGTTTTCTGAAAAAAATAAAACAGAAACAAAATGTTTTTGGATTTTTTTTTAAAATTTTAAAATTTTTGTTTGGTTTTTGTTTATTTCTCCCCCTAAATTTGTGCATGGGTGAGAATGAAATGACTAAAATGCGCAAATTTAAACTAACCTAACCTAAAAAAATTTTAATCCTCAAAACGAATCATTTTCAAAAATCCCACAAGCACATCGAATCGAGCTTTGTTAAAAGGCTTGGTGAACAGATCCGCCACATTATTCGCAGTGGGAACCTGTTCTAGCCGGATGAGCGAGCGCTCATAACAATCTCTGATAAAATGAATTTTGATATCAATGTGCTTGGTTTTGGAGTGTTGGACAGGATTTTTAGTAATTTGAATTGCGGCCTCATTATCACATTGAATTGGGGTTTCTAGATAATTCAAACCGTAGTCCAACAGCTGATGTTGGATCCAGATAACTTGAGAACAGCACGCAGATGCAACAACGTATTCTGTTGAGGTAGAGACGGTATGCTGTTTCTTGCACTGCCACGACACCAGCCTGTCTCCAAGGAATTGGCACCCTCCTGATGTAGATTTCCTGTCAAGCTCACAGCCTCCATAATTACTGTCAGCAAAAGCATATAAATCAAATTCAGAATTCTTCGGATACCAAAGACCCAATTTAGGGCTGCCTTTGATATACCGAAAAATCCTTTTGACAGCAATAAGATGTGAAAGTTTAGGATGAGCCTGATAGCGAGCGCATTGACAAACTGCAAACATGATGTCGGGACGACTTGCAGTAAGATACATCAGCGATCCGATCATCGATCTGTAGTGTGTCTGATCTACGGATTCGCCATTAATATCTAGATTCAGCAGGGGTCTTTCAGCCATTGGTGTCGAGGCAGGTTTTGCGTCTTCAACCCCGAACTTCTCAAGAATATCCTCCACATACTTAGCTTGATGTAGCAGGATTCCGGTTGAATTTTGTCTGACCTGAAGCCCTAAAAACATGGTTATCTCTCCCAGTGAACTCATCTCGAACCACTTTTTCATCACGCCTTCAAATTCTTTGCAAAGCTGTGGACTGGTAGACCCGAAGATAATGTCGTCAACGTAGATCTGGACTAGAATCTGATCATTACCAACATGCTTGATGAATAAAGTTTGATCAATAGTGCCGCGAGAGTATCCATGCTCGAGAAAGTGCTTTGTTAGAGTCGCATACCATGCTCTAGGAGCTTGATGTCACCCATACAATGCCTTGTCCAACTTGTAGACATGATTAGGAAACTTTGAGTTAACGAACCCAGGGGTTGATCAACATAAATTTCTTCCTTCACCTTGCCATACAAGAAAGCAGTCTTGACATCCATTTGGTAGACTGTGAAATTCATGTAGGAAGCATATGCGAGAAAGATACGAATAGCCTCCAATCCAGCCACGGGAGCATAAACCTCAGTATAATCAAGACCGTCAACTTGTCGAAACCCGCGAACCACCAACCTTGCTTTATTGCGCACTATTACACCAGAATCGTCCTGCTTGTTTCGATAGACCCAACGCGTGTCAAGAGACCTTTTGCCCTTCGGTAACTCAACCAATTTCCAAATCCCGAGCTTTTCAAACTGATTTAGCTCTTCATGCATCGCATCTACCCAGCTGGGCTCATTCAAAGCCATGTCAACATTCTTGGGCTCTATTTGAGATATAAAGCAAAAATAGAGACATGCATTGACATCTCCACTCTGACTTCTGGTTTTAACTCCGTCACCCAGCTGGCCAATGACGTTATCGATCAGATGATCGCGTTGAATTCTTGAAGGTATGTCTTGGCTGATATCATTGACTGAAACAGGAAGAGTGTGGATGTTGAAACCTCCATCATTTGCTGATTGATCCACATTGGATGAATCTGCTACAAACTCATTAGCAATTTCTTCAGGAAAGAGTAGTTCCATAAAAGTTGGATTGACAGAGGAAGCATCTCTAGACATGAACTCTCTTTCAATAGGGGTAAGAGGTGTAGCATCAACATCAGGAGTTCCATTTTGAACTTTAGACTCTGGACTATCAAGTCGATCAGATGACTCCCCCTCAGGTGGAGCAGAGGACTCCCCCTCAGATGGAGCAGAGGACTCCCCCTCAACCGTTGGAGGTCTGTAGACAACTTCTTCGTCTTCGTCTTTAGAAACAATCTTCGAGCCAAAAGAGGATCTATTTGAGCCATCTGAAGACACATTTAAGGATTTGAAAAGCGATGTGTAATCAAATAACCAGTCAGGATCCACTCGAGCGTCTGTTTCATTCTCCTCCAACCAGCGCACGTCATAGGATTCGACAATCTACTTAGTCTTCTTGTTGTAAACCCTATACGCGGTGCGCGCAACATATCCTATAAAGTAACAATCATCGGCTTTGGCATTGAATTTAGGGTTGGATTCCAGGTGAAGAAGGGTGCAAGGGCAGCCAAATACACGGAAATGGCTGACTGAAGGCTTGTGTCCATAGAGAATCTCGTACGGTGTTTTCATCTGAGCTTTGTTGATTAGAACACGATTCTGCACGTAGCAAGCAGTGTTAATCGCCTCGGCCCAAAAGAAAACAGGTAATTTTGAATCACAAAGCATTGTCCTTGCAGCGTATTTTAAAGTTCTATTTCTCCTTTCAGCAACGCCATTTTGTTGAGGCGTGTGAGCAGAGCTGTATTGACGCACGATCCCCTTTTCTGAGTAAAAATGGTCAAGAACCGCATTCTTGAACTCAGTTCCATTGTCAGTACGAAGCACCTTCACCTGGTTGTTGGTTTGATTCTCAATCATCACAATGAACTTCTTTATCGGATCAGCAATCCCAGCTTTGTTGGATAGAAATAAGACCCACGTAAAACGAGAGAAATCATCAATCACAACTAGACAGTACGAGCTTCTGTTGATGCTCAGGACGTTGACCGGACCAAATAAGTCCATATGCAATAATTGGAGCACCTGACTGATTGATTTGACTTGCTTAGGCAGGTGTGGTTTTCTATGATGTTTTCCTTGGGCACAGGACACACACTTCTCAAATGTAATAAAGTCTCTTTCAGGTAAGCCTCGGACCATCTCATTCTTGGCAAGGCGATTCAGGTTTTTCGTGTTAGCATAACCGAGTCGTCGGTGCCACAGCATTGCATTTTGTTCGGAGACTTCTGAAAATAGGCAAGTGACTTATTCAAGGATGTTACTGTTCATGTCAATAATGTAAGCATTCCCATCCCGCTTAGATTTGACGAGAATCCACTCTTCCGGTATGACAATGCCTGGCTTGAGAATCATGCGTTCTTTATCGGTAAAATGGGTAGAATAGCCTTTGTCGCAAATTTGGGAAACACTCAACAAGCTATGCTTTAACTCGGGAGCAAAGTTGAAATTTTCAAAGCTTAGCACTCCATTTGTAACGGTTCCTCTCTGAGTCATCTTGCCACCATCTCCGCCCGCGAAGGAAACATACCCCCCATTAAAAGATTGAATGTCGCTCAATTGGGAGATGTCTCCTGTCATATGCCAGGAGCAGCCGCTGTTGACGTACCAAGGACGGACGACATTCCTCCGCAACTGTCCCTACAAAATGAGCGGGATCATTTAGATTTGGGAACCCAGGTCATCACTGTCCTGGGTTTCCTTTTCGCTTTCTCTGATTTATCCTTTAATGTTTTCAAATTAGGATCCTCATTCCTAATCACTTCAGAGGATGGTAATGATGGATTGGAAATTGATTTGGGCATCCAATGATATTTAGGTTTTACAACATTCTCAGGTGGTTTTGAAATAGGTTTCTTATGAGTTTGCACTGATCCTATGGATGTTCTACCAGAAGTGGTTGAAGATCCAGAATTGCTTTTTGACGAAACCGATCTTGGCGGAGCCTTGTTCGGTTTTGGCAAACTATTTTGAGCTTTGTTAGTAAAAGCCTTTATATTCTTTTGAAAAACAGCCCTTTTTCTGCTTCGATCATCTTTCCAATCATCATTTCGAGAATGAGTTCTTGAGGATTTTCTAATTAAAGACCTTCCTCGAGATTCGTTCTCTCCTCTTGGTGACAAATAGTTCACAAAGATCGTATTTTGAAAATTCCTAGCTATATGACCACCAACACCACAATTAAAACAAATATGTTTATTATTTGAACTTGTACTGCATTTCTCAGATTTATTTTCTTGACAGACACTCTTACTCTTCTCAGAAGAACATGCATGAGAAATAGGTTGTGAGATAAGTGAGGGTGCCTCAGAAGGTGTAACTTGTGGAATTGATGGATTTTCATGAGAATCACAAGCATCAGAATTACCAAACAATTCATCAAACATATCAAAGAAATTAAGTTCAACAGTAGCAGAAGTGGAAACATCACACGAAACATTATCAGTCTTAACATCAGAAACACAAACATTTTCATTTGAAACAAAAATATCAGAATTAGAAACAGAAACAGAAACAGATTCTCCAGCTTCACGCTTTGCCTGATCTAATGGTTGATCTGCAAGGGAAGTAGAAATGTAAGTACTTTCAACATTAATAAATCCTCCTGAAACGAAACCAGATGGCTTGCCATAAACCATAAATGATTTGTTGGCAATCTCATCCTTGGATAGGGGTTGATACTGATATGTATGATTATAAGGAGGAGGTACACTATCATATCCTAGACCCTTTTGTTGGTTTCGTTTAAACTGCATGCAATGATCGATCATGTTGGCAACTACCTCACTTGATCCATTAAATTTTCTAAAATCAAAATTTGCAGTTTCAAATGCTATTTTTAATGTATCAAGCTCGGTAATTAGCTCATCATTTTTCCTTTTAACATAATCATAAAGCTCACATTTTTCACTGTATTCTGTTTGAATTCTCTTAAAGTCCTTTATTTTTGTCTCTAACTGGGCCTTAAGGGGTTTCTGTCCTTTCCTAAGCTGATAGCCCTCATATCTAAGGTCCTCTACTTCTCTACGTAATAATTGAATTTCATCATGAAGAAGTTTAACATATTCATTACAAGCCTGAGAACAAGACGGTAAATTTACCTCACTTTTCCTGGGCTCGGAAGTAGAAGACACCATCAGAGCAAACTGCAGCTCCATCACTTCTGCTTCGGGATCAGCTGCATCATTCTTCAAGGAAGCATCATCAATCTGGGCTAGGTGAGTATTTTCTGGCCCTGAGATATTCAAAGCCTGAATCTGGTCCTCCCAGTCAAAAGACTGAGCGACCATAGCAGTCTCACCATTAACTGCAGCACCTGCACAGTTGTTTCCCACTGCAACCATCGTCCTGTTGTTGTTCATTCTACGATCAGGCTTTAGACACTCACGAGCAAAATGACCCGGCTCGTGGTAGTTGAAACATTGCAGCATGCCCTTGTTGAATCCCACTTTCTTATCAGCATTCATGCCCCAGTTGTTCTTCCCTGTCTTCTTAGCAAACTGCTTGGCCCTGAAAACAGCCATAGCAATCTGCCATGTAATGTCCATCTCTTCCACGTCTTCAGGATGAATCTGATCCAGGTCAGCAAATGACAGCTGAGGTGGAAGCTCTCCAGCTACAAAGACATTGTAGCAGTTAACAAGCCCAGTGGATAGAGCTAGATTTTCATTAGTGTCTTTCGTGTTTGAGGAAGAGGCTACAACTGGCACATTTAGATGGGGAACAACTTGTGGAGTGACAAATGGCTGGCTTTGAGAATAAGGAATGGATGATGCAGCAGCGAAGGTCTGAGTCTGAGGTTGTTGAGCAGCAAAAGCTTGACCTGAGGAAGTCATGATTGATGAGAGAGCATTGTTGGATAAGATTCCAAGATTTGGAGTAGAGTATGAGTTCACATGGTTTATTTCTCTCTGTTTGTCATCAATATCACAAGCTTTGATGATCGCCATGATTTCAGCAAGAGTGAGGCGATTCAGATCCTTGGTCTTCTTAATCACAACAACATTCATGTCCCATGACCTAGGAAGAGCATTCAGAAGCTTTTTGTTAATTTCTAACTTGGTCAATAAAATCCCAGATATGTTCATCTCAGTGGTGAGAGTTGTGAACCGCTGCAGCTGAGCCTCAAGAGTCTCTCCGGAATGTAGTTGAACATATTAAACTTTTGTCTCAACATGTCCTGGCGACTCTCCTTCGTATCTTCATTGCCCTCATATACCTTAATTAGGGCTTCCCACAAATCTTTGGCTGAAGTGTATTCTCGGAAACCTTGACCAATATCAGGAGATAATGCCATGGTTAGAGTGGGTAAAGCCCTTTCCTGCTCTTCATCTTTCTCAAACTCCTCATCTGTGTAGTTTTCAACAGCCTTGTCAATCACTTGTCCTCCAACTGTCATAGTGATTCTAACAGGGCCTCTAAGAATGCTTCTCCAAACCTTAAAGTCCTTCATTTTGATGTATTTTTCAATTCTGTACTACCACTCAGGAAAACCATCTGCAGACATTAACCTTGGAATACGCGTAGTGGTGCCCATGACAGTATCAAGTTCGTGAAAATGATTTTGACTTTGAGACTCCATTTGAAATTGAAGCAAATTAAAGTCACAAAAAGATTTTACGGTTGATGATGATGAGATTACGACCGTAAACTGTGTTTACGGTTGAAGAGATTACGACTGTAAACTTGGTTTACGGTTTAAGTGTTTACGACCATAAACTGGGTTTACGGTTGAGCTGTTTACGACCGTAAACTATGTTTACGGTTTGTACGTTTACGGTTTAAGCGTTTACGGTTAACGAAGCTTAGTTTACGGTTGTTGAAGATTCACAGTTTACGGTTGTTCAAGATCTTGAGTTTACAACCGTAAACAGGGTTTACGGTTGGCAGTAAACTCCCAGAATGTCTTCAAAAACTCGTTTTTGTAGTAGATTCAGTTCCTTTAACCACGAAAACACTAAAACCAATCTCAAACGATAAGAATGTCAGATTAAGCAGCCCAAATCTCGATTGAATGAAGCTTTGACACTGGTTTTTGCTCTGATACCAATTGTAAGGTCCTGAAAAGGATCTTTACCAATGATCAAGCAACAAACAATCACAATAGAAGAAGAAGAAGAAAAGAAATCGAGCTTGCAAACATTTATATTCAGAAAAACGTCAGGTACAACTCGATGGAACACTCTATAAACACTATGGAATCAACAACTACACATATACCTACGCCTCCACTATATATACTAGACAGGACCGCAAACTGGGTTTACGGCTGTAAACGTGTTTACGACCGTAAACACACTTCCTGACCGTAAACACATAAACAACCCACAAAATGTATTAAAGACTCATACTGAACTAATACAATGAAAGCCTAGACCAAACCATTAACTGGACCCTTCACACTCGAGTTACAATCTTGGAGTATTACTCTAAGACTCATTTTTGGAACGAAGTATGATTTATCTTTTGATTTTAACCATTTCAATAATCCACGATTCCTCTTCTTAGCCAAACAAATGCACTAAGATGTCCTTAGAGAATCAATTGTGATATGGTTTCATAATCACTAAGATAATCATAAAACAAGATACTCAAGTACTCTCCCATCTTTTCAGATTGGAGAAACTTTTATCTTTCTCTCTAATTTGATTCTTCTTATTCGTTCTGCCTTACATTGAAACTTTTCCAAGGTTTTAGAATTACAATTAAACTTGTAAGTATAATCATATTCACTAAACTTTAGTAAATCATGACGAATAGCCTTATCGATCTTTGTGGTGGACCTGACCAGCATACACCTAAGTGTACCTGATCCTACAGTCCTTCACTTGACTCACACGAACATGTGAACAAGGAATTAGTCTGAATTTCCCAAAGATGATAAGTCTCATTCAACATACAATACAAGTTGCATGATTCTTAGTTTCTATCCAACTAAAACTTGGTTGATGAGAATCTTTCCTTATTTGCTAAATTATGACACTACCACAAACGAAAGAATCAAATCTATTTTCCAATATTGCTATCAATGGAATCATATAAACAACAATTTTTCACAAATGCCATTGTAAGGATATTTAAAAATAAATAAAATTAAAACATTTTATTTTATTTTAAAACTTATGGAAAAAGTTATCCTTACAATGCAAATGCATATGAAAACAATGTTGTTATTTATTCCTAGGCAATATATCCCAACTCTTAAGCAACAGCTCAAAATTCTGATCACTGAACCATGCGATCGAAATCCATCTTCGCGATCAGAATCAACATATTCTTCTTTTAAGCTTCTGTTAGAACAACGTTCTATTAGGATCGATAGATTCTATGCAGGAAAACAATTAAGGACGTAATTATGACCACAAGAATGGCTTTAAAGATGTCGTATGATTAAAACTTTAACACCTCAGAAGAGCTCCATTAAGAACTTCGACTGTAGAGGTGCTTAGGGTTACAAAATAATAATCAATGATAATCAACAACGTATCTAATGCATACATGCATGCACTATTTATAGTTTAACCCTACTAGATAATCACGGATGGACAGGCCTAATCCGGATATACAAAACAAGCCCATGACGCAACACAATAATACCCAACAATCTCCCCCTTTGCGTCAATGGAGCCGAAAGCTCACTTAGGTTGAGCTATAGAAGACTTCTTGATTGTCTTGAACACCTTCGGTATGATGGCCAATAGATGATGACAAAAAGTAACGTACCACCGAAGCATGTCCGTGAAGTTCTTCTTGTCTGCATCAGAATTCTGCTTGCACTGATGAATGATATTGATAATGTGCTCTAAGCAGTCTGTAGAGAACAGATGTTTATCAACAAGAGCGAACAGAAAACGATTGGCTTCGCCTCTTGTGAACATCACAGTAAGATGTGTAGAATCAATCTGACCCATCCTCATTTTATTCACATCTCCTGGTTTCGCTGTTGGCTTTATAGTTGGTTTTTTATTCATCACTTTTGCTATCTCCTGATCCATTGCAGCTACTTCATGGATATAGGAGGCCAACATCCTCTTCAAATGATCCAGAATCGGCTCATATTCTTTCGCATTGGAGAGCAGAATATTAAACAACAGGATCCAATCATGAGGATTCAAATTTGGAACGTCTGCCAGGGAAATAACCGACACCGAGTTTGCTGATCCTCGGGTGATTTTGAAGCTAACATTTATGAACTTCCCGACAGGCGAAGGTTTCAGTACCTTGACAGTAACTATCTTCTGTGCACTCCATGTCAAGTACTGAGGCTGACCGAACTTCAAATAGAAATCAATAAGTTCGCGATCAACTTTTCGATGAGGGAAAGGAACTTCAACAGTCGAATCAAAACAATGAAATGTGAATGCCTTTCGTGTTATCGGCATATCGAACTGTGAATCCTTAAAATTGTCACAATCAAAAGAAGTGACAGGTTCCAGCCAGTAGACGCTTGGAAACTCTATTGCCTCATTGATGAGTGTTTCTCTTATCCAGAGAGGAAACAAGGCCTTCTTGCAGTTTAAGGCATCTTGTTCTTCCTTGTTCCTCCTTTCCTGTTCCTCAGCCTCCCTCGCAACCCTTAGGTTTTCATCCAATTCCCTGTCCCTCTTCTTTCTTTTTAGGGCCTCAGCAATGGTCTCTTCTTCTTCATCATCACTTTCATCATCAATTCCCTTCTTCTTAGCATGACAACCAGAACCTGAAGCTTCATTACCCTTCGGTTTGGTTTTAACTGTGACTTTCGGGTGAGAAGTTTCAGTTTCATTTTTCACAGTAGCCTTCGATTTGAGCACCTTCTCCCCCTTGTTTTGGAGGTATGAATCTCTCTGAAACACCCTTCATATCATGTAACAATGCAAGAGCAGGAAGAAGTTTTGAAGTCAGATGATTTCTTATAGTGAGAGTAAGGATAGGATCATGAGCACCAAGAAGGTTGGTAAGCATATCCTTAACATCCCCAGCAGAACTTCTGAATACTGCACGCTCAGTCTTTAATAATGAGATCTCCTTTTCAGACTGAGCCAACTGCACCTTCTGAACTTCAATTGTTGAGGCTTGGCGGGCAAGATCTTCCTTTAAGGCACTCTCCTTTGCTAAATCAGCTTGGAGAGATTCAAGCCAAGAATTCACAGAGCTGGTAAGTGAAGTGTTCTCTGCTTGCATTGAAGAACGAACAGCCTCAAACTTAGTTTGCTCCTCGTGAAGAGACTTGGATAAGGAATCCACGGAGGCATTCACCTTGGCTGCATTGGAATCAGCATGCCCTTTGAGTGATTCAAGAAAGATTTGTGAACTATGAACAAGCTCAGAAACCTCAGTAATAGCCTTCTTGCAGGAAGAAGTGGATGCATCAACTGCCTGTGTAGAGGACTCTATGGCACCGGTATACTGCTCAAGAGCAGTGTCAAGAAAGGCCTTGAGCACCACATCGTTGTAGGACTTGGAAGCAGTAAGCAGATGATCAAGTTTCTCATCAATGCTCTGCAGTTGTTGTCGTGTGACTGGAGCTTCATCATCATCAACTGTAGGAAGCCGATAGGGACTGTAGTAGGTTGAGTCAAAATCAACATTATATCCACCGAGAGTGGCACCGGAATCGGTTGAAGGTGAAGGTAAAAGAGGTTTAGAAGTAACTGGAGGTTCGGTCTCAGTATTCGCCCCCATATCAGATACGTTGACTCTTACTGTCGGTTCTGGGGTAGTGGTAGTAGTTGATTGGGAAATAATAGGAGGAGGGATTGGAGTGGTAGAAATAGGTATGGTATTAACGTGTGGTGGTGGTGGAATAGAAGTTGTTGTTTGAGAGGTGGTAGGGGGTGGAACAGGAGCAACCGAAACTGGAACAGTTGGTTTCGGTGATGGAGGTGGTGTTTGAATATTGTCATGAAGAGGTTTGGTCGGAGTTGGTGATCGAGGAGGTGTATTTCCTCTTGGTGAATCATGCTGAATTTCCTCTTCTTCATCCTCCTCATCATCGTCTGAGCTGGAAGGAGAAGGAGTCTTTGATTTCTTCGCCATCTTCTTGATCTTCTTTGGCTTAGAAGAATCTCCTTTTTTAGACTTTCGCTTCCTAGACTTGGAAGGTTTAGACTTATCATCCTCAGTTGTCCCTTTTCTTGGTAGTAGCCCTTTTTCCACGGTTTGCAGGCTTCTCCACAGCATCCAAGGCAGCCTGCTGCTCAGGAGATAATATTCTCGGTCCAGTGGGAGGAAGCTTGCGATAATCAGCCATCACATTACTTTCGACTGATACACACCTGTACACTGTCTCCGATATGGATCCATTGTGAGGGAACTTTGTGGGATCACCTGTACATTACTTTCGACTGATACACACCTGTACATTGTCTCTTGGTGTGAAAAGTACCTACAGACGAGACAAGGGAATCCTTCATTACTGGAATCTATAGAGAATCGATTACCCTTCGTGTGATAATGGTCCAAAAGCGTCCACACGAAATTTCATAATGTCTCGTTGAAGTATTGAGACTTTGCACCACCTGTGACCAGATAATCAACCCATAGTCGATATTTATCCCATTGTAAAGACCATAGAGAATGGCCAAAAAACCCTTGTTGGTACCATCAGACCCAACACTTCGTTCCGCCAAACTCTTGATGATAAGAGTTAGCAATCCATTCCATTGTGGTGGTAAGAAGGACTTCTTAAGCTTCGTAACTGTGGTAAGCACATCAGTGTAGCCCATCTCGTAGAGCATCGAGAACAGTTGAGTAGTGGTGATGAAGTCCGGTGAGATCACAGACGAATCTAGCCTTGTGAGAAAAGATTTGGAAGTAGATCCTCTCCTTGTTGTTATCATATGAAGCAGTAGTGTAGACTTGCGATAGGAGTGACATTGGAACGGATTCCACCTGTGTTAGGGCTAGAACCAGAGGTGAATACTTCAAACACTCAACCACTTGTAGCATATACGAATCGTACAGAAAAGGGTTGAGTTGAATGATCATGTTTTGGTTTGTCTTGATCGAGAGCAATGAGGACGATGCAGATTGATCTTGAGCAGATGAGGAATTCGCCACTGTTGAGGGAAGGAAGAAGATGAACAGTTGTAAAGCGCCTTGTATATAGAGAGAATTTGTTGCTGGTAAAAGAGATAAATGTAATTAGAAACTATTTATATACCGTTGCCAGGAGGGAGAAAGGATCGTCATGATAATGATGAGGTCACTGAAACGTCGCCTGAAAAAGCGCGATGTGACAGGTTGGTTTCTCCCAGGTATATGTCAGCACGCGTGGGTTTAGGAACCGTTCAAATTCACGCGCCTAAAAGCTTATCCTCAATTCGTCGTTTGAAATTCAGCTTCGCTCCAAAATTTAGGATAACCCCTGTTGCTCCAAAAGATAAACAAAAATCGAACCAACAGCAACCAGAATGTTGGAAAATAAAAATCTTCGTGCAATAGTGTGAAAAAAGATAAAGAAATAAAGCAAAATGTGTATTGGATGTGAGTGATGTCTATTAGAAGACATAAAGCAGATGATTCCGGGCAAGAATCGCTTCCTTCAAAGTCAAGAGAGACTTGAAGTGCTTGTGTGGTTTCCCGAGAAAATACGATCGAGTGTTTATAAAGAAACACCGAAAGGCTTCTTTTAATTTATAGGCTAAGGGTAGCTTATCTTCAACCGAACGTCGATTCTTAACATAAGACCGAACGTTGGAAGAAGTACTTGTGAGACCAATGTGGTATGTTGAACAAGTAGGTGGGATATAATTTATAGTGACTAAAGATATGATAAAAATCTCAAAAAAATAAAAATAAACTGGATCTTTTTGGGTAGAAATGGCTTGGTGTTAGACAATTTCATAAAAGACCACTCAAAAAATAAAATGAGATTTCATTATGTAACCAGTAAGATCTTGAATATAATGATTCACCGTCAATTCATTGTAGGTGTTGGATTTTGGGTTTCACTCAGCACGTGGTGTACGTTTCTAAGATCACAAACACAGATTTTATGCAACCATAAACCTCAGTGGTAAAGACCGAGAGTCTCAAGGGTTACAGTGGTGAACCGAAAGTTGATGGGGAATGGAAGGAGGGTGGTTAAAGAACCGAAAGTACCTCTACTATATAAACATGACAAAGCAGAAAACTCTTAACTCATTTGAGAAGAGTAAGGTAGCTCTTGACTTGACGTGATTTTAACAGCCTGATTGGGAAGAAACGATAGGTATAGATCGAATCATTAAGTCCTTGCTCTTAGTCGTAGAGGCTTCGGTCGACATGCAGCACCATGCTTCTAGGGACTCTTAACTAGTTCAGATGAAGAGAATCATACCTGCCTTAGCTCCAAATTCTGTTGCACTGCTATACTTGGGACCTAATTAAAAGAACAAGCAAACAAACACACCACACAAACAAAACAAACAAACAAAACAAAACAAAAAAAACTTTTAGAAAAATATTTTTGGAGTTTTGAAATTTTCTGAAAAAATAATAAAAACAGAAAGATAATAGAAAAAATATTTTTCGATTTTTGAAGTTTTCTGAAAAACAGAAAAACAAACAAAAAGAAAATAGCTCAAAATACTCTAAAATAAAATGAGAAATAAAAAAAATAAAATAGAGTAAGAAAATAGACTTAAAAGAATAAACAAAATGTACAACCGAAACCAAATCTTAAAAAAATGAAGCGAAATAAGTCGAGCGTTCGGTTCATTTCGGTTCCTTAAAATTCCAGAGCCGAAATAGACCGAGCGTTCGGTTCATTTCGGTTCCGAAAATTATGGAGCCGAAATAGGCCGAGCGTTCGGTTCATTTCGGTTCCCGAAAACTCCGGAACCGAAATAGACCGAGCGTTCGCTCTATTTCGCTTGTCTAATTTTTAGAGTGAGATTTGAGGATTCGGTACCGACTCTGCTTCCATCATTCCCAAGCCTTGTAAAATTTTATTGAAGCTTGCTTCAGGTAAGGCTTTAGTGAATATGTCAGCCACTTGATCAGAGGACAGAACGAAATGTACTTCCACGTTCCCATCTTCTACATGGTCCTTCATAAAATGATATCTTAGTGCAATATGCTTTGTCTTTGAGTGTTGCAGTGGATTGTGACATATTCTTATCGCACTTTCCGAGTCACAATAGAGAGGAATCTTCTTCATACTTAGCCCATAGTTTCTTAGTTGGCTTTGAATCCATATTACTTGAGAGGTACAGGATGCTGTAGCTATATACTCAGCTTCGACTGTTGAAAGTGACACACATGTTTGCTTCTTGGACTGCCAACTAACAAGTTTACCGTCAAGGAATTGGCATCCACCAGTTGTGCTCTTTCGGTCCAGACCACATCCTCCAAGATCAGCGTCAGAAAAATCTTGATTAAAGAATCCAGATCTAGCAGGGTACCAGAGACCGAGAGACGAGGTTCGCTTCAGGTAACGGAAAATATTTTTTACTGCCACCATGGAGGTTCTCTTGGATTAGCTTGAAACCTGGCACAATAACAAACAGAAAATATAATGTCCGGTCTACTAGCTGTTAGATACATAAGGGACACTATCATTTGACGATATAGTGTTATGTCAACAGCAGGTTTTTCCAGAGAAGGTGTTAACTTGGTGCCAAATGCCATAGGAACCTTCACTTTTGAATCTCCTGTCATACCGAATTTTGCCAGCAAGTTCTTTATGTAGGCCTCCTGGTTGATAAAGATACCTTCTGGTCCCTGTCTAATATTCAAACCAAGAAAAAAATTAATCGGACCCATTGCGCTCATTTCAAATTTAGTCTCCATCAACTTCCTGAATTCAGTCGTTAAGCTAGGATTCGTGGAGCCGAAGATGATGTCATCGACATAAATCTGAACTATCATTAGATGTTCGCCTTCTTTATTTCGGAAGAAGGTTGGGTCAACCGAACCTTGCTTAAATTTCGACATTTTCAGAAAGCGAGTTAAAGTTTCATACCAGGCCCTCGGTGCTTGCTTCAAACCATATACAGCTTTATCCAACACATAGCAATGATCAGGAAATTTCTCGTTCACGAACCCGAGTGGTTGCTCAACATACATCGTTTCTTCTAGTTCTCCATTCAAGAAAGCGCATTTTGCATCCATTTGGAAAACTTCAAAGTTTTTATGAGCAGCATATGCCAGAAAAAATCTAACTGATTCCAACCTTGCTACATGAGCGAAGGTTTCCTCATAATCTATCCCTTCCTCTTGGCAATATCCTTTCACCACCAACCGAGCCTTGTTACGAATGACGTTCCCCTCTTTGTCCAATTTATTCCTGAAGACCCATTTTAAGCCGACCACTAAAGCATCCTTTGGTGTGGGAATCAGCCTCCAAACTCGATTTCGTTCGAACTCATGGAGTTCATCTTGCATTGCTTGTACCCAATCAGAATGATCAAGTGCAACATTAACTGTCTTCAGTTCGACTTTGGAGACAAACGAATTAAACATACAGAATTCAACATTAGAGAATAATGCAGTTTGTTTCGCTTTCAATTGAGAACGTGTGAGAATTCGCTCAGATGATTCACCAATGATTTGTGCTTTGGGATGATCCTTGGTCCCTTTCGTTAGAGGTGGGTAATTTGGGTCATAGGCTGGATCCAACTCTGCATTTACTTCCTCTTCAAGTTCTGATTGATCACCTTCATCAGTTGTATTCTCTTTCTCCCCCTCAAATGGCGAAGTGTATCCCTTGTCAGATCCAGAGTTTTCCTCCTCTGTGGGAGTTGGATTTTCCCCCTCGATTGGACTATTATTGGGTGGGATTGGAGTTGGATGCTCCCCCTCGGCTGGACTTTTATGGGTTGGGGATGGAATTGGATTCTCCCCCTCGAAAGACATGTCGGTTGTCTTTGGTGCTGATGAACTCTCCCCCTTGAACATTGAGCCGTTGTTTGGAGGTTCAGTTGAGGGTCGACCACCAGTTGGTTTGGGAGATTCATTTTCCATTTCTTTGGCAGCTTCATCTATGATCTTTTTGATATTGTCGATTTTGTTGTCTGCTGTGTTCGCCTCTGAGTGTGTAGCTTTCTCTTGTTCATCAAATAACCGAATGTACTCTTCAAACAAGTTGGATATAGGAACCGAGACTTGTCCTGATTCAGGAAATATTTCCCCTAAGGCACTTTCACTCCTTTGAACTTTCTTCATGTAATTATCGTCAAAGGTTACATAATATGTTTCTTCAATTCGTTTGGAGCGTTTGTTCAAAACTCTGTATACCTATGAAGTGAGTGAATAACCAAGAAAAATTCCCTCATCAGCTTTGACGTCAAACTTGTTTCGGTTCTCTTTTGAATTAAAGATGAAACACCTTGAACCGAACACGTGGAAAAATTTGATTTTTGGCTTTCGATTGTTCAAAATCTCATACGGAGTGATTGAGAATCGTTTGTTGAGCAAGGATCGGTTCTGAGTGTAACACGCGGTTGCAACTGCATCAGCCCAGAAGTATAGCGGAACAGAAGCGAAGCTTAGCATGGTTCTGGCTGCCTCACATAAAGAACGGTTTCTTCTTTCAACAATCCCATTCTGTTGTAGTGTATAAGGGGCCGAAAAGTTGTGAGATATCCCCTTGTCAGCCAGAATATCTTCAAAATCTTTATTCTTGAATTCCAGCCCATTATCGCTTCTGATAATCCTCACCAGCTTTCACAGCTGCACTTCCACTTGCTTGATGAATGTCTTCAACTTGGGAGTCGCATCTGATTTCTGTTTAAGAAAGAAAACCCAGGTGAAGCGTGAAAAATCATCTACTATGACAAGAATGAACTTACTACCACCGAAGCTTTCGATATCCGAAGGTCCACATAAGTCAATGTGCAGAAGTTCAAGAGCTTCAACAATCTTTGTATTGATACGTGTAGGATGGCTCTTTCTGCTTTGTTTGCCCATCTCACACGCTGCACACAGATGTTCCTTATCAAACTTGAGAAGGGAAAGGCCTCAAACGTGATCACCAAGCACCAACTTATTGATGTCTTTGAAGTTCAGGTGCGATAGGCGTCGATGCCACAGCCAGCTTTCATCAGTGTTCGCCTTTGATAACAGACATATTACTGGTTTTCCTCGAATTGGTTTGAGATTTAAAGGATACATCTCTCCCTTGCGTTCAGACTTCAACAAAACCTTTTTAGATTACTTCTCAATTATTTCTGAGCCCTCATCATCAAATGAAACCTTCAAACATGTTCCCACAACTAATTGTGATACACTGATGAGATTATGCTTCAATCCTTTGTAACACCGGGTTCATGGTATGATTTAATTTAAGTTTTATTCTTATTTTTGCCACGAACTCGGCGAGCCTACGTCCCGACTCGCCGAGTAGCAGCAGGGTGGACATGGGATTTGAGCGGTGAACTCGGCGAGTCGATGCATGGACTCGGCGAGTCCACCCGTCTGAATGAAACTCTATCTTCAGACATTTCACCCTATTTTACCCATTCTAAAACACCCATTTCGTCCCATTCTCTTCCAGAAGAACTGTAGAGCAAAACCCTAGCCCATATTGATCCTTGTGAGTGATTTTGGCTTGGTGAAGGAAGTTTGAAGCTTAGAAGAAGAAGGAGGAAGTTGGAGGGTGCAAGGAAGTGTGATAGATCCGAAATCTACCCTGGGAGAAGCTCCTAACCAGGTAAGAAAGCTCCTTCTTGATCCTTAGTAAAATAGATTCCCTTTTTGTCCCTTATATGTGGATTGCAAGCCCTGAAACCTCCCAAACTCCGTGTGTTTATGCCCTAGGAGCTTAGATTTATGGTTTGGAACCATTGCATGTCTCAAATTTGGCCAGAATGGGTGGAGAGTCGAAGGGTACTCGACGAGTGCCAAAGTGCACTCGGCGAGTTCCATGAAGATGGCCTTAGACTCGGCGAGTTGGATAAGCAACTCGGCGAGTCCTATGAAGATTGTCTGGTACTCGGCGAGTTGTTCCTCAAACTCGGAAAGTCCCTTGAATATAGCCTTGAACTCGACGAGTTGTTCTTCCAACTCGGCGAGTCATATGATCAGTCACTAGGATAAGAAGGGTTTAAGTGTAAGAGGTCCAACCCTCCGTAGTCGCACGTGGAATTAGCAATTTAACGTGTAGCTATAGTCCCAGAATCTCCAAATCTTCAAGGTTGATGTTCTGATGGAAGATTGGAGCGATTTGTGAGATTTGTTCGTCGGACTCGGCGAGTCACCCCCTTGGACTCGGCGAGTCCAGTCGCGGGTTTGTTAGTTGACCCCGTCTAGCGAGTCAGGCTGACTCAGTGAGTGGGAACAAGGACCCGATGAGTCAGAGTCGGGCTAGACATAGAAGGACTCGGCGAGTCGCCATATGGACTCGGCGAGTCCAGTCAATCAGAAGGTTGACTTTGACCAAGGAGTTGACTTTGACCAGTCATTTGACCTTAGGGGTATTTATGAGTACCTAATCCATGTTTACGGATTTATAGCCGGAGGGATTACCGGTGCGGCAGCCAGGCGTAGTCTGAGCAGGTTTTTCAGCAGCTACTCTCGAGGTGAGTTTTCTTCCAGTAGGGACGGGTCTAAGGCACCAAGGCCGGCCCGTATAGACGATATGTTAGTATCAGAGTGTGGGCGGGGCCCGTATCTCATAGCTGAGTTTGATTGTGTTATATGCCAGTATGATAGAATTGCTTATACTTGTTGTCTGTGTGATACTTGTATGTTATGGTTTAGTAGTAGAGTGTGGGCGAGGCCTGTATCTCTCAGAAAGTAGAGCGTGGGCGAGGCCCGTATCTCCTAGCTAGTAGAGTGTGGGCGAGGCCCGTACCTCTGTGGGTGTGGGCGAGGCCCGTATCCCTTAGTTACTCATTATATGATTGCATGGTATGTGGCATTATGGGGGAACTCACTAAGCTTCGTGCTTACGTTTTATAGTTTTGTTTTCAGGTACCTCCTCAGCTAGGGGAAAGGAGCCGGCGCGGTAGCGGCATATCACACACTCTCATGTTTTCCGCACTATGGATTTCCTGGGATGTACTCTGAATATTTTACTATGATGTTACCGGTTCTCAGACATAAATTAATATTATGAATGTTTTGTAACGATGTTTTTATGAATTAACCTAATTTAAAAATGAAATTTTTAGCTGGTATTTTTCGGATGTTACAAGTTGGTATCAGAGCCCTGGTTTGAGGGATTCGGACACACCTTCGGGGGTGTCTGGACTCAAATCGAGGGAATAAAAGATTTTTATAAAGAAATGATTTTCTAAAGACTAAGTAAAAGGGGTTTCTAAAAAGAAAAAGGTGTGTGATGTGCGCGACCGGCCGAGCTCAAGTAAGTTTTCCCCAAAGTACCCATACAAGTTTACGTTATGATTATCAGTTTCAGTTTCAGTAGAACAGCATGCTAGAATAGGACTAAGGATCTAGGAATGATGCCTTATGTGCCTGCTTTATGTGTTTCGGCTTTTTGAGAATTGCATGCTAGTACAGATCAGTCAGTATGATAGCCAGAGTATATATACTTGATTATGTGTACTCAATGCCCGAATGCTGCTTGCTTTGTACTATTAGGAGTTCTAGTTGTCTTTCACTAACTAGTGAACGAATATGCTAAGTTACATATTGCAAGGATTAAATAATTTCAGAAGGTTGGGTCTAGCCCTATTTCGCAGCTCTTGTTTGAGTCCAACCGTTGTAGGGTAGGACCTCTCATTCGAATAATTATCTATTCTGAGTAATATGTAATAGTATTCGCGAGCTAGTTAGGGAAAGAAAGCAGGGACCTCTTGTGCAGCTGATGGCAGAGAGTGGGATGGCGATTACTTAGGGAGAGAGTAGCATGAGATTTCTCAATATGAGGATAGATTTGCTTGAGTAGTTTACTGTGTCCGAATGCTGCTTGCTTCGTGCTTAGTGGGGCTCGGAGTGATGGGAGTTAGCCATTATGTGAATACGTCACGTCACATGCGATCAGGGTTGAATAATCTAAGAGTGCTGGATTTGGACCTATTGCGCAGCTCTCGTTTGAGTCTAACCGTTATAGGCACGAGGCTCTTACTCGAAGGATTATCTGAGCCTCGTCACATGTGATGGTATTCAGGTGATGGCTAATTGGCATTACAAGGAGGCCTTCAGCAGCTGAGGACTGGTTTGGGTAGAGTCAGAGATTTCCCTAGGGCAAGCCTAGGGCGAGAGTAGCACGAGAACCGCAGTATTAGTAGAAAGGACTTGGTTGAGTTGAGGCAATTCTTGAGGAAAGTACGGATAGACGTGGAAGGTAGTATGGGCCCGTACTACTGAAAGCGGAGGATCCGTACTCGATTCAAAAAGGGCCTAGACGAGACCGAGAACTTGTGATATGAATGTGAGCCTCGTTAGTGGAATATAGTATAATGGTGGTTATGTTATGTTTTGCAGCATGGTGACCACACGACAGGGAGCGGGAGGCTCAGGATCAGGATCGGGTTCGGGTTCAGGGTCCGAACCAGTTGATGAGGGTCTAAGCGAGTTCATTGCGTCAGAGATTACCAGGGGCATCCTTGAGTCGACTCCCATCATCTTCGGGTCGATCAAGGAGGGTATTGTAGAGTTGATGGAGGATCGTCTCAGGGCGTTCAGGAGTGATATGGCGGCTAGCCAGTCAGGACCTCCCACACTGTCCTTTAAGGACTTCAGGGGCAGTGGTGCATCAAATTTCCATGGGGCGAAGGACCCCATTGCTGCCAGACGATGGATTGCAGACCTTGAGTCTGCACAGCTGATCAGCTTCTGCCCCAAGGGGTCGAAGGTACGATTTGCAGTAGGGTGTCCACGTGACAGAGCTAGAGATTGGTGGGAGTCGGTTTGTGACTCTTTGGGAGCCGCGGCCATTGAGGTTATGACATGGCCGGACTTTGTGACATGATTCAGGGCGGAGTTCGCGCCTACGGTGGAACTCCAGCAGTTGGCACGGGAGTTCTTGGATATGAGGCAGACGACAGAGACAGTGGCGGAGATCACTGCCAAGTTCCGGGAGAGGGCGTTACTGGTGCCCCAGTATGCAGGTGATGAGGATATGAGGAGGACCCGCTACCATGACATGTTGCGAGCTGACATTCGGGAGCATGTCAGTTTTTCAGCTTGCCCTACCCTGGATTCTATGATTGCTAGGGCGAGGGAGAGGGAGATAGATCTGGAGCACATTCGGAAGAGGAAGGCAGAGGAGGGACAGACGATAGGGGCTTCGGGAAAGAAGCCCAAGGGATCAGATGTTAGGCCGAAAGGCCATTCAGGACCGGGCCGCTGCAGGAAGTGCGGCAGGTCGCACGAGGGAGCGTGTAGATTAGGATCGACAGGCTGCTACAGGTGCGGCAAGACGGGACACTTCAGCAGGGATTGTACTGTCCCTGCTCCGGTTATTCAGACATCTGAGTTGCTGTGTTTCCACTGCAACCAGAGGGGCCACAAGAGGGCCAACTGCCCCCAGTTGACAGCAGCAGCGTCAGTACAGGCGCCAGCTCCAGCGACCCTACGAATTACAGATGGCCGGCAGGGCAAGGCAGAGGCTCCGGTGGTGAGGAGCCGGGCATTTCAGCTGACAGCCGAGGAGGCACGCGCTGCACCCGATGTGGTGACGGGTATGATTCTTTCCCTCTGACCTATTTATATGAGATTTACGATATTGACATGTGCTCTGTGTATATACGTTTAGGATCGTTCCATGTGAACGGTATTCCAGTCCAGGTGTTGTTTGATTCGGGGGCTACCCGATCCTTTGTTTCTCTTTCACTTAGCAAGAAGTTTCCTGAGTCGTCGGGCATGTTGGATTGCCCTTTAGAGGTCGAGATTGCAGACGACCGGTCGGTGCGAGCATCAGAGGTCTTCCGAGATTGTGTGTTAAGGTTGTTCGAAGAGCGGTATTTGGTTGACCTGGTTCCCATTCCATTGCAGGGAAACAAGGTCATTATTGGTATGGATTGGCTGAGTCCCAATGGGGCAGTGATAGATTGCGCGCAACAGTTAGTACGAGTCAGAGCCCCAAGTGGGGGAGAGTTAGTAATTCAGGGTGAGAGATCACAGCGAGGGCCAGCCTTCTGTTCGGCAGCGAGGGCAAGGCGTTACCTTCAGCAGGGTTGCGCAGGATATGTCGCATATGTCATGGACACCCGGGAGGCGGGTAAGGCGACGATGGGCGATGTGCCCGTAGTACGAGAGTTCGCGGATGTATTCCCCGAGGAGCTGCCTGGGATACCTCCAGAGCGACAGGTGGAGTTCAGGATCGAGCTAGTCCCTAGTGCGGCTCCGATAGCCAAGGCACCGTATCGGTTGGCTCCTCCCGAGATGCAGGAGTTGTCTACACAGCTTCAGGAGCTGTTAGACAAGGGATTCATTAGACCGAGCAGTTCACCCTGGGGAGCCCCGATTCTGTTTGTGAAGAAGAAGGACGGGTCGCATCGGATGTGTATCGATTATAGGGAGCTGAATAAGGTAACGGTGAAGAACCGCTACCCACTCCCGAGGATTGACGACCTCTTTGACCAGCTTCAGGGAGCATCTTGGTTCTCTAAGATAGATTTGCGTTCAGGGTATCACCAGGTGAGGGTCAGAGAGGAGGATGTGCAGAAGACGGCATTTCGGACACGTTATGGCCACTATGAGTTCGTGGTGATGCCTTTCGGGCTCACCAATGCTCCTGCCGCGTTCATGGACCTCATGAACCGCGTGTGTAGACCGATGTTAGACCGGTCGGTGATAGTATTTATCGATGATATCTTGGTTTACTCCAAGACGTGAGAGCAGCATGAGGAGCATTTGCGGGAGGTTTTGGAGACCTTGAGAAGGGAGAACTTGTATGCTAAGTTCTCCAAGTGTGAGTTCTGGTTGCGTGAGGTGCAGTTTCTTGGGCACCTTGTCAACCAGAACGAGATTTCGGTGGATCCGGCCAAGGTGGAGGCCGTTGAGATGGGAGGTTCCGAAATCTCCATCTGAGATTCGGAGTTTCCTGGGATTAGCTGGCTACTATCGGAGATTCATCGAGGATTTCTCCAAGATAGCATTACCCCTGACCAGGTTAACGAGGAAGGATGTGGTCTTTCGTTGGGGGCCTGAGCAGCAGGCAGCATTTGAGACACTGAGACAGAGATTGTGCGAGGCGCCAATCTTAGCCTTGCCAAAGGGCATGGAGGATTTTGTTGTATATTGCGATGCGTCCATCTCAGGTTTGGGCGCGGTATTGATGCAGAGAGGGCATGTCATCGCCTACGCGTCGAGGCAGCTGAAGCCTCACGAGGCGAACTACCCGACGCATGATTTGGAGTTGGGGGCTGTTGTGTTCGCCCTCAAGATTTGGCGTCATTACCTTTATGGGGTTCACTGTACGATTTACACGGACCACAAGAGTCTGAGGTACCTCATGGACCAGCCGAATCTGAATATGAGGCAGCGTCGGTGGCTTGATGTGGTAAAGGATTATGATTGTGAAATCCTTTATCACCCGGGGAAGGCCAACGTGGTGGCCGATGCGCTTAGCCGCAAGGCGGCGCCGATCAGGGATATTTGCATGCGGATGACAGTGGTGACTCCGCTTTTGGAGCGGATCCGGGAGGCTCAGCAGGAGGCTATAAAGGAGGAACATTGGAAGAGTGAGCGGATTCTGGGACAGGTTTCCTCCTTCGACTATGACCGCAGAGGATTATTGACATTACACCGCAGGGTGTGGGTTCCATACCTCGGAGGCGTGCGCCAGGTTCTGATGGAGGAGGCGCACAAATCCCGATTCTCCATTCATCCAGGGGCAACGAAGATGTATAGGGATCTTCGTCTGGACTATTGGTGGCCCTGCATGAAGCGGGATGTAGCATGGTACGTTGAGCGGTGCCTGACCTGCAGGAAGGTCAAGGCCGAACACCAGAGACCGCACGACAAGATGCAGCCGTTGGATATCCCACTGTGGAAATGGGAAGACATCACGATGGATTTCATCACCAAGCTTCCCAGGACCGCGCGGGGAGTGGATTCGATATGGGTCATCGTCGATCGATTGACCAAGAGCGCCCACTTTATCCCGATTCAGGAGAGCATCTCGGCCGAGAAATTGGCCGATATCTACATCAGAGAGGTGGTGGCACGGCACGGGGTGCCAGTTTCAGTGATTTCGGATAGGGATGGGCGGTTCACTTCCAGGTTCTGGAAGAAGTTTCATGACGAGCTGGGTACTCGTCTACATTTTAGTACAGCCTTTCACCCGCAGACGGATGGCCAGAGCGAGCGGACCATCCAGACTCTGGAGGACATGCTGCAGGCGTGTGTTTTAGACTTCGGTGGTAGCTGGGATACCTATCTTCCTTTAGCCGATTTTTCATATAACAACAGCTATCACGCGAGTATTGACCGTTCTCCCTTCGAGATGTTGTACGGGAGGAAGTGCAGGACCCCGATATGTTGGGGCGAGGTTGGACAGAGAGTCATGGGGAGCACCGAAGTAGTGCTCAAGACGACAGAGAAGATTCAGCAGGTCCGGAGCAGGCTTCAGACTGCTTAGAGTCGGCAGAAGAGTTATGCCGATAGGCGCCGATCAGACCTGGAGTTCCAGGTCGGGGAAATGGTTCTCCTGAAAGTGTCGCCGTGGAAGGGCGTCATCCGATTCAGGAAACGGGGCAAGTTGGGTCCCAGGTATATTGGACCGTTTAGGGTTGCAGCCCGAGTGGGCAAGGTGGCATATCGGCTGGATCTGCCAGCCGAACTCAGTCAGATCCACAACACTTTCCACGTCTCCCAGCTGCGGAAGTGCCTGGTGGACGATTCAGCAGTGGTACCTTTGGAGGACATCCAGATTGATGACAGCCTGAATTATATCGAGCGGCCTGTGGTTATCCTAGACCGGAAGTCGAAGGAACTGAGGAACAAAAGGGTGGAGCTGGTGAAGGTGCAATGGCAGCATCGGAAGGGCTCGGAATGGACTTGGGAGCCCGCGGATGAGATGATGGAGCATTATCCGGAGCTGTTCTGAAAGGGAGCGGCAGACTTCGAGGACGAAGTCTAAAATAAGTGGGGGAGAATTGTAACACCGGGTTCATGGTATGATTTAATTTAAGTTTTATTCTTATTTTTTCCACGAACTCGGCGAGCCTACGTCCCGACTCGCCGAGTAGCAGCAGGGTGGACACGGGATTTGAGCGGTGAACTCGGCGAGTCGATGCATGGACTCGGCGAGTCCACCCGTCTGAATGAAACTCTATCTTCAGACATTTCACCCTATTTTACCCATTCTAAAACACCCATTTCGTCCCATTCTCTTCCAGAAGAACTGTAGAGCAAAACCCTAGCCCATATTGATCCTTGTGAGTGATTTTGGCTTGGTGAAGGAAGTTTGAAGCTTAGAAGAAGAAGGAGGAAGTTGGAGGGTGCAAGGAAGTGTGATAGATCCGAAATCTACCCTGGGAGAAGCTCCTAACCAGGTAAGAAAGCTCCTTCTTGATCCTTAGTAAAATAGATTCCCTTTTTGTCCCTTATATGTGGATTGCAAGCCCTTAAACCTCCCAAACTCCGTGTGTTTATGCCCTAGGAGCTTAGATTTATGGTTTGGAACCATTGCATGTCTCAAATTTGGCCAGAATGGGTGGAGAGTCGAAGGGTACTCGGCGAGTGCCAAAGTGCACTCGGCGAGTTCCATGAAGATGGCCTTAGACTCGACGAGTTGGATAAGCAACTCGGCGAGTCCTATGAAGATTGTCTGGTACTCGGCGAGTCGTTCCTCAAACTCGGCGAGTCCCTTGAATATAGCCTTGAACTCGACGAGTTGTTCTTCCAACTCGGCGAGTCATATGATCAGTCACTAGGATAAGAAGGGTTTAAGTGTAGGAGGTCCAACCCTCCGTAGGCGCACGTGGAATTAGCAATTTAACGTGTAGCTATAGTCCCAGAATCTCCAAATCTCCAAGGTTGATGTTCTGATGGAAGATTGGAGCGATTTGTGAGATATGTTCGTCGGACTCGGCGAGTCACCCCCTTGGACTCGGCGAGTCCAGTCGCGGGTTTGTTAGTTGACCCCGTCTAGCGAGTCAGGCTGACTCAGTGAGTGGGAACAGGGACCCGATGAGTCAGAGTCGGGCTAGACATAGAAGGACTCGACGAGTCGCCATATGGACTCGGCGAGTCCAGTCAATCAGAAGGTTGACTTTGACCAAGGAGTTGACTTTGATCAGTCATTTGACCTTAGGGGTATTTATGAGTACCTAATCCATGTTTACGGATTTATAGTCGGAGGGATTACCGGTGCGGCAGCCAGGCGTAGTCTGAGCAGGTTTTTCAGCAGCTACTCTCGAGGTGAGTTTTCTTCCAGTAGGGACGGGTCTAAGGCACCAAGGCCGGCCCGTATAGACGATATGTTAGTATCAGAGTGTGGGCAGGGCCCGTATCTCATAGCTGAGTTTGATTGTGTTATATGCCAGTATGATAGAATTGCTTATACTTGTTGTCTGTGTGATACATGTATGTTATGGTTTAGTAGTAGAGTGTGGGCGAGGCCCGTATCTCTCAGAAATTAGAGTGTGGGCGAGGCCCGTATCTCCTAGCTAGTAGAGTGTGGGCGAGGCCCGTACCTCTGTGGGTGTGGGCGAGGCCCGTATCCCTTAGTTACTCATTATATGATTGCATGGTATGTGGCATTATGGGGGAACTCACTAAGCTTCGTGCTTACGTTTTATAGTTTTGTTTTCAGGTACCTCTTCAGCTAGGGGAAACGAGCCGGCGTGGTAGCGGCATATCACACACTCTCATGTTTTCCGCACTATGGATTTCCTGGGATGTACTCTGAATATTTTACTATGATGTTACCGGTTCTCAGACATAAATTAATATTATGAATGTTTTGTAACGATGTTTTTATGAATTAACCTAATTTAAAAATGAAATTTTTAGCTGGTATTTTTCGGATGTTACATCCTTCCACATACGCTACTTTTCGAATCGAGAATTCTTCGTTGGATATCATACCATATCCTTTGATTGTGTGATACGAGTTATTACCATACTTCACACATCCACCATCCTTTAGGGACCGAAACTCCCTCAGCTCTTCCTTCCTTCCTGTCATGTGACGCGAGCAGCCACTGTCTGTATACCATTCGTCATCGAACTGCTCGTCATGAATCACCTGCAAATTCAAGCAGATTTAGGAACCCAAGGTTTCTTGGGTCCTGGTGAGTCTTTCACAGAAAAAGGAATTGTAGTAGAAATATCAACCAAATAAGTTCTTTTTATTAGAGTGGATTGATATTTTCTTTTGATGGTGTACACCTTGATTTTAGTTTTATCTTGTTTAAATTTTGGTGCATTTGATGGTGTATTGTTAGATGGTTTTGGTGTTTCCTTTTGAATCCTAGGGTTAGCTGACTTATTCTTATTATAATTGAAATTAGAATCTGAATCAAGCTTTCCCTTTCCTTTGATGTCCTTCACTGGTTTTGGTTTTCTTTGGGAGTAGGAAGGACCGAAACTTGACTTGGGACCGAAACTAGACGTTCGGTTTTCAGCGCTAGTTTTGGAACCGAAAGTAGACGTTTGGTTCTGAGCTTTGGAATAGTAGGAGCTTGGACTAAAATTTTCTTTTTCTTTTAGCTTTTCCTTTCCTTTGGCAATTGACTCTTTCTTTGAAGGAACATAGTTAGGGTTTTGAGATTGCCAATAACGTTTTCGCTCATTCAAATTTTTCATGTATCCTTGATTTCTTTGGCGTTTCTGTTCAGCTAACTCCTTCTGAGATTTGTGAATATTGAAGCTTGATTTTGGCTTCTCCTTTTGAGTTTCGATTATCCTAGTTGGAACATTCGGTGTTCTCTTTGGTTCTTCAGGGATCTCGTTCGTTCCACTTGTACTTGGTTTGTCGAAGCTCGAGGGTTTGTTGATAGGTTCAGCAACATATCTTCCTTTTACCCTCCATGAGGTTTGCTCAGATAAGCCTATGGTTTCGTCTGCATTATCAATAGGGGCTGACCATAAGTAATTGTCGCACCCTTTAGCAATGTCTTTGTCGACCAAGATTTTCAATTCTGCTGTTTGTTTTGCAATGACTCCAGTAACAGCATAGACCTGATTCGACACAGTTTGAACCTTTTGATAAACCATAGCTTTATCTTTGAGTTTATGTGGCTTGTCTTTAGACAGGCGAGCGTATTCAACCGAATTTTCAGATATGAGGGGTTTCTCATTCTCGGTTTCGCTCTTCATAAACTCAGAGCAATCAACTACGTCTTCTACTGAGATTTCGCTCATCTCACTTTCCTCATCAAATTCAGACGTATTTTCTATGTTCATTTTATGTTCTGAAATTAATTTGGCGTTAGACGAGTCAAATGTTTGAATGGTTTCGGACTTAATTTTTAACCTATCATTTTCATCTAAAAGATTTTTGAGCATACATTTATGTTCCTTAGAGTGAATGAAGGTTTCTATTTTGTCCAGTCCGATTTTGTAAGCAATGGATGTTTCTTCTGAGGACATAATTGATTCACATTCAGCGATGAGTTCATCCTCCTTAAATTCAAGGAAGGGTAAAATCATCTTATGAATCTTTTTCCCTATTTCACAACGTAAATGCAATTGAGCAATATTAGTATATAAGCGCTTAGCAATTAAACAAAAAACATTCCTTTGTTTCAAAAATTTTAAATTGTCTCGTTGCAGATAAATACATTCATCCCTAGCCCTATTTAACTCTGTCTCCTTCAGCTCAATCCACATCCTTCTCTCCTCACGTTTTGAAGACACCCTGCTGAGTTGGTCAGTTAGGTTAGAATTCGCTAAGTGAGTTTGCATGAGACTACCACTTAAGTTAGAAAATTTAAATTTTAATTCATTTAATTCTTCTTCATAGTTTGTTACCGGAACTTTAAGTGATTCAAGGATGGATTGTACCTTTTTGATCATCCGATCACAGTCGTTGATCTTCTCGCTCACGGGCTTGGCTGCAAAGTACTTGTCCTCAGTTAGGTTCGGCTCCTCACTTGCACATTCGGTTGATCTACCAGCTGTGACCATCAAACATCTTCCAGTCGAACCTTCATCCTTTGCCACATAAGCTCTTCCATGAGTGGGCTTTCTCACCTTTTCATCCTCAGAATCGGTTGACCAGACTTCAACGCCACCGAACTCATCTTCATCTGCATTTTCCTGCACAATCAAGGCATTCATAGAATTGTTAGATGCCTTCTTTTTCTTGATCTCTTCCAACTTTCGCATGTAGTACGCCTCATCGTCTTCACGATCTCTTTTATCAGCCATCTTCCTCAGCATGCAATCTTTGGCAAAGTGGTTCTTGCCGTGACAGTAATTGCAGTCGAATCTAGAGTCTCCTGCAAGCTTGCTCTCCTTCTTGTCATCATCCTTTTGAGAAGTAATTTTCGCTTCATCTTTCACCTTCTCAGAACTGTAACTTGCCTGCCAGTTTCGGTTCTTATTAACAGGAAATTTCCTTCTGCCAAACTTCTTTGGATTGGTGACCATCATAGTGTATTCTTCGCTTGTAAGGTCACATTCAGACATATCTGACTCCTCTTCTTCTTCTGAAATACTTTTTCCTTTTGAGATAAGGGCCAACGATCCCACACCCGAAACTACCTTCGCCTCCTTGGTTACCACACTCTCATGGGACTTAAGTATTCCCACAAGTTTCGCTAGTGAGTAAGATTTAAACTGTTCATGTGCTTTCACTGTTGAAACCACTACCATCCATTCTGGTCTCAGACCATTCATGAAGGTTACCTTTTTCTCGATCAACTTTCTTTCTATTCCATGCTTGATCATCTTACTTAGGAGATGATTGAACCGATCGAAAGTTTGTATCAATTTTTCTTCAGGTTTCTGTTCGAAAACTCCAAATTTTGAGAGCAGCAAGGCTTGAATAGAGTGTTCTGGATCTTCATCGGTTGAGTAAAGTTCTTTCAACCTATCCCAGATTTCTTTGGCCGTCGTGCATGAACCAACTAACCGAAAAGTGTCAGATTGCAAGGCGAATCTGATCATTCTCATGGCCTTCACATTACACAGCAACTTGTCCTTCTCATCCTGTGGCATCTTGTCTACGTCTGCCACCAGCTTGTTATATTCTTTTTGGGTCTTAACAGTCGTGTTCGTTCCAGAGTGAACAAACGGCCCAAGCGTGATGGCTTCCTAGATGAGATAACCATTATCTTCAGATCCGACCACATAATCTTCAAAGTGATGCGCCCATACTTCATAGTCTTGAGTGTAAAGAATGGGAATCCTGGTAGTGGATCCAATGCTGTTAGAGATGTTGATGGGATTTGTTTGAGAATCTTCGTGAGACATGGTGAGCCGCTAGAATCAGACTTGTAAACTTGAGATTAGGGTTTTATCAGAAACAAGAGTTACCGTCGACAGGAAGAAGACGGCTTCTTTATATTCGATAAAAGCGGAAACTCTAAAGAATTCTTAACACAGAAGGAATGTGTATTGATCACACAGTCTCCTGCTCTGATACTAATTGTTAGAACAACGTTTTATTAGGATCGATAGATTCTATGCAGGCAAACAATTAAGGACGTAATTATGAACACAAGAATGGCTTTAAAGATGTCGTATGATTAAAACTTTAACACCTCAGAAGAGCTCGATTAAGAACTTCGACTATAGAGGTGCTTAGGGTTACAAAACAATAATCAATGAGAATCAAGAACGTATCTAATGCATACATGCATGCACTATTTATAGTTTAACCCTACTAGATAATCACGGATGGACAGGCCCAATCCGGATATACAAAACAAGCCCATGACGCAACACAATAATACCCAACAACTTCCTCTCTTTTCTTTGATTCTTAAAACATCAAAATGCGACCTAGTCACATCATGTAATAAGAATCTCAAAATAGGAACTTAATAGAGTTAGATAGTGGACTTTACCTGAAGTAGAGTCAAACCTTTTTCACTTTACCACCCTTATGACCTTTCAGGTAAATAGGGAAGCTTCGCAACCAATGCCCCTTTCTTTGGCAATAGAAACATATCGAATCTTTGGGAATGGTACACGAGACTATCTCAGAGTTAGCCTTTCTCTTTACCATTTGGTCAACCGAGTTGAGTATGGCCGATCCCTTTCCATTAGGAAGAGAAAGCTTTTCTGGATTTCCAATGTTACCATTGTCAATGGCCATGGAAGTTTGGGAAGTAGATCTTCCAATCAAATTTGCTTTACCAGTGCTCCAAATCATTATTGATTCAGTAGCATCAAGCAAATAGGCAAGATCAATAAGGGTCATGCCGTGATCTGTCATCAGAGAGTGACTGAAGAACCAGGTCAACAACCATCTACCTCGAGACTTCGACACCCAACTCTCCCAGCCTGTCAATATGTAACTTCACCTCCAAGATGTGAGCACACACAGACTTTGCCTGCCAATAGGGCTTGAGTGACCTTGAACTTGTTGGTTAGGGAGAATAATTGGAGGAGGTGGAGGAAGTGAAGTATGATTTCCATGATCCAACCACAGGACATCATCTTCATTAGGAAAGCTTGTTTCAGGAGAGTTGGGAAGGTCATAGTTGTCTGAACCAGACATCTACAATGGGAGAAATTCAAGTTAGTTGATTTAAGTCCTTAATATAACACCCAATATGAAATATTAAGGCTAGGACCCAACACAATATTTTATAACTTGGAAGAGGGATGTCGTAATCCAAGCTACAAAATACTTGAAGGTAGGTAAATGACGACTTACCAATTTCCACCGTGAAAAAACGAAATTTAACATTAGGTTTTAAATGAATTGAAACTCCTAGATCTTTTGAGATTCATTGAACTATTCAATGGCATGTTTAAATCTCGATTATGCCCTCTCAAGTTTGTGACTGGGATGCCAAGGATCACAAACAAGGTGTGAATAACCATGCAAATTAACTTGGTACCCTTAACTTTATCACCTAATCGATGTGCCGGTTAAGCACACACGCTCCACTGCTCTATGATAAACATTAAGTTACCCTTTGTCACACATTTTCAGTCCCACATTAGTGTGTCGGTTAACCACACACGCTCCACTAACGACTTAACAAGGTGCAAAGTGCAATTTCATGGGTTAGCACCAAATTCACATTTTCCTAAGTAATTAAGATTGGGAATTTAATAAAGTTTAGTTACTTAGTATTTAACATTATACTTTTAATGAGGGGAGAATTAATGTCCTATCCTACCCGTTCGGCTAACGACCTTCCATCTGTCAAGGAAGCGGTGGGTGAGAGTGGACACCCATTAAACTGCCATTTTATAGGCAGTAACCTTATACCCTCCTTATAGACCGGCTTCGTGAATGAGGCCTAGTAATGGTAAGACAGACTTTTTACTTATACATATAATATATTAAACTTTTAATATTATAATAGTATAAGGGTGTATTTTAGACATTTAAAATACTTTTTGGTTTAATCTATTAATTAAACTAGACTTTTAATTTAATTAAACTCAAACCATATATTTATGGATTTAATAATAATCTTTTAATTAAATGCTTTAATTAACTATTAATAAAGTCCATAAGAGTTAATTTGAACTATTCAACAAAACATCATAATTTCAATTATTAAATTCAAAATTAAAACAATTTAATTAATTGTTTAAGTTATGAACCCAAAAGTTTTAGAATTCAAATTTTTTTTTCATAAAAAACTTTTCCAAATTCCAAAACTTGAGGCCAAGTTTTGTAACTCTTGGAAACTTTTGGATTCCATAACTTATGGAGTTAAGTGCATGTTTTGTGATGAAACTTTTCATGTTCCATAACTTAAGAACAAGTTATGGAATTCTTTAAAATATTAACACCAAGTTTTGTAACTCTATAAAAAAATTTGAATCAATTTTTTTTAAAAACTTTCATATCCATAAGTTATGGAGGTTTTAAAGAAAAAAACTCTTTAGATCAAACTTTTAAAACTAATAAAATAATCATATCATTTTATCTTTTACTTAATTTGACGTAATTCAACTCATATAGCAAATGATTTAAATTTTACAAATAATTAGTTTTTCACAAAACAAGTAATTATCTTAAATTTTGACAAACTTCATGTTTTGTTTTTTTTTTTCAACTTTGAAAATCAAACATTTGCATCAATATAACAGAAAACAACTCATGGCTCTGATACCACTGTTGGGTTTTATATACTACAACATCCTATGGTGCACATAAAACCCTAGAAGCTTTGGATCTATGTTTTCACTAATTACACATGAAAATGGTTTCCAAAGCTTTAAGCCCACAACTAGCATACAAATGATATAAACTACATAAAACACTAGTTAGAAGTTTACCTCTTTGTGTGGCTTGTAGAACATGATGAATTTGGCCTTAAAGAGCTTAGCCCCAATAGTGTGGAAGCCTCAAATGAAGTCACAACACATCACGGACAAAGGTGGAACTTGAGAGAGAATTCCATGCACCAAAAAACACCCATGAACTCCAAGAACAAGCATCTAGGCGTATTTTAGGTTAAGAGCATGTATTTATATGTTGGATTTCAAGGGTCATGGGTATAACCCAAATCCATACCCATGGGTTTATGAGCCATGGTTTATGTGGCCCAACTCTTTATGTATCCATACATAAACTTGGTCCAACATGGATCATAATCCCAACACATATAAATATAACTAATTATCATAATTAGCCCCCATAGATTTAATTAGTCTCTTTTGATCACTAAATTAATTCCAAATTAATTCTTGATCAATACTAATTAAAACATATGATTTCATATTAATATATTATAACTTATAATATATTAATAAATCATATATAACCTTTCTCTCAAGAGTCCATCGTAACAAATTGTCCTGATGATATGCAACCAAAATGGACCATGCTACTCTCGGGTCGAGTACATACCGATAATAGTTATCAGTTTAGATATCTAATCCAACACCTTGAACCTGGCGACCAGTCTATCAGTGACACAACCAATAATATCATGCCTTTGCTTCCCCCCGATCATCTTGTTGGATTAATGTCTAAGTCCATAACTATAATTTCCGGCATGGTCCATTTGGGTTGCATGGCATCATGCATTTGGATAAACTAAAATGAGAGAAATAACACTTAAGGTTTATTAATATATTATAAGTTCTAATATATTAATAAGATTATTTATTTAGTATTGATCAAGAATTAATCTAGAATTAATTAAGTGATCAAAAGAAGACTAATTAAATATATGGGTTGATTGTGTAAATCATCCATACTTGTATAGTGGGCTAAGACTCCATGGATTACCAAGTTGGGCTAAAACCCATAGGATGCTCCATGGTGTATTTGAACCCATGGATCCAAGGAAATGGAAAGCCATGACAATTAGGGTTTACCCTAATAGTGTCACACTATATAAACATATCATTCTTGTCAAAATCGGCCACTAAGTCTATGTGTGAAGGGCAAACCGATTTCATGAAGTGTGCATTTTCTGTCAAGTTATTCCAAGTGTTCATGATGTTGTGTGAACCATTTGAGGTGTCACACTTGGGGCACTAGGCTCTTGAGCTCCATGGAATCAAGCACCAAACAAGAGGTATGTAATTCTACTAGAATTTATATTATGTGTACTTTATATTATGCTAGTTAGAACAATACCTTGGAAAATTGATATTTGCATATATAATAGAGAAAACATAGATCCAAGGTATTTAGGGTTGCATGTAAACCATAGGAGTGTTAGAATGCTCAAAACCCAACAGTGGTATCAGAGCCTAGGCTTGTTTTCGCTTATACTTGATGCAAATTGGCTGAAAATAGAATTTTGGTGTTGTCTGCACAGCAGACTCGCCGAGTCCATGAAGGTACTCGACGAGTCCAAGTGCAAACTCATCCAACTTGCCGAGTTGGTTCATGCACTCGACGAGTTGGAACCCCAAACAGCATATTTTCGAGTTTTGGTGTTGGAATTGGTCTAGAATCATTACCTTTGACTGTTTTGGACTTATAAAACCTGTTTTTAATGTGGTAATGATTTTGTTAAACCAATTTCAATGCAATAATCGAAGTTTCAAGTTTATATATGTTTATGTAATTCTTGAAAAATGTTGATTATGAATGTTCATGCTTATGAGTTTTGGTAGATCATAGGAATTATGTGCAAATTGTTTGTTAGTATAATTCTTGATCTCAATGAAATTGTATGAAGTCCAAAACTTGTCCTCAAATTATGGATTACCAAGTTTTTTTATGTTTCCTTGATTTATGAGTTAGTTTAGATTAATAAAAAAAAATTTGTGTTTTAGTTGTTTTCAATCCATATTGATCTAAAAGAAGTTCATAAAATATGCTTTTGTAACTTGTCCTCAAGTTATATGAAAAGTCATATTTATGAATCTTAAAAATCATAAAAGTGCCATAGGTTACATAAAAATGAAGAGTCCTTTTCATTTAATTATTTTATGACTCCATAACTTGTCTTCAAGTTATGGATGTTTAAGAGTCACTTCTTTAAAAGTGTTATTAAAGAATAAGAGGTTACATAAAAATGAAGAGTCTTCATTTTAATGAACCATTAAACTCATAAGTTATGAAATGAAAGGTTTTGAATAGTTTCAAAACTTGCCCTCAAGTTTTGGAATTTGTAAAGTCTCACACACATTAATGCTTTAATTCCAAACTCTACAATTTTAAAAGTTAAAATTCAAACTTTATGGACTTCATTAAATTAATTAAAGTGTTTAATTAAAAGAGATAATAATTCCATAAAGACATGGTTTAAGTTTAATTAAATTAAAAGTCTAGTTTAATTAATACATTAAACCACCAAGTATTTTAAATGTTTAAAATACACCCTTATACTATTATTATAATTTTAATTATATAGATATGTATAAGATAAAGTCAATCTTACCATTAGTATGCCTCATTCACGAAGCCGGTCTATAAGGGGGGTGTAAGGTTACTGCCTATAAAGTGGCAGTTTAATGGGGGTCCACTCTCACCCACCGCTTCCTTGACTGGTGGAGGGTCGTTAGCCGAACGGGTAGGAAAGGACTATAATTCCCCCTTCATTAAAAGTATAATGAAAAATACTAAGTAACTAAACACTTATAAATTCCCAATCATAGTTACTTAGGAAAATATGAAATAGGTGCTAACCCATGAAATTACACTTTGTACCTTACCAAGTCGTTAGTGGAGCGTGTGTGGTTAACCGGCACACTAATAAGGACTAGTAAGAGTGGCAAAGGGTAACTTGACTTTATTATAGATCGGTGGAGCGTGTGTGGTTAACCGGCACATCGATTAGGTGATAAAGTTAAGGGTACCAAGTCAATTTGCATGGTTATTCTCACCTTGTTTGTGATCCTCGGCATCCCAGTCACAAACTTAAGAGCGCACAATCGAGATTCAAACATACCATTGAAAGTTCAATGTATCTCAAAAGATCTAGGAGTTTCAAATCCAATTAAAACTTAATTATATTTCGTTTTTCTTGGTGGAAATTGGTAAATCGTCATTTACCTACCTTCAACTATTTTATAATTTGGTTTACGACATCCCTCTTCCAGTTATAAATAGGTTGTTGGATCCTAGCCTTAATATTTCATATTCGGTGTTATATTAAGGACTTTAAATCAACTAACTTGAATTTCTCCCTTATAGATGTCTCCTTCAGACAACTATGGTCTTCCCAAATCTTTTGAAACAAGCTATCCTAATGAAGATGATATCCCAAATGGCAATCAAGGTGAAAGATCAATCCCTTTGTTGTGCATTAGTGGGACTGGAAATCATACTTCACTTCCTCCACCTCCTCTAATAAATCTCCCTATCCCACAAGTTTCAAGACTTGATAAGTTCTAAGTCACTCAATCCCTATTGGCAAACAAAGTCTATATGTGCTTAGGTCTTGTAGATTAAGCCACATATTGACAAGCCGGGAGAGTCGGGTGTCAAAGTCTTGAGGAAAGTTGGCTATTGACTGGGTTCTTTAGTCACTTCCTGATAACAGACTATGACATGACCCTTAATGATATTACATATTTGCTTGATGATGCTGAATCAGCAATGATTTGGAGCATTGGTAAAGCAAATTAGATTGGAAGATCTACTTCCCAAACCTATTTGGACATTGACAGTGGTAACATTGAATGTCCAGAAAAACTTTCTCTTCCCAATTGAAAGGGATTGGCCATGGTCAAGTTATTTTGAACCAATGGTAAAGAGAAAGGCTAAGTATGTGATAGTCCCGTGTACCATTTCCAAAGAGTCCATATGTTTCCTTTTGCCAATAGGAGGGGCATTGGTTGCGAAGCTGCCAAATTTACCTAAAACCTCATAAGGATGGTAAAGTCAAAAGTTTGACTCTACTTCAGGTAAAGTCCGTTATCTAACTCTATTAAGTCTCTTTTGGAGATTCTTAATACATGATGTAATGTAATTACATTTTGATGTTTTTGAAGAATCAAAGGAAGCTTAAAGAAAAGGTGTGTTGATTCTGATCGCATGGTTCGATGACCAGAATTTTGAGCCACTGCATAAGAGTTATGAGATATTTCTTCGGAATAGATAACAACAAAGTTTTCATATGAATTTGCATTGTAAGGATAAGTTTTTCCGCAAGTTTTAAAAATAAAAGAAAAGTTTTGATTTTATTTATTTTAAGTATCCTTACAAAGGCATTTGTGAAAATCATTGTTTATATGTTTCCATTGATAAGCAATATTGGAAAAATGAATTTGATTCTTTCGTTTGTGGTAGTGTCATAATTTATCAAATAAGGAAAGATTCTCATCACCCAAGTTTCAGTTGGATAGAAACTTGAAATCATGCAAGTTGTATTGTGTGATGAATGAGATTTTTCATCTTTGGTAAATTAAGACTAATTCCTTGTTCACATTCGCATGTGTGTCAAGCGAAGGACTAAAGGATCGGGTACATTAGGTTGTGCACTAGTCAGGTCCACCACAAAGTTTGATAATATTATTTGTTATGATTTACTAAAGTTTAGTAAATATGATTATGCTTACAAGTTTAAGTGTAATTCTGAAACATTGGAAAAGTTTCAATATATGGCAGAATGAATAGGAAAGAATCAAATAAGGAAGAAAGATAAAAGTTTCTCCAATCTGAAGAGATGGGAGAGTACTTGTGTATCTTGTTTTATGATTATCTTAGTGATTATGGAAGCATATCACAATTGATCCTCTAAGGACACCTTAGTGCATTAGTTTGCCTAAGGAGAGGAATCATGAATTGTTGAAATGGTTAAATCAAAAGATAAATCATACTTCGTTCCAAAAACAAATCCTGGAGTTATACTCCAAGATTGAGCCTTGAGTGACATAATCTTAAGAAAGGTTTAAAACACTTGTCAAATGTAGAGTAAAATGTTTTCTTACTCTTGTACATTTGAAATTGGTAAGTTGTGATGTTTTGGATAAAACAAAGACCAACTAAGGCCAATTGTGTGAAGTGTTTGTAAAAGAATCCGCAGTATCTCTTGAATATTGAGCAAGAGTATCTTATATGTCAAGAGGACAGTGGGAGTTTAAAATAGTTTCAAGAACTAATCAAGAGTTTTATTAATCACTAGCCCACGACTTGAGGTGTGTAACCTATCGTGTTGACATATTCTTATTTCTGTGTCTATTCCAGTTAAAAGTTGACTATGCTTGTGAGTTCTATGAGTTCTCAATTGTTTGCATAACAACCTGGAAGCAATGGTAGGCCCTTGTGCTGCCGGGTGGCAAGAAATTAAGATTGAACAAGTTTAGTCCATATGTGTTTGGATTTGCCACTAACCTTGTCTTGTGATTATGGTTATGACAAATTCACATGGATAGGAACACTTACACCATAAAATCGAAGTGTCATAAGGTTTCTCTCCGATTCATGAAAATGATGGTGAGGAAACTCTTTCACTAAGTAGATTTTAAGTAGATAGCAATTGTGAGAATGACAAAAGGTCTAAACATTATGATTACGGCATCCCTCTTCATAATTGTTTAGACACACAAGTGAGATATCTAAGGAAAGGTGTATGATTTTGATAAAGTCTTATCAAAACATCTCGTATCAGAAATCTGAACTTTGGTAAGAAAGTGAATAAAGTATTGTTTTTCTAAAAGTCCAGCTGATCTCTGGATACATGTCAAAGCTAGTGGGAGCATAAGTGTTATGCTAGTAAGATAATAATCATTATGCTAGTGGGAGCATGATTCTTATGTTAAGTGTTGCAAGTCAGCGATATTAATTATAGAAAACAAAAGTTTCAATTCGCCTTGAAAAAAGTTGTTTTGCTATAATTAAGGGAGAGGATTTTATACTTCATTCCAATTCTACAAACTTAGATTGAGATTTTAATCTACTTTAGTCAAGAATATATATGAATGTTATGCTGGAATGGTTCAACATAAGGAAATTCTATATATGTTGCGTTCTTAAAATTCATTTATGATTACAGCATCCCTCTTCATAGTTCGAATTGTGAGAACATGGCAAATAAAAAAAATTTATAGCATGAATCATGTCGCATATGCTTCGGGTATAGGATCGATTACATGAGCTATAATAGTTATCATTTCTAAATTTTCCTAATGCTTAGGGCATTAAGAGGGGAAAAGGGATTAGAACTAGATATGACTAAAATGATTAAGCAATTGTCGAGGACAATTTGAGGTTTACCAAAGATTGGTTACTCAAGGACAATTGGAAGTATAGAGTAAGGACCATATTGACATATTTTGAAAAGAGGTAATTGTTGTTCAAAAGTGATGGTCAAAATGGGAATGTGGAATTGTTTCCATAGGTGGAAGTTATTCTTTGAATCTATGTAAGATTAGAGAACTTAATGCAAGAAGGATGTTCAAAGGAATGTACTTTGAATTTGAGACTTCGTTTCCATGGAATTGATCTCCATTGGAATTCTTTGTAATGTTTGTTGCCAAGTCTTTGTCACTTTTGGGTATAGTCATTACAAGAGGATCAGTGCATATAAGTTTAAAGTCTAACAAATTACAGTAAATGGCAAGAGTTTGGTATTCTTACATTTACAAAAGGGATTGGGATTGTGAAATGAGCATCGTTGAAGTCGTGTTCAATTGATCTATTTCACAAAAGAAAAGACCATTAGTAAACATAGTATGCATGCTTGGTGCATGGCATGACTATTGTTTCAATTCAAGTATTAAGTTGATTACTCGAAACATGAATAATGAGTAATCAATATGGTGCTTAGATAAAAGGGTTTTTATTTACACTCAAAGTGTTGAGGCCATACATGATTAGTATTATTTTTGTGTTTCACTTTGCATGTTTTTGTTGGATATAGTGTCTAAGTCCATAACTATATTTGGTATGTACTTGAACCGATCCGGCATGGTCCATTTGGGTTGCACTTCACCCAAACAATTTACGGATAATCTTTTGAGAATAGTATAAGTTATGATTTATTAATATATTATAAGTTCTAATATATTAATATAAAATCATATTATTTAATTAGTGTTGATCTATAATTAATTTAGAATTAATTTAGAGATCAAAAGTATGACTAATTAATATGGGCTCTTGTATTTATATAGTGTGGGCTAATGCTTATTTGGAATGGGCTAGGCTTGCATGGAAAGTCCATGGATACTCCATGGAGCTTTAACCCATGGATCTCATGGAAATGAAAAGACATGGGTAATAGGGTTTACATGGATGTAACCCTAATCCATCACACTATATAAAGGAGGCTTTGGTTCTTGAAATCACACTAGTTGATGTGAGAAAACTAAGAGGGCCGATTTCAAGAAAGGTTGTGACTATTCTCTCAAGTTTCCAAGTTTGTGGTGATTTGTGACTTCCATTTGAGGCATCCACATTATTGGTGCTAGGCTCTCAAACTCCAAGCAATCAACTACTACTACAAGGTAAGTAATTCTACTAGTTTTATTTGATTCAAGTACCCCATGCCATGCTAGTTAAGATAAGAACCTTGGAAAAATAATTATTTGCATGTATCTTAGTCAAACATAGATCCAAGGTTTCTAGGGTTGCATGTACACCATAGGAGTGTTAGAATGCTCAAAACCCATCAGTGGTATCAGAGTCAGGTTTGTTTTATTTGATACTTGATGCAAAAAGAAAAACTTGAAAATCGAAGTTTTGTTCGAAAGCTCGTATCAAAATTTCAAGTTTTGTATATGTACTTACGATTCTTGAAATTTTTGATATGAACATTCATAAACATATGAGTTTAGAAGATCATAGAAATTATGTGCTAATAATTGATTAGATTAATTCTTGATCTTTATGTGTTTTAATGGAGTCCATAACTAGTTCTTAAGTTATGGATAACCAAAAGTCACATTTATAAATTACCATTAAAAGAACACATAGGTTACAAAAAATGAAGAGTCTTCATTTTTAATAACCATTAACTCATAAGTTATGAGAAATGAAAAGTTTTGAAAGTTTACAAAACTTGCCCTCAAGTTTTGGAACATGTAAAGTCATATTAAAAAGTTTAGTTCCAACCCCTAGAATTTTAAAAGTTAAAATTCAACCCTTATACTTTATAATATTATAAGTTTAATAATATTTATATATATAAGATCAAGTCATCTTACCGCTAGTACGCCTCATTCACGAAGCCGGTCTATAAGGGGTTATAAGGTTGTTGCCTATAAAATGGCAACTTAATGGGTGTCCACTCTCACCCACCGCTTCCTTGATCGGTGGAGGGTCGTTAGCCGAACGGGTAGGACAAGGACTTATAAATTCTCATTAAAAGTATAATGATAATACTAAAGTAACTAAACTTTATTGAATTCCCAATCTTAATTATTTTAGGAAAATGTAAATAAGGTGCTAATCCATGAAATTACACTTTACACTGTGTTTAAGTCGTTAGTGGAGCGTGTGTGGTTAACCGGCACACTAACTTGAACTTAACAAGGTAGGTAAATGGTGACTTAATGTTTATCATAGTATCGATGGAGTGTGTGTGGTTAACCGGCACATCGATTGAGGGGTAATACATTAAGGGTACCAAGTAATTTGCATGGTTACTTCACACCTTGTTTGGTGATCCTCGACATCCCAGTCACAAAACTTGAAGGGCACACTCGAGATTGAAACATGCCATTGAAGAAAGTTCAATGAATCTCAAAGAATCTAGGAGTTTCTAAACCAATTAAAACCTAATTAAATATTTTGTTTTTCATGGTGGAAATTGGTGAATCGTCATTCACCTACCTTCAAATATCTTATAGCTTAGATTACGGCATCCCTCTTCTAAGTTATAAAATATTGTGTTGGGTCCTAGCCTTAATATTACATTTGGGTGTTTTGTTAAGGACTATCTCTATATCTAATCTAATCTATTCTCTCTTCTTTTCAGATGTCTTCCAATAACAATGCTTCTGGCTCAAACCCTACTAGCTCCTTCTCTCTCATGAATCTTTGTGGGAGAGTCATCTTTGATGGGTCCAACTTTACAGATTTGATCAGAAACATCAGGATGGTCACTCGGTATGAGAACAAAGAATATGTTCTCGACAAGGAGCTGAAGGTACCCGAGCCAACTGCTACTCCTGAAGAGCTTGCTGAATATGAGGTACATGAAAGAGATGCTACAAAAGTGGCATGCATCATGATGGCCACCATGACAGCCGAGCTCCAAAAGTCCTATGAGGACTATTATCCTTTTGAGATGCACCAGGACTTGATGGACCGCTACCATCAAAGTGCTCGTCAAGAGTGATATGAAATAATCTCCTCCATGATAACAACCCAAATGAAGGATGGTGAACCCATCACGGGTCACATGCAGAAAATGCAAAGGTATGTGGACCGTTTACTGAAGCTGAATGTGAACTTCCCTGAGGAGTTAGCAATAGACATCATTTTGCACTCCTTGCCATCGTGTTATGATCAATTCCGCATGACATATCACATGAACAAGGAAGAAGTCACCCTCAGCAAACTTCAAGGACTGTTGAAGACTGCCGAAAGTGGTCTAAAGGGTAAGTCGGTTGTTACTACTCCTACTCCTACTCCAACTGCGGCCAATGTCTTGGCAATCGGGCATGGAAAAGGGAAGAAGAGAAAGAACCCTTCTAAGGGTACCAAGGGTAAGACCCTTGAAGGCTCCTCTTCAAGCAAAACCAAGAAAGGTTTTGTCACTCCTTCTGCTAACCCTAATGAGGCTGAATGCTTCTATTGCCTTGAAAAGTCACACTGGAAGCGAAACTGCCCAAAGTACCAGCAAGATTTGAAGGATGGGAAAGTAAAACCCAACCATGCAGGTATATACACTATATTGTCTAATAACTCACCTCATTCTAAGTCTTGGGTCCTTGATACAGGTTGTGGTATTCATATATGTTGTGATTTGCTGGGACTAAAAAGAAGTGAGAATGTGGAGCAGGGAAAGATAAACTTGATCATGGGAAACAGGAAAGCTTCACCTGTCACCAAGATAGGAGTTTATTCCTTAGTGCTAAATAGTGGGTTTACATTAGATTTGAATAAATGTTATTATTCGCCAGAAATGGCAAGAAATGTTATTTCCTTTCATGCATTGTATAAACAAGGTTTTACCTTTTATTTTGATAATAATAATGGTAGTATTGATGCTTTCTTTAATAATGTTCTTTATTTTAAAGCATTACCTTGTGATGGCGTGTATGAAACTGTATCTGTTGTAGATAATCTAGGAAATAATGTATTATGTATTAACTCTTCCACTAGCTTAGATAAAGCATCCTTATGGTATTGTCGTCTTGGACATGTAAGCAAGAAACGCATAGGCCAACTCTAAAAGGATGGAGTCTTGGAGTCATTTGACCTAAAGTCAGATGATAGTTGTGAATCTTATTTGCTTGGTAAAATAACAAAGTCACCTTTTACTGGAACTTGTGCTAGGGGTGAAGGTTTGTTGGACCTCATACACACGGATGTGTGTGGACCCTTCAGAACCGCCACAAGAGATGCTAATCGGTTCTATGTGACTTTTACTGATGATTTTAGTAGATATGGATATGTCTACCTAATCAAGCATAAGTCAGAAACCTTTGAGAAATTCAAAGAGTTTAAGAAAGAAGTGGAGAATCAGTTGGGCAGGAACATTAAGATGCTTCGATCCGATCGTGGTGGTGAGTATCTTAGTACTGAGTTCCTTGACTATCTTAAGGAATGTGGGATTGTCTCACAATTGACACCTCCTAGGACACCACAGTTGAATGGTGTAGCTGAGAGGCGCAATCGGACCTTGTTGGACATGGTTCGTTCCATGATGAGTCGAGCTTCGCTACCAATCTCATTTTGGGGGTATGCCTTAGAGACTGCCGCCCATATCCTTAATCTAGTCCCTACAAAGAAGGTTGCCAAAACACCTCACGAGGTGTGGACTAGAAAAGTTCCCAATCTAGACCACATCAAGATTTGGGGTTGCGAGGCTTTCGTGAGACGCGAGACTCACGATAAGCTCGAACCCCGAAGCGAAAGGTGTATTTTCATCGGCTACCCACAGAAATCCTTTGGTTACATCTTCTACAGACCAAGTGATAATATGGTCTTTGTAGCAAGAAGAGGATTCTTTCGAGAGAGAGAATTCATGAGCCAAGGAGACAGTGGGAGGCAAATTGACCTTGAGGAAATTCAAGAGTCAAGTGGTGAAGGAACCTCAAATCCTAGCCCTCAACCTGAGGAGAAAACTCATGTTGAGCCGACTGAAGAATCTATACCTCTGAGGCGTTCCACCAGAGTTAGGAATGCACCTGAGCATTATTATGGTTTTCATATTACTGCAGAAGGTGAGACACTTATCAGTGATAACACACTGGTAAATCTGGATGAGCCTAACAGCTACACGGAAGCCATGGCAGGCCCTGAGGCTGCTAAATGGAAAGAGGCTATGGATAGCGAGATACAGTCCATGTATGACAATCAAGTTTGGAACTTGGTTGACAATGTACCTAATCGTAAGATAGTTGGGTGCAAATGGATCTTCAAGAAGAAGACCGACATGGATGGTAATGTACACACTTATAAGGCACGACTGGTTGCAAAGGGTTATTCTCAAACTCCGGGAGTTGATTATGATGAGACCTTTTCACCAGTGGCCAAGATTAAGTCTATTAGGGTTCTGTTAGCCATTGCTGCATTTCATGATTATGAAATATGGCAAATGGATGTCAAAACCGCTTTCCTTAATGGAAAGTTGGCTGAAGATGTTTACATGGTTCAGCCAGAGGGTTTTGTCGGTACATAGTACCCCAGTAGAGTGTGTAAGCTCGAGAAATCCATTTATGGATTAAAACAGGCACCTCGCAGATGGAATCTTTGCTTTGATGAGAAAGTCAAAGAATTTGGCTTTTCAAGGAGTGAAGATGAATCTTGTGTCTATATCAAGGCTAGTGGGAGTATAGTCAGCTTTTTGGTACTGTATGTGGATGACATACTACTCATAGGAAATGACATCCCAACCCTGCAGGAAGTAAAGTCCTGGCTTGGGAAGTGTTTCGCTATGAAGGACCTTGAAGAAGCTACCTATATCCTAGGGATAAGGATTTTGAGAAACAGGAGTAAAAGACTAATTGGACTTAGTCAAAGCACCTATGTGGACAAAGTGTTGAAAAGGTTCAACATGCATAACTCCAAGAAAGGATAGTTACCCATCCAGAGTAACGCCAGATTGAGTAAGACACAAAGCCCTAGTACTGAGGCTGAGATAGCAGAAATGAGTCGAATACCTTATGCTTCAGCTGTAGGATCGATCATGTATGCTATGACGTGTACTCGACCTGATGTAGCCTTTGCTTTGAGCATGGTTAGCAGGTATCAGGGGAACCCTGGCAAGGCACACTGGACTGTGGTAAAGAATATCCTCAAGTACCTACGGAGGACTAAGGACTGGGTCCTTACCCTCGGTGGCAGTGAGGACTTGAGAGTTGTAGGGTACAGTGATGCTAGCTTTCAGACTGACAGGGATGATTTCCGCTCTCGGTCGGGCTAGGTCTTTTACTCTAAACGGAGGGGCAATTACTTGGAAAAGTTCCAAGCAGGAGACAGTCGCTGATTCCACTTGTGAATCAGAGTATATAGAAGCAAGTGAGGCAGCAAAGGAGGCTATATGGCTAAAGAACTTCATCGGAGACCTTGGAGTTGTACCAGCTATAAAGGAGCCAATGGAGATTTTCTGTGACAGCAATAGTGCGGTTGCCTTAGCCAAGGAACCAAGAGATCATGGGAGATCCAGACACATTGATAGAAAATATCACTTCATTAGACATCGAATAGAAGAAGGAATCCTCATGGCAAAGAGGGTATCATCGGATGAGAACCCAGCAGATCCCCTCACGAAGGGACTGACTCGGGCTAAGCATCTCCAGCATGCTCGGAGCATAGGGCTGAAGGATGATATTAGTTTTAGTAGTTAGATAATCTTGAAATTTGTAAAATGTAATTGACATTTGATGATAAATAAAAGCTGTTATTTATGAGTAAAGTGTTGCTATCTCTTGTCAATCGTTTACTATTATTTCTTTTTGCATGTTTTGACTTCCAGAATAATTATGTTATGGTTTATATCATATTATTCAAAATCTCTACAGTCGGTCATATGTTGGCAGTAGATATGAATCAATACTGTCATGGGTTGGCTTGTAGAGGTCTAAGATGTTAGACAAAGCGGGGCTACAGCACTCATGAGTGCTCATAAGTTCTGAGTATTGGATTCAACCCACGCTCACTTGTATCACTTCATGGAATTTATCTCGAGTGATCGTGAGACGGTAATATCATATAAGTCTTCAAACCTAGAGATATGATTTGTTGCCTATGAGTTGGTTATGCATTGATTGCACGAAAACGCATTGGTAACTCGATGTTATAAACCGTGCTTTTGTGTGTAATTCAACAAGTAGTAGAGCAAACATATGAGTCGAAGTTTATCTGTTCCTTCTAGGATTAGAAGCGATATCTGGGCCCCTCGATGATTTTGTTTTGACCTATGTACCGGGCCCGGTCAGAACTAAATTGATGTGTTCAGTTAAGTTCTATGTCAAACAAATCGGAAATCGGGAAACAAATGCTGGACAATAAGCAATACCATGTTCCATGTATTTGTCCGGATGATATCTAGAACAGAGGATTATATGATCACTTATCTAAAATGGCGCTTCATAGTTCAACAGAGTTTAAAGAGCTACGATTGCTGATCGGTTCCTGAAGTCATACTTACAACTATAGTTATTAGACTTATCCAAGTGGGAGACTGTTGGATATAGTGTCTAAGTCCATAACTATATTTGGTATGTACTTGACCCGATCCGGCATGTTCCATTTGGGTTGCACTTCACCTGAACAATTTACGGATAATCTTTTGAGAATAGTATAAGTTATGATTTATTAATATATTATAAGTTCTAATATATTAATATAAAATCATATTATTTAATTAGTGTTGATCTATAATTAATTTAGAATTAATTTAGAGATCAAAAGTATGACTAATTAAATATGGGCTCTTGTATTTATATAGTGTGGGCTAATGCTTATTTGGAATGGGCTAGGCTTGCATGGAAAGTCCATGGATACTCCATGGAGCTTTAACCCATGTATCTCATGGAAATGAAAAGACATGGGTATTAGGGTTTACATGGATGTAACCCTAATCCATCACACTATATAAAGGATGCTTTGGTTCTTGAAATCACACTAGTTGATGTGAGAAAACTAAGAGGGCCGATTTCAAGAAAGGTTGTGACTATTCTCTCAAGTTTCCAAGTTTGTGGTGATTTGTGACTTCCATTTGAGGCATCCACATTATTGGTGATAGGTTCTCAAACTCCAAGCAATCAACTACTACTACAAGGTAAGTAATTCTACTAGTTTTATTTGATTCAAGTACCCCATGCCATGCTAGTTAGGATAAGAACCTTGGAAAAATAATTATTTGCATGTATCTTAGTCAAACATAGATCCAAGGTTTCTAGGGTTGCATGTACACCATAGGAGTGTTAGAATGCTCAAAACCCATCAGTTTTGACTTCCAGAATAACTAGGTCATTCTTCCCGACTGACTAAATTATTCAAACTCTCCACAGTCAGTCATACTTTGGAAGTAGGTATTGACTTAAGACTGTCATGAATTTGGCTTGTATGATTTGTCTAATGTGCATTAGACATAGCAATGGTTGCTACAACATTCATGAGTGCTCATAAGTTCTGAGTATTGGATTCAACCCATGCCTATTTGAATCACTTCATGGATTTTATCACGAGTGAATCATGAGACGATAATATCTTATATTCTTCAAACCTAGAGTTATGAGTTATTGACTATGAGTTGGTTATACATTGATTGCACGAAAACGCATTGGTAACTCGATGTTATAAAACGTGCCTTTGTGTATGATTCAACAAGTAGTCAGTACAAGCATATGAGTCGAAGTTTATCCATTCCTTTTACCCTCAAAGGGATAAAAGCGATATCTGTGGGCCCCTCGATGATTTAGTGATGACAAAATGTAAGTGCTCGGTCGGGCCTGGACTGATTTGATTTGTTCAATTAGTCAGTCGTCATAAATCAGAAATCGGGAAACAACAAATGGACAGAGAGAATGATTATAATCCATGTCTTAGTCCATATGATATCTAGAATGGAGGAATATATGATCACTTATCTAATGGACGCGTCATTGATTTGTTCAGAGTTCGACAACAGCTTTTAAGAGCTACGATTGCTGGTCAGGTTGTGAAGGCGTACTTGCAATAATAGTTATTAGACTTATCCAAGTGGGAGAATGTTGGATTAGTGTCTAAGTCCATAACTATAATTGGTATATAGTTGACCCGACCCAGCATGGTCCATTTGGGTTGCATGGCATCATGCATTTGGATAAACTAAAATGAGAGAAATAACACTTAAAGTTTATTAATATATTATAAGTTCTAATATATTAATAAGATTATTTAATTAGTATTGATCAAGAATTAATCTAGAATTAATTAAGTGATCAAAAGAAGACTAATTAAATATATGGGTTGATTGTGTAAATCATCCATACTTGTATAGTGGGCTAAGACTCCATGGATTACCAAGTTGGGCTAAAACCCATAGGATGCTCCATGGATGCTCCATGGTGTATTTGAACCCATGGATCCAAGGAAATGGAAAGCCATGACAATTAGGGTTTACCCTAATAGTGTCACACTATATAAACATATCATTCTTGTCAAAATCGGCCACTAAGTCTATGTGTGAAGGGCAAACCGATTTCATGAAGTGTGCATTTTCTCTCAAGTTATTCCAAGTGTTCATGATGTTGTGTGAACCATTTTGAGGTGTCACACTTGGGGCACTAGGCTCTTGAGCTGCATGGAATCAAGCACCAAACAAGAGGTATGTAATGCTACTAGAATTTATATTATGTGTACTTTATATTTGTTGGATTAGATGTCTAAGCCCATAACTATTATTGGTATGTACTTGACCCGAGAGTAGCATGGTCCATTTGGGTTGCATATCATCAGGACAATTTGTTAGGATGGACTTTTGAGAGAAGGTTATTTATGGTTTATTAATATATTATAAGTTATAATATATTAATATGAAATCATATTTTTTAATTAGTATCGATCAAGAATTAATTTGGAATTAATTTAGTGATCAAAAGAGACTAATTAAATCTATGGGGACTAATTATGATAATTAGTTATATTTATATGTGTTGGGCTTATGATCCATGTTGGACCAAGTTTATGTATGGATACATAAAGAGTTGGGCCACATGAACCATGGATCATAAAACCCATGGGTATGGATTATGGGTTATACCCATGACCCTTGGAATCCTACATATAAATAGGTTATTCCATAGCCAAAATCACCACTTCTTTTCTTAGAGAAATATGGAGGGGTTTTGGTGCATGTAATTCTCTCTCAAGAGTCACCTTTGTCCTAGGTGTGTTGTGATTCCATTTGAGGCATTTCATACTATTGGTGCTAAGCTCTTAAGGCCAAATACATCAAGACTTCAAGCCACATCAAAAGGTATGTCATCTAACTAGAACTTTGTAGTATAGGTGCTTCATAATATGCTAGTTAGGATGAAACCTTGGAATAGTTAATATTTGCATGTATAATAGAGAAAACATAGATCCAAGGTTTATAGGGTTGCATGTACACCATAGGAGTGTTAGAATGCTCAAAACCCTTAGTGGTGTCAGAGCCGTGGGTTGTTTTCTATTATATTTGATGCAAATGTATTTTTTTTTTCAAGTTGAAGGAAAAAACAAAAAGAAAAAAAAACATGAAGTTTGTCAAATTTTATGATAATTACTTGATTTTATGAAAAACTAATTATTTATAAAATTTGAGTCATTTTACTACAAGAGTTGAATTAGGTCAATTTATTAAAAGATAGAATGATATGGTTATTTTATTTGTTTTAAAAGTTTGATCTAAATGGTTTTAAGGAGTTACAAATTTTGTCATAAAATTTTGGAACTCAAAAGTTTTTTTTTTAAAGTTATGATCTTAAGAGTTTTGAAACTTCCATAAATTATGGATGTGAAATGTCTCATTTATTAACTCTTTAGGTTATGAATTCCAAGAGTCTTCAAAGGATAATTGTCAAAGTTTCAAGATTTGTATTAGTTTATATGATTATCTAATTTCTTGAAAATTGTTGATGGGAATTATCTTTACTTATGAGTTTAATCTAGATGATAGAAAAATTATTTGATTATTGTGTTAATTGGAATATTTGATCTTAATGGTTTTTATGAACTCCATAACTTGTCCTCAAGTTATGGAAAGTGAAGAGTTTTTCTTTTTAAAGTGTCATTAAGTCTCATAGGTTATGAAAATAGAAGAGTCACTATTTTTAATGTCATCATTAAATGATTTAATGTCTTCCATAACTTGTCCTCAAGTTATGGAACTTGAATTTTTTTTTATTATTAAACCTTAATTAAACTCATAAGTTATGAAAAATCCAAGAGTTTTGAAAGGTTTCAAAACTTGTCCTCAAGTTTTGGAATTTGTAAAGTTACCCCCCATGTATACTTTAATTCCAAACTAGACCTTAGAATTTTAAAAGTTTAAAATTCAACCCTTATACTATTATTATAATTTTAATTATATAGATACGTATAAGATAAAGTCAATCTTACCATTAGTAGGCCTCATTCACAAAGCCGGTCTATAAGGGGGGGGTATAAGGTTACTGCCTATAAAATGGCAGTTTAATGTGTGTCCACTCTCACCCACCGCTTCCTTGACTGGTGGAGGGTCGTTAGCCGAACGGGTAGGATAAAGACTATAATTCTCCCTTCATTATAAGTATAATGATAAATACTAAGTAACTAAACACTTATAAATTCCCAATCTTAGTTACTTAGGAAAATGTGAATAAGGTGCTAATCCATGCAATTACACTTTGCACTTTGTTTAAGCTGTTAGTGGAGCGTGTGAGGTTAACCGACACACTAACCTGGACTTAACAAGGTAGGCAAAGGGTAACTTAATGTTTATCATAGTATCGTTGGAGCGTGTGTGGTTAACCGACACATCGATTGAGGGGTAAATATTAAGGGTACCAAGTATATTTGCATGGTTACTTCACACCTTGTTTTGTGATCCTCGGCATCCCGGTCACAAAACCTGAAGGGCACACTCGAGATTGAAACATGCCATTGAAAAGTTCAATGAATCTCAAAAGAATCTAGGAGTTTCAAAACCAATTAAAACCTAATAATACATTTCGTTTATCTTGGTGGAAATTGGTGAATCGTCATTCACCTACCTTCAAATATTTTATAGCTTGGATTACGGCATCCCTCTTCCAAGTTATGAAATAGTTTGTTGGGTCCTAGCCTTAATATATCATATTGGGTGTTATACTAAGGACTTAAATCAACTTTACGTGAATTTCTCCCATTGTTGATGTCTGGTTTAGACAACAATGATCTTCCCAAACCAAGCTTTCCTAATGAATATGACTTCCCGAGTTTGGCTCATGGAATTCATACTTCTCTTCCTCCACCTCCCCCAATTATTCTCCCTAACCCACAAGTTCAAGGTCACTCAAGCCCTAATGGCAAGCAAGGTCTATGTGTGATCACATCTTAGAGATGAAGTCACATATTGACAAGCCGGGAGAGTTGGGTGTCAAAGTCTTGAGAAAGTTGGATGTTCAATCACTTTCTAAGTCACATAGTGAGTTCCTTTGGGACTACTATGAAACAGACTATGACATGAACCTTAATGATCATATCTATTTGCTTGGTGCTGCTGAATCAGCAATGATTTGGAACGATAGTAAAGAAAATTTGATTAGAAGATCAACTTCCCAAAAACTTTATGGACAGTGACAATGGTGACACTGGAAATCCAGAAAAAGCATTCTCTTCCCAATGGAAAGGGATTGGCCATAGTCAACTCGGTTGACCAAATGGTAAAGAGAAAGGCTAAGTCTGAGATAGTCCCATTATCAAAGGGTCCATATGTTTATTTTGCCAAAGGAAGGGGCGTTGATTGCAAAGCTGCCAAATTCACCTAAGGATGTTAAAGTCAATAAGTTTGACTCTACATCAGGTAGAGCCCATTATCTAACTCTGTTAAGTTCTATTCTGAGATCCTCATTACATGATGTGACTGGGTCACATGTTGATGTTTTAAGAATCAAAGAATAGAGAGAAATCTTAAAGGAAGTATATGCTGATTCTGATCGCGAAGGTGGATTTCGATCGCATCAGAATTTTGAGCAGTTGCTTAAGAAGTTATGATATATTGCTAAGGAATAGATAACAACAATTTTCCATGTGGATTGTAAGGATAAGTTTTTCCGCAAAGTTTTAAAATAAAAGAAAATTGTTTAATTTTTTTTATTTGAAGTATCTTTACAATGGCATTTGTGGAAAATTGTTGCTTATATGATTCCACTGACAGCAATATTGGAAAATGGATTTGATTCTTTCATTTGTGGTAGTGTCTGAATTTACCAAATCAGGAAAGTTCCTCATCACCCATGTTTTAATTGGACCGAAACTTGGAATCATGCAAGTTGAATAGTATGATGAATGAGAACTTTCAAGCATTGGAAAATCAAGACTAATTACTTGTTCACATGGATGTGTGAGTCAAGTGAAGGACTAAAGGGATCGAGTACACATTCTTGTGCACTGGTCATGTCCACCACAAAGCTCGTTAAGACTATTTGATTTACTAAAGCTTAGTAAATATGGTTATACTTACAAGTTTAAGTTAATTCTGAAACATTGGAAAAGTCTCAATGTATGGCAGAACGAATGGGAAGAATCAAATTAGGCAGAAAGATAAAAGTTTCTCAAATCTGAAAAGATGGGAGAGTACTTTAGTATCATGTTTGTGATCATCTTAATGATTTAGAAATCATATCACAATTAGTCCTCTAAAGGTCATCTTAGTGCATTCTTATGACTAAGAAGAGGAGTCATGAATTATTGAAATGGTTAGATCAGGAAGATGAGTCATACTTTGTTCCAAAACAATTCTTAGAGTCATACTCCAAGATTGTAACTTGAGTGACATATCTTAAAGAAAGGTTTAAAACACTTGTCAAATGTAAGAGTAAAAGTGTCCTACTCTTGTACATTTGAAATTGGTAAGTTGTGATGTTTTGGATAAAACAAAGACCAACTAAGGCCAATTGTGTGAAGTGTTTGTATTGATAAAGAATCCGTACTATCTCTTGAATATTTGGCAAGATAGTCTTATATGTCAAGAGGATAGTGGGAGTCTTAAAGATCCTAAAAAGAATTTCAAGAACTAATCAAGAATAAAACCTGAGGTTCTTCACTAGCACACGACTTGAGGTTTATAACCTATCGTGTTGACATATTCTGTGCCCATTCTAGTTAAAGTTGGCTTTGCATAGGAGTTCTGAAAGTTCTCAATTGGTTTCATAACAACTTGGAAGCAATGGCAGGCCCTGTACTGCCAGGTGGCAAGAAGTTAAGATCACAAAAGTTCAGTCCATATGAGTTTGGATTTGTCATTATCCTTGTCTTGTGACTATGCTTTTGACGATTCACATGGATAAGAACACATACACCATAAAATCTAAGGGTCATAAGGTTTCTCTCCGATTCATGAAAATGATGGTGGGGAAACACTTCCACGAAGTAGATTTGAAGTAGATGGCGAAAGGTCTAAACAATTGAGACTATGATTACGGCATCCCTTTTCATAGTTCTGAAATTGTTTAGACACACATGCATGCTATCTAAGCAAAGGTGTATGATTTTGATAAAGTTTATCAAAGCATCTCGTATCAGAAATCTGAACTTTGGTAAGAAAGTCAATAAAGTATTGATTTCTAGAAGTCCAGCTGATTTCTGAGTACATGTCAAAGCTAGTGGGAGCATAAGTGTTATGCTAATAATCATCATGTTAGTGGGAGCATGATAATTATTGTTAGTGTTGCAAGTTAGCAATGTTAGTTATAGAAAACAAAAGTTTCAATTCGTGAGGCTGCAGGGATTGAAAAAAGTTGTTTTGCTATAATTAAGGGAGAGGATATACTTCATTTCAGTTCTAAAGGCTTAGATTGAGACCTTAATCATCTTTAGTCAAGAATATATATATGAATTTCATGTTGGATTGGTTCAACTTAAGGAAATTCTATATATTGCGTTCTCAAAATTCGATTATGATTACGACATCCCTCTTCATAGTCAAATTTTGAAAACATGGCAAATAAAAATATTGTAGCAAAAGACTGGTCTAGAATCATGTCTTTATGTGAAACATCATGAATCGTGTACCATTTGCTTTGGGTACAGGATCGATTGCATGTGCTATAATATTTGTCATTTCTAAATTTTTCCAAATGCCCAGAGGCATTAAGAAGGGAAAAGGTCTAGAATTGGATATGACTACAATGATTAAGCAATTGTCGAGGATAATCTGAGGTTAACCAAAGATTGGTTGCTCAGGGACAGTTGGAAGTATAGTGCTAATTTTGGAAGGACCATATTGACATATTCTGAAAAGAGGCATCTCTTATTCAGAAGTGATAGTCAAAATGAGAATATGGAGTTGTCTCCATAGGTGGAAGTTATCTGTGTAAGATTAAAAAACTTAATGCAAGAAGCATGTCCAAAGCAATGTACTTTGAATATGAGACTTAGTTTCCATGGAGTTGATCTCCATTGGAATACCTTATAATGACTGTTGACAAGTCTTTGTGACTTTATACATATTCATTACAGGAGGGTCATTGCATATAAGTTTAAAATCTAAACAGATTTCGATAAATGATAGAAATTTGAAATTCTCACATTTTTCGATAAGGATTTGGGAGTGTGAAATTAGAATCATTGAAATTATGTTTAATTGGTTTATTTCACAAAGTAAGGATCATAGACAAACATAGAGTGCATACTTGGTGCATGGCAAATCTATTGTTTAAGAAAAACATAGTGTACATGCTTGGAGCATGGGACAACTACTGTTTTTTAATTCAAGTATAAAGTTGATAAAACCGAAACAATGAATAATGAGTAATCAGTATGGTGATAAATAAAAGTGTTTATTTATATTTATAGGGTTTGATACCATATTTGATTCATTTATTCTTGAGTTTCACTTTGCATGTTTTGACTTCCAGAATAACTAAGTCGCTCTTCCTGAATGATTAAGTTATTCAAACCATCCACAGTCGGTCATATGTTGGAAGTAGATATGAATCAAGACTGTCATGGGTTGGTTTGTAGAGGTCCAAGTTGGTGGACAAAGTGGTGCTACAACACTCATGAGTACTCATAAGTTCTGAGTATTGGATTCAACCCGCGCTCATTTGAATCACTTCATGGATTTTATCACGAGTGATCATGAGACGATAATATCTTATATTCTTCAAACCTAGAGATATGAGTTGTTACTATGAGTTGGTTATACATTGATTGCACGAAAACGCATTTGGTAACTCGATGTTATAAAACGTGCCTTTGTGTATGATTCAACAAGTAGTAGAACAAGCCATATGAGTCGAAGTTTATCCATTCCTTTTACCTTCGGGATAAAAGCTGTATCTGTGGGCCCCTCGATGATTTAGCGATGACACATGTGAGTGCTTCGCCAAGCCAGGACTGATTTGATTTGTTCAATCAGTCAGTCATCATAAATCGGAAATCGGGAAACAAAAAATGGACAGAGAGAAGGATTATAATCCATGTCTCAGTCCATATGATATCCAAAATGGAGGAATATATGATCCGTTATCTAATGGACGCGTCATTGATTTGTTCAGAGTTCGACAGCGGCTTTAAGAGCTATGATTGCTAGTCGGGTTATGAAGTCGTACTTTCAATAATAGTTTTAGACTTATCCAAGTGGGATACTGTTGGATTAGATGTCTAAGCCCATAACTATTATTGGTATGTACTTGACCCGAGAGTAGCATGGTCCATTTGGGTTGCATATCATCAGGACAATTTGTTAGGATGGACTTTTGAAAGAAGGTTATTTATGGTATATTAATATATTATAAGTTATAATATATTAATATGAAATCATATGTTTTAATTAGTATCGATCAAGAATTAATTTGGAATTAATTTAGTGATCAAAAGAGACTAATTAAATCTATGGGGACTAATTATGATAATTAGTTATATTTATATGTGTTGGGCTTATGATCCATGTTGGACCAGGTTTATGTATAGATACATAAAGAGTTGGGCCACATGAACCATGGATCAAAAAAGCCATGGGTATGGATTATGGGTTATACCCATGACCCTTGGAATCCTACATATAAATAGGTTACTCCATAGCCAAAATCACCACTTCTTTTCTTAGAGAAATATGGAGGTGTTTTGGTGCATGGAATTCTCTCTCAAGAGCCACCTTTGTCCTAGGTGTGTTGTGATTCCATTTGAGGCATTTCATACTATTGGTGCTAAGCTCTTAAGGCCAAATACATCAAGACTTCAAGCCACATCAAAAGGTATGTCATCTAACTAGAACTTTGTAGTATAGGTGCTTCATAATATGCTACTTAGGATGAAACCTTGGAATAGTTAATATTTGCATGTATAATAGAGAAAACATAGATCCAAGGTTTATAGGGTTGCATGTACACCATAGGAGTGTTAGAATGCTCAAAACCCAACAATATTATGCTAGTTTGAACAATACCTTGGAAAATTGATATTTGCATGTATAATAGAGAAAACATAGATCCAAGGTATTTAGGGTTGCATGTACACCATAGGAGTGTTAGAATGCTCAAAACCCAACACATCTAAAGTACCTGAAAGATAAGACTTAAACTATAAGCCAAAGCTTAGTGAGTTCCCCCAAAGTACCACACATAACTAATACAAATAACGACATGTATATATTAGCCTTCAACCTAACCGGACTGCCTCGCAGGCCTTCAACCTGGCTGGACCACCTCGCTGGCCTATAGTCTATCCAGACCGCCCAGGTATCTTGGCCTTCAACACAAAGCAGGACCGCCTCAACCCAACAAACCATAACGTGTCAACTTACTACCAGAAAACAGGCCTTTAATGAGACGCGAGCTATGACACACACAAATTTACGATGCACAAAAGTGGGGGTCGTAAAGAAAATGAGATCCCTAATAAATTTAAAGGATTTAGGGCACACATTTTTGCGTGTCCTAAAACTAGCTGTCATTTTATAATTTTTTAGGCAAACCCATGTCTCATCCTTAGTTAGTAGCTAATGCGGGGAAAAGAAATCCCCAAAAATTAAAAAACCCCGCCTTGGGTGATTTAGGGAAAATTTGTTCTATATTTCTCATTTGTTTATGGTCGCTTCCCTATCTCTTTTGTCTCCTTGTGCTACCACACTCAAAATTGATGAAACCCTACCTCCCCTTCATCACCGGCAATCAATGCGTCCATCCACCAGCTAGGGCTTTTTACAGAATACCTCGACAAAATCAATCAACCTTCATCATCTCAGTGTCGGCGGCTCCTTATGCTCATAAGGATTTATTGCACTTAAATCCTATTTCATACACTCTTCCGTTACCTGCAGTGCCCAAATGAGTTCAACATCTCCTATTGACTATGTCACTTACCCGCTTTGAATATTGGAGTCTGGTTCCCGTCAATTGTTCTTTAGAAAGACGAAATTTCTGGATGTAGAAGACGAGGAGTTCATTGGTTTTCCCCATCATCAATTGGTTAACATACTCTTATTTAGATACACAATGATACCCTCTCCTAATTTTTTTCTAGAACACAAGACCAGTAATATCTATAAATTCTCATATCTTGTCTCTCAATTTCTCTAAACTCTTCTCTCTTATCTCTTGATTTTTGTTAATTAATATAAGAAGAATTATATTGTCTCTCAATTTCTTTAAACTCTCGTCTCTTCTCTGCGATCTTGAACTCATCAGAGTTGTAATGGATGTATTCTCCTGTTTGGGACAATCGTTCCCTGTTGCTACGGAATTGCCCAGTTCTTAATTTGTTGATTGGATTTTCTAGATGTCATGCTTTCTCATATGGTGTTACTTTCATGGCTTTGGAGTTTTTCCTAGGTTAGTGTTTTCCTTATTTTGGTTGGTTTGGCATTGCCCCTGTACATATTAAATTTTTTCAATTTGGATGATTATGCCGTTGTTTCTCTAGCCCCTTCTCATGGAGGTGTATTTAGTTTATATTGTCGATTTCCTGTTAAGGGATAGCTTGGCTGGACGAGTTTGCCCTTAGAGTTGATGCCCCCGTGAGGTTGATTGCCTTGATTGGGTGCTGCAACAATTCTAAAATGTTTTGGTGCTGCTAACAAAATTCCTTGTTCCGAAAATTGACATTGGATTCCAAGAGTATTTGTTTGAATTTTTAGATTATACTAAAAATAAATAAAGACAGGGACATTATTGTTTTCTAATTTGATATTATATTTGTTGGGTTTTAAGCATTACAACATTCCTATGGTGCACATGCAACCCTAAAGCTTTCGATCTAAAGGGCCAATATATATGGTTTGGACTAGGCATCAAATGTATAGATGAGTTAGGGCATTTGTCTTTGTATTTTGGAGTCTTTTGTGTATGTCTGACGTTTTCGGTCTAAGCAAGTTCTCGGTTAAGGAGTGACCGAAAACCAGTTTTCGGTCTGCTAACAATTGGTATCAGAGCACAAACCGGTGTCAATCAAGTGTGTTCTTCAGTTCTCGGTTTTCACAGCTTTGTTCTTCATGTTCTCGGTCACTAGAAGCTTGTTTCTGCTTGGAATTTGAAGATCAGATTGGAGTTTACTTCATGTGGAATTGAAATCTGCTTGGAATTCATCTTTTCATTTGATTTCTCATTGTTTTCGGTTTGATCTTCATAAACCGAAAACATATATTCAACCGATTTCTATCAGATCTAGTGTGTTTGGAAGCTGTGTTTGAGGTTTCAGTGTGTGGCAATCAGAATCGGATCGAAAATCTAAGTTTTTCATTAAAAACTGCTAGTTTTCGGTTCAATCTTCAGAAACCGAAAACTGTTCTTCAACCGAAATCCTTTGAATCTTCAGAAACCGAAAACCGTTCTTCAACCGAAATCCTTTGAATCTTCAGAAACCGAAATCTGTTCATCAACCGAAAACCTTTGAATCTTCAGAAACCGAAAACTGTTCATCAACCGAAAACCTCTCAACCTTCAGAAACCGAACACCACTCATAAACTGAAATATCTTAATCTTCATAAACCAAAAACCCCCTTTATCACCTTAAACCGAAAACCCCCTTTCAACCGAATTCATTGTTTTCGGTCATCATCTCTCAACCGAAAACCTTATCCCTTCATCATACCGAATTCCTTGATTTTCGGTCATCACTCCTCAACCGAAAAGCCATTCTTTTTGATTTTTTGATTTGTTTTTCAAGTTAATTTTTATTAAAAATTAAAAAAAAACAAAAACAACAAAAATTAAAAAATGGAATCTCAAAGCATGTCAGCTCACCATGAATTGGATGCAATCATAGGAACGACTTCTCGAATTCCCCGACTGTTATCCGCGGAAGGATTTCCAGAATGGAAATATCGGATTGAAAACTACATCAAAATGAAAGATTTCACGATATGGCGAAGCATTCTAAGAGGTCCAATCCGCATCACAACCACATTGGAAGATGGAACCATAATTGACAAGCAGGTTGAAAACTACACTGACGATGATTTCGAAAGAGTCGAGGAGCAGGAAAAGGCTCTTGATACACTTACCATGGCATTATCTCCGGAAATCGCTCAAGGTTTCCGTGAGTATACATCAGCGAAGGCCTTATGGGAAGCACTGATAGAAGTCTATGAAGGCAACGAAGACATGAAACAGAGTCGCCAAGATATGCTGCGACAAAAGTTCAATATGTTTAACCATGTCTTGGGAGAAACGCTTGAGAATCAGTTGCAAAGGTTTATCACACTTACCACAGAAATGAGCTCTGCTGGTGTGATGGTTACAAGATCGGAGATCAACAAGAAGCTGCTGAATTCTCTGCCAAAATCTTGGGATATGAATATCTCAGTGATCAAAAAGACCAAAGATTTGAACAGGTTGAGTTTAGCTGAAACAATGGCAATCATTAAGGCTTGCGATCTCGATGATAAGCAAAGGGAGATCAATCATGTTAATTCATACTCCACAGCAAATCTTGGGATCCAAACCACCAACAACACCGCTTTCTCAAGCTTTTCTACCCCTCAAGCTCCTCCAGTTTCTCATGTTCCACAAGTTTAACCCTATGTGACTCATCAGCCTACCTCATACGTGATTCCTCAAATGCAACACATTCATGTTCCTCAACCTCAAACTTTACCTCAACAAGGGTGTTCTATTGTTGGTTCATCCTCAAATGCACCCATTCAATCTCATGGAATCAATTCTCAAGCTTCATCTTTGAAAGAAAAGGAAGAAAATCTGGCCCTCGCCACTGGACTGGTGAATTGTTACAACGCTTTTGTGGGCGGAGAGCTTTCCCCACAACTGTCTTTTGCTGACCTAGATCAGATCCATCCAGAGGATGTGGAGGAGATGGACATCACATGGCAAATGGCTATGGATATTTTTAGGGCAAAGCAGTTCTCCAAGAAAACAGGAAAGAACAATTGGAGTGTGAATTCCGACAAGAAAGTGGGATTCGACAAAGGGAAGCTAAGACGCTACAACTGCCATGAGCCTGGTCATTTTGCAAGGGAGTGCCCAAAGCTAGACCGAAGAGAGAATTCTTCAAGCAATCAGACTGCTAACTTGGCAATGGTGGCCCAATCCTTTTATTGGGAAGATCAAATTCAGGCTCTGAATATTTCAGGACCTGAAAATGCGCATCTTGCTCAGATCAAGGATGGTGTGGAGGAAGAAGCAGAGAGAGGACCAGAAGAAGAGATGATGAATCTTCAGTTTGCGTTCATGGTGCAAACTACTCCTGAGCCAACCAAACCTGAGGTCAGTGAATTTGGTTGCTCTCAATCTTGCATTAAGAGTGTTAAATTCTTACGTGACCAAATTGAATTAATCAAGAGAGAGAACGAGGACCTTAAGTATGAGGGTTACACACTTAGGAAAAATCAAAAGCCTTTAAAAACACAATTAGAGAATAAAACAAAGGACTTTAAGAAACTGCAAGAGGATTACAGTAACAAATGCGAGAACTATGATTATCTCAAAAGAAAATTTGTTGTTGTGACCGCTGAACTTGACTCATTGAAAAATCGTCTTGAAAATACTGAATTTATTTTTAATAAATTCGATGGGTCAAGTGAAGTAGTTGCAAAAATGATAGAGGGACAGATGCAGTGGAAGGACATTACATGTGGAAACCAAAAGAAAGTAGGATTAGGTTTTTAGAGTGTCCCTCCTCCATTCAATCATACCTATAATGTCATTCCTCTATCTCAAGATGAAATTGATAGAGAACCTTTCTTAGTTTATGGAAAGCCTGCTTCTGAACAAGCAACATGCTCAAATGATAAAATGTTGGATACTAACATTTCTACCTCAAGTGCAGATATGTCAGTAGTTCAGGGGGAGCCAGAAGCTGAAAAGTTTGAGTCGAATAATTATGTGTCTAAATTTGGTGTTGAATTTTATGATGAATCTGTGTTAAATTCAAACACTATTGTTTTTGTTTCTGGTGGTGTGTTGTTTCAGACTGATAATTTTGAAAATAATGGTGTTGTTTCTGATAAAGTTGCTAAATCTGATTTGAATGCTTCTACATCTTCCACGTTTGCTACACAATCTAGTGCTTGTTCTTGCAAATGTGAAAATGCTAGAAAAGATAATAAAAACCAGAAATCTGACAAGAGCAGTACCCAATCCAATGATAATAAACAAATTTGCTTCAATTGTGGTACTGCTGGTCATATTGCCAGAAATTGTTTAAACCGGATATTTGTGCATCACATGTCAAAAAGGGGAGAGAATGAGTCTAGAGGACGATCTTTAATTAGAAAATCCTCCAGAACTCACTCTCGAGATGATGACTGGAAAACAAATCAAAACAAGAAAATGGTAGTTTTTCATAAGAACAAACAGGTTTTTAATAAATTCACAAACAATTTGCCAAAATCGACCCAAGCTAAGCCAAAGTCGATTTCGTCAAAGAGTAGGTCTGGATCTTCAAACTCTTCGAGTAGAAAATCCACCAGCTCGAAGCAAACTGAAAAGAAAAATGTTTCAAAACCTAAATATCAATGGATGCAAAAATTAAAATCTAATCAGTCATCATCATCCTCTGTACCTGTTGAAAAAGAAAAATCAAAAGAGAAATTGAAAAATGAATCTGTGAAAGTTAAGGGTCAACCCAGGACTGTAATGACCTGGGTCCCCAAATCTAAATGATTCCGCCCATCGTGCAGGGATAGTTGCGGAGGAATGTCGTCAGACCCTGGTATGTCGACAGCGGCTGCTCCCGGCACATGACTGGAGATATCTCCCAACTGCATGACATTCAGACATTTAATTGGGGATATGTCTCCTTCGCGGGCGGAGAAGGCGGAAAGATAACTCAGAAAGGAACGGTGACCAACGGAGTGCTCAGTTTTGAGAATGTCAATTATGCTGCTGAATTGAAGCACAGTCTACTGAGTGTTTCTCAAATCTGCGACAAGGGTTTCTCAACACATTTCACCGATAAAGAATGTCTAATATTAAAGCCAGGCATTGTCATCCCGGAGGAGTGGATTCTCGTAAAATCAAAGCGGGATGGGAATATAGTGTCTAAGTCCATAACTTTATTTGGTATGTACTTGACCCGACCCGGCATGGTCCATTTGGGTTGCATGGCATTGCAGTACTTGGATAGACTAAATGAGAGAATAAGGCACTTATCATTATTAATATATTATAAGTTCTAATATATTAATAATAGTATTATTTATTAGTATTGATCAAGTATTAATCTAGGATTAATTTGGTGATCAAAGTGAGACAAATTAAATATATAGGGTTGATTATGACAATCATCAATTCTATTATGGTGGATTAATGATCCATGGTTTATGCGTTATGGATGTAACCAAATGGAGCTCCATGGATAGTCCATGGGAGTTACAAATCCATGGGTCATGGGAAATCAAGAGTCATGACAATTAAGGGCATTCATGTGTAAACCCTAATTATGACAACACTATAAAAGGAACCCTATGGCTAGCAAAATGGTGACCTAGTGGAGCTAGTGGACCTAGTGTTACTAGAGAGGGCATAAATGATTTTGAGTGCTAGAAGTATTCTCTCAAGTTATTCCAAGTCTTGTGGTGTTGTGTGAAGCATTTGAGGCACAACATTTGGGGTGCTAGGCTCACAAAGTCTTGAAGGAATCCAAGCAACAACAAGGTATGTATTTCCACTAGTTTTATGTTTTATGTAATCCCCATGCCATGCTAGTTAGGAAATAACCTTGAAAAAGTAATTTGCATGTATATAGAGAAAACATAGATACAAGGTTATTAGGGTTGCATGTACACTTAGGAAGTGTTAGAATGCTCAAAACCCATCAGTGGTATCAGAGCCTAGGATTGTTTTCTGTATACTTGATGCAAAACTGCTTAAAAATCGAAAATTCTGCATTCTGATGATTGGACTCGCCGAGTCCATGGGGAGGACTCGCCGAGTCCATGAACAAATTCATCCTACTCGGCGAGTAGAATAGTGCACTCGGCGAGTAGGAGCGTGCTGGGCAGTTTTTTCGAGTTTTGTTGCTGGAAATGGATTAAGATCATTATCCCAATCTGTTTTGGACTTGTAAAATCTGTTTTTCAAAATGATAATGATTATGTTAACCCATTTTACATGACTTTTATCAATTTTCAAGTATTGTATATGTTTATATGATTTCTTGAAATTGCTTGACATGAATTTGTGTTCTTATGAGTTTTTAGAAGATCATAGGAATTATGTGTAACCACCATGTGTGTTTAATTCATGATCTTAATGGCTATGATGGTGTCCATAACTTGTCCTCAAGTTATGGATAACCAAAAGCCACTTCTTTTAATTATGATTAAAGAACTAAAGAGGTTTCATAAAATGAAGAGTCTTCATTTTTATGAACCATTAAAACTCATAAGTTACAAATTGAAGAGACTTGGAATAGTTTCAATTCTTGCCCTCAGGTTTTGGAATTTGAAATGTCTTACACTTTAATACTTTAATTCCAAATTAAACCTTAGATTTTTAAAAAGTTTAAAAATCAACACTTATACTATTATTATAATTTTATTATATAGATATGTATAAGAATATGTCATTCTTACCGTTAGTAGGCCTCATTCACGAAGCCGGTCTATAAGGGGGGTATAAGGTTGTTGCCTATAAAATGGTGACTTAATGGGTGTCCACTCTCACCCACCGCTTCCTTGATCGGTGGAGGGTCGTTAGCCGAACGGGTAGGATACGACTTTAAATACTTGTTAAAAGTATAATGAATTATAAAGTAACTATACATTATAAATTCCTAATCTTAGTTACTTTAGGAAAATGTGAAATTGGTGCTAGCCCATAAAATTACACTTTGTACCTTACCAAGTCGTTAGTGGAGCGTGTGTGGTTAACCGGCACACTAACATGGACTAGTAAGAGTGGAAAAGGGTAACTTGACCTTATTATAGATCGGTGGAGCGTGTGTGGTTAACCGGCACATCGATTAGGTAATATTGTTGAGGGTACCAAGTCAATTTGTATGGTTATTCACACCTTGTTTGTGATCCTCGGCATCCCAGTCACAAACTTGAGAGGGCACAATCGAGATTCAAACATGCCATTGAAAAGTTCAATGTATCTCAAAAGATCTAGGAGTTTCAAAACCAATAAAACCTAATAATAAAATATTTCATTCTTATGGTGGAAATTGGTAAATCGTCATTTACCTACCTTCAAATATTTTATAGTATGGATTACGGCATCCCTCTTCCAACTATAAATAGTTTGTTGGATCCTAGCCTTAATATTTCATTTGGGTGAATTATTAAGGATTCCTAATCTAATGAAACTTGTCTTTCTTTCCTTTCAGATGTCTTCCAACAATGCTTCTGGCTCAAACCCAACAGGCTCCTTTTCCCTTATGAACTTGTGTGGTAAGGTCATCTTTGATGGATCCAATTTCAATGAGTGGATCAGAAACATCGGAATGATTACCCGCTATGAGGACAAAGATATGTCCTCGATAGGGAGCTTAAGGTTGTGAGTGAAGCCACTGCTACTCCTGAAGAGTTTGCGGAGTTTGTTGCACATGAAAAGGATGCTACTAAAGTAGCATGCATCATGATGGCCACCATGACTCCTGAACTTCAAAAATCCTATGAAGATTTCTACCCCTATGAGATGCACCTGGATCTGATGGAAAGGTACCATCAGAGCGCGCGTCAGGAGAGGTATGAAATCATCTCCTCCATGATAACCGCAAGGATGAAGGATGGTGAACCCATCACCGGTCACTTGCAGAAGATGCAAAGGTTCGTTGACCGGTTGCTGAAGCTAAATGTTGACTTTCCTGAGGAAATGGCGATTGACATCATTCTCCATTCCTTACCTCCAAGTTATGATCAGTTTCGTATGACTTATCATATGAACAAGGAGGAAGTCACACTTAGCAAACTTCAAGGACTCTTAAGGACAGCTGAAAATGGCCTTAAGGGTAAAGCGGTTGCTACTTCTACTCCTTCAACAGCCCCTGTTCTGGCTATTGGGCAGGGAAAGGGTAAGAAGAGGAAAAACCCTTCGAAGGGTACCAAGGGTAAGACTCTTGATGGTTCCTCTTCAAGTGGGACAAAGAAAGGTCCCATTACTCCTTCTTCAAACCCAAAGGAAGCACAGTGCTTTTATTGCCAGGATAAGGGCACTTCAAGCAAAGCTGCCCTAAATATTTGCAAGATCTAAAGGATGGGAAGGTTAAATCCACCCATGCAGGTATTTACACAATATTGTCTAACAACTCATCTAATGCTAATTCTTGGGTGCGTGATACAGGGTGTGGTATTCACATTTATACTGATTTGCAGGCACTAAGAGGAAGTGAGCAAGTGGAGCACGGGAAGATAAACTTAGTCATGGGCAACAGGAAAGCATCACCTGTTACCAAGATAGGAGTTTATTCTTTATTGCTTAATAATGGGTTAATGTTAGATTTGAATAAGTGTTGTTACTCGCCCGAAATGGCGAGAAATATTATTTCCTTTCATGGCTTGTACAAACAAGGTTTTACATTTTCATTTGATAATAAAAATGGTGCTATTTTACTTTAAAGCATTACCTTGTGATGGTGTATATGAAGCCGTGAATGTTGTAGACAATCTAGGAAATAATGTGTTGTATATTGATTCTTCAGATAGCTTGGATAAAGCATCCTTGTAGCATTGTCGTCTTGGACATGTTAACAAGAAGCGCATAGGCCAACTCCAAAAGGCTGGAGTCTTGGAATCATTTGACCTCAAGTCAGATCTTAGTTGCGAGTCTTGTTTACTTGGAAAAATGACAAAGTCACCCTTCACATGTACTTGTGATAGGGGTGAAGGTTTGTTGGACCTTGTACACACGGATGTGTGTGGGCCCTTCAGAGTTGCTACAAGGGATGCTAATCGCTATTATGTGACTTTTACTGATGATTACAGTAGGTATGGATGTATTTACTTAATCAAGCATAAGTCAGAAACCTTTGAAAAGTTCAAAGAGTTTAAGCAGGATGTGGAGAATCAATTGGGCAGGAACATCAAGATGCTCCGATCCGATCGGGGAGGAGAGTATCTTAGCATTGAGTTCCTTGACTATCTTAAGGAATGTGGGATTGTCTCACAATTGACACCTCCCACAACACCACAGTTGAATGGTGTAGCTGAGAGGCGCAATCGAACCTTGTTGGAAATGGTTCGTTCCATGATGAGTCGAGCTTCGTTACCAATCTCTTTCTGGGGGTATGCCTTAGAGACTGCCGCCCATATCCTTAATCTAGTCCCTACTAAAAAGGTTGCCAAAACACCTCACGAGATGTGGACTGGGAAAGTTCCCAATTTGGACCACATCAAAATTTGGGGTTGTGAAGCTTTCGTGAGGCGTGAGACTCATGATAAGCTTGAACCTCGAAGTGAGAGGTGTATTTTCATCGGCTACCCACAGAGATCCTTTGGTTACCTCTTCTACAGACCCAGTGATAACGTGGTTTTTGTAGCAAGAAGAGGAGTCTTTCGTGAGAGAGAATTAATAAGCCAAGGGGACAGTGGGAGGCAAATTGACCTTGAAGAGCTTCAAGAGTCAAGTGGTGAAGGAACCTCAAATGCTATCGACCAACCTGAGGAGGAAACTCCTGTTGATCTGATAGATGAGTCTGTACCTCCAAGACGTTCCACTAGGGTGAGGAACACACCTGATTTTTATTATGGTTATCACATCACCACTGAAGGTGATATATTTATTAGTGATAGTACACTAATAGATTTGGATGATCCTAATAATTACAGTGAAGCCATGGCAGGCCCTGAGTCTGCTAAATGGAAGGAGGCTATGGACAGCGAGATTCAGTCCATGTATGACAATCAAGTTTGGAACTTGGTTGACAATGTACCAGGTCGTAAGACAGTTGGGTGCAAATGGATCTTCAAGAAGAAGACCGACATGGATGGGAAGGTACATACTTACAAAGCGCGACTGGTTGCGAAGGGCTTTACTCAAACTCCGGGAGTTGACTATGATGAGACCTTCTCACCAGTAGCTAAGATTAAGTCTATTAGAGTATTGTTAGCCATAGCTGCATTTCATGATTATGAAATATGGCAAATGGATGTCAAAACCACCTTCCTTAATGGGAAGTTGGCTGAGGATGTTTACATGGCTCAGCCAGAGGGTTTTGTCGATACAAGATACCCTAATAGAGTGTGTAAGCTTGATAAATCCATTTATGGATTGAAACAAGCATCTCGCAGATGGAATCTTTGCTTTGATGAGAAAGTCAAAGAGTTTGGCTTTTCTAGGAGTGAGGATGAGTCTTGTGTGTATGTCAGGGCTAGTGGGAGCATAGTTAGCTTCTTGGTGTTGTATGTGGATGACATACTTCTCATAGGAAACGACGTCCCAACCTTGCAGGAGGTTAAGTCCTGGCTTGGGAAGTGTTTCGCTATGAAGGACCTTGGGGAAGCTGCCTATATCCTAGGGATAAGGATATTGAGAGATAGGAGTAAGAGACTAATTGGACTTAGTCAAAGTACTTACTTGGATAAGGTACTGAAGAGGTTCAGTATGCAAGATTCCAAGAAAGGAGAATTACCAATCCAGAGTAATGCCAAGCTGAGTAAGACTCAGAGTCCGAGTACAGAGGCTGAGATAGCTGAGATGAGTCATATACCATATGCTTCCGCTGTGGGCTCGATCATGTATGCTATGACTTGTACTCGCCCTGATGTGGCCTTTGCTTTTTGAGCATGGTCAGTAGATATCAAGGGAACCCTGGCAAGGCACACTGGACAGCGGTAAAGAACGTTCTCAAGTATCTGCGGAGGACTAAGGATTGGGTCCTTACCCTCGGAGGCAGTGATGACTTGAGAGTGGAAGGATATAGCGATGCTAGCTTCCAGACTGATAGGGATAATTTCCGCTCTCAGTCAGGCTGGGTCTTTATCCTAAATGGAGGGGCAATTACTTGGAAAAGTTCCAAGCAGGAGACAGTAGCTGATTCTACTTGTGAATCAGAGTACATAGCAGCAAGTGAAGCAGCTAAGGAGGCGATATGGCTAAAGAACTTCATCGGAGACCTTGGAGTTGTACCAGCTATAAAGGAGCCAATGGAAATTTTCTGTGACAATGAAAGTGCGGTTGCTTTGGCTAAGGAACCGAGAGATCACGGGAGATCTAGGCACATTGACAGAAAATACCATTTCATCAGACATCGAATAGAAGAAGGACTCCTCGTGGCTAAGAGGGTATCATCAGATGAGAACCCGGCAGATCCCCTCACGAAGGGACTGAGCAGGGTTAAGCATCTACAGCATGCGAGGCGCATTGGGCTGAAGGATGATATTAGTTTCAATAATTAGATTCCTGAAACTTGTAAAATGTAATTGACATTTGATGATAAATAAAAGTTGTTATTTATTTATGAGTAAGGTGTTACTATCTTGTGTTGATTGTTTACTATGTTTCAATTTTGCATGTTTTTACTTCCAGAATAATTATGTTATTATTCAAACCATCCACAGTCAGTCAAACTTTGGAAGTAAGTATTGAATTAAGACTATCATGAATTTGGCTTGTATGATTTGTCTAAAAGTGCTTTGGACAATGCAATGGTTGCTACAACATTCATGAGTACTCATAAGGGCTGAGTATTGGATCCAACCCACGCTCACTTGCATCACTTCATGGAATTTATCTCGAGTGATCGTGAGACGGTAATATCATATAAATCTTCAAACCTAGAGATATGAGTTGTTGACTATGAGTTGGTTATTCATTGATTGTACGAAAACGCATTGGTAACTCGATGTCATAAAACGTGCCTTTGTGAATAATTCAACAAGTAGTTAGTACAAGCATATCAGTCGAAGTTTATCTATTCCTTCTAGAAATAGAAGCGATATCTGGGCCCCTCGATGATTTGGTTTTGACTCATGTACCGGGCCCGGTCAGAACCTAATTGATGTGTTCAATTTAGTTCTATGTCGAAACAAATCAGAGATCGAGAAACAAATGCTGGACAATAAGTAAGACCATGTTCCATGTGTTTGTCCGGCTGATATCATGAGAACAGAGGATTATATGATAACTTATCTTAAATGGCGTATCATCATCATCTCAGTTCCGAGAGACTTTGAAAGAGCTACGATTGCTAGTCGGATTTTGAAGTCATATTTGCAAATATAGTTATTAGACTTATCTAAGTGGGAGACTGTTGGATATAGTGTCTAAGTCCATAACTTTATTTGGTATGTACTTGACCCGACCCGGCATGGTCCATTTGGGTTGCATGGCATTGCAATACTTGGATAGACTAAATGAGAGAATAAGGCACTTATCCTTATTAATATATTATAAGTTCTAATATATTAATAATAGTATTATTTATTAGTATTGATCAAGTATTAATTTAGGATTAATTTGGTGATCAAAGTGAGACTAATTAAATATATAGGGTTGATTATGACAATCATCAATTCTATTATGGTGGATTAATGATCCATGGTTTATGGGTTATGGATGTAACCAAATGGAGCTCCATGGATAGTCCATGGGAGTTACAAATCCATGGGTCATGGGAAATCAAGAGTCATGACAATTAAGGGCATTCATGTGTAAACCCTAATTGTGACAACACTATAAAAGGAACCCTATGGCTAGCAAAATGGTGACCTAGTGGAGCTAGTGGACCTAGTGTTACTAGAGAGGGCATAACCGATTTTGAGTGCTAGAAGTATTCTCTCAAGTTATTCCAAGTCTTGTGGTGTTGTGTGAAGCATTTGAGGCACAACATTTGGGGTGCTAGGCTCACAAAGTCTTGAAGGAATCCAAGCAACAACAAGGTATGTATTTCCACTAGTTTTATGTTTTATGTAATCCCCATGCCATGCTAGTTAGGAAATAACCTTGAAAAAGTAATTTGCATGTATATAGAGAAAACATAGATTCAAGGTTATTAGGGTTGCATGTACACTTAGGAAGTGTTAGAATGCTCAAAACCCATCAGGGAATGCCTATATTATCTACATGAACATCAATGTACCCGATGAAGTCACTTGTCTCCTTTCCAAAATCTCCGAACAAAACGCAATGTTGTGGCATCGTCGACTTGGCCATGCAAATGCAAAGAACCTGAACCGGCTTGCTAAGAACGAAATGGTTTGCGGTCTGCCTGTCAGAGATTTTATTACTTTTGGAAAATGTGTTTCCTGTGCTCAAGGCAAACACCATCGGAAACCACATTTGCCAAAACAGATCAACTCCATCAGTCAGGTGCTTCAGTTGTTGTACATGGATTTGTTTGGTCCGGTCAACGTCCTCAGCATCAACCGCAATTCATATTGTCTCGTTGTGATAGACGACTTCTCTCGTTTCACATGGGTCTTCTTTCTGTCCAACAAAGTTGGGATCACTGACCTCATCAAGAAGTTCATTGTAATGATCGAGAACCAAACCAACCACCAAGTGAAAGCGCTACGCACAGACAATGGAACAGAGTACAAGAACGTTGTTCTTGATCATTTTTGCGCTGAGAAAGGGATCGTGCGTCAATTTAGCTCTGTTCGGACACCACAACAAAATGGTGTTGCTAAGCGGAGGAATCGGACATTACAAGACGCCACAAGGACGATGCTTTGTGATTCTAAACTTCCAGTTTTCCTTTGGGCGGAGGCGATCAACACAGCTTTTTACGTTCACTGTCGTGTCCTGATCAACAAAGCCCAGATGAAAACCCCGTATGAGATTCTCTATGGACACAAGCCATCTGTCAGCCACTTCCGAGTATTTGGTTGCCCTTGTACCCTTCTCCACTTGGAATCCAACCCAAAATTCAATGCAAAAGTTGATGATTGTTATTTTGTTGGATACGCTGCTCGTACTGCTTACCGGGTATACAACAAGAAGACGAAGCAAATCGTGGAGTCTTTCGATGTTCGCTGGCTTGAAGAGAATGAGACGGACGCTAGGGTGGGTCCTGATTGGCTATTTGACTACACATCTCTATTCAAATCTTTTAGTGTGTCGTCTAATAACCAAGATGGGTCTACCTCTGGCTCGAAAACTATCATTGAAGACGAAGATGAAGAGGTTGTCTACAGATCACCATTGGTTTCTGCTACTGATCCTCCGGTGGTGTCTACTGTTCCAATCGTATCTCCTGAGTCATCAATGCAACAATCTGCTCCAGATGCTGATGCTACTCCTCTAACTCCAGTTGAAAGAGAGTTCATGAACCAAGATGCTTCTGCTGTCACTCAAAATCTGATGAAACTTCTCTTTCCCGAACAAATCGCTGATGAGTTTGTAGCAAATCCACCAAACAAAGCTAGTACGCTACCGTGGATTCTTCAGCAAATAAAGGAGCTATTAATATCCATAATCTTCCCGTTTTAGTCAATGACATCAGTCACGAAACCCCCTCTCGCATACAGCGCGATCATCCGATAGAGAACGTCATTAGCTAGCTGGGCGACGAAGTTCAAACAAGAAGTCAGAGTGGAGACGTCAACACATGTCTCTATTCTTGCTTCATTTCTAAAATAGAGCCCAAGAACGTCGAATTGGCTTTGAATGAGCCCAACTGGGTGGATGCCATGCATGACGAACTCAATCAGTTCGAAAAGCTCGGGGTTTGGAAGTTGGTGGAGAGCCTAAAGGAAAGAAATCTCTTGACACCAGATGGGTGTTTCGGAATAAGCAAGATGATTCGGGTGTAATTGTTCGTAATAAGGCGAGATTGGTGGTCCGGGGGTTCAGGAAAATTGAGGGTCTTGATTATACAGAAGTCTATGCTCCGGTGGCGCACTTGGAGGCTATTCGTATCTTCCTCGCCTATGCTTCCTACATTAACTTCACCGTATACCAAATGGACGTCAAGATGGCTTTCCTATACAACAAGGTGAAAGAGGAGATTTATGTTGACCAACCTCCTGGGTTTGTTAACTCAAAACTTCCCAACCATGTCTACAAGTTAGACAAGGCTTTGTATGGGTTGCATCAAGCTCCTAGAGCCTGGTATGCTACCCTCACACAGTACTTGCTTAATCATGGCTACTCACGCGGCACTATCGATCAGACTCTATTCATCAAGCATGTCGGTGCAGACCAGATTCTTGTCCAAATATACGTGGACGATATCATCTTCGGGTCGACGTGTCCTCAGCTATGCAATGAGTTCGATGACGTCATGAAAAAGCGGTTCGAGATGAGTTCTTTGGGGGAGATTACCACGTTTTTGGGGCTTCAGGTCAAACAATCTTTAGCCGGAATCCTGATTCATCAAGGCAAATATGTGGATGATATGCTCGAGAAGTTTGGGTTCAGAGACGCCAAACCTGCTTTAACGCCCATGGTGGAGAGACCACTGCTAACTCTTGATCTTGAAGGCGAATCCGTAGATCAAACGTACTACAGATCGATGATCGGATCGTTGATGTATCTGACTGCAAGTCGCCCATACATTATGTTTGCGGTCTGTCAATGCGCGCACTACCAGGCTAATCCTAAACTGTCTCATTTTATTGTTGTTAAAAGAATCTTTCGGTACCTCAAAGGCAGCCCAAAATTGGGTCTTTGGTATCCGAAAAATTCCGAATTTGATCTTTATGCTTTTGCAGACAACAATTATGGCGGTTGCGAGCTTGACAGGAAATCGACTTTAGGCGGATGTCAATTTCTCGGAGATAGGCTGGTTTCCTGGCAGTGCAAGAAGCAGAATACTGTCCCGACCTCAACAGCAGAAGCAGAATACCTAGCTGCGTCTGCCTGTTGTTCTCAAGTCATATGGATCCAACTTCAGCTGTTGGATTACAGTTTGAACTTTCAAGAAACCCCTATTTTTTGTGACAATGAGGCTGCGATCCAAATTGCTAAAAATCCGGTCCAGCACTCAAAAACCAAGCACATCGACATCAAAGTTCATTTTATCAGAGATTGTTATGAGCGCTCGCTCATTCAGCTAGAACAGGTTCCCACTGCTAATAATGTGGTGGATCTGTTCAACAAGCCGTTTAACAAAGCTCGATTCGATGTACTGGTAAACTTTTTGAAAATGATTCGCTTTGAGGATTAATTTTTGTTTAGCTTAGTTTAAATTTGCGCATTTTAATTTCATGCTCACCCATGCACAAATTTAGGGGGAGAAATAAACAAAAACCAAACAAAAATTAGAAAATCAGAAAATCCAAAAACAATAGAAAATCAGAAAATCCAAAAACAATAGAAAATCAGAAAATCCAAAAACAACAGAAAATCAGAAAATCCAAAAACATTAGAAAAACAGAAAAATCAAAAATATTACTGTGAAGTGATGTGATGGGAAGTGATATCAGCTTGTGATAACAGGCAATTTGAATCTGTGTAAAGTACCAAAGCTGAATTGTCTAGGCTCTGTGTTCGATGAGCTGGTAGGCACGAAAAATTTAATGGACTTGACTAGGTGCAGATGAACTTAAGGAATCTAGAGACTTGATAAATTCTGATCTAGATAGTTCCATTTAGCCTGACAATACGACGCTTGGGTAGGTTGAGCAGGGAGATATACATGAGAATCCATGAGTCACATTAAAGAACCTGTATCTAGAACCGTGGTTTAACTTTTCCTCGATGTACAGATTATGTCCTTAATTCCGGTATTGACGGGGCGACTGGGGAATTCCGATAAAGTAGGTCTGTAGGAAATTGTTTTCTTTCTCTCCTTCTGTTAGTCATATGTTGCCTCCTATGTGTGATCGAAAGATCCAACCTGGACTGCAGCATATGCAACTTTATTTCTCTGCATCTTCTATCTATGCAATTCTTCCTATCTGTTAGCCATATGTTGTCTCCTTTGCGTGATTAACAATTCGACCTGGTACACAGCATTTGCATCCGTCTACTTCTCAATTCCTCTGAAATTCTAGTCAATCATATGTTTCACTCTCTGCGTGATTGAAAGATCCGACCTGAGTGTACAACATATGCATTCTAAATCCATCCTTTCTATTAATAATAGTATGCTCACCTAAAGTAAGGAGTATCTCGGAAGTTCTTGATTATTGGGGTATGTCAGGAAGCGGGAAACCTGTTCTAGTACACTTAAAATTGAACAATTCTAGATTGTCTGTAGATCTCGCTGTTCAATTTAGGTGGACAACAATATCCTTGGTCGTCGTCAGATAAGTGGTCCTTAGGTATTTTTATCTAGTAACATAGGATCAATCTGTCCTGTCACTAATAGCATTCCTAAAATTTGTCACAATTTTACGTGCTTAAGTGGACCACAATACCGGCGATCGACTAGATCTATTCATGAAAGGAGAGGTACTGATAAATGGAAAATGATTGTCTAATAACTTTGATCCCATATCACAATAAGTAAATCAATTTTAAGATAAAGGATTAAATTTAGGTTGAATTAAAATTTTAGTATTTTTATTTTATTTTCATTTTTTTTGGATTGATAAATTTTAGAAAATGTTTTTTTTATTATTTTATTTTTATTCTTTAAATTTTTAGGTTTGGTTAAATTTTAGAAAATTTTATTTTATCTTATTTGAAGTTAATCCTCAAAATGATTTATTTTTAAAGTTTTTGAGTTTTGGGCTTAATGAAATTGGGATCAGCCCATGGGTGAAGTACCGGGTTTGGGCCGGATATATTAGGGAAAGGGAACCCCAAATTCAGTTCTTCCCTCCTCATTTCTCCTCTCTAGCCGAAAACCTCTAAATCCTCTCTAAATCTCGAAAACTTTTTGTGTTATTTCTTCGAATCAACTTGATTTTCTTAAAGGTATGAAGATTCCGAGCCCAGCTATGTGTTTATCACCGTGAATCGACCGTGAAATCGAGAAAAAATCGCGAAAACAAGAATTGTCGGCAAGCTTTGGGTCCATTAGCTTTCGGTCCAAGCTTTCGGCCTAAAACCGGCTTTCGGTCAAGCCGAGCCGTTTTCGGTCAAGCTGGCTTAGACGGCTTTCGGTCGAGCCGAGCCGTTTTCGGTCAAGCCGGATCATTTAAGCCTTTTTGGTTCTAATTGGCTTTCGGTCACACAGTGTTCGGTCCATGAGTTTTCGGTCTAACTGTCTTGACCGAGAACCCATGTTTGACTAATAAAATTCAATTAAAATGGCCAAAATTAATGGATTTAATTGAGAAAATAATTTTAATTTGTTATAATCAAATGTTTTCTCACCTGGCTTGTTTTGTGCAGATAAAAATGGCAAGTCTCAAAGTTGCAGACAGTCACAACGTGTCCATCCTTCTTGACGATCCTCCAGTGGCACACAACGAGTTCAAATCAATGATGTACAGGTTAAGGGAATGTTGCATCTTCACTGCACTGACCTGAAATCCAGTCATCTATCTGAACCTAATCAATGAGTTCTGGAGATCTGCAATTGTCAAGAAAGGAGAAGATGGCTCGGTAATCATTAAAGCTTCTGTCAGGGGATGCAAAGTTGTTATCTATGAGCAATTGATCAGAGATATTTTAAAGATTGATGACAAAGCTGCCTACCCGACTGACGTTGATCTGAGACTTGTTGATGAGTATCTCGAGAATATGGGATACGAAGGAGTCTTTCCACCAACCCTAAAGAAGCTGTTACCTCTCTACTGGAAGTTTCTGGCCCACGTTTTTGTCAACTGCATATCTGGAAGAAAGGGTGGTTCTGACGAAATATCCTCGAGAAATACTCATGCGATTGTTGCATTGGCTGCCGGGATTGACTTCAACTTCTCAAGGTTTATCTTGGAGGAGATGGTTACTAATGCTAACAAGAAGTCGAAGGATCAATTCCTGCTCTATCCAAGATTTATTCAGATCTTCATCAACAGCCTATTTCCCGATATGGTCAAGACAGGAGAGATTCTCGACATGAAAGCTTTCGGACCAAACACAGTGAGCCTAATCAAGCAGAACCGAAAGGGGAAAATCATGTTCCAAGGGAAGTACCCTCTCGTAAAATTTGGAAAGTTTGCCGAGCTGTCAGAATCTTCAGAATCCCATGGGTCGTCTGAATAAATGTCAACTGATCAAGCATCGTCAGAACATGCAAATTTGAATGACGATGTTATCGATGCGTCAGACCATGAGATTGAAACTGTTAATCCATCCACCATTGTTGCTGAAGATCATGATCTTGTGGATGTGATAGTTCAAAGTGATTTCAGTGAAGGAGGAGAGGATGAGTATGAGGATCTTGATTTGTCTGGCTACGACAAAGATGATATTTCAATGCATTTTACTGGACTTGAGCACCCTTTGTCAAATGAAAACCACGATGACTTCCTCAAAGATATCGATGATGGTGCCAATTCAACACCGGAGATAAGGGAGAAAGATGACAATCAAGAAGTTGAGCCTCCGGTTACCGTTCAAGTGGCTGATTCTTCAACTCATATGGACACATCATCAGGGATTCCTCCCCTTGATAATGTGGTTCCTACATCCGAACCAATTTCAAGTGATACCCAGACAATCCTGGCCTCCCAGCCCCCGATGAAAAGACGCAGAATTGATCCAAGGGTGGGAGTAATTTTTCCTGACCTAACTCAAACCACAGAGACTTCTCCATCAACAACAGTTGCCCCTTCCTCATCAGTGCCCATTCAAGAAGACCCCAGCTCAATCCATGAAGCTGGCGGTTCGTCTGCTGGCCTAAGTTCGTCTCCTCCAAGGCCGTATCATTATGTTGCCTCCGAGAGGCTAGCCATGCATATGGCTCAGAATTTAAGCCCAATACACTCCTCCCGCGGAAAAGGAATATCCTTTGAGGAGGGTCTATCTGGAGATGATGACGTCTCAGTGCCCGAGCTGAGAAAGGAGATTGGTGTGCTGAACCAAAAACTCATTGAGAAAGACCTCATGATCAGTCAGCACGAGTATGGTATTGCTGATCTTGAGGCCACCAATGTTCAGCTCATCACTCGTACCGATGATCTTGAAGCAGATAAAGCTCTGAAGACAAAATAGATCACCGATCTTCAGACGCATTTTGGTTTGTTGACTACCAGCTACTATGATTTGAAGAAGAAGCTGGAAGAAGAACTTTGCGATAAATTTAAGTCATCTGTCAATGAGCCAAGGGTCTATATTCCCAATCAAGACGCTCCTGTGGTTCCACCTCCTACAAGAACAACTACCGTTGTCGATCGATTTGATAAAGAACCAGCGCAGGCTCCAAACGTCGTGGCTTTAAAACGTGCTAAACAAGCCAAGTCTGCTGAAAAGGGTCAATTTTTATTCAAGAGGAGCTCGAATCAGAATGCTCCCGGGGATCAAGCAAACATCACCTTTACGGATCTTGGAGAACATCGCTTCAGAGACGTATATGGTGATAGGTCCGGGATCATCTCATGGGGATTCCACGACACTCTCAACATGTGGATCGTGAGAAGGAAGAGTGGAAATACCGAATTGTATAAAGATGCTCACGACTTCCACTCTTGGACCAGGGTTGATCTTACGGAATTGCCTAAGGCTCCTTTTGCAAATCCATCAAATGACCCCAAGGCGATTCAGTTCAAGTTATTTTTGGAAGATCAAGTGGCTAAGGGCTTTCCCTCAATGAAGACTGTAGAGTGTATTATCAAGATATACCCGAGTGTCATTGATCCCAAAACCAATCAGCCTCTTCGATCTGTGATGTGGCCTGCAACGAATCAAGTAAAGCAGATTCCTATCCTTTAGAACCATCCAGATGGATCTCTAAAATCCATGCAATATTGGGTGTTTGATGAAACTACAGCTTCCGCTGTCATCAAACTTGAACATGGATGTATTCGTTTGTATGACAAGAGGGATCTGCTACAGTTTGGAAGGTGGGATATACATCGGGTCTCTCATCATCAGATCAAGGTGGCTGAAGACCTTTTTGAGTCTGCTGCTAAGGAGTACACTGCCATGGTTGCTGATATTATTCAAAAGGAGATGTGGAATGGAGCCATAGGAAAGTCAGACATGCTGGTGATCGACAAAGACTGAATCATGCTAGCCCCAAACCAAGGGGGAGATTGAAGGGCCAATATATATGGTTTGGGCTAGGCATCAAATGTATAGATGAGTTAGGGCATTTGTCTTTGTATTTTGGAGTCTTTTGTGTATGTTTGACGTTTTCGGTCTAGCCAAGTTCTCGGTTAAGGAGTGACCGAAAACCAGTTTTTGGTCTGCTGACAGAAAACTGTTTTCGGTCCAGTTGGGTATATATAGGTTGTCAGGTGTCAGTAGATCATAGATTGTTCACTGCAAGTTTTCGGTCCTTGAGTTGTATCAGACAGTTTCTCGTGTGAATTGTATGCAAGCTCAAGTTTCATTCATCTTCTACTCCATTTCTTCTTGATTTTCTTATGCTTGAATTGTATATATAGGTTGTCAGGTGTCAGTAGATCATAGATTGTTCACTACAAGTTTTCGGTCCTTGAGTTGTATCAGATAGTTTCTCGTGTGAATTGTATGCAAGCTCAAGTTTCATTCATCTTCTACTCCATTTCTTCTTGATTTTCTTATGCTTGATTGATCATTGGTGAAGATCCTTCCATCAAGGACCTTACACGATCTAGGTTTTCTGTAATTGTACATGCAATAATCATCCAAAGATATAACCCTAATCTAACATGCTATTTTCGAAATTAATACCTAATACAAAGTTAGATGATTACCTATCAATTGTTGCTAGCTTGATCTTCAACCTTTGAGAACTTAGCACCTCAAATGTGATTCCTCTAATAGATCACAAACATCAAGAGGAATGGAAGAATATTAAATAGAGGCTACAGGTTTCAAGTGCCGATTTTAGAAGTCCCAAGGGTTCCTTGTATAGCTGAGCTGCTAGGGTTTCAGTCAAAACCCTAATCTGATTGCTTAGGCCTTAAGCAGTCCACAGGATCCTTACAGAAGTCCCCTTATGGATGACTTCTATGTAGGCTTCCCCATAGAATTCATCCATCCTTTCTTTAGGGATCCTAAGCCCAACTTTGTAATGATCTTATAATTACAGTATCAGTCCCCTTAATTTAATTAATCTCTTTTGACCACAAAATTAATTATTGACCAATACTAATTAAATAATATGATTTCCCTTTTAATATATTATTCCTATAATATATTAATAAATCATAATTAACCTCTTTATCCATTATTCATCCAGTCAAGTTGCTATGGTGAAGGAAACCCAAAAGGACCATGCTGCTATCGGGTCAAGTGCATACCAAATATCGTTATGGGCTTAGAAACCTAATCCAACAGTCTCCCACTTGGATAAGTCTAATAACTATAAATGCAAGTACGACTTCAAAATCCGATTAGCAATCATAGCTCTCATAAGCAGTTGTCGAACTTTGACACGTCCTATAGATAAGGGATCATATAGTCCTCCGTTCTCAAGATATCATGCAGACAAATACATGGAACATAGTCATACTTATTATCCAATAGTTTGTTACTCGATTTATGATTTGTCTGACATAGAACTTAATTGAACACATCAATTTAGTCCTGACCGAGCCCGACACATAAGCCAAAAAAAATCATCGAGGGGCCGAAGATATTGCTTTTAACCTCTTAGGATAAAAGGAACAGATAAACTTTAAACTATATGCTTGTACTATTTACTTATTAAATCGTACATAACAATACGTTTTATAACATCAAGTTACTGATGCGTATATGCATTATCAATGCACAACCAACTCATATATCTCAGTTTAAAGACTATACGATATTATTGTCTCACAATCACTCGTGATTAATTCAATGTAGTGATTAATGTGAGCGCGGGTTTAATCCAATACTCAAATCTTATTTCAAAAGCACCCATGAACGTTGCAGCAAACTTTTGCTATGTATAAACGCTTAGACAATCTACAAGCCAATTCATGATAGTCTTGCCTCAATACTTACTTCCAAAGTATGATCGACTATGGATGGTTTGAATAATCATATTATTCTAGAAGTTAAAACATGCAAAATGAAACAATAGTAAACATTTAACACAAGACGGTAACTTTACTCATCAATAAAACTCCTTTATTTAATCACCAAATGTCGATTACATTTTATCTATTACAAGTTTCTACACAACTATCTAATCACTAAAACTAATATCGTCATTCAGCCCAATACTCCTAGCGTGCTGCAAGTGCTTAATCCTACTCGGTCGCTTCGTAAGGGGATCTGCTGGGTTATCTTCTGACGATACCCTCTTCACTATGAGGAGTCCCTCTTCTACCCGATGTCTGATGAAGTGGTATTTTCTGTCGATATGCCTGGATCTTCCATGATCCCTCGGTTCCTTGGTTAAGGCGATCGCACCTTCGTTATCACAGAAAATCTCCATAGGCTCCTTTATGGAAGATACAACTCCAAGGTCTCCGATGAAGTTCTTTAGCCATATCGCCTCCTTCGACGCTTCGCTCGCTGCTATGTACTCTGATTCACATGTTAAATCAGGTACAATTTCCTTTTTGGAACTTTTCCATGTTACTACTCGTCCATTCAGGGTAAATACCCAGCCAACTGAGAGCGGAAATTATCTTTGTCGGTCTGAAAGTTGGTGTCACTATACCTTGTCACTCTCAATTCATCACTCCCACCGAGGGTAAGGACTCAATCCTTAGTCATCCGCAGGTACTTAAGAATGTTCTTTACCGCAGTCTAGTGAGCTCTACCAGGATTCCCTTGATATCTGCTGACCATGCTCAAATCGAAGGCCACATCAAGGCGAGTACACGTCATAGCATAGATGATCGATCCAACATCGGAAGCATAAGGTACTCGACTCATTTCTACTATCTCATCTTCGATACTCGAGCTTTGAGTCTTACTTAACTTGGTATTGCTTTGGATTGGTTACTCCCCTTTCTTGGAATTATCCATGCGGAAACGTTTCAACACTTTTTCCAAGTAGGTGCTTTGACTAAGTCCTATCAGTACTTTACTCCTATTTCTCAATATCCTTATCCCCATAATATAAGCAGCTTCTCTAAGGTCCTTCATAGCGAAACACTTCCCAAGCTAGGACTTGACCTCCTGCAAGGCTGATATGTCGTTTCCTATGAGTAGTATGTCATCCACATACAATACAAGAAAGCTAACTATACTCCCACTGGCTTTGACATATACACAGGACTCATCCTCGCTTCTTGAAAAACCAAACTCTTTCAGTTTCTCATCGAAACAAAGATTCCATCTGCAAGACACTTGTTTTAATCCATATATCGATTTCTCAAGCTTACACACTCTATTAGGGTGCTTCGCATTGACAAAACCCTCGGGCTGACTCATGTAAACATCCTCAACCAACTTCCCATTTAGGAAAGCGGTTTTGACATCCATCTTCCATATTTCATAGCTATGGCTAGCATAACCCTTATAGATTTAATATTTGGTACTGGTGAGAAGGTGTCATCATAGTCAACTCCGGGAGTTTGAGTAAAACCCTTTGCAACCAATCGTACCTTATATGTGTGTACTTTCCCATCCAAGTCAGTCTACTTCTTGAAGATCCATTTGCACCCGACCGTCTTACGACCTGGTAGATTGTCAACCAAGTTCCAAACATGATAGTCATACATGGACTGAATCTCGCTGTCCATCGCCTCTTTCCATTTCGCAGACTCTGGGCCTGCCATGGCTTCCTTGTAGTTTTTAGGTTTGTCCAAATTTATCAGTGTACTATCACTAATAAACGTATCACCTCAACAGTTATATGGAAACCATATAATATGGGTGGAACACTAACTCTACTGGAACGTCTAAGAGGTAAGGACTCGTCAATTGGTTCAATAGGATTTTGCACCTCAGGTTGAGTGCCAGTGTTAGAGGCTCCTTCATTTCTTGACTCTTTAAGCTCTTCAAGATCAAATTGCCTCCCACTTTCCTCTTGGAATATGAGTTCCCTCCCTCGGAAAACCCCTCTCCTCGTAATGAAGACAAAATTATCACTCGGTCTGTAGAAGAGATATACAAAGGACTTCTACGAGTAGCCGATGAAAATACATCCCTCACTACGAGGTTCGAGCTTGTCATGAGTCTCTCGTCTTATGAAAGCCGCGCAACCCCAAACCTTGATATGTGCCAACGAGGGAGCCTTTCCTGTCCACATCCCGTGAGGTGTTTTGGTAACCTTCTTACTTGGGACTAAATTAAGGATATGTGCGGCAGTCTCTAAGGCATACCCCCAAAATGAGATAGGTAACGAAGCTCGACTCATCATAGAATGAACCATGTCCAACAAGGTTCGATTGCGCCTCTCATCCACACCATTCAACTGCGGTGTCCTAGGCAGCGTTAATTGCGAAACAACTCCACATTCCTTAAGATAGTCGTGGAACTCGATACTAATATACTCACCACCTCGATCGGATCGGAGCATCTTTATCTTCCTGCCCAGCTGATTCTCCACTTCTTGCTTAAACTCATTGAACTTTTCAAAGGTTTCTAACTTGTGCTTGATTAAATAGATATACACATATCTGCTATAATCATCGGTAAAAGTCACATAGAAGTGGTTCGCATCCCTTGTGTTAGATCTAAAAGGTCCACATACATCCGTATGTATGAGATCCAATAAACCCTCACCCCTTTTACAAGTAACAATGAATGGTGACTTCTCCATATTTCCAAGCAAACAAGATTCCCACGTGTCATCCGACTTGAGGTTGAATGACTCCAACACTCCATCCTTTTGAAGTTGGGTTATGCGTTTCTTGTTGACATGTCCAAGACGACAATGCCACAAGCATGCTTTGTCCAAACCATTGGACGAATCGATGTGTAACACATTATTTCCTAAGTTATCTACAACATTCACAGTTTCATACACTCCATTACAAGGCAATGCTTCAAAATAGAAAGTATCATTCAAGAAAGCATTAATAGAACCAATTTCATTATTAAACGAAAATCTAAAACCTTGTCTGTACAAACCATGAAAAGAAATAATAATTCTTGCCATTTCCAATGAGTAGCAACAATCATTCAAATCTAAACCTAACCCACTACTAAGCATTAAAGAATAAACTCCAATCTTGGTGACAGGCGACACTTTCCTATTCCCCATGACCAGGTTCATTTTCCCGTGCTCCACATCCCTACTTCTTCTTAGACCCTGCAAATCAGAACAAATGTGAAAACCACATCCTGTATCAAGGACCCAAGAAATAACATATGATGAGTTGTTAGATTGAATAGTGTAAATACCTGCGAAGGTGGGCTTTATCTTCCCATCCTTGATATCTTATAGATACTTCAGGAAGCTTCGTTTCCAATGCCCTTTGTCGTGATAGTAGAAGCACTCTGCATCCTTTGGGTTGGAAGAGAGAGTAGCAGAACCAACTTTGGTCCCACTAGAAGAGGATCCATCATGGGGCTTACCCTTGTGGCTATTAGAAGGAGCCTTCCTCTTCTTCCGTTTCCCTTGTCCAATTACCAAGACAGGGGAAGCAGCAGTAGGAGTAGATGCGACAGATTTTCCTTTCAAACTACTCTCAGCAGTTCGTAGAAGGCCTTGGAGCATGCTTAGAGTGACCTCCTCCTTGTTCATATGATAGGTCATCCGAAACTGATCATAACAGCGAGGCAAAGAATGTAAGAAAATATCTATGGCCAACTCTTCGTCGAAGTGGAAATTTAACTTTAGCAAGTGGTCCACAAATCTCTGCATCTTCTATAAGTGGTCAGTGATGGACTCTCCATCCTTCATCTTTGTAGTGATCATGGAGGTGATGATCTCGTACCTTTCCTGCCACTCACATTGATGGTAAATTTCCATCAAATCTTGGTGCATCTCGTAGGGATAGAAGTCCTTGTAGAACTTTTGGAGTTCGGCAGTCATGGTCGCAAGCATAATACACGATACCTTTGTCGCGTCCCTCTTATGAGCATCATATGGAGCGATTTGCTCAGGAGTAGCTATGTTGTGGTCGATTTCCTTTAGTTCCTTGTCAAGAACATACTCTTTGTCCTTGTAGCGGGTGACCATGTGAATGTTGCAAATCCAATCATTAAAATTGGTTCCATCAAAGATCACCCTCCCACACAAGTTCATGAGGGAGAAGGAGCCAGAAGGATTGGAGCCAGCAGTGTTGTTGTTTGAAGTAGACATCTGAAAAAGAAAAGAGACAAAGTTTAGATTAGATAAGAATCCCCAATTTAACACCCAAATGAAAAATTAGGGCTAGGACCCAACACAATTATTTACAATTCAGAAGAGGGATGACGTAATCTAATTGCAAATAATTTGAAGGTTGGTAAATGACGATTTACCAATTTCCACCATGAAAAACGAAACAAGACATTAAGTTTTAAATGAATTGAAATTCCTAGATTATTTTGAGATTCATTGAAATTTTCAATGGAATGTTTAAATCTCGATTACGCCCTTCAAGTTTGTGACTGGGATACAGAGAATCACAAACAAGGTCAGAATAACCATGCAAATGTGCTTGGTACTCTCGATGTCATTTATCACCTAATCAATGTGTCGGTTAATGACACACGGTCCATTTAACTATGATAAACATCAAGCTACCCTTTGCCACCATTGCTAGTCCCAAATTAGTGTGTCGGTTAGCCACGCACGCTTCACTAACAACTTGGCAAGGTGCAAAGTGCAATTTCATGGAATAGAATCATTTTCACATTTTTCCTAAAGTAAATCTCGATTACGCCCTTCAAGTTTGTGACTGGGATACCGAGAATCACAAACAAGGTGTCAATAACCATGCAAATGTGCTTGGTACTCTCGATGTCATTTATCACCTAATTAATGTGTCGGTTAACCACACACGGTCCATTTAACTATGATAAACATCGAGCTACCGTTTGCCACCATTGCTAGTCCCAAATTAGTGTGCCGGTTAGCCACGCACGCTTCACTAACAACTTGGCAAGGTGCAAAGTGCAATTTCATGGAATAGAATCATTTTCACATTTTTCCTAAAGTAACTAAGATTGAGAATTTTATGAAAACATTTAGTTACTTTATAAATCATTATACTTATTAATGAGGAATTAGTTTTGTCCTATCCTACCCGTTCGGCTAACGACCCTCCACTAGTCAAGAGTGTGATGGGTAAGAATGGATACCCAATGGCGGTCATTTTACAGGCCGCTTCCTTAAACACCCCTTATAGATCAGCTTCGTGAATGAGGCCTACTAACGGTAAGACTAACTTATCTTATACATATATATATATATATATATATATATATATATATATATATATATATATATATATATATATATATATATATATATAATTATTAATATTTTAATAATATAATAGTATAAGGGTTGAATTTTAAACTTTTAAAACTCTAGGGTTTAGAATTTAAATATTTCAAAATTAAAACTTTTTTAATCAAAATTTAAATTCCAAAACTTGAGGGCAAGTTTTGAAACTTTTCAAAACGTTCTAGATCAAATTAAAATAATTTAATTAATCAAATAATTTGTCATTATCTAGATTTGACCTAATTCAGTTTATGGCAAGATAATTCACATCAAATAATACAAATAATTATTTTTTATCATATAAACTAATAATTATCTTATGGTTTGACAATTATCTTCTAATTGGATGAGGATAATAATTACCATATAATAAAAATCGAGTTTTATCAGTCAAAAACGTTTTTGGTAATTATCCCAATCCAATTCTGGTCAAAATCCCGAAAAATCCGCTAACAGACGAGCCGACTCGTCGAGTCGAACTTTGGACTCGTCGAGTAGCCCTGACTCGTCGATTTCATCAGAGGACTCGATGAGTTCATCAGGAAAATGCAGAATTTCGACTTTTTCAGCTTTGAACTATTAAGCATAGCATCAAATACAATAGAAAACGACCTAGGCTTTGATACCAATGTTGGGTTTTAAGCATTACAACATTCCTATGGTGCACATGCAACCCTAAAGCTTTGAATCTAGGTTTTCAATAATTGTACATGCAATAATATCCAAAGCTATAACCCTAATCTAGCATGCTATTTTCGAAATTAATACCTAATACAAAGTTAGATCATTACCTTTCAATTGTTGCTAGCTTGATCTTCAACCTTTGAGAACTTAGCACCTCAAATGTGATGCCTCTAATAGATCACAAGCACCAAGAGCAATGGAAGCATATACGAGAGAGGCTAGGGATCACAAAACTCAGCTGGTACTCTTCTTAGTGTTCAAGTGTCGATTTTAGGTGTCCCAAGGGTTCCTTATATAGCTGAGCTGCTATGGTTTCAGTCAAAACCCTAATCTAATTGCTTAGGCGTTAAGCAGTCCACAGGATCCTTCCAGAAGGCTCCTTATGGACGATTTCTATATGGGCTTCCCCATAGAATTCGTTCATCCCTTCTTTAGGGATCCTAAGCCCATCTTTATAACTAGCTTATAATTACAGTATCAGTCCCCCTTAATTTAATTAATCTCTTTTGACCACAAAATGAATTCTAAATTAATTCTTGACCAATATTAATTAAATAATATGATTTCCCTTTTAATATATTACTCCTATAATATATTAATAAATCATAATTAACCTCTTTCTCCATTATTCATCCAGTTAAGTTGTTATGGTGAAGGCAACCCAAAAGGACCATGCTACTAACGGGTCAAATACATACCAAATATAGTTAATGGCTTAGACACCTAATCCAACAGTATTGACATTTTTTATCGTGTCACAGTTGAATGTATCTAATTTTTGTTTTCATGCTTCACAATTACAGTTTTGTTTGACTCGACAATTAATTTTTTTTTCAAAAATCAGTTACTCGAGGAGTAACTCTAAATCTAATGAACTTGTTGAAAATACTAATGTTAACTATTATATAATTTTGTGTTATTCAACGATAAAATTTTCAAGGGGCTTCATTTTGACTTAAGAGTATAGTATGTATTAAATTAGGGGATTCATTTTGACTTTTGAGTAACCAATTGACTTAATGCAGGTGTATGATTTTTCTTGAAAACCAACAATTCATGACACTATTATGAACTTCCCTAAAAAATACTCCAATCTAGTAGGTGAACGTGGTCTCAAGGTAATAACTTCGATTATGTTATTTTGTTCCATTAGTCTTCTATTCAATAACTATACCTCAGGCTTATCATTAGATTTATGTATTATCTTATGATTCAAAGTGGTAAAAGCTTTAATATTTTAGCTTAAAAAAGAAACGGGTCAAAAGGTTTTAAAATGGACAAAATTACAGAAAAGCACTTGTACCATTTATCCACTTAACTATTTTGTACAAGTATTAAACTATGATGAGTGGATTTCGAATACAACATGAAGATAACGTGTTGTTTACTCTTGTTTGTCATATTCTTAATTTTTACAGCTTAGTGGGGGTGAAAAATATGACCATGAGGTATTCATTGTTGTTTGATTCACACATAGGCTATGTAATGAAGCAACAAGTGATATGGATAGCACAATAGAGGCGGAGATACTAACAACCAAGGTCACTTGCCAATAACTGAGCAACAGTCTTTGTTTTTCATAAGCTTACAACTGCAATGCAGTGAGATCAGGCAAGCCCACCTTTTTAATAATAAAAGAACATTTCTTATGTTTCTGTTATCAGTAAATAAATGTACATAAGTTGGTATTATTATACTTATGGGCTAACATGGAGAAATTGAGAAATTGAGAAGAAAACCAATTATTTTTCAAATATCATCCCTTTATGCATCAAATCTTCTTGAGAAGTTGGTTATAAGGAATCTTTAATTTGTTGCAGGTACCTTTACTCTTTCCAACCTTGGAATGGGGGTAATTCTGGAATATCCATATCATAATAGCTTCATTAATCATTATTCCAAAGTCAAAAGTCAAACCTTGTCTCTTTAAACAATTGTTGCTTTTTTGGACTGCTGAACCGAATGAGCATCATATGGTTCCACTTTATTTTATTTTTAATTAATGGGTCTATCTCTTTTATTTATTAATATCCTATAATTTGTTTCAATAGTTTTTATTTATGTATGATGTATCTTAGTGAAACAGTAAAAATAATCAAGCAAGAGCTTGCGAAAGCTAAATCTACTGTTAATAAAAAGCAAAGTGAGCTAAATGCAGCCCCCGTTGACACAATTAGCCTACCAGAAGATCTAAGCAATTCTTCAAAAATGTTGAAGTTGGATTTAGAGGTATTTTCACTTATTTGTTACATTCTTGTCTTTTTTCTACCTTGTTATTATTCATCCAATCGTTAACTGTAGGCATAAATCTTTTTTTGCATTAGGGTAACAAGGTCATACTAAAAGAAGAAATTATGTACGTATGTGGTTCCCTAATTCAAGTTTCCATGTCATTAGTTCTTTTGAGAGGCTTGTATTGTGTTAGGTAAATAGGATGTCTTATTTGGAGATTGTGTTTTCTTAGGGGAATTGATGATATGATGAAAAATATAATGTATTGCATTTATTTAGTATTTGAATGATTATTTGTATATGACATACTATATATATTGTGAAATGGATTGTCACTTTTGTGTATGATATGTTATTTTGTATTAGACATTAATTATTATTTAATTTGAAAATCATATAAAAAATACTTTTTTTTAAAACACTTAAAATTACAACACGCCAAAATGTGTGTTGTCTTTCTTTATGACAGGGGTTTCCTTGATACGCATTGCGCATCATCTATGCACGTCGTAAAGTTATGACACGCAAATATGTGTCGTCTTCCTTTATGACAGGGCCTTCCTGGACACACATTTGTGTGTCGTCTGTGGGTTTTATGACACGCAATACGTGTCATTAAAGGGTATTTATTGTAGTAGTGTATATACAATAACAATCAATAACCAACAAGTACATGTAATCATATATCTACCAATCTAACACATACACAATGAACACATGTAGTTATACAAATGTACCAGTCTATCATATAACCATCATAACATCAATCAAATATACCAGGATACATAATCCAGTGGGCCGACATTGTTGCCTTCGACCCATAAGTACAATGAGGAAACCACACATGACAGTCTAAAAATATAGTTGAACATATCACAGCTCCAACTACTTACTCTATAGGTCACCTATACAACAAATAATCACCTAGTCTCAATCTACTATTCAATATACCCAAAATGACCCTAAGTCTATCTTGGTCAAACTCCAGGTCATAGTTCAAAGTCAACAAGTCAAAAAGTCAACGGAAGGTCAAGTTGGTTGAGTACGCCTTGCATACTCAGCTACTATGTTGGGCGTAGTCGCATGCCATCCAAAACCTCATGAATCTACCCCAGTACGCACAACGTACCCATTAGTTTTCCCAGCGTACTCCGTCTGAATCTAAAACTTCATATTAAGTACTTATTCCTTAAAGACCTCTCATCCAAACTTAGATGTAGACCCATAACATCATTCTAAGTCATAAAGTTTCCACCTTTATGACTTTCGATGGATAGACAAAGGCAAAAACCTAAAACCCTAACTTAATAATCCATTAAGACATCATGACTCTTGCATGGAAGGGAAATAAGGACTAAGATCTCACTTATATGGTTCTTAATAGCTCCATAATGGATAAAGTTTCGAACTTTATCCATTAGGATGGTCCAAACAACCAAGATTTAGTCTTTATGTCTCAAAGGGACCAAAAATGCATATTACTCAATTTAATCCATTAAGTCCAACTCTCCAACCTTCAGGTCTGAATCAATATGATGTTTAGATGGATAAAGTTTCCAACTTTATCCATAACAAGGTCACAAACTTTCAAGATCTAAAATTTATTCACTAAAGTGACCAACAAGTAACAAATAATAAGATTAACAAGATATATGAAACTAATGAGCAAGTTTGAAGCTTTTTACTCACAATGGTCCAAAAATGATGTAATCGTGTTGGATCTATGCTTGAATCCTTCTTCCATACACTTTTCCACCACCTTGTTCTTCAAGATTCCACCTTCTAATGGAGAAATAAGCTTATAAATGATGCCAAAGCTCAAAATAAGTGAGAAGAGGCTAGGGTTTCAAGTTAGAGGTTCAAGAGGGTGGAGGCTCATGATAGGAATGACCCCCAAGGGGTTAGAGACCTTAAACATGGCTCAAAACCACAAAAATAGAGTTTTTATACAGATATAGTAGGCACAACATACCTAATGTTACGACCAGTGTAACACCCTAAAAAACGCGACTTCTTCAGCCTAGTACACCAAACGTACAACTACTGTACCCCCAACGTTCTACTAGGCTCTCCAACCTAACTTCAAACAACCATAACTTATTTGTTCCAACTCTGTTTTCGGCATTCTTTATATGCACAGAAAGGTATTAAAGAGCCCCACAATCATATATAATTACTGTTAACTGAAAACATAACGCATTAAAATCTTTATTCGAAGAAAGAAGTCTGAAACTTCACTTTTCCTGTTTTACCATTTGACTCCAAAACACAAACAAAGGGCTCAAATTGCATTACCAATATTATCAACATCCAATACGGTCTAAAACCTATTACCTTGATGCCTAATGCCTTTACTTGATCCATTTATGGTCCAAAATCCTGAAATAAGAAACTTCTCGAAACAGGATATTACAACTCTCCCCCGCTTCAGCTGGATTTCGTCCTCGAAATCCGTCTCGGTTACGATTTCTGAAACAACACAAACATATTTTATAAACTCCCTCTAACCATTTCGAAATCAAGGCATCTTATAAAAGAAACTCGAGATACCGCTCGAAAACCCACAATTGCCAACAATCAACCTAATAACTTGAAAATTCTCAACCGTAACAACTTTCTTTCTCTCCGAACTGTATGACCCTACTTCCAGAGAATACCACACATATCGGGAACTCTCTGAACTACAACCATAGACCAAATTCGTTACTATAATCCCCAAAACCAGGAACCTATCACTCTATACTTCAAAAACCATACCCGAAGACTATGATCGTCCATTCGTCGAACCTACCCTTAGTCCTTGACTAGGAACACCACCAAAACATGCTGAAAGATTACTCAAAACATGCCGATCGTGAAGTCTGCCCAATTGCAAATCCGAAAATTATGCCCAAAAACCTTTCACATTTGTCTTCTTGAAAATTCATCATCAACCCACTGCTCTCACGAGCATACTGATGGTCCATCCAAGAATTTCACATTGCTTTCAAATCCATTATCAGCTCAGGTGTACATCCACCTGATAAATCACTCGAGACATTTACAACGAACTTCATGACTTGAGTCTTCATAAATGATACCCAACATTGGTAGCCAAACTTCAAATAAACTGCCCGCACTCAAACGGGGTTCCTATTAACACCACTCCACAATAGACTTCATATGCACAATGATTACTCCCAACAACCTTTAACTGCCCACATGATCCAAACCAGATGGTCACCGAGTCTACCAACTCCCACAATGAACTAACACCCAAACTTGCCAAGAAAACTAACGATCTGAGACCTAAGATTCTCAATCAAAAGACTATCGAGTCCCACCCATATGAATCATACAACCACTAGTTAATGATACATCGTGACACATGCTACCCACTAAATGATAACCTCATAGTACGAAGCCAATATTTCTGTCATACCATCAATGGTCTAAAGACTCACGACCAACAATACAAGGGCCTAAAGATACCCAACCATCAATCCACTGGCTTACAGGAACCTAATCAACATCCTTCTTGTGCTAACCGAACAAAAATACAGGTCAATCCAGATACCAAAACTGCCGACGTGACATGTCAAAACCCGATTTTGCGTAGATCCAAATCCAAACCTGAAAAACTAAACAACGATGCCCCAACATTCGAACTTCTTATAACCAAGGACAGTTGCTAAACTCGATCCTGTTATGAACAATTCTACAATCAACGATTGAGGGTACCCATATCTAGGAACCAAAATGTACCATGTACAGACTTTGACGATAGGCCATTGTATCCTTTGAACTCTAACTGATATAGCTCAAAACTTCTGAAGAACCTCTGTTATTAACGATGAATGACAAGACCAATGATCGAGAGTGCATTGAAAACTAATTCATTGATCCAATACACTACTGGACAAAGCCCATGAGGGACTAAACATACCAAACTCTGAAACTGATTGACTGGTTAACAACTGTTAAACCTAGACTATAGATATCAATCTATATAACAAGCTGACAAATCCCTCAACAATCGATACTCAACCTGAGCGACCCAACTGCCTCTTGATCTATTCCTCGATGCTCCCAAAAGAAACCCCTGGATACAACGAGCTCCTTGTCCAACAACTTCTTATCGCAAAGACGGCTCTCGCATTCCTGAACGCATACATCTGATGGCAACTTGCTCTACACCCCCATCTTGACCAAATCCTGAACCAAAGTTTCGCATACCCAAACTGAAAATCCCTATGACCCATTCTTCTGAAACCATAACTCGAATAGTTCGTTGATTCTTTGAGCAGAATATCCATCTCTCGCCCACTTAGGGTTCAAACCACCACCAACTGAAATTGTAAAGAGACCAAAACTCAAACCGGCTTACCCAGATGCATTGCATCCCCGACCATTGGGATATATAACACAACGCAAGATGATCTTCTAGATAAGGACCAAGAAAACTCCAAGAGATTTTGAATCTTAGATGGGGACCTCAAGAACTCCCTAATCATAGTTGTCTTTAAGATTATGAATTCCATTTAGATGCACCGGTAAAACAACAACTTCCTCTCTATAAACAAATGGACTACCACACTTATCCCCTGCAAATACCAACCGACAATTCATTGGGAGAATCATTCATAAATGCAAAAGGAATCATTCCCATAGTCAGGATACATCAGAGACAAAAAAAGTTATTGCTCCCGCATCACTTTCATGATCGCCTCAAACCATCAGCTAGCACCTGACCTACCTATATCCCAAGAAAGAAGGCCCTTGATCTCATCTCAAAGCAACCATACCATAAGGATCCTATTGTGCATTCCCCACAACGTTATATTGCTGCCAAAAGCCACAACTATATAGCCCCATGCTGAGTCTACACCCTAACTCTGCAAATCACATGTCTACACTCTCTCTCCTATGAACACTGAAAGTTGGAAGAACATAGCCTCTATCGTAGATAGGACATTCCAACCCATATGCCAATCCTCGAGCAGATCATAACAATTGATTCTTTCTTGAGTCCCACGACTCAACTGTTACTACTTTGAGCAAGGCCCTCAATACCTCAAAATCAACTAACTCACCTAGGTCTTCACCATTCGACCCAAACTGACATGGCCACTAAAGCCCAACAATCATCATACTCATCCTTAGTCTGAACAACCATAACCAAAAGGTCGACAGATATATAGACACTGTCACAAATCATGGTATCAAACCATGCTATCTAGCCTCAACCAGCTCCTTAGAATCCTCGTGACTTATGTCGATTCGAGCATGGATCCTGTGCTTCCAGTAGTATGGGCCCAATACTACCTTCCACACCTACGTATTCTTTCCTCAAGAATTATCCCGAGTCCTCTAAGTCACCTACTCATAATAAAACTCCCAATACCCGCTAAACTGCATAACAACCGCACTAAAGCACATCCTAGGCTCTCATAGGATCCCCACCTCACCGTGCCATCAGCTACTGAAAAACCCCTATTAATCTCAGTTAACCACTTCAAGAATACAATCACATGTATCATTTCTTCCCTCCTACTCGCCATCTACCACACCACCGCCATCGGCGGCCGATAACCTCGCTTTCGTCGGTGTCGTTTGGTGGCGCCGCCGCTGTTGCGGTGAGGATTTCCCATTCATTCATTTCTTCTCCGCCGTCACCCACACCCCAAGAGATACAACACAACAGCTTGGTAAGTGTTCCAACCATGTGTGTATATTTCAATGTAATATAGCAGATTCTGTTGGCCGGAATGCTAGCGGGCCACCATGGCAGACAACCATGGTGGTTGCCGCCACTTCTACTCCCACTGTCGCTTTCTGTCGCATCTCGCCACCGCCAGCCACCGTAGGATGTGGCTGTGGGTGTGTGTATAGGTTTGTTTTTTAGTATATTTTCTGCCTTCGGTAATCAGGAGGTTATACACATGATTGTGCGGCCGGAAAACCCACCGCCACCACCTCATGGTGGTGGCTGCCACCGTTTCTGCCACCCTTTGCCGCCACCAGCCACCGTAGGAGGTGGCTGTGTGTGTGTGTTTATTATGTGTGAAGTAATATGTGTGATTTTAAGCAGGAACCACCACCATCACCATTGAATATGGTGGCTGCCGCCACCTGCCGCCAGGAGCCGCAGCCGACCACCACTGCCTGAGGTGGCAGGGGGTGGTGCTCGACCTAGTAGAACCCTGATGGACCTAAACACTTAACTGTGGACTGGGCTGCTTCGTTGTTGGGCTTGAAAACCATAATTAGGGTTTAGAAAACCCTAATTTTGAGTTTGTTGGCTTTGATCTATCCGGACCCGCGTTTGGACTGTTAGACTGAAAGTTTTGATATATGTCCAACTACATTGTATGAATGGCCTATTGGAGTTATGCATAGGAAGCCCAAATGGTTAATTGGGTTTTGTTTTGATGTTGACAGCTTTGGGATCTGTCAGCTAGCAGGCAGAGATTTATTCGCGGGACTCCAACAGTGCGAGGTGAGTCCTCTTCCAGTAGGAACAGGTCTAAGGCAACAATGCCAACCCGTGTAGTTTATATGTTCTGGTTAGGAACACGGAGTGTTGGCGGGGCCACGTATCTCATATTTACCAGAGTATAGATATCAGTCAGATTGTTGGATTGCTATACTTGTTTTCTGTGTGATACATGTATGTGGTTGTTTATGTATGTGAGTGTGGGCGGGGCCCGTATCTCATTATTATTCGAGTGTGGACGGGGCCCGAATCTCATAGCAGCCGAGTGTGGGTGGGGCCCGAATGTTGTAGTATTATTTGAGTATGGATATGTGACTGCTTGATAGAATTAGATATACTTGTTGTATGTATGATAATGTATGCATGTTAGTAGCAGAGTTTGGGCGGGCCCCGAATCTCTTAGACAACAGAGTGTGGGCGGGCCTGAATCTCCTAGACAGCGGAGTGTGTGCGGGGCCCGAATCTCCTAGACAGCGGAGTGTGGGCGGGGCCCGAATCTCCTAGACAGTGGAGTGTGGGTGGGGCCCGAATCTCCTAGATAATGGAGTGTGGACGGGGCCCGAATCTCCATGAGAGTGAGTGGGGCCCGTATCTCCTAGTTGCATGTTATGTGTATGGTATGTGGTAGTTTGGGGAGACTCACTAAGCTTCATGCTTATAGTTTTCAGTTTTGGTTTCAGGTACTTCGGTTTCAAAATAGGAGCTAGGGATGATTGCAGTGCACACACCATTTGTTCAGCCTGGGATGTTTATACTCTGACATATTGACAAATGTTATGATATTTTTGAGATATATGATTTGTGATTTTTACATGTTGGATGATAATTATGGTTTTATTAATGATTTAAAACGAAATGTTTAGACTGTATTTTGGGATGTTTTAATTTTGTATCAGAGCCTTGGTTTGAGGAATTCAGGCACATTCTCGGGTGTGTCTGAACTCAAACTAAGGAATTGGTATGAAAAGTTTTCAAAAGAAAATCATTTTATAGAAAGAAATTTTGAAATGAGAAAAGAATTTTGAAAAGGGAAAAGGGAGTGGTGCATGCAATCAGCCGAGCTCAAGTAAGTACTCCTAAATTCCGCATACAAGTTTATGTTATATTATGATTATTATCAGCTTTATGAGAACAACATGCTAGATTAGGACTAAGGATCTAGGAATGATGCCTTATGTGCCTATTATATGTGTATCAGCTTCATGATAATTGCATGCTAGTTTAGGACTAAGGATCTAGGAAGGATGCCTTATGTGCCTATTATATGTATCTCAGCTTTATGAACTGAATGCTAGTATAGATTAGTCAGGGATAGCCTGAAAGAGATATGCTTGATTATGTTTACTCGATGCTCGAATGCTGCTTGCTTTGTGCTTTTAGGAGTCTTCATTATTTTTTACTAACTAGTAAATGAATATGTTACGTTACATATTGCGAGGATTAAATAACTTCAGAAGGTTAGGTCTAGCTCTATTGCGCATTTCTTGTTTGAGTCCAACCGTTATAGGGTAGGATCTCTCATTCGAAGAATTATCTTGTCTTAGTAATATCTAATAATATTCACGAGCTAGTTAGGGGAGGTAGCAGGGACTTCTTATGCAGCTGATAGCGGAGAGTGGGTTGGTGATTACCCTAGGGCAAGCCTAGGATCAGAGTAGCAGAGAGCAGCAGTAGTAGAAGGGACTTGGTGGAGTCAAGGCAGTTCTTGAGCAAAGTACAGATATATGTGGAAGATAGTATGGGCCTGTACTACTGAAAGCAGAGAATCCGTACTCGAATCAAGGAAGGCTGACATGAATCCAGGAAAATTGTAGTGTGTGAGATCCCTCGAGTTATGATGAGTATTATGATGTTAGTGATGGTATATTACCGAGTATAGTGACGCTACGTGGTAGACCAGATGGTAGTTCTGGTGCCGGCGAGGGATCAGGCTCGGACTCTGGAGCCGGGTAGCTTGATGGTCAGATGAGGGAGTTCATTCCATCTGAGAGTACGCACAATATCATTGACCAGACTCCTGTGATCTTCAGTATGATCAAGGAGGGTATTTTAGAGATTTGTGATGAGAGGCCGAGTGCATTAATCTGCACTAAGATAGCAGCCATGATAAGGACATGTACGTTGATGATCCGGTAATTCAGAGCTTGTGAAGCTTTAGATTGTCATGGGGGTTAGGGACCCCATTGTTAGCAGCAGATGGTTGGCAGATGTCGCAAACGTTTTTCGTAACAACAGTTGCCCGAGAGGGTCAAGGTTCGATTTACTTCCTGTCTCCCGAAAGACAGAGCACGTGATTGATAGGAAGAGGTTCGTACTGAGTGGGTGATGATGCAGTCGATGTTATTGATGGGTTTTGAGCATTCTAACACTCCTAAGGTGTAAATGCAACCCTAAATACCTTGGATCTATGTTTTCTCTATTATAGATGCAAAGTTTCATTTTCCAAGGTATTACCCTAACTAGCATACAAAACCTCAATCCTTGGGTAATAAAACAACTTAGATAACATACCTTTTGTTGTAGCTTGTTGCCCTTGATCTATTTGGCCTTTAAGAACTTAGCACCAATAGTGTGAATGCCTCAAATGGAATCACAACACATCTAGGACAAAGGATGACATTTTGAGAGAGAATCTTGAGCCCAAAATCATCCATGAACTCCAAGAACTAGTCGTACCCGATTTTGGCTATAGAGTCACGTATTTATATGTGGAATTCCAAGGGTCATGGATTTACCCTAATCCATACCCATGGGTTTATGATCCATGGTTCATGTGGCCCAACTCTTTATGTCTCCATACATAAACTTAGTCCAACATGGATCATAAGCCCAACATATAAATATAACTAATTTTCACAATTAGTCCCTATTTATTTAATTAGTCTCTTTTCATCACTAAATTAATTCCAAACTAATTATTGATCAATACTAATTAAATCATATGATTTCATATTAATATACTAGAACTTATAATATATTAATAAACCATAAATAACCTCTTCTCAAAAGTCCATCCTAACAAATTGTTAGATGATATGCAACCCAAATCGACCATGCTACTCTCAGGTCAAGTACATACCAATTATACTTGTTGGCTTAGACACCTAATCCAACAGTCTCCCACTTGAATAAGTCTAATAACTATTATTGCAAGTACGACTCCAAAATCCCGACTAGCAATCGTAGCTCTTAAAAACCGTTGTCGAACTCTGATCTAGTCAATGACATGTCCATTAGATAAGGGATCATATATTCCTCCATTCTACAAGGTATCATATGGACTGAGACATGGATTATGATCATTCTCTCTGTCCATTTGTTGTTTCCTAATTTCCGATTTATGACGACCGACTAACTAAAGAAATCAAATTAGTCCAGGCTCGGCCGAGCGCTTAGGGTTGTCGTCATTAAATCAACGAGGGGCCCACATATATTGCTATTATCCCTCCAAGGGTAAAAGGAATGGATAAACTTCTACTTAAAAGGTTGCTTGTGTGTACTCATCAAATCACACACAACAATATGTTTTATAACACCAAGTTACTGGTGCGTTTACATATGTCAATGTGCAACCGACTTGTAACTACAACTCACACTTCTTGGTTTCAAGAATATAAGATATTATCGTCTCACAATCACTCGTGATAAAATCCATTAAGTGATACAAATGAGTATGGGTTGAATCCAATACTCGAATCCTATTCCAAGAGTACTCATGAACACTGCAGCTATGTCTAAAACACCTAGACAAACTACAGACCCATTCACGACAGTCTTGCCTCAATACTTACTTCCAAAGTATGATCGACTGTGGATGGTTTGAATAACCTAGTTATCCGGGAAGTCAAAACATGCAAAGTGAAACATAATAATAATACTAATCCTATATGGCCCAAAAATGTTTTTTTGAGTCATATTGATTACTCATAATTCATTGTATAATGTTTCGAATAATCAACTTAATACTTGAATTAAAACAATAGTTATCCCATACTCCAAGCATACACACTATGTTTTTCTAAACAATAGTTATGCCATGCTCCAAGCATGCACACTATGTTTGTCTATGGTCCTTACTTTGTGAAATAGATCAATTGAACACATCTTCAATGAAACTCATTTCAGAACTCCAAATCTTTATCACCAGTGTAAGAATTCCAAATTCTTGTCACTGCCAAAATGTGTTAGATTCTAAACTATCATGCAATGATTCCTTTGTAATGTCTAGGTACCAAAAGTCACAGAGACTTGACCAACGATATTACAAAGTATTCCTTTGGAGATTGTTGCAAGACAATTCCATGGAAGTGAAGTCTCAAATTCAAAGTTTATTCCTTTGAACATTCTTCTTGCATTAAGTTTTCTAATCTTTCACAGATTTAAAGAATAACTTCCACTTATGGAAACATTTCCATATTCCCATTTTGACTAACACTTCTGAACAAGAGTTACCTCTTCTCAGAGTATGTCAATATGGTCCTTTCCAAAATTTAAAATATACTTCCAACTGTCCATGAGCAACCAACCTTTGGTAAACCTCAGATTGTCCTCGACAATTTCTTAACCATTTTAGTCATATCCGGTTCTAGACCTTTTTCCCTCTTAATGCCCTAGGTATTTGGAAAATTTAGACCGGATGAATATTGTAGAACATGTAATCGATCCTATACCCAAAGCATATAAGAAGCGATCTATGATGTCTTACATAAAGACATGATACTTAACCAGTCTATTTCTATAATATTTCTATTTGCATGTTCTCATCATTCGAATTATGAAAAAGGATGCCGTAATGATACTCGAATTTTGAGAACGCAATTAAAACATCCATATATAGAATTTCCTTATGTTGAACCATTCCAACATAACATTCATATATATATATATATATATATATATATATATATATATATATATATATATATATATATATATATATATATGACTAAATTTGATTAAAATCTCAATCTAAGCTTTTAGATTTGAAATGAAGTATGAATTCCTCTCCCTTAATTATAGCAAAACAACTTTTGAAACCCTACAACTTACGAATTGAAACTTTTGCTTTCTATAATTAACATTGCTAACTTGCAACAGTCATCATAATTGATTATGCTCCCACTAGCATAATAATCAATATTTTTACTAAAATAAATTTTATGCTCCCACTAGCTATGACATGTATCCAGAAATCAGCTCGACTTCTAGAAATCAATACTTATTGACTTTCATTACTAAAGTTCAGATTTCTGATACGAGATGATTTGATAAGACTTTATGTATGCTTCTCAAACTCATACACCTTTCCATAGATAGCTTACATGTGTGTCTAAACAATTTAACAACTTATACCAATAAGACTCAAATGTTTAGACTTTTTCCATTCCTCACAATTCGAATTATGAAAAGGTATGCCGTAATCATAATCAAATTTGAGAATGCAAATATCACAACTGCTATCTCCTTAAAATCTACTTAGTGAAAGCGTTTCCTCACAATCATTTTCATGAATCGGAGAGAAACCTTATGACACTTAGATTGTAGGGTGTATTTGTTCCTATCCATATTAATTTGTCAAACCATAAGCAAAAGACAAGGTTAGTGACAAATCCAGACTCATATGGATTGAACTAGTTCAATCTTAATTTCTTGCCACTTGGCAGCACAAGGGCCTACCATTGCTTCCTGGTTGTTATGAAAACAACTAAGAACTCATAGAACTCACACGCATAGTCAACTTTACCTGGAATGGGCACAGAAAATAAGAACATGTCAACACGATAGGTTACAAACATCAAGTCGTGTGCTAGTGATAAAAAGTAGGTTTTCTTCTCGATCAGTTCTTGAAACTTGTCAAGATCTATAAGACTCCCATTGACCTCTTGACATATAAGATTCTCTGTCAAGAACTATTCCTTGACAAAACAAATACTCAAGAGTTAGTTTAGATTCTTATCAAGATAAACACTCCACACAATTGGTCTTAGTTGGTCTTTTTCCTTACCAAGACATCACAACTTACCAATTTCAATTGTATAAGAGTAAAACATTTAACTCTACATTTGATGAGTGTTATAAACCTTTCCTAAGATTATGTCACTCAAGGCACAATCTTGGAGTATGACTCTAAGACTTGTTTTGGAACGAAGTATGACTCATCTTCTTGATTTAACTCATCTTCTTGATTTAACCATTTCAACAATTCACGATTCCTCTTCTTAGCCGTACAAATGCAATGAGATATCCTTATAGGATCAATTGTGACATGGTTTTCATAATCATTAAGATGATCATAAAACACGATACTCAAGTACTCTCCCATCTTTTCAGATTGGAGAAACTTTTATCTTTCTGCCTAGTTTGATTCTTCTCATTCGTTCTGCCATACATTGAAACTTTTCCAATGTTTCATAATTATACTTAAACTTGTAAGCATAACCATATTTACTAAAATTTAGTAAATCATGACGAATAGTCTTATCTTTCTCTGTGGTGGACCTGACCATCGCACATCCAGTGGACCCAATCCCCCAGTCCTTCACTTGACTCACATAAATATGTGAACAAAGAATTAGTCTTAATTTCCCAAAGATGGAGGTTCTCATTCATCACACAATTCAAGCTGCATGATTCCAAGTTTCTATCCAACCGAAACTTGGGTGATGAGAATCTTTCCTTATTTGGCAAATTCTCGACACTACCACAAACTAAAGAATCAAATCCATTTTCCTAATATTGCTTTCAATGGAATCATATAAACAACAATTTTTCACAAAAGCCATTGTAAGGAAATTTTAAAAATAAGATAAATTTCAAAATTTTCTTTTTTTATAAAAATTGCGGAAAACTTATCCTTACAATGCAAATACAGGTGAAAATATGTTGTTATCTATTCCTAAGCAATCTATCATAACTATTAAGCAACAGCTCACAAATCTAATCAACGAACCATACGATCGAAATCCATCTCTTCGCGATCAGACTCAACATACTCTTCCTTTAAGCTTCCTTTCATTTCCTCGATTCTTCAAAACATCAAAATATAATTACATTACATCATGTATTAAGAATCTCAAAATAGGAACTTAATAGAGTTAGACAGTGGATTTTACCTGAAGTAGAGTCAAAAGTTTTGACTTTACCATCCTTGTGATCTTTCAGGTAAATATGGAAGATTCGCAACCAATGCCCATTCTCTTGGCTATAGAAACATATGGACTCTTTGGAATGGTACACAAGACTATCTCAGACTTAGCCTTTCTCTTTACCATTTGGTCAAATGACTTTACCATGGCCGATCCCTTTCCATTGGGAAGAGAAAACTTTTCTGGACTTCCAATGTTACCATTGCCAATATCCATGGAAGTTTGGGAAGTAGACCTTTCAATCAAATTTGCTTTACCAGTTCACCAAATCATTACTGATTCAGCAGCAACAAGAAAATAGGCAAGATCGATAAGGGTCATGTCGCGGTCTGTTACATAGTAGTCCTTAAGGGAACCCGCTATATGACATAGGAAGTGATTGAAGAACCCTGTCAACCGCTAACTTTGTTGAGACTTCGACACCCAACTCTCCCAGCTTGTCAATATGTAACTTCATCTACAAGACGTGAGTACATACATACTTTCCTTGTTGTCAATAGGGGTTTGAGTGACCTTGAACTTGTAGGTTAGGGAGAATTATTGGAGGAGGTGAAGGAAGTGAAGTTCCACTAAAGCATAAAGAAGAGATTAATCTTTCACCTTGATTGCCTTGTGGAAAAATCATCTTTATAAAGAAAGCTTTTTTCAAATGATTCGGGAAGACCATATTTATCTGAACTTAGACATTTATGAGGGTGAAATTCAAGTTTAGTTGATTTTAGTCCTTAATATAACACCCAAATGAAATATTAAGGCTAGGACCCAACACAATAATTTACAATATGGAAGAGGGATGTCATAATCCAATTGTAAAATATTTGAAGGTAGGTAAATGACGATTTACCAATTTCCACCACGAAAAACGAAAAAGAATTTTAGGTTTTAAGTGAATTGAAACTCCTAGATCCTTTGAGATTCATTGAACTTTTCAATGGCACGTTTAAATCTCAATTGTGCCCTTGAAGTTTGTAACTGGGATGCCGAGGACCACAAAGAAGGTGTGAATAACCATGAAAATTAGCTTCGTACACCCAATGTTACAACCACCTAATCAATGTGTCGGTTAACCACACATGCTCCATTGAACTATGATTAACATCAAGCTACCCTTTTCCATGCATTGTTAGTCCTAGATTAGTGTGTCGGTTAACCACACACGCTCCACTAACGACTTAACAAGGTGCAAAGTGCAATTTCATGGGTTAGCACCAAATTCACATTTTCCTAAGTAACTAAGATTGGGAATTTATAAGTGTTTAGTTACTTAGTATTTCATTATACTTTTAATGAGAATTTAAATGTCCTGTCAAACCCGTTCGGCTAACGACCCTCCACCAGTCAAGGAAGCGGTAGGTGAGAGTGGACACCCATTAAACTGCCATTTTATAGGTAGTAACCTTATACCCCCTTATAGACCGGCTTCGTGAATGAGGCCTACTAACGGTAAGACTGACTTTACTCTTATACACATATATAGATATTAAACCTATAATATTATAATATTATAAGGGTTAAATTTTAAACTTTTAAAACTCTAGGGTTTGGAACTAAAGTATTCAAAAGTGAATCTTTACAAATTACAAAACTTGAGGGCAAGTTTTGAACTATTCAAAAACTTTTGGAATCCATAACATATGAGTTTAATATATACTTTAATGAAAAGACTCTTAAAAATTCATAACTTGAGGACAAGTTATGGAGTTCATAAAAACATTTATGGAAAAAACTCTTCAAGACCACAACCTATGAGTTTAATGAAGTCTTTTAAATGAAAAACTTTTCATTTTCCATAACTTGAGGACAAGTTATGGAGTACATTAAAGGCCATAACGATCATCAAATAAACTAACAAGCATGTCAAATAATGTCCATAATCTAGATTAAACTCATATGAACAAGATAATTCATATCAAACAAATTTCATGTAATTAGCATAATCATATAAACTAATACAAAACATGAAACTTTGACAATTATCTTATAAATTGGATAATCATGATCATTACCACATCAAAAACATGTTTATAAGTTCAAAAATAGCTTAGGGTAATGATCCTAGTCCAATTCTAGCCAAAAACATCGCAAAATCTGCATTCTGGAGCACCAACTCGTCGAGTGCAAGAACAAACCCAACGAGTTGGTCAGAATTGTGCTTGGACTCGGCGAGTCCACTGTCCAGAACAGTAGAAAATCAAATTTTCAAGCTTAAACAACAAGTAGTATCAAGTATAATTGAAAACGACCCTAGGCTCTGATACCACTGATGGGTTTCGATCATTCTAACACTCCTAAGGTGTACATGCAACCCTAAATACCTTGGATCTATGTTTTCTCTATTATACATGCAAACCTTCATTTTCCAAGGTATTACCCTAACTAGTATACAAAACTTTAATACTTGGGTAATAAAACAAGTTAGATAACATACCTTTTTTTGTAGCTTGTTGCACTTGATGTATTTGGCCATTAAGAACTTAGAACCAATAGTGTGAATGCCTGAAATGGAATCACAACACATATAGGACAAAGGATGACACTTTGAGAGAGAATCTTGAGCCCAAAATCGTCCATGAACTCCAAGAACTAGTTGTACCCGATTTTGGCTATGGTGTCACACATTTATATGTGGGATTCCAAGGGTCATGGATTAACCCTAATCTATACCCATGGGTTTATGATCCATGGTTCATGTGGCCCAACTCTTTATGTATCCATACATAAACTTAGTCCAACAAGGATCATAAGCCCAACATATAAATATAACTAATTTACACAATTAGTCCCCATTTATTTAATTAGTCTTTTTTTATCACTAAATTAATTGCAAACTAATTCTTGATCAATACTAATTAAATCATATGATTTCATATTAATATATTAGAACTTATAATATATTAATAAACCATAAATAACCTCTTCTCAAAAGTCCATCCTAACAAATTGTCCTGATGATATGCAACCCAAATGGACCATGCTACTCTCGGGTCAAGTACATACCAATTATAGTTTTGGGCTTAGACACCTAATCCAACAGTTATGTCATGGGATGACTGTTCAATCAGATACCAGGCAGAGTTTTCCCAGGCAAGTGAGGCACAACAGTTGGCGAAAGAGTTCTAAGATCTCCACCAGACGACTGAGACTGTGGCAGAGATCACCATAAAGTCTCGGGAAGGAGCTTATATGGTACCACAGTATGCAGCAGATGAGGAAATGAAGAAGGTAAGGTATTAGAACATACTGTAGAATGATAGCAGGGAGATTGTGAGTATCTCGGGGTGCAAGACCCTGAATTATATGATTTATAGAGCTCGAGAACGGGATATGGACTTGGAGCACATTGGTAAGAGTGAATCAGATCAGTTGCTTATACTGAAGGGTCTCGGGAGGAGACCCAAGATTTTGGATTAGCTTTTTAGAGGCCAGCAGGACCAGATTCGGTGCAACACTTGCAGGAAACTACATAAGGGAGCGTTTCGTTCCAAGGGCTTGAGTAAGTGTAACTCTGGGTTATCCTCAGTTCGTGTTTGAATTATATTTTCAAGAGATGTCATACGCCAATTGCATACCGAGAATTATTAGCGGATAGCGATAGATCATTTCCCAAATTGCGAGATTTAGAGAATACAGCGTCATCTTGGTTTATTCCAAGACTAAGGAACAACACGAGAATCACCTGAGGGAGGTGTTAGAGACTTTGAGGAGGGAGAGACTTTTTGCAAGGTTCTCCAAATGTGAGTTTTGGTTGCGCGAGGTGCAATTTCTTGGGCACCTTGTCAACCAGAAGGGTATTCTAGTCGATCCAGCCAAGATGGAGGCCGTGATGCAGTGGGAGATTCCGAGGTCTCCAACTGAGATTCGGAGCGTCCTGGGTCTAGTGGGTTATTACCGGAGATTTATTCGGGACTTCTCCAAGATTTCAGTTCCTTTGAACCGACTGACCAATAAGTCGGTGGCCTTTCGCTGGGGGCCTGAGCAGCAGGCAGCCTTCGAGACTCTCATACAATGGTTGTGGGAGGCAACGATTCTCACCCTGACAGAGGGTGTAGATGATTTCATGGTTTACTGTTACGCTCGATCATGGCATGGGTACGGTACTGATGCAGCGGGGTCACGTGATAGCAGGCCTTAGGGAATCAGGTTGGGGATTCCAGTCAGGACATGAGTTCAGTTTCAGATGATGACCCGTGCGTATGATCGACGTTGGATGTGTTCGGATTAGTAAACAACAATTAAGATAGTGTGAGAAAGTGTTGTGAGTCTGCGGGTGTAGCCGTACCATTCACTAGTAGCTAGATAGTGTTAGGGTGTTGTAAGTATGTGGGTGTAGCCGTAGCATTCACTAGCATCCAGACAGTATGAGAAAGTGTTGTCAGTGCGCGGGTGTAGCCGTAGCATTCACTAGCAGCCAGACAGTGTGAGAAAGTGTTGTAAGTCTGCGGGTGTAGCCGTAGCATTCACTACCAGCCAAATAGTGTTAGAGTGTTGTAAGTCTGAAGGTGTAGCCGTAGCATTCACTAGCAGCCAAATAGTGTCAGAGTGTTGTAAGTCTACGGGTGTAGTTGTAACATTCACAAGGCATATCGTGTTTGAAGTGTTGTAAGTCTGTGGGCGTAGTCGTAGCATTCAGAAGTTCATTCAGATGAGTTAGGCCCGGGTGGGTCAGTTCATAGGATCGTGGGAAGGCCACAGCGTGATCGGAAACAGGAAAGGGTAGGTCGAGCACCCAGATATGTTCGGAAATTCTCGGTCGGGTTAGCCCGAAAAGGGTAGGTCGAGCACCCAGATATGCTTGGCATTAGCCGGTTGAATCAGACCGAAAGGGAGGCCAGGACCCAGATATGCTTGGCAGTACTAGTGTCTTAGGATGTTATGCGACAGTGATTTAATTTGGATGGGACCCGAGGGCGAAGCCCGTATGATTATAGCTATGCAGGTGGGACCTGGCAGAGACCGTTGGGTCAAGGCATGGGATCGGGGATCCCAGGATTTACAGAGCCACAATGGCAAGATGACTAGTGGCAACTATTGACAGACAAGGACTTCGTTTGGAATTTATGTAGAGCGACTACGTGGGAGTCCTTTGGACTCTACAACCGGGCCGGAACCCGGTATATCAGATGACTGGTGAACGAATTGAGCCCAGGGAGGTCTCGGTAGATTTTGGAAGGCAGCCAGGGTGCATCATACTGTTCAGATAGTTCAGTGTTTCAGGAAGTTCAGTGCTTCGGACAGTTTCAGTTTCTCAAGCAGCAATGGTATGTTAGGATTTCATGTATGGTTAGAGTAACAGACTGCTGACTAATGCTAAGACACCCATAACAGGATTCAACTATAATAATTCAGTATGGGCGTTCTGTCATGGAGTCAGACCACCTCGAGACTGCAGCATCCAGACGCTATAGATGTGATCTCGTTGCAAGGAATTCGTTCATTTGTGGATTTGAAGGGCTAGCGAAGGTTGGCCACGGTTACCCTAGGAAGGCTAGGGTGTACCCAGGTTGTGGCCATGTTACTTCAGTTGTTTAGCACACAGGGATGGTAAGGAATGATTTCGAGGACGAAATCTAATTTAAGTGGGGAGAGTTGTAACACCCCGTTTATTAAACAAATAAATAAATTAACGCTGGGATGAGAAGTGTATTTCATATTATTTTATTGAAGCCCTAAATCCATAATAGTCTATTAGTGTCAGCCTTGGGGGTAAAATGTTATAAATTCGAGAATTTGAGGTTAAAATGATATCATTTGGACGTGTGTTCAATAGATTTTGGGAAGCAAGGGCGAAAGGGTAAATTTAAGTTGAAGAGGATTTAGGAAGGAGGGACTGAATGTGAATAATTGGTGAAAGTTGTAAAAGAAGGGGGGGGGGGGGCATAACCCGTCACCCTTTCCTCATGGCCGCGTTTTAAGGAAGCAACCAAAACCCTAACCCTGGTTCTATCGACAGCTGCTAATGAAGATGGAGGTGAACCAGTCGTCGCCCCTCCGTCAAGAAGCCGGAAGCCGCCGCTGCTCAGCTGCCAATGAAGACGGACTACCAGGGGAAAACGCGTTGCTGCTGATGTTGCTATTATTCTCGGTTGTGCAGCGTTTCTTCCCTCCTACTCGCCATCTGCCACACCACCGCCATCGGTGGCCGATAACCTCGCTTTCGTCGGTGTCGTCTGGTGGCGCCGCCGCTCTTGCGGTGAGGATTTCCCATTCATTCATTTCTTCTCCGTCGTCGTCCACCCCCAAGGAGACACAACACAGTAGCTTGGTAAGTGTTCCGACCATGTGTGTATATTTCGGTGTAATATAGCGGGTTCTGTTGGTCGGAATGCTAGCGGGCCACCATGGCAGCCAACCATGGTGGATGTCGCCACTTCTACTCCCTCTGTCACTTTCTGTCGCATCTCGCCACCGCCAACCACGGTGGGATGTGGCTGTGGGTGTGTGTGTATGGGTTTTTTTAGTGTATTTGCTGCCTTTGGTAATCAGAAGATTATACACGTGATTGTGCGGCCGGAAAACCCACCGCCACCACCTCATGGTGGTGGCTCGACCGTTTATGCCACTCTTTTCCGCCAACAGCCATCGTAGGAGGTGGCTGTGTGTGTGTGTGTGTGTTTATTATGTATGAAGTAATATGTGCGATTTTAGGCAGGAACCACCACCATCACCATTGAAAATGGTGGCTGCCGCCGCCTGCTTACCAGGAGCCGCCGCCGACCACCACTGCCCGAGGTGGCAGTGGGTAGTGCTCAACCTAGTAGAACCCTGATGGACCTAAACACTTAACTGTGGACTGGGTTGGTTCGTTGTTGGGCTTGAAAACCCTAATTAGGGTTTAGAAAACCCTGATTTTGGGTTTCTTGGTTTTGTCTATCAAGACCCGCGTTTGGACTGTTAGACTGGAATTTTTGATATATGTCCAACTACATTGTATGAATGGCCTATTGGAGTGAGGGACTTAATGGATTAAGTCCTTAATGGGTTAAGTGAGAAGCACTAAACCCTAATTGTCATTTTATGTGAAACCCTAATTTCACTTGGGCCTTAAGTTGGGCCTTTCTATTAGGTTTTAGTAATTGGGCCAATAATGGGCCATCCAAGAATGATCATATGGACTAGAATATTTAGATGGGCTTTAGGGTAAGGCCCATATGAGGGTTTGGGCCCAAATTTGGAAAATTGGTTCGTAGATGGGCCATAGTTTGGGCCTTGATGGTTATATGATATTGGGCCATTAGAATGCCAAGTGTTGGACCAATAATAAATGGTTGGGCCTTAAGGTAAGACCATGTGAGGAGTTTGGGCCCAATTTGGAAGATTGGGCCACAGTTGGGCCTTGGTTGATTATTAGACTTTTGATCCTTTGGGTTGGGCCTTGGGCTTGAATCAAGCTAGGTTAGGGGTAAAATGGTCCTTTTACCCCTAGTGGAATTTTAGAGTTATGCATAGGAAGCCCAAATGGTTAATTGGGTTTTGTTTTGATGTTGACAGCTTTTGGATCTGTCAGCTAGCAGCCAAAGATTTATGTGCGGGACTCCAACAGTGCGAGGTGAGTCTTCTTCCAGTATGAGCAGGTCTAAGGCACCAATGCCAGCCCGTGTAGTTTATATGTTCTTGTTAGGAACACGGAGTGTGGGCGGGGCCACGTATCTCATATTTACCAGAGTATAGATATCAGTCATATTGTTGGATTGCTATACTTGTTGTCTGTGTGATACATGTATGTGGTTGTTTATGTATGTGAGTGTGGGTGGGGCCCGTATCGCATTATTATTCGAGTGTGGGCGGGGCCCGAATCTCGTAGTATTATTTGAGTATGGATATGTGACTGCTTGATAAAATTAGATATACTTGTTGTATGTGTGATACTTGTATGCATGTTAGTAGCGGAGTGTGGGCGGGCGCCGAATCTCCTAGACAACAGAGTGTGGGCGGGCCCGAATCTCCTAGACAACGGAGTGTGTGCGGGGCCCGAATCTCCTAGACAGTGGAGTATGGGCGGGGCCCGAATCTCCTAGACAGTGGAGTGTGAGCGGATCCCGAATATCCTAGATAGTGGAGTGTGGGCGGGGCCGGAATCTCCATGAGAGTGAGCGGGGCCTGTATCTCCTAGTTTCATGTTATGTGTATGGTATGTGGTAGTTTGGGGAGACTCACTAAGCTTCGTGCTTACAATTTTCAGATTTGGTTTCAGGTACTTCGGTTTTAAAAAGAGGAGCTAGGGATGATTGCAGTGCACACACCATTTGTTCAGCCTAGGATGTTTATACTCTACTATATTGACAGTTGTTATGATATTTTTGAGATATACAATTTATGATTTTTACATGTTGGATGATAATTATGGTTTTATTAATGATTTAAAACATAATTTTTAGACTATATTTTTGGGATGTTTCATTATAGGCTTCATGCTTTGGAAACAATATTGCATGTATACTTAGAGAAAACATAGATACAAAGCAATTAGGGTTGTATGTGCACCATAGGATGTTATAGTATACTAAAACCTAACAGTGGTATCAAAACCTAGGATTGTTTTATGTTATATTTGATGCATGGCTTATTTTCAAAGCTGAAAAACTGTTCTAACAACAACCACTTGATGAATACATGATTGCACTCGACGAGTAGCTTTTTTTTGCCAGGAACTCGACGAGTCCATAGTTGGGCTCGACGAGTTGGATGATCAGACAACAGTTTTTCGGGATTTTTGGCCTGTTTTGGATTATGATCATTACCATAAAATGTTTTAGTTCATAAAATTTGATTTTGTTGGTATGGTAATGATTCATCCAATCAAAAGACAATTGTCAAAATTTCAAGATTTGTATTAGTTTACATGAGAGGCTAATTTCTTATAAATTGTTGATGTGAATTCTCTTGACTTATGAGTTTAATTAGATCATAGGAAAATTATAAGATAATTTTGTTTGTTTAAAGTATTGATCTAAATGTTCTTTAAAGTCCTCCATAACTTGTCCTCAAGTTATGGAACATGAAATTTTTTTCCATAAAAACCACATTAAACTCATAAGTTATGGAAATCAAAGGTTTTCAAGAGTTACAAAACTTTCCCTTAAGTTTTGGTATTTGAAAAGTCTCAAATTAAGAAACTCTTGTGATTAAATAGTTTTTTAATTTTGAATTTTTTATATTTAGAACCTTGAAGTATTTGAGTAGTTCAAATTGCACCTTAAATTAAGAGTATAATTTATTAATGGATTAAACCATCTAGTATTTTAAAAGTTTAAAATACACCCTTATACTATTATAATATTAAAAGTTTAATAATTATATATGTGTATAAGACAAGTCAGTCTTACCGTTAGTAGGCCTCATTCAGTAAGCCGATCTATAAGGGGGGTATAAGGTTACTGCCTATAAAATGGTGGTTTAATGGGCGTCCACTCTCACCCACCGCTTCCTTGACTGGTGGAGGGTCGTTAGCCAAACGGGTAGAATAGGACATTAATTCTCATTAAAAGTATAATGAAAATACCAAGTAGCTAAACACTTACAAATTCCCAATCTTAGTTACTTAGGAACAATGTGAATTTGGTGCTAACCCATGAAATTGCACTTTGCTCCTTGTTAAGTCGTTAGTGGAGCGTGTGTGGTTAACCGACACACTAATCTGAGACTGACAGTGTGTGGAAAAGGGTAGCTTGATGTTAATCATAGATCAATGGGGCGTGTGTTGTTAAGCAACACATTGATTAGGTGATCTGTAACATTAAGAGTACCAATCATATTTTCATGGTTATTCACACCTTGTTTATGATCCTCGGCATCCCAATCACAAACTTGAAGAGCACAATCGAGAGTAAACATGCCATTGAAAAGTTCAATGAATCTCAAAAGAATCTAGGAATTTCAATTCATTTAAAACTTAATAATCAATTTCGTTTTTCATGGTGGAAATTGGTAAATCGTCATTTACCTACCTTTAAATATTCTGCAATTGGATTACAGCATCCATGTTCTGAATTGTAAAATATTGTGTTGGGTCCTAGCCTTATTATTTCATTTGGGTGTTATATTAAGGACTTAAATCAACAAAACTTGAATTTCTCCGTTATAGATCTCTAGTTCAGACTACTATGGACTTCCCGAATCCTTTCTTTATAAAGACGATATTCCACAAGACGATCGAGGTGAAAGATTAATCCCTTCTTTGTGCTATAGTGGAACTTCTCTTCCTCCACCTCCTCCAATAATTCTCCCTGACCTACAAGTTCAAATACTTGAAAAGTTCAAGGTCACTCAAGCCTATTGGCTAGTAAACACCAAGATGGAAGGTTTGTGTGTGCACATGTTTTGGAGATGAAGTCACACATTGACAGGCTGGGAATGTTGGGTGTCGTTGTTTCAAGGAAGTTAGCTATTGAATTGGTTCTTCAATCACTTCCTAAGTCATATAGCGGGTTCTTTAAGGACTACTATATGGGAGATCACGACATGACCCTTATTGATCTAACATATTTGCTTGTTGCTGTTGAATCAACAATGATTGTCTCGTATACCATTCCCAAAGAGTCCATATGTTTTTATTGCCAAGAGAAGGGGAATTGGTTGCGAAGCTGTCGTATCTACCTAAAGGACCACAAGGATGGTAAAGTCAGAGTGTATGACTCTGCTTCAGGTAAGCCCACTATCTAACTCTATTAAGTTCCTATTTGGAGATTCTTAATACATGATTTAATGTAATTACATTTTGATGTTTTTTAGGATCAAAGGAATGAAAGGAAACTTAAAAGAAGAGTAAGCTGATTTTGATCGTGAAGAGATGGATTTCTATCACAGGGTTCGATGATCAGAATTTTGAGCTGTTGCATAAGAGTTATGATATATTGTTTAGGAATAGATAACAACATAGTTTTCATATGTATTTGCATTGTAAGGAAAAGTTTTCTGCAATTTTAATAAATAAAATATAAATTTTATATTATTTTATTTTAGGTTTCCTTACAATGGCATTTGTGAAAATTTTTGTTTATGTGTTTCCATTGATAGCAACATTGCAAAATGGATTTGATTCTTTCGTTTGTGGCAGTGTCAAGATTTACCAAATAAGGAAAGATTCTCATCACCCAAGTTTCAGTTGGATAGAAACTTAGAATCATGGAACTTGTATTGTGGGATGAATGAGAACTTCATCTTTGGGAAATTAAGACTAATTCCTTGTTCACATGTAAATGTGAGTCTAGTGAAGGACTAGGGGATCAGGTATACTTGTTTGTGTGCTGATCATGTCCACCACAAAGAATGATAAGACTATTCGTTATAACTTACTAAAGTTTAGTAAATATGGTTATGCTTAAAAGATTAAGTGTAATTCTGAATCATTGGAAAAGTTTCAATGTATGGCAGAACGAATAAGAAGAATCAAATTAGGCAGAAAGATAAAAGTTTCTCCAATCTGAGAAGAAGGGAGAGTACTTGAGTATCCTGTTTTATGATTATTTTAGTGATTATGAAACCATATCACAATTGATCCTCTAAGGACATCTTAGTGCATTTGTATGGCTAAGAAGAAGAATCGTGACTTGTTGAAATGGTTAAATCAAGAAGATAAATCATATTTTGTTCCAAAATCAGGTCTTAGAGTCATAATCCAAGATTGTAACTTGAGTGACATGGTCTTAAGAAAGGTTTATAACACTCATCAAATGTAGAGTAAAATGTTTCTTACTCTTGTACATTTGAAATTGGTAAGTTGTGATGTTTTGTTTGCATAACAACTTGCAAGAAATGGTAGGCACTTGTGCTGCCAGGTGGCAAGAAATTAAGATTGAACAAGTTCAGTCCATATGAGTTTGGATTTGTCACTAACCTTTGTCTTGTGATTATGGTTACGAGAAATTTACATGGATAGGAACACATACACCATAAAATCTAAGTGTCATAAGGTTTCTCTCCAATTCATGAAAATGATTGTGAGGAAACGCTTTCACTAAGTATATTTTGAGGAGATAGCAATTGTGATATTTGCATTCTCAAATTCGATTATGATTACGACATCCTTCTTCATAGTTCGAATTGTGAGAAATTGAAAAAGGTTTAAACATTTGAGACTTATTACTGTAAGTTTTGAAATTAGTTAGACACACATGTGAGCTATCTAAGGAAAGGTGTATGAGTTTGAGAAGCCTAGATAAAGTCTTATTGAAGCATCTTGTATCAGAAATCTAAACTTTGGTAAGAAAGTCAACAAGTATTGATTTCTTGAAGTCCAGTTGATTTCTGGGTACATGTTAAAGCTAGTGGGAGCATAAGTGTTATGATAGTAAGATAATAATTATTATGCTAGTGGGAGCATAATTATTATGGTAAATGTTGCAAGTTAGCAATGTTAATGATAGAAAACAAAAGTTTCAATTCGCAAAGTTGTAGGGTTTGAAAAGTTGTTTTGCTATAATTAAGGGAGAGAAATTCATACTTAATTTTCGAATCTAAAAGCTTAGATTGAGATTTTAATCGAATTTTGTCAGGGACATATGTGAATGTTATGTTGAAATGATTCAACATAAGGGATCGATTACATAAGTGAAAGTTTTGTTGTGTTGAATTTTGTCATGGACATATGTGAAAGTTATTATAGCGAAAGACTGGTAAAGTATCATGTCTGTATGTGAGACATTATGATTCGTATTCCATATGCTTCGGATATAGGATCGATTACATAAGCTATAATATTAATCTGTTCTAATTTTCCATATGCCTAGGGCATTAAGAGGGAAAAGGGACTAGAACGAGATACGACTAAAATGGTTAAACAATTGTCAAGGACAATCTGAGGTTTACCAAAGATCGGTTGCTCATGGATAGTTGGAAGTAAAATGTAAATTTTGGAAGGACCATATTGACATACTCTGAGAAGAGGTAACTCTTGTTCAGAAGTGATAGTCAAAATGGAATATGGAAATGTTACCATAAGTGGAAGTTCATAATAAAATCTATCTAAGATTAGAAAACTTAATACAAGAAAGATGTTCAAATGAATGTACTTTTAATATGAGACTTCGTTTCCATGGAATTGCTCTCCATTGGAATACTTTGTATTGTCTGTTGCCAAGTCTCTATGACTTTTGTGCATAGTCATTACAAGAGGATCATTGCATATAAGTTTGGAATCTAACAAATTTTAGCAAATGGCAAGAATTTGGTATTCTTACATTTACGACAAGGATTTGGAATTGTGAAATGAGCATCATTGAAATGTTGTCCATTGATCTATTTCACAAAGAGAGGACCATAGAAAAACGTAGTGTGCATGCTTGGAGCGTGGCATAACTATTGTTTTAGTTCAAGTATTAAGTTGATTAATCGAAACATTATACAGTGAATAATGTGTAATCAATATGGTGATTAAATAAAAGGTGTTTTATTTATATTCATAAGTTCTGAGACCATATTGGATTTAATTATTCTTGTGTTTAACTTTGCATGTTTTGACCTCCCGAATAACTAGGTAACTCAAACTATCCACAGTCAATCATACTTTCGAAGTAGGTATTGAGGCAAGACTGTCATGAATCTTACTGTAGATTATCTAGGTGTTTTAGACATAGCACAAGTTTTCTGCAGTGTTCATGAGTACTTCTGTAATAAGATTTGAGTATTGGATTAAACCCACGCCGATCTGAATCACTTCATGGATTTTATCACGAGTGATTGTGATACGATAATATCTTATATTCTTAAAACAGAGACGTGTGAGTTGTAGCTTACAAATCGGTTGCACATTGATGATGCGTAAACACACCAGTAACTTGGTGTAATAAAATGCATTGTTGTGTGTGATTTAGGTCACTTTTCAAAGCTTCTGGAGGTATAAAGTTATGACCTTGCCATCTTATTCATTTGATTTAGCTAGGGTTTTCTAGTTTTGTCCCTTTAGTTGATTTTGGACCTCCACTTGTGAGTTACGCAACTCCAGAGGATGGAAATGACAGATCTGAGGTCCCTTAGTCCTTTTTTCACATAAAAATGGAGTTTTGGTGGGTGTTTTGACCTCATGCATGGGTTAAGAACCTTAGAAAGGTATTAATGGGGGTGTTGGGAACATATGAGGCATGAAAAGGCATAAGTTGCCAACTTTATGCCCTAGGTCGTCTTAATAAACGTAGATCTGACTTTTGGTCGTAAAAGAATCGAGTATTAAGAAGTTACTCGAAAAAGTGCTTATTCTGTTAGTACGTTGGCCGTAACCTAGTGTACGATGCGCGTAAGTCCCAGAGCCTAAGTACGCTGCGCGTACCAGGGTGGTACGCTAAGCGTACGCATCAAATGGACTTGGATCTGTTTTGGGCCTTTGATTTGTTGGGCCTCATTTGGTTATTGGACTTGGTTGCATTCTGTGAATAATGGGCCATTTCATCTGTATTGGGCCATTGGTGTTATGGTAGGGTCTTATTGGGCCAAGAGGCCCATTAATAATTTTTGGCATGGACTGTGGGCCCATTAAAAAATAAAGGATATTTGGGCCTTCGTGGAAGGACTTGGGGTTTGGGTCCCCTTTGATTATGTGATGTCCTAACATGGGTTAATCTTATTATTCAGCACGAGAGGTTACAGACAGTTAGGAGAGCAGTTTCAGATTCTTCGGACAGAGCTGAGTCTTCTCACCATACCCATGGGTCTAAGGCACCAAGGCCGGCCCATTATGAGATTATGGTATATGTGTTAGTCATTTCTTTGATTTGTTTTGTTACGTGATTGTGTGTTATTACATGGAAGACCCTGGGGGAAGCCCGTGGCGATTGGATGTAAGACCACGTGGGGTAGCCCATGGCATTCCTAGGTAAAGACCATGTGGGGTAGCCCATGGCACGTTGGATGTAAGACCATGTGGGGTAGTTCATGACATTCCTAGTTAAAGACCATGTGGGGTAGCCCATGGCACGAAGGTGTAAGACCCTGGGGGGAGCCCATGGCATCCCTACAAATTTATGTATGCATGGTTTATGTGTTATAGGTAGCTTTTATAGCTAACAGGATATGTGATATGTGTATTGTGTGTGCGGTATGCTATGGGAAACTCACTAAGAATTTAGCTTACAAATTATGGGTTTGTTTCAGGTACTTCTGATCCCAAGGGCAAGTGCAAGGCGTGATGGCGCAGCGTGCACTCTATCCCTGGAGTTTTATGGACACTCTGATGTTTGGAATAAAAGTTGTAATTGACATGTGTTTTGAAAAAAATTATGAATGGATTTCTTAAAATATGGAAATGTATTTGACTAATCAAAAATGAAAATTTTCTTTGAAAAATTAGGTCGTTACAATAATCCATGTCTCAGTCCATATGATATCTTGCAGAATGGAGGAATATATGATCCTTTATCTAATGGACGCGTCATTGACTAGGTCAAAGTTCGACATCGGCTTTTAAGAGCTACGATTGCTAGTCGGGTTGTGCAGTCGTACTTGCAATAATAGTTATTAGACTTATCCAAGTGGGAGACTGTTGGATTAGGTGTCTAAGCCCATAACTATAATTGGTATGTACTTGAGCCGAGAGTAGCATGGTCCATTTGGGTTGCCTTCACCAGAGCAATTTGATAGGATGGACTTTTGAGAAGAGGTTATTTATGATTTATTAATATATTATAAGTTCTAATATATTAATATGAAATCATATGATTTAATTAGTATTGATAAAGAATTAATTTGGAATTAATTTAGTGATCAAATGAGAGTAATTAAATTAATGGGGACTGATTGTGTAAATATATATATATATATATATATATATATATATATATATATATATATATATATATATATATATATATTGTTTGGGCTTATAATACATGATGGACTAAGTTTATGAAATAATCCATAAAGAGTTACTCCATATGGATTATGTGTTGGGTTTTGAGCATTCTAACACTCCTAAGTGTACATGCAACCCTAAATACCTTGGATCTATGTCTTCTCTATTATACATGCAAATATGATTATCCAAGGTATTATCCTAACTAGCATACCAAAACATTGATACTAGGATAATAAAATAGATAGAATACATACCTTGTTGTTGTTGCTTGACTCCATGAGGCTTGAGAGCCTAGTGCCCCAAGTGTGACACCTCAAATGGTTCACACAACATCATGAACTCTTGGAATAACCATGAGAAGAAGACATACATGTTCAAATCGGCTAGCCCTCAAAGTATGTATCACTAGTGCCAATTTCTTGAACTAAAGGGGTTCTTATATAGTGTGGCTATTAGGGTTACACCATGTAACTCATGACTTTACCCATTCCTTATGCTCCATGGATTTTAACCTCCATGGAGTATCCATGGATCACCACATGGGTTAAACCCAACATAAAGGAATCTTGGATCATAAGCCCATATATATAAGAATGAATGATTTACACAATCAATCCCCATATATTTAATTAGTCTCTTTTTGATCACTAAATTAAGTCCAAATTAATTCTTGATCAATACTAATTAAATAACATGATTTCATATTAATATATTAGAACTTATAATATATTAATATGTCACAAAATGTCTTTTCCTCATAAACGGTCTATCCAAATGTTCCGATGCCATGCAACCCAAATGGACCATGCCGAGTCGGGTCAAGTACATACCAATTATAGTTATGGACTTAGACACTAATCCAACAGTCTCCCACTTGGATAAGTCTAAAACTATTATTGCGTATGACTTCAGGAACCAACTGGCAATCGTAGCTCTCAAAAGCCGCTGTCGAACTCTGACCTTGTAGATGAACTCTGACCTTTGTCAATGACTTTTCCATTAGATAAGGGATCATATATTCCTCCATTCTAGATATCATATGGACTGAGACATGGATTATAATCATTCTCTCTGTCCATTTGTTGTTTCCCGATTTCCGATTTATGACGACTGACTAATTAAACAAATCAAATCAGTCCTGGCTCGGCCGAGCACTTCCATTTGTCATCATCAAATCATCGAGGGGCCCACAGATATCGCTTTTATCCCGAAGGTAAAAGGAATGGATAAACTTCGACTCATATGGCTTATTCTACTACTTGTTGAATCATACACAAAGGCACGTTTTATAACACCGAGTTACCGAATGTGTTTTCGTGCAATCAATGTACAACCAACTCATAGTAACAACTCATATCTCTAGGTCTGAAGAATATAAGATATTATCGTCTCATGATCACTCGTGATAAAATCCATGAAGTGATTCCAATAAGCGCGGGTTGAATCCAATACTCAGAACTTATGAGCACTCATGAGTGTTGTAGCCCCTTGTCCAACATCTTAGACCTCTACAAGCCAACCCATGACAGTCTTGATTCATATCTACTTCCAACATATGACCGACTGTGGATAGTTTGAATAACTTAGTCAATCAGGAAGAACGACCTAGTTATTCTGGAAGTCAAAACATGCAAAATGAAACACAATAATAATAGAATCTAATATGGTATCAAAACCTATGAACATAAATAAAACACCTTTTATTTATCACCATATGATTACACATTATTTATTGTATACTGTTTCAGCTATCAACTTTATTCTTGAATTTAAAACAATAGTTGTCCCATGCTCCAAGCATTTACACTATGTTTTCTAAACACTAGTCATGCCATACACCAAGTATGCATACTATGTTTGTCTATGATCTTCACTTTGTGAATTAGATCAATTGAACATAACTTCAATGATCCTCTTTCACGGTCCCAAATCCTTACTACAAATGCAAGAATTCCAAATTCATGCCATTTACTGAAATCTGTTAGATTCTAAACTTATATGCATTGATCCTCCTGTAATGATTATGCACAGAGTCACAAGGACTTGACAACAAAGATTACAGAGCATTCCAAGGAGATCAACTCCTTGGAAAAATCCTTCTTGCATTAAGTTTCCTAATCTTACACAGATTGAAAAATTTCCAACTTTGAAACATTTCCGTATTCCATTTTGACTATCACTTCTGAACAAGAGTTGCCTCCTTACAGATTATGTCAATATGGTCCTTCCAGAATTAACACTATACTTCCAACTGTCCTTGATCAACCAATCTTTGGTAAACCTTAGATTGTCCTCGACAATTGCTTAATCCTTTTAGTCATATCCAGTTCTAGACCTTTTCCCTTCTTAATGCCCCAGGCATTTGGAAAATTTTAGAAAGGATGAATATAGCACATGAAATCGATCCTATATCCGAAGCATATGGGACACGAGTCATGATGTCTCACATAAAGACTAAACCAGTCTTTTGCTATAACATTTCCATTTCTATTTGCCAAGTTCTCATAATTCAGATTATGAAAAGGGATGCCGTAATCATAATCGAATTTTAGAACGCAAATAATGGACCCATATATAGAATTTCCTTATGTTGAGCCATTCCAACATGAAATTCATATATATATATATATATATATATATATATCCTTGACTAAATACGATTAAAATCTCAATCTAAGCTTTTAGAATTGAAATGAAGTATAATTTTCTCTCCCTTAATTATAGCAAAACAACTTTTTCAACCCCTGCAGCCTCACGAATTGAAACTTTTGTTTTCTATAATTAACATTGCTAACTTGCAACCTTTATCATAATTATCATGCTCCCACTAACATGATGATTATTAGCATAACACTTATGCTCCCACTAGCTTTGACATGTAATCAGAAATCAGCTGGACTTCTAGAAATCAATACTTTATTGACTTTCTTACCAAAGTTCAGATTTCTGATACTAGATTGCTTTGATAAAACTTTATCAATATCATACACCTTATCTTAGATAGCTCACATGTGTGTCTAAACAATTTTAAGAACTATGAAAAGGGATGCCGTAATCATAGTCTCGATTTTTTAGACCTTTACCACTTTTTACAAGTCCATGTTAGTGTGCCGGTTAACCACACACGCTCCACTAACGACTTTGAGAATGCAAATATCACAATTGCTATCTAGCCAAAATCTACTTAGTGAAAGTGTTTCCTCACCATCATTTTCATGAATCGGAGAGAAACCTTATGACACTTAGATTTTATGGTGTATGAGTTCCTATCCATATGAATTTTGTCAAAACCATAATCACAAGACAAGGTTACTGACAAATCCACACTTATATGGATTAAACTTGTGCAATCTTAAATTCTTGCCATGTGGCAGCTCAAGGGTCTGCCATTGCTTCCAAGTTGCTGTGCAACCAATTGAGAACTCTAAGAACTCATATGCAAAGTCAACTATAATTGGAATGAACACAGAAATAGTCAACATGATAGGTTATAAACCTCAAGTCGTGTGCTAGTGAAGAACTTTAGGTTTTACTCTTGATTAGTTCTTGAGACTTTCAAGACCTTTTAAGACTCCCACTGTCCTCTTGACATATAAGACTTGCTTGTCAGATATTCAAGAGATAGTGTGGATTTTAATCAAGACAAACACTTCACACAATTGGCCTTAGTTGGTCTTTGTTTTATCCAAAACATCACAACTTACCAATTTCAAATGTACAAGAGTAGAAAACTTTTACTCTTACATTTGACAAGTGTTTTAAACCTTCTTTAAGACATGTCACTCAAGTTACAATCTTAGAGTATAACTCTAAGAATTGTTTTTGGAACGAAGTATAAATCATCTTCTTGATTTAACCACTTCAACAATTCATAGCTCCTCTTCTTAGCTACAAGAATACACTTAGAGGATGAATTGTGATAAGGTCTCTTAATCATTAAGATGATTATATAACATGATACTAAAGTACTCTCCCATCTTTTCAGATTTGAGAAACTTTTATCTTTCTGCCTAAGTTGATTCTTCTTATTCACTCTGCCATACATTGAAACCTTTTCCAATGTCTCAGAATTACACTTAAGCTTGTAAGTATAACCATATTTACTGAATTTTAGTAAATAATGACGAATAGTCTTAACGATTATTTGTGGTGGGCTTGATCAGTGCACAAGAATGTGTACTCGATCATTTACTTGACTCACACATCCATGTGAACAAGTAGTTAGTCTTAATTTTTTCCAATGCTTGAAAGTTCTTATTCATCATGCTATACAACTTGCATGATTCCAAGTTTCTATCCAACTGAAACTTAGGTGATGAGAATCTTTCCTTATTTGGTAAATTTAGACACTACCACAAATGAAAGAATCAAATTCATATTTCCACTCTTGCTCTTAATGGAATCTTATAAGCAACAATTTTTTTTCCTCAAATGCCATTTGTAAGGATATTTTAAAATAAATAAATAAAATCATCATTTTTCCTTTTATTTTAAAAAAAAACTTTGCGGAAAAACTATCCTTACAATGCAAAAGCACATGAAAACTTTGTTGTTATTTATTCCTAAGCAATATATCATAACTCTTAAGAAGTAGCTCAAGAATCTGATCTTCAAACTATGCGATAGAAATCCATCTATGCCATCAGATTCAGCATATTCTTTCTTTAAGTTTCTTCACCTTTTCTTTGATTCTTAAAACATCAACATGTGACCCAGTCACATCATGTATCAAGAATCTCATAATAGAAACTTAGCAGAGTTAGATAGTGGATTTTACCCGAAGTAGAGTCAAACTTATTGACTTTAATATCCTTAGGTAAATTTGGCAGCTTCGCAACTAATGCCCCTTTCTTTGGCAATGGACCCTTGATAATGGGACTATCTCAGACTTAGCCTCTCTCTTTACCATTTGATCAACCGAGTTGACTATGGCCGATCCCTTTCCATTGGGAAGAGAGAGCTTTACTAGATATCCAATGTCATCATTGTCAATGTCCATAAAGTTTTAGGAAGTTGATCTTAGCAAATAGATAAGATCATTAAGGGTCTTGTCATAGTCTGTTTCATAGGAGTCCCAAAGGAACTCACTATGTGACTTAGAAAGTGATTGATCATCAGCTTCCTCTAGACTTTGACACCCAACTCTCCCGGCTTGTCAATATGTGACTACATCTCCAAGATGTGATCACACATAGACCTTTGCTTGCCAATAGGGCTTGAGTGACCTTAAACTTTTCAGGAACTTGTGGGTTAGGGAGAATAATTGGAGGAGGTGAAAGAAGTATGATTTCCATGGGACATCATCTTCATTTTAGGAAAGCTTGTTTCAAGAGATTTGGGAAGATCATCTTTTGGGAGATATTCAAGAGAGTTGATTTAAAGTCCTTAATATAACACCCAATATGAAATATTAAGGCTAGGACCCAACAACCTATTTATAACTGGAAGAGGGATGCTGTAATCCAAGTTATAAAATAGTTGAAGGTAGGTAAATGACGATTTACCAATTTCCACCATGAAAAACGAAATATAATTAAGTTTTAATTGGATTTGAAACTCCTAGATCTTTTGAGATACATTGAACTTTCAATGTCATGTTTGAATCTCGATTGTGCCCTCTCAAGTTTGTGACTGGGATGCCGAGGATCACAAACAAGGTGTGAATAACCATACAAATTGACTTGGTACCCTCAACAATATTACCTAATCGATGTGCCGGTTAACCACACACGCTCCACCGATCTATAATAAAGTTAAGTTACCCTTTGCCACTCTTACTAGTCCATGTTACTGTACCGGTTAACCACACACGCTCCACTAACGACATGGTAAGGTACAAAGTGTAATTTTATGGGCTAGCACCAATTTCACATTTTCCTAAGTAACTAAGAATTGGGAATTTATAAATGTTTAGTTACTTAGTATTTATCATTAATACTTTTAATGAAGGGGGAATTATAGTCCTTTCCTACCCGTTCGGCTAACGACCCTCCACCAGTCAAGGAAGCGGTGGGTGAGAGTGGACACCCATTAAACTGTCATTTTATAGGCAGTAACCTTATACCCCCCTTATAGACCGTCTTCGTGAATGAGGCCTACTAACGGTAAGATTGACTTTATCTTATACATATCTATATAATTAAAATTATAATAATAGTATAAGGTTTTGAATTTTAACTTTTAAAATTCTAAGGGCTAACTTGGAATTAAAGTATTCATAAGGGAAACTTTTCAAATTCCAAAACTTGAGGGCTAGTTTTGAAACTATTCAAAACTAATTAATTCCATAACTTATGTGTTTAAATTAGTTTTAATTAAAAAACTCTTCAAGTTCCATAACTTGAGGACAAGTTATGGAAGACTTTAAACTAATAAAAGAATGTAAATTTTCTTTATTTTGTAATTTATGGAATTAACTAAGGTTACACATTTTATTACTTAATGAAGTGACTCTTGAACCTCCATAACTTGAGGACAAGACTCTTCATTTTTGTAACCATTACCAACTTTTATGAGTTTTATGAAACTTAAATGTGACTTTTCATATAACTTGAGGACAAGTTACAAAAACACATTTTAGAATCAACTCTTAGATTAAAATGGATTGAAAACACATAATCCATTAACTTTTCTATTAATCTAAGCAACTCATAAGAACAAGATAATTCAAATCAAACTTTTTCATGTAATTAGCCTAATCACTAAACTAATACAAAACATGAATCTATTGACAATTATCTTTGAAATTGGATTAGCATGAACATTATCACATCAAAAACAAGTTTATAAGTCCAAAAACAACTTAGGGTAATGTTCCTAGTCCATTTCTAGCCAAAAACCTCGAAAATATGCTGTTTGGGGCTCCTACTCGTCGAGTGTATCAACCTACTCGCCGAGTAGGATGATTTTCTTCATGTACTCGACGAGTTCATCAGTGGACTCGGCGAGTACATTGCCCAGAATGCCCGAAATTCGACTTTTTCAGCATTTTTCAGCAATTTGCATCAAGTATAATTGAAAACAAGCCTAGGCTCTGATACCACTGTTGGGTTTTGAGCATTCAAGCACTCCTAAGTGTACATGAAACCCTAAATACCTTGGATCTATGTTTTCTCTATTATACATGCAAATATGATTATCCAAGGTATTATCCTAACTAGCATACCAAAACATTGATACTAGGATAATAAAATATATAGAATACATACCTTGTTGTTGTTGCTTGACTCCATGAGGCTTGAGAGCCTAGTGCCCCAAGTGTGACACCTCAAATGGTTCACACAACATCATGAACTCTTTGAATAACCATGAGAAGAAGACATACATGTTCAAATCGGCTAGCCCTCAAAGTATGTATCACTAGTGCCAATTTCTTGAACTAAAGGGGTTCTTATACAGTGTGGCTATTAGGGTTACACCATGTAACTCATGACTTTACCCATTCCTTATGCCCCATGGGTTTTAACCTCCATGGAGTATCCATGGATCACCACATGGGTTAAACCCAACATAAAGGAATCTTGGATCATAAGCCCACATATATAAGAATGAATGATTTACACAATCAATCCCCATATATTTAATTAGTCTCTTTTTGATCACTAAATTAAGTCCAAATTAATTCTTTATCAATACTAATTAAATAACATGATTTCATATTAATATATTAGAACTTATAATATATTAATATGTCACAAAATGTCTTTTCCTCATAAACGGTCTATCCAAATGTTCCGATGCCATGCAACCCAAATGGACCATGCCGAGTCGAGTCAAGTACATACCAATTATAGTTATGGACTTAGACACTAATCCAACATTATGGATCATGGATAATAAGCCCAAGGGTATGGATTAGGGTTTAACCATGACTCTTAGAAACCTACAATATATATATATATATATATATATATATATATATATATATATATATATATATATATATATATATATATATATATATATATATATATCACCCTATAGCTAAAATCGGTTACCACACATGTTCTAAGAGTTCATTTGAGCCGTTTTTATGCAAGGATATTCTCTCTCAAGTCCTCAAATGGTTCACAAACACATGTTCTAAGAGTTCATTTGAGCCGTTTTGGTGTTAAGTTCTGAAAGGCCAAAACTACAAGCTACAACAAAAAGGTAATTCCATAACTCAATTCTATATTGTTTATGTCAATTGTATGCTAGTTGTAGGCTTCATGCTTTGGAAACAATATTGCATGTATAATTAGAGAAAACATAGAGCCAAAGCAATTAGGGTTGTATGTGCACCATAGGATGTTGTAGTATACTAAAACCCAACACAAGCATCACAGGTACACATACATCCCATATCTAGTCTCTCAAGAGTGACTAATCATTCCCCACGTTGGCTTGCTATAAAATACACTCACACATGAAACTTCCCCCAACCCTGGAGCCGATCGTGCATGCTCATCATACATGACGTTGGATTCTATAGACAGTAGAATACTTGATTCTTCCCTAATCCCACAACCAAACAAGTAATAGTAAATAAGGTTAAACCAAACATTCTCAGGCTATAGAATCTTAGTTATGTATAAGTATGATGCACACACTAATCAACTACAATAATGATGTCAATTTCATCTAACATACAAGTAGTTCTCCTAGGCTATCAGGCATCACACATCACACAATTCTATTATGCAATTCCTGAATATCCCTAGCCTACCACCATCGTGATAAACATCATAGAAAATAACAGTGTGGGTACTTTCATGCTCCGGCTGATCGTACACATCCAATCCTTCTCTAGTTACTTTTGAAAACAATTTTGAAAACCATTTTGAAAACTTTTATAGATCCTTAGTTTGAGTTTGTATTTACATGAGTGCTCATCTAATCCTCCCAAACCAGTGCTCTGATACCAACTTGTAATATCCCAAAAATCAAGGTAAAATTTTCATTTTGAAAATCCAACCAAAACTATAATCGTTTACAATAAATTGTTCCCAAAAGTAATGATCATGAATCAGAGTATCCCAAAATCAAATATCATAAAATCAGAAGGATGTGCCCGATCATGCCTATGCTTTCCCCCGATCATCTGAAGTACCCGAAACATAAAACTTAAATTGTAAGCCAAATCTTAGTGAGTTCCCCCAAAGTAGCACACACAACTAATACAGATAACAACAATCATATATGAGCATTCAGCCTGACTAGACCGTTTCGCAGGCCTTCAGCTTATTTTGACCGCTCTACGGGCCTTCCACCTGACTGGATCGCCTTGCAGGCCTACAGTCTATTCGGACCTCCCCAGGTATCTTGGCCTTCAACACAAAGTAGGACCACCTGAACCCAACAAACCATAACATGTCGACATATATAATAACTATCAATAACCAGCAAGTACATGTAATCATACAGATCTACCAATCTAAGACATGCTTAGTGAACAAAAGTAATCATACACATCTACGAGTCTGTCATATAACCAACATAACATCAATCCAATATACCAGTATACATAATCTAGTGGGCCGGCATTGGTGTCTTCGACCCAGAAGTACAGTGAGGAAAACTTACCTCACAATCTAAAAAGATAGCTGAACAGATCACAACTCTAACTGCTGACTCTACAGGTCAATTATACAACAAACAATAAGCTAGTCTCAAACTACTGTTCAAAATAACCAAAATGCCCCTAAGTCAAAGTTGGTCAAACCCCAGGTCAAAGTTCAAAGTCAGCAAGTCAAAAAGTCAAAGGAAGGTCAAGCTGGCTGAGTACGCCATGCGTACTCAACTACTACGCTGGGCGTAGTCATATCTCATCCAAAACCACGAGACTTTAACCCAATACGTGCATCGTACCCATTGGTACGCCCAACGTACTCCGTCTGAATACAAAACTTCATATTAAGAACTTATTCCTTAAAGACCTCGCTTCCAAACTCACATCTAGACCCATAACATCATTCAAAGTCATAAAGTTTCCACCTTTATGATTTTTCATGGCTAGACAAAGCCCAAAAGCTAAAACCCTAACTTAATAATCCCTTAAGACATCATGCTCTTGCATGGAAGGGATATAAAAACCAATATCTCATTTTTATGGTTCTTAATAGCTCCATAATGGATAAAGTTTCCAGCTTTATCCATTAGGATAGTCAAAACTGATGGGTTTTGAGCATCCTAACAACCTTAAGGTGCACATACAACCCTAAATGCCTTGGATCTATGTTTTCTCTAATTATACATGCAAAATGATTTTTCCAAAGCATTTTCCTATCTAACATACAAACATAGGTACTTGTATAACAAAAATCTAGATAGAAGACATACCTTTTTTGTAGCTTGATTCCTTGGACCTTTAAGAGCCTAGCACCCCAAATGCGATGCCTCAAATGCTTCACACAACACCACCAACAATGGAGGACTTGAGAGAATACTTGCACTAAAAAATCAGCTATAGCTCTTCCAAGAACACTAGGGTGCCGATTTTAGGAGCCATGGGGTCTCTTATATAGTGTGGCAAAACTAGGGTTACACCATGTAAACCTTAATGTGAATGACCTTCCATATTCCTTATGCTCCATGGGTTTAAACCTCCGTGGATCATCCATGGGTTGTGACATTAGTTTAGCCCAACATAAAGAACTATGGATCGTTGGCCCACATTATAAGAATCAATGATTTACAAAATCAATACCCATATATTTAATTAGTCTCTTTTGATCACAAAATGAATTCCAAATTAATTCTTGATCAATAGTAATTAAATAATATGATTTCATATTAATATATTAGAACTTATAATATATTAATAAACCATAAATAACCTCTTCTCAAATGTCCATCCTTCAAATTGTTCCGGTTCCATGCAACCCAAATGGACCATGCTACACTCAGGTCAAGTACATACCAAATATAGTTAGGGGCTTAGACACCTTATCCAACAGTCTCCCACTTGGATAAGTCTAATAACTATAGCTGCAAGTATGACCTCAAACACCGACTAGGAATCATAGCTCTTAAAAGCCTCTGTCGAACCGTAACACGCCATTTAGATAAGTGATCATATAACCCTCTGTTCTCAAGATAACAGCCGGATAAATACATGGAACAACGTCATACTTATTGTCCAACAGTTTGTTTCCTAATTTCTAATTTGTTTGACATAGAACTTAATCGAACACATCAATGGAGTTCTGACCGGGCCCGACACATAAGTCAAAACAAAATCATCGAGGGGCCCAAGATATTGCTTTTAATCCTCCAAGGACTAAAAGGAACAGATGAACTTCGACTCATATGCTTGTACTAACTATTCGCTTAATCGTACACAACAACACGTTTTATAGCATCAAGTTACTGAAGCAATTTCGTACTATCAATGTACAATCAACTCATAGTCAACAACTCATATCTCTTGGTTTGAAGACTTATATGATATTATCGTGTCACGATCACTCGAGATAAATTCCATGAAGTGATACAAGTGAGCGTGGGTTTAATCCAATACTCAGACCTTAGGAGCACTCATGAATGTTGTAGCAAACTTTGCTATGTCTAATACACTTCAGACAATCTACAAGCCAAATTCATGACAGTCTTGCCTCAATACTTACTTCCAAAGTATGATCGACTGTGGACAGTTTGAATAATATAATTATTCTGGAAGTCAAAACATGCAAAGTGAAACAATAGTAAATGATTGACACAAGATAGTAACATTACTTATAAATAAAGAACACCTTTTATTTAATCATAAAATGCCAATTACATTTCAACTATTATAAGTTTCAAAACTATCGAATCATTAAAACTAATATCGTCCTTCAGCCCGATGCACCTCGCATGCTGTAAGTGCTTAACTCCACTCAGTCCCTTCGTAAGGGGATCTGCTATGTTCTCCTATGACGATACCCTCTTTGCTACGAGGAGTCCCTCTTCTATTCGATGTCTTATGAAGTGATATTTTATGTATATATGCCTGGATATGCCATGATCCCTTGATTCCTTGGCTAAGGTAACCACACTCTCGCTGTCATAGAAAATCTCCATAGGCTCTTTTATAGCTGGTACAACTCTAAGGTCTCCGATGAAGTTCTTCAGCCATATAGCCTCCTTCGTCGCCTCGCTTGCTGCTATGTACTCTGATTCGCATGTTGAATCAGCTACTGTTTCCTGCTTGGAACTTTTCCAAGTTATTGCTCCACCATTCAGGGTAAAGACCCAGCCCGACTGAGAGCGGAAATTATCTCTGTCGGTCTGAAAGCTAGCGTCAATCTACCCCATCACTCTCAAGTCATCACTCCCACCGAGGGTAAGGACCTAATCCTTAGTCCTCCACAGGTACTTGAGAATATTCTTTACCGCAATCCAGTGAGCCTTACCAGGATTCCCTTGATATCTGTTGACCATGCTCAAAGCAAAGGCCACATCAAGGCGAGTACAAGTCATATCATACATGATCGAACCAACTGCGAAAGCATATGGTATATGACTCATTTATGCTATGTCAGCCTCTGTATTCGGTCTCTGAGTTTTACTCAGTTTGGCATTGCTCTGGATCGGTAAGTCACCTTTTTTGGAATCCATCATGCCAAATATTTTCAACACCTTTTCCAAGTAGGTACTTTGACTAAGTCTAATTAGTCTCTTACTTCTGTCTCTCAATATCCTTATCCCTAGGATGTAAGCAGCTTCTCCAAGGTACTTCATAGCGAAACACTTCCCAAGCCAGGACTTAACCTCCTACAAGGTTGGGATGTCATTTCCTATGAGTAGGATTTCATCCACATACAACACCAAAAAGCTAACTGTACTCCCACTAGCCTTGACATATACACATTCACACCCCCGAACTGGGATGGCGGAAACGTCCGGGGGCGGTTGATGTCATTGTACAGTATCATAACAATTGAATATTAATGAAACATAGCGACCAAACATCATACATTGGAAATACACACTTACATAGTTTACATATTGAACTTGTTCATCAGTTACACAAAAGTAATAAAAGTAAAATTTCTTGAAGTTGCACCACTTGATCTCCTAGTCGAGCATATTACTTGCTACTGGATTCCTGAGGATACAAGTCGTTTTGAAAAGCGTCAACTAAAAAGTTGGTGAGTTCATAAGCATTTTTGTATAAAATAGTTTTGTACTTGTTTAGAGTAGTTCTCATAGTGTCTTCAGAAAATCTGATATTTTCTATAAAATAGTTTGTAAGTCTCGTTCTAAAACTATGAATATATGCATGCATGTCCTTTGTTATCTTTTATTTGTAAAAGTAAAGCAAACGTTCCCAGAAAATCCGATATTTTCATAAAATAAATGTTTTGAAATGTTTGTGTCCGATCTTATATTAATGCATGTGTGTTAATGTTTGCGAAAATAGAAAGAGAATGATTTCAGACAACCCGATGTTGTCTGCGATAGAAAATGCTGGAATCTCAACCCCCGTGGTTGAGTACCAGTGCGTATAGATTACCGTTTTATCAAAAAGAAAATAGAATGGTTCCTCATTTTATCCAAAAAGATCATAGAATGGTTTCCCGTTTTATCCAAAAAGATCATAGAATGGTTTCCCGTTTTATCCAAAAAGTTCATAGAATGGTTTCCCGTAAATTTTATAATGTTAATTCCTCTAAGTAAGCCATTATAACCATACTTAATAATGACAATTTCGCCTGTCATGACGTCTATTACACGCCAAATTGCTTAAGGTATGGTTTGTCACCCTAGACTGGCCTAGTCTAACTGTAGCGAACAGCTCAGGTGTGGGGTGTCACCCCTGTATAGATCTATACAAAAACTCACGCTCTCGCTCCGGGAGACTCTAGTTATAACTACAGGCTACATTTGTGCCCTCATATGGTGCCAAACGAAACGTCTCACTAGATCCTTAATCAAAGTTTACGCGGAAAAAGAAGAAAAACATATAAAACTGATTACAGGCCCAATGAACCATGTAAGTGAACCATTAAGGCATCACTAAACATGTAGGTCATTTCAAGGCCCTATAGGAATGAGATTATATAACTTGGGACCAAAATATATGTAAAAGGACAACTAAGGCCTATTTCACATGTAAGGTATTTACAGGCCCAAACAGCACGCAAATAGAATCCAAGGTCCGTCACACATGTTAATGGGTCAATGAGGCCCAATAAACATATAAATAGTATTCAGGACCTATGAAACATATTAATGGGTTACTAAGGCCCAATAAACATGAAAATAACCTAATTAGCCCGTTTGTTATTATATTGCTAGTTTTAGCTCGATTATTTACTAAATTGATATAAAAAGCCCACTTTTTGTAAAAATGACGTTCTTAGCCCAATAACCCACAAATTTTCAATTAAGGTCCACTTTTTGTAAAAATGACGTTCTTAGCCCAATAAGCCACAAATTTTCAATTAAGGTCCACTTTTAGTAAAAATAACACTTTAGTCCCCCTTTTGTTCAAAACTTGTATTTATGGCTAGTTTTTGGTACAGATAACATTTTTAACCCGTTTTTATCAAAAATATCATTTTTGGCTTGTTTTTTTGTGAAAATACACATTTTTCTGGTTTTTGACTTTTCTGACCCGGTTGTTGGAAAATTTGTAGAAAAATCATCGTAAGTCAAAATTTGGATCCGTAAACTCTAGAAGTTTGGAAATTTTTGTCTACTTTGCTTAAAATTTTTCTCATAATTTTTAATGGCCTCAAACAAGTGTGAAATTTCTCACCTTAAAGGGCTGGTCCGAGATTATTTCAAATATGATAGGCAGTTTTGTAAAATTCGCCACAAATTGTAGAAAAATCGTATGAGAACATGAGGGTAGTCATTTTGAAGGTAATAACCTGAACGTTTTGGATGTAAATCAGTTTTGAAACACACTACCATCAAGGTGGTCAAAAAAGTCTGAAACTAGACCATAACGTTCCTGTTAAAGCTGAATTTTTGAGTTTAGGTTATAGATGTTTGAACACAACACTTGTTTTTGGTATTTTGGGTGTATAATCTCAGATCTACAAGTTTACATGTAATATATGAGACAACATATACTTTTCTTATGGTTTTTATGAAGATCTAGGTGACAAACTTAACTTTTAAGTAAAGATCTAAAAGTTAAACACATAAACATGCACATATACATAGATCTAACACAAAAGCACTTGTATCCTCCCCCAAAAACATTATAAAACCGAAAAAAGGGGGTATGAAGCTCACCTTAGGGATTTTCTAAGTATAGAAGGAGATGAAGAAGAAAATTTGAGTCTAGCTTGAACAACTTGGAGAGATCTTGAAAATATGGGTATTCTAAGGAGTTTGACACACAACAAAGTGTGTGAATGGAAAGTTCTAAGCATAAAAATGAAGTAAAAACTCTTGAAATAGACTAGAACTTACCAAGTTATGGATCTTGAAGAAGGCTTCTTGAAGAACACACACACACACCCACGAATTTAGAGGATGAAGGTGGGAGAAAAATTGAGGGTTTGAGGGGAAATGAGAGGTGAGAATGAAAGTTGAAATGATTTTTGGGGTGGGAGGATGGCATTGGGCTGATCTACAAAGAAGAGAGGGAGAGAGAGGGAGTTAGGGTTAATACTTGATGGATACTTAAATGACATTGATGCATGTGATGTAAGAGTCTAATTACCTAATATATATTAATGTGGTGTCAACTTTCAAGCCACATTTCCCTCCTTTTTATTTTTCTCCTTTTTTCGTATAGGGCCGAGAATAGGAGAGATATTCGGCCCAAGGTTGGCCTAAGAGATCAAATTCGATCACATTTACCAATCTACACCTCGACTTGATCATCCTCTGAACTCCGCTTCGAACAAGAACTTCCTCTCTCTGCCTGCCATTCACCGCCGAAGGGACTTACCTCCTGCGAACATCAACCATGTACTGGAAATGCTTGAACTTCTCCATGGGAAAGACATTGTCAGCATATTTGTTCGGTTAACTTTGGTATCAATCTTAGGTATTGAAAACTTTTCTCCATCTAGAATATCCCAAATGAAATTTAGCCTGACATCAATGTGCTTTGTCTTCTCGTGATACACAGGGTTCTTATCAAGACTCAAAGCACTTTGACTATCACAATACAAGATAGGCTTCTCCACCTTCATACTAAACTCTGAATAAGACCTTGCAACCATATCTCCTCCTTTATTCCTTCCGTCATGGACATATACTTGGGTTCAGTTGTAGACAAAGCAACGGTATCTTGTAACGTTGACTTCCAACAGAGGGTACATCTGAACAAAGTGAATATGTAGCACGTCTATGACCTGCGCTTCAACAAGTCACCACCATAATTAGATTCAGCATATCCCACCAAGTCACTCTTCGTATTAGCTCCATACACTAAGAAAACATCAGTCGTTCCCTTCAAGTATCGCAATATCTACTTTATAGATTCCCAATGAGTCTTCCCTCGATTACTCATAAACCTGCTTACCACACTAACTACATAAGCCAAATCCGGTCTGGTACAGACCATAACATACATGAGACTTACAATAACACTTGAGCATGGAACCGTGCTCATGTACTTCCTTTCTTCATTAGTAGTGGGTATAGTGTTTGGACCAAGTTTAAAGTGAGCCGCCAAAGGATTTCCAACTTGCGTGGACTGATCATAATTGAAGGATTGAAGAACTTTCTCAATGTACTTCTGTTGAGAAATACACAACCGCCCTGTTTTTCTATCCCTTTGTATCTCCATTCCAAGTATCTTTTTTTCTTCTCCCAAATCCTTCATTTCTATCTCATTCTTCAGGGTCGCCTCCAATTCATTTATACCAGCCATGTCCTTGGCTGTGATGAGCATATCATTAACATATAGAAACATATATATGTAGGAATCTGGTGACAATTCCTTTGAGTAAATACAGTTGTCAAACTAGTTCTGAATGTAGCCATTCGAGATCATGAATGAATCAAATCTCTTATACCATTGTCTTGGAGACTACTTTAAACCATACAGGGATTTCTTCAGCAAACATACATGATCCTTCTAAGAATCAAGGAACCCTTCTGGATGGGACATATAAATCTTATCTTCTAAACTTCGATGAAGAAATGCAGTTTTCACATCAAGTTCTTCAAGCCCCAGATAAAATGCACTCACCATGGCCAAAAGAACCTGAATTGTCTTGTGCTTCACGACCGATGAGAACACATAGTGATAACCAATTCCTTCTTTCTAAGAAAACCATTTTGTTACCAACCTTGCAATGAACCTAGTTGGTTCAACTCCTGATATCCCCTCCTTCTTCTTAAAGATCCATTTGCATCCCACTGGCTTTGCTCCCTTATGTAATTGAACAAGATCCCATGTTTAATTCTTCTCTAAAGATTTCATTTGTTCATTCATGGCCATCAACCAGTCATTTTCTTCTCTACTCGCCATAGCCTCTTTATATGATTGAGGCTCCTCAGTGTCATTCTCTTCTCTAGTTGCTAAAGCAAAACAAATGGACTCAAGTTCACCTGAATTCACACATCCCACATATCTATCCAGTTGTCGAATGACCCTCTTTGATCTTCTCTTTGCTATAGATTTAGACCCATCATCCTTCCCGGTATCAGCACCACTCGACGAAGATCCCATGGGTTGCTCTTGGGTTTCCTCTTGTCCAGGTTGTTTATTACCGTATTTCTCTTTGTCACTTATCATAACTCTATCTAGAATTTGAGTTGCAAACTCCATCTTCTGGCTAGCACCCTGATCTTTATTCCCTACTTGACTTGTATCACCTCCTCCCTGGTTACGCATGGCAGATTCATCAAAGGTCACATATCTGCTCATGATAAATTTAGGAGTTCTTCCTTTCTCTGTACACCATATTTGATAACCTTTTACTCATGTTGCATGTCCTACAAATATACACTTCATTGTCCTTGGCTCAAGTTTACCATCATTCACATGAGCATATGCAGGGCATCCAAAAATATACGTAAACCAGAATTGTCAGAGGGTTTCCCGGACCATACCTCTTAAGGAGTCTTCAAGTCTATTGCAGTTGATGGTGATTTGTTCAGCAGATAGCAAGCAGTGTTAACTGCTTCCCCCCATAATTGCTTGGATAAGTTAGCAAATATTCACATGCACCTAGCACGCTGCATGAGTGTTTTGTTGATCCGTTATGCCATTCCATTTTGCTATGCTGTGTGTCGTACATTGCAGTGCCTCACTATACCTTCTGCCTTGCATAAATTATCAAACAGAGCATTACAGATTTCCAAGCCATTGTCAGTCCACAGAGTCTTGAATTGTTTTCCAGCCCTTTTCTCAACTATGGTCTTCCACTCCTTGAACTTACTAAACACCTCATATTTGGTCTTCAGAAAGTACAACTAAACCTTCCTTGAATGGTCATCAATGAACGTCATAAATTATTAACATCCTCTTTAAGAGTTCAGTGGTGCAGGACCCCACAGATCTGAGTGAACATACTCCCGGATTTCCTTGCATGTGTGTTGACCAGTACTGAAATTCACTTTTTGATGCTTTCCCTTGATACAAGCTTCACAAAACATTATATTTCCACTAGCCTCTCCACCATGCAGTCGTTGTTTACTTAGAACTGACATACCCTTCTCACTTGTGTGCCCCAACCTACGATGCCATAACTTCGTCTTGTCATCACCTTCACTCAAGGATTGGGAGATAGCAATCGTTCCGATAACCGTACTGCCTTCTAAGATATAGATCCCTCCATGATTTATCTTCTATTTCATTATAACGAGAGAGCCTTTGGTCACTTTGACCCAGTCACCTTCACCAGCGTACCTCTACCCATTCTTAGTCAATGTACCAAGAGAAATTAAATTTTTCTGAAGTTCTGGAACATACCAGCAATCTAACTTCTTTACCATTACATCATGAATCTTGATCTGCACCATGCCACTACCTTTGATACTGCTCAACCAATCATCACCCATCTTAAATATACCATCCCACTCTTTGTAGGTGTCGAACCAGTCACGATTATACATCATGTGATAGAATGCTCCAGAATCCAAGACCCAAGCATCACCAGAACTTGATGTACTCATACCCAATACATCACTATCGTCCCCTTCATTAGAACTTTCCTAAACCATAGCAACAATATTGTTGCTGCTTGATTAATTCTTTAACTTCATATTCTTCAGTTATGGACAATTTTACTTGAAGTGTCCCTTCTCCTTACAATTATAACATTTTGCATTCGATGAACCTTTAGAGTTCGATTTTGAACGTGATCTCTCTTTGTTTCCCCCTTTCCTCTCTTCTGTCCTCCCTCTCCCTACAAACAAACTGGAAACGGACACCTCCTCTCCAACTGAAACTTTTATTTTTAGTTCCTTGGACATCATAGAGTCCTTCACATCATTCACATTGATTGTTGCATTACCATAGAGCATGGTATCAACGAAATTCTCATATGAGTTCGGAAGAGAACATAAGAGAATGAGCGCCTGTTCTTCATATTTAATCTTCACATCAACAACTTATAGATCCAAGATGATGTGATAAATTTATCCAGATGATATTTCACTTGGGTACTTTTAGACATTCTGAGAGTGTACAACCTTTGCTTCTAATACAACTTGTTCGTCAGTGAGTTGTCCAGGTACTTGTCACAAAGTTTATCCAAAGCCCATAAGTAGTTCTTTGATCCACGACCTCTCTCAGTACTTCATCTCTCAAGCTCAATAGAACGACAAAATGTGCCTTCATCAGAATGTCCACCTTCTTCTCAGTTGACATGTCCTTTTGCTGGTTTGCCTCTCCTTCGAGTGCTGCTGCACACCCTTGTTGAACCAGAAGAGCGTTCATCTTCCCCTTCCAAAATGTGAAGTCATTTGAACCATTGAATTTCTCCAAATCAAACTTATGAGTAGACATCTTTAATCATTGGAATATAAACCATAACTCTAATACAAGTTGTGAGGAAGTAAAGCGGATAACTAGCAAAATAATAAGCATACAAGACAAAGTATTTATGTGGTTCGGTCAAGGTGACCTACGTCCATGGGTAGGAGGGGAGTATTCTTTTATTTCAGAGCTCTCAAACAAAGGATACAAGTACAATTACATATAGATTCGCCTATCACTCTAGGTTTCAAGATACAGAATGACCTAGCATGCATCCCTATTTATACTTGAGGGATCAGATCTAAAACCCTAATAGGCCAAGCCCATTGGCCCATAGGCCCATGAAATTTGTCAACCAATCACAATCCGCCATGCAACATCTTTTGGAACATTCATCCATGTCATACAACCCATGAGCATCAGCAACACACATGATGGACCACCTTGTGCCATAGTGGAGCATCATGATGTATAAGTGGCACATCATGAACACTAATGGCCCAACTGATGGGGGTTTTTGAGCATTCTAACACCCCTAAGGTGTACATGCAACCCTAGAAACCTTGGATCTATGTTTTACTAAGATACATGCAAATTTGTTTTTCCAAGGTTTTTAACCTAACTAGCATGGCATGGGGAACTTTGAAACTTAATAATCTTGTAGAGTTACATACCTTTTAGTAGTGGTTGATTGATTGGAGTTTGAGAGCCTAGCACCAGTAGTGTGGATGCCTCAAATGGAAGTCACAAATCACCACAAACCTTGGAAACTTGAGAGAATAGTAGAACACTTCTAGAAATCGACCACCCTTAGTTCTCACACAAAAACTAGTGCAATTTCATGTGCCAAGGACTCCTTTATATAGTGTGGTGGATTAGGGTTACATCCATGTAAACCCTAATACCCATGACCTTTCATTTCCATGAGATCCATGGGTTAAAGCTCCATAGACTATCCATGGACTTACCATGCAAGCCTAGCCCATTCTAAATAAGCATTAGCCACACTATATAAATACAAGAGTCCATATTTAATTAGTCACACCTTTGATCACCAAACTAAATATAAATTAATTTTAGATCAATACTAATTAAATAATATGATTTCTTATTATTGTATTAGAACTTATAATATATTAATAAATCATAACTTATACTATTCTCAAAAGATTAACCATATAAATTGTTCGGGTGAAGTGGAACCCAAATGGACCATGTCGGGTCGGGTCAAGTACATCTCAAATATAGTTATTGACTTAGACACCTTATCCAACACCAACACCAACACCGACTTACCTTTAAGACCACTTTTTGCGGTCTTCAAAAGTCCTTGAAGCTTGCTGAGTGTAACTTCCTCCTTGTTCATGTGGTATGTCATTCGTAATTGATCATAACACGAAGGTAAGGAGTGCAAAATGATATCACTTGCCAACTCCTCTGGGAAGTTCACATTCAGTTTCAGCAAACGGTCCATATACCTTTGCATTTTCTGCATGCGGCCTGGGATGGGTTCGCCATCCTTCATCCGGGTTGTTATCATGGAGGAGATGATTTCATACCGCTCTTGACACGCACTCTGATGGTAGCGGTCCATCAAGTCCTGGTGCATCTCAAAAGGGTAGTAGTCCTCATAGGAGTTTTGGAGCTCAACTGTCATTGTGGCCAACATGATACATGCCACTTTGGTGGCATCTCTCTCATGTGCATGGTATTCAGCGATCTCCTCAGGAGTAGCAGAAGACTCATCAAGTTCCTTAACCTCCTTGTCGAGGACATATTCTTTGTCCTCATATCGAGTGACCATCCCGATGTTCCCGATCCAATCCATCAAAGATGACTCTCCCACAAAGGTTCATGAGAGAGAAGGAGCTAGTAGGGTTTGAGCCAAAAGCAGCATTGTTGGAAGACAGCTGAAAAGAAGAAAGACAAGATTATATTAGATATAAAGATAGTCCTTAATAAGACACCCAAATGTAATATTAAGGCTAGGACCCAACACAATATTTTATAACTTAGAAGAGGGATGCCTTAATCCAAGCTATAAAATATTTGAAGGTAGGTGAATGACGATTCACCAATTTCCACCATGAAAAACGAAATAAAGTATTAGGTTTTAATTGGTTTTGAAACTCCTAGATTCTTTGAGATTCATTGAAATTTTCAATGGCATGTTTCAATCTCGAGTGTGCCCTTCAAGTTTTGTGACTGGGATGCCGAGGATCACAAAACAAGGTGTGAAGTAACCATGCAAATTACTTGGTACTCTTAATGTTTATCACTCAATCGATGTGCCGGTTAACCACACACACTCCACCGACCTATGATAAACCTTAAGCCACTCTTTGCCCACCTTGATAAGTCCAGGTTAGTGTTCCGGTTAACCACACACGCTCCACTAACGACTTAAGCAAAGTGCAAAGTGTAATTTCATGGGTTAGCACCTTATTGGGATTTTCCTAAAGTAACTAATATTGGGAATTTATGAAAACATTTAGTTACTTTACATTAATCATACTTTTAATGAGGATTAAAGTCATTGTCCTACCCGTTCGGCTAACGACCCTCCACCAGTCAAGGAAGCGGTGGGTGAGAGTGGACGCCCATTAAGCTGCCATTTTATTGGCAACAACCTTATACCCCCTTATAGACCGGCTTCGTGAATGAGGCCTACTAACGGTAAAACAACTTGTTCTTATACATATATATATATATATATATATATATATATATATATATATATATATATATATATATATATATATATATATATATATATATATATATATATTATTAACTTCGTGAATGAGGCCTTTTTGCAAATTAAGGCATCTTGCTCTTCCTTGTTCTTTCGCTCCCTCTCTTCTGCTTCCTTTGCAACACGAAGGGTTTCATCCAATTCCTTATCCCTATTCTCTCGTTTCAGGGCTTCGACAATTGTTTCTTCTTCTTCATCATTATCATCAGCCAGTCCCTTCTTCTTATCTTGATTACCAGAACCTGAAGCTTCATTACCCTTCGGTTCTGTTTTGACAGTGACCTTCAGTTGAGTTGTTTGAACACCTTCTCCCCCTTGTTTTGGAGGTACGAATCTCTCCGAAACACCCTTCATTTCATGTAAATGTGCAAGGGCAGGAAGAAGCTTGGAAGTCAGATGATTCCTGATGGTCAGTGTAAGTATCGGATCATGAGCACTAAGAAGATTGGTTAGCATATTCTTTACATCACCAGCACAACTCCGAAATACAGCTCGTTCAGTCTTCAACAATGAAATCTCCCTTTCAGCTTGATCCAACTGAACTTTCTGAACTTCAATAGTAGAGGCGTGTCGTGCAAGATCCTCCTTTAATTCACACTCCTTCGCTAAATCAGCATGGAGTGTTTCAAGGCGAGAATTCACTGAGCTAAGTAGAGAAGTGTTCTCAGCTTGAATGGAAGAACGAACATTCTCAAATTTAGCTTGCTCCTCTTGAAGTGACTTTGATAAAAGAATCAACTGAAGCGTTCACTTTAGCTGCATTTGAATCAGCATGACCTTTAAGGGATTCAAGAAAAATATGGGAACTATGAATAAGTTCTGCAACTTCAGTAGTGGCCTTCTTGCAAGAAGAAGTGGATGCTTCAACCGCCTGTGTGGATGCCTCAATAGCTCCTGTATACTGCTCAAGAGCGGTGTCCAGAAAAGCCTTGAGCACAACATCGTTGTATGTCTTAGTAGAGGCAAGCAACTGATCAAGATTTTCATCAATACTTTGCACTTGTTGGCGGGTGACAGGAGCCTCTTCATCGTCATCAGTTGGAAGTCGATAAGGACTATAATAGTTGGAGTCAAACTCAAGATTGTCACCACCGAGAGTATCACCAGAATCGGTTGAGGGTGAGGGTGAAAGAGGTTTGGATGTAATAGGAGGTTCGGTGTCAGTATTAGCCCCCGTATCAGATACGTTCACATTTACTGGAGGTTCGGTTGTTGTGGTGGTAGGAGCAGTTGTGGCAGTTGCTTGTGAAAAGATGGGAGGTGGTAAAGGAGTTGTAGAAATTGGTACAATACTAACTGGTGGTGGTGGTGGAATAGAAGTTGTGGTTTGAGATGAAGTAGGTGGTGGAATAGGAGCAACCGAAACTGGAACCGTAGCTTTCGGTGGAGATGGAGGAGGAGTAGGAATCTTTTCATGAAGTTGTTCAGTTGGAGTTGGTGAACGAGGAGGTGTATTACCTCTCGGTGAACCTAGATGTTGAACTTCCTCTTCCTCATCTCCCGATCTGTCCTCATCATGGTCGGAGCTTGAAGGATAAGGACTTTTTGATTTCTTTGCCATCTTCTTAACCTTCTGTGGAGCCAAAGAATCACCCTTTTCAGCCTTTCACTTTTTAGACTTAACAGGCTTAGAGGAAGGACCTTTTATTGTCACTTTCTTGGTATTTCCCTTTTTCCTCGGTTGGCTCGCTTCTCCACAGCCTCTAAAGCAGATTGTTATTCAGGAGTCAGTTCTCTCGGTCCTTTGGGAGGATGCTTTCGGTAGTCAGTCATCACTTTACTTTCGGCTGACACACATCTGTACATCGCCTCAGGTATTGAACCGTTGTGGGAGAACTTGGTGGCATCTGAGAAGATGATCTTCTTCGTATGAAAAAGAAGCTACAGAGGAGACCAAGGCATCTTTCATGACAGGAATCTACAAAGAGTCAATGGCCCTGCGGGTGACGATGGTCCAGAAACGACCACAAGAAATCTCAGAATGTCTCGTCGAAGTGTTGAGACTCTGCACCAATTGCGACCAAATAATCGAACCTTAGTCGAGATTAATCCCGTTGTAGAGACCATAGAGAATTGTCAGAAAACCCTTACTGGTACCATCTGACCCAACAACCCTCTCCGCTAAACCCTTGTTGAGAAGAGTAAGCAACCCATTCCATTGTGGCGGCAAACACGATTTCTTAATCTTCGTCACAATGGTAAGAACATCAGTGTATCCCATCTCGTAAAGCATCGTAAACAGTTGGGTTGTGGTGACGAAATCAGGAGAGATAACAGAGGCATCGATAGCAAGCTTTAACAAGGAACAGAATCGCCCTTTCGAAATTGATGCCTTGTGCGAGAAGATTCGAAAGTAGATCCTCTCCTTGTTCTTGTCATAGCATGCAGTAGAATAGACTTGGGATAGTAGAGACATTGGGACAGATTCCACCTGTGTGAGTGCGATAACCAGAGGAGAGTAGTTGAGACATTCGACAACCTGGAGCATGTAAGAATCATACAGAAAGGGGTTCAGTTGAATGATCATGTTCTGATTGGGTTTGATCACGAGCAATGAAGACGAAGTAGTTTGATCTTGAACAGAGGAGGAATCAACCATTGTTGTTGTAAGGAAGAAGATGAACAGTTGCAGATCGCCTTGTGTATTTGAGAGAATTTGAAGAAGGTAATAAGGTACAATTTGTGCGAGAAACCCTTTATATACCGTTGCCAAGAGAGAGAAAGAATCTTCGTGATGATGATACGATCACTGAAACGTCGCCTGGAAAAGCGCGATGTGACAGCTTGGTTTCCCCAGATAGACGTCATCAAGCGTGGTTTTAGGAACCGTTCAAATTCATGCACCCAAAATCTTATCCACATATTGTCTTTTCAAATTCATTTTTGCTCCGGATGTTAAAAGAAACATTGTCGCGCCAAAAATAAACTTTAAACGAGTCATAAGGAACATCAATCAGAGGTGTGGAAAATCACAAAGTATTTTCGTGTAAAAGTATGTGAAAGATAAAGAAATAAAACAAAACATGTATGGGATGTGAGTGATGTCTTTAATAAGACATAAAGCAGATGATTCCAGGCAAGAATCTCTTCCTTCAAAGTCAAGAGAGACTTGAAGTGCTAGCATGGTTCCCCGAGAAAATACGATCGAGTGTTTGTAAAGAAACACCGAAAGGCTTCTTTTAAATAATAGTCTAAAGGGTGGCTTATCTTCAACCGAACATCGATTCTTAACATAAGACCGAACGTTGGATGAAGTACTTGTGAGACCGATGTGGTCTGTTGAACAAGTAGGTTGGATATAATTTGTTGTGACTAAAGATGTTATAAAAATCTCAAAAACAAAAACAAACTGGATCTTTTTGGGAAGAAATGCCTTGGTGTTAGACAATTTCATAAAAGACCACTCAAAAATAAAATGAGATTTCGTTAGGTAACAAGTAAGATCTTGAATATAAATATTCACCGTCAATGCATTGTTGGTGTTGGATTTGGGGTCTCACTTAGCACGTGGTGTACGCACCTAAGATCATAAACACATATTTTATGCAACCATAAACCTCAGTGGTAATATCTGAGAGTCTCAAGGGTTACCATGTTGAAACGAAAGTTGATGGAGAATGTAAAGGAGGTGGTTAAGGAACCGAAAGTACCTCTGCTATATAAACGTGACAAAGCAGAAAACTCTTAACTCATTTGAGAAGAGTAAGGTAGCTCATGACTTGAGTGGATTTACCAGCCTGATTGGGAAGAAACAATAGGTATAGATCGATTCATTAAGGCCTTGCTCCTAGTCTTAGAGGCTTCGGTCTACATGCAGCAGCATGCCTCTAGGGACACTTAACTAGTTCTTATTAAAAGAATCATACCTGCCCTAGTTCCAAATTATGTTGCACTGAAGTACTTGGGACCTAGTAAAGAGAACAAGCAAACAAACAAACCACACAAACAAAAGAAACAAAACAAAACAAAAAAAACAAAAAAAATAATTAAGAGACAAATAAAAAAATCTTTTGGAAAAATATTTTTGGATTTTTGAAGTTTCTGAAAAATAATAAAAACAGAAAAAAAAAAAATTTTAGATTTTTGAAATTTCTGAAAAATAATAAAAACAGAAAGAAATAAACGCTAAACACTCTTAAAAAAAATGAAAGAGAAAATAGAGTAAGAAATAGACTTAAAAAGAGTTTACAAATTATACAGCCGAACCAAACCTTAAAAGAATGAAGCGAAATAAGCCGAGCGTTCGGTTCATTTCGGTTCCCTAAAATTCCGGAGCCGAAATAGACCGAGCGTTCGGTTCATTTCGGTTCCTGAAAATTATGGAGCCGAAATAGACCGAGCGTTTGGTTCATTTCGGTTCCCAAAAAATCCGGAACCGAAATAGACCTAGCGTTCGCTCTATTTCGCTTGTCTAATTTTTAGAGAGAGGTTTGAGGGTCCGGTACCGACTCTGCTTCCATCATTCCCAAACCTTGTAAAAATTTTATTGAAGCTTGCTTCTGGTAAGGCTTTAGTGAATATGTCAGCCAGTTGATCAGAGGACCGAACGAAATGTACTTCCACGTTCCCATCTTCTACATGGTCCTTGATGAAATGGTATCTCAGTGCAATATGCTTTGTCTTTGAGTGTTGCACTGGATTGTGACATATTCTTGTCGCGCTTTCTGAGTCACAATAGAGAGGTATTTTCTTCATACTTAGTCTGTAGTCTCTTAGTTGGCTTTGTATCCATATCACTTGTGAGGTACAGGATGCTGCAGCTATGTACTCAGCTTCGGCTGTTGAAAGAGACACACAGGTTTGCTTCTTGGATTGCCAGCTAACAAGTTTACCGTCAAGGAATTGGCATCCACCAGTTGTGCTCTTTCGGTCCAAACCACATCCTCCAAGATCGGCGTCAGAAAAGGCTTGAACAAAGAATCTGGATCTAGCAGGGTACCAAAGACCGAGAGAAGAGGTTCGCTTCAGATAACGGAAAATATTTTTCACTGCAACCATGTGAGGTTCTCTTGGATTTGTTTGAAACCTGGCACAATAACAAACAGAAAACATAATGTCTGGTCTACTAGCCGTTAGATACATAAGAGACCCTATCATTTGACGATAGAGTGTTACGTCAACAGCAGGTTTTCCAGAGAGGATGTTAGCTTTGTGCCAAACGCCATAGGAACCTTCACTTTCGAATCTCCCGTCATATCGATTTTTTGCCAGCAAGTTATTTGTGTAAGCCTCCTGGTTGATAAAAATACCTTCTGTACCCTATCTTATATTTAAACCAAGGAAAAAATTAATCGGACCCATTGCGCTCATTTCAAATTTAGTCTCCATCAACTTCCTGAATTCAGCCGTTAAGCTAGGATTCGTGGAGCCGAAGATGATGTCATCGACATAAATCTGAACTATCATTAGATGTTCACCTTCTTTCTTTCGGAAGAAGGTTGGGTCAACCGAACCTTGCTTGAATTTCGACATTTTAAGAAAGCGAGTTAAAGTTTCATACCAGGCCCTCGGTGCTTGCTTCAGACCATATAAAACTTTATCTAACACATAGCAGTGATCAGGGTATCTCTCGTTCACGAACCCAGGTGGTTGCTCAACATACACTTTTTCTTCTAGTTCGCCATTCAAGAAAGCACATTTCACATCCATTTGGAAAACTTCGAAGTTTTTATGAGCAACATATGCCAGAAAGATTCTAACTGATTCCAACCTTGCTACAGGAGCGAAGGTCTCCTCATAGTCTATCCCTTCTTCTTGGCAATATCCCTTCACCACCAACCGAGCCTTATTGCGTATGACGTTCCCCTCTTTGTCGAACTTATTCCTGAAGACCCATTTTAAGCCGACCACCGAAGCATCCTTTGTAGTGGGAATCAGCCTCCAAACTCGATTACGTTCAAACTCATGGAGTTCATCTTGCATAGCTTGTACCCAATCAGCGTGATCAAGTGCAGCATTAACTGTCTTTGGTTCGACTTTGGAGACAAACGAATTAAACATACAGAATTCAACATTAGAGATTAATGCAGTTTGTTTCGCTTTCAATTGAGAACGTGTGAGAACTCGCTCAGATGATTCACCAATTATTTGTGCTTTGGGATGATCCTTAATCCATTTCGTTAGAGGAGGGTAACTAGGGTCATAGGCTGGATCCAACTCTGCATTTACTTCTTCTTCAAGTTCTGATTGATCACCTTCGTCATTTGTATTCTCATTCTACCCCTCAAATGGCGAAGCGTATCCCTTGTCAGGTTCTGAATTCTCCTCCTCTGTTGGAGTTGGATTCTCCCCCTCGATTGGACCATCATTATTTGAGGATGGAGTTGGATTCTCCCCCTCGACTGGACTTTTATTGGTTGGGGATGGAGTTGAATTCTCCCCCTCGAAAGACAGATCGATTATCTTTGGTGCAGATGAACCCTCCCCCTGGAATGTTGAGCCATTATTTGGAGGGTTAGTTGAGGGTTGACCACCAGTCGGTTTAGGAGTTTCTTTTTCCATTTCTTTTGCAGCTTCATCAATGATCTTCTTTAGATTGTCGATTTTGTTGTCTGCTGCTTTCGCCTCTGAGTGTACAGCCTTCTCTGGTTCATCAAATAGCCTTATGTACTCTTCAAACAGGTTGGAAATCGGAACCGATACTTGTCCTGATTGAGGAAATATTTCCCCCACGACACTTTCGCTTCTTTGAACTTTCTTCATGTAGTTGTCATCAAAGGTTACATAGTATGTTTCTTCAATACGTTTGGAGCGTTTGTTCAAAACTCTGTATGCCTTTGAAGTGAGTGAATAACCAATAAAAATTCCCTCATCGGCTTTGATGTCAAACTTGTTTTGGTTCTCTTTGGAATTGAAAATAAAGCACCTTGAACCGAACACGTGGAAAAACTTAATGTTGGGCTTTCAATTGTTCAGAATCTCATACGGAGTAATGGAGAATAGTTTGTTGAGTAAGGATCGGTTCTGAGTATAGCACGCGGTTGCAACTGCATCAGCCCAGAAGTATAGCGGAAGAGAAGCGAAGCTTAACATGGTTCGGGCTGCCTCACATAAAGAACGGTTTTGTCTTTCAACAATTCCATTCTGTTGTGGTGTATAGGGGGCTGAGAAGTTGTGAGTTATCCCCTTTTCAACCAGAAAATCCTCAAAATCTTTATTCTTGAATTCAAGCCCATTGTCGCTTCTAATATTCCTCACCAGCTTTCGCAGCTGCACTTCCACTTGCTTGATAAATGTCTTCAACTTGGGAGTCGCGTCTGATTTCTGTTTAAGAAAAAAACCCAGGTGAAGCATGAAAAATCATCTACTATGACAAGAATGAATTTAGTACCATCGAAGCTTTCGATAGCCGAAGGTCCACATAAGTCAATATGCAGAAGTTCAAGAGCTTCAACAATCTTTGTATTGATACGTGTAGGATAGCTCTTTCTGCTTTGTTTGCCCATCTCGCATGTTGCACATAGGTGTTCCTTATCAAACTTGAGAAGAGGAAGGCCTCGTACATGATCACCAAGCACCAACTTATTAATGTCTTTGAAGTTCAGGTGCGATAGGCGTCTATGCCATAACCATCTATCATCAGTGTTCGCCTTTGACAGCAGGCATATTGCTGGTTTTCTTCGAATTGGGTTGATATTTAAAGGATACATCTCTCCCTTTCGTTCAGACTTCAACAGAACTCTTTTGGATTGCTTCTCAATTATTTCTGATCCCTCATCATCGAATGAAACCTTCAAACCAGTTCCCACAACCAATTGTGATACACTGATGAGGTTATGTTGCAACCCTTCCACATAAGCTACTTTTCGAATCGAGAAGTCTCTGTTGGTTATCATTCCATATCCTTTGATTGTGCCAAAAGAGTTATTTCCATACTTCACACATCCACCATCCTTAAGGGACCGAAACTCCCTCAGCTCTTCCCTCTTTCCTGTCATGTGACGAGAGCAGCCACTATCTATGTATCATTCGTCATCGAACTGCTCGTCACTTATAACATGCAAATTCAAGCAGATTTAGGAACCCAAAGTCTCTTGGCCCCTGGTGAGTCTTTTACAGAAAAAGGAATAGCAGCAGAAATATCAACCAAATAAGTTCTTTTTATTAGAGTGGTTTGGTCTTTTCTTTTGATGGTATACACCTTGATTTTGTTTTTATCTTGTTTAAATTGTGGTGTATTAGATGGTGTGTTGTTAGATGGTTTTGGAATATTCTTTTGAATCCTAGGGTTAGCTGACTTTTTCTTATTATTGATATCCGAATTTGAATCAAGCTTTCCCTTTCAATTGATGTCCTTCACTGAATTCGGTTTTCTTTGGTAGTGGGAAGGACCGAAACTTGACTTTCGGTTGTTAGCCTTAACGTTGTGACTGAAACTTGACGTTCGGTTCTGAGCTCTGGTGTGGGGACCGAGACTAGAGGTTCGTTTCTGAGCTTTGGTGTTGGAACCGAAACTAGATGTTCGGTTCTGAGCTTTGGAATAATAGGAGTTTGGACTAAAACTTTCCTTTCTGTTTGGCTCGTCATTTTTCTTGACGTTCAACTCTTTCTTGGAAGGAACGTAATTAGGGTGTTGAGACTGCCAAAATCGTTTTCCCTCATTCAGATTCTTCATGTATCTCTGATTTCTTTGGCGTTTCTGTTCAGCTAAATGCTTTTGAGATTTATGAATATTGAAGCTTGATTTTGGCTTCTCCGTTTGAGTTTCGGTTGTCTTGGAAGGAACATTCGGTGCTTTCATTGGTTCTTCAGGTATCTCTTTTGTTCCATTTGTGCTTGGTTTATCAAAACTCGAGGGTTTGTTGATGGGTTTAGCAACATACCTACCTCTTACCCTCCATGAGGTTCGCTCCGATAAGCCGATGGCTTCGTCTGCATTATCAATAGGGGCTGACCAAAAATAATCGTCGCACCCTTCAGCATTGTCTGTGTCGACCAAGATTTTCAATTCTGCTGTTTGTTTTTCAGGGACCCCTGTAACAGCATATACCTGATTTGGCACAGTTTGAACTTTTTGATAAACCATTGCTTTCTCTTTGAGTTTCTGTGGCTTGTCCTTTGACAGGCGAGCATATTCAACCGAGTTTTCAGATATGAGGGGTTTCTCATTCTCGGTTTCTCTCTTCATAAATTCAGAGAAATCAACCACATCTTCTACCGAGATTTCGCTCATCTCACTTTCCTCATCAAATTCAGACGTGTTTTCTATATTCAGTTTATGTTCTGAAATTAATTTGGCGTTAGACGAGTCAAATGATTGAATGGTCTCGGACTTAATTTTTAACCTATCATTTTCATCTAAAAGATTTTTGAGCAGACACTTATGTTCCTTAGAGTCAATGAAGGTCTCTATTTTGTCTAGTTCGATTTTATAAGCGATGGATGTCTCTTCTGAGGACATTATGTAGTGACATAAGAACATGGTTTGGCATGCGGAATTAAAGTTTGCACAATGAACATGGTGATTTGGGTGTTCAAGAGATGTACTGATTGTATATGGTGTTACACAAAAAGGATCTAGATCTAGACTACATAAATAACACACACTTACACACTCACTGTTACATCTCTCAAGCACACCTCTACAAGTGGACTAAACCCACCTTATATAGAGGTGTTTACATGTCTCTCTCTCACTCTCTATCTCTCATGGGTCAAAAGGCTAATGCACCACATGCAAGTGGGTTTTACAAAAGTCAAACAATTACAAAGTCAATCATGAATAACTTTGTACCCCAACATTCTCCCCCTCAAAATTAGGAATGAATGACCCACTTCAAATCTTCCAAAATCGAGCAACTACGCGACCCGAGCCTCAAGTGTGGCACATGTCGAAACGAACTTCAATCTTCAATTCTTCCATGATTCTTCAATTTGGGCTCTAGGATGTGCAACCATACAAACCGAGCAGCAACGAATGATTAACTCCAAATAATCACTCAAAAATTGCGCATAAAAACAAATCCCATAAATCTTCAATAAAACCAAACCCATTTCGAAAATCAATCATTTCCGAACTTCCAATTGCATCATTTCGTAAGCTTCAAAACTTCAAGATCACTTCGGTCTTCAAATCCGCGTAATATGAAAAAGTCAAGTTCGAATTTCCATATAAAACTTATCTCCCTTTTTATAATCGAAATTTGATTATAAAACTCCCAAGGAAAAAGAACGTGCTCTATTCGGAATTTTTCGTGTCAAAACTCCCCCTTAACATGTGGCATAAACTTTGTGCTTTAATCCGGAAAACCCAAAAAATATTCAATTTTTAGCTTCGTTCACGGATCGCCTTTGACAAAATTTCTCAAAATTGGGTAGAAATTGTCAATTTCAAAATTCTACAGTGACCCGGTGCGCCTAAAACAGCAACATATGCAAAACTCTCCCCCTTTTTCAAATCTGGGTAAAAAGCGTCAATTTGCACAAACTGCAGGGGCTTGAAATGCATATTCTTCAATTTTCAGCAAAAATAGTCCTTTTTCAAATTTGGGCGAAAACTGCCAAACATTCGAAAGTTGCAGGGGCTGATTTCGAACTTTCTTCTTTTGCATTCCATACGTACGAAACATTTTGCAAATAATACGAAACTTTTCCCCAACATTCGAAGTTACACCATTTGTGCCACTTTGTTAAAGGTGCAGGGACCATTTTCGTAGGTTTTATGTTTTCTTCATCTTTCAATTCATACTTACTCGTTACCAATTCGTACGAAATAACTGCACGGTTCGTACGAAACTTCACACAAGCAAACATACGAAATTTCATCTCCCATTTTCACTCTCCCCTTCGTACGAAACTTCATCAACTCATATGAACGAAACTTTTCTTTCTCCCCTTCGTTCGTTCAATAGCTACTCAATATCAAGAGTTCGTTATTTATCCCCAAACTAACGAAATTCACGATTCGTTCCCAACACAAAATCGATTTCGTTCCCAGGCATACCCTTCAAACATCGACTGTCAATACCAAATCCAAAATCAACGACTTTGAAACTCGATACTTCGTATATAATCTGTACCCACTGTTCATCCATTGAAACCATCGATCCCAGCTTTGGCTTTCCAAAAATCAAATCTTTCCAGTTCATCGATTTCCAATTCACAACTATCGATATTCAGTCCAATCGACATACAAACCTTCGATTCTTAATACTCGAACTATCAACCATTGCTTTTTCCATTCGATTACTTTTCTAATATTCACCAATCGATCAATCGACTTCAATTCCAAACATACTGATTCCAAACGTTACCAATACCAAACTCTAAATTTTCGAAATCCAGATTACCAATCCAAAATAGATTTCGTTCTCAAGAAAAATACCAACCATCGAACTTGATTTCAACACTGGTTTGTTCTTCACTAATAAACCCGATTCATCGACACCTGACTTTCAACATCAATCAAGTCTCAGATTTCGAAATCAACCACTCAAAACGTTCGATTTCTAAACCAAAAATCAAGTGTCGAACAAGAACCATTGTCACAGCCTTTGGAATTAAAAACAAGAACAACCCATTTTCGAAATTGAATCCCAAATTGAACCTGATTTCGACTTTCACAGCCTCTAAACAACTTGTAATAACCAATTTCAATTTTCAATTCATCGATTCATCACACAATCATCGACTTTGACTTTTTCACAGTTTGACTTTTCGGAGTCAAAGATCAACAAACACCAAATTCATGATTCTATCACCGATTTTCAGATCAAACAAAGAATCTTTAACTTGTTCTTTATTGCATTCAAGTGTTCTTGACCAAAACTTATAAGATCTCAAAATCAATTTCCGATTTCAAAGTCTAGATACGAACAAACCCGATTTCATCATACACAAATCATCTGAAATCGATTTCTAAGTTCAGATTAACAATCAATAACAAATGATTGTTAAGAACGATGAGATAAAATCGGATCTCTCAGACCAATCGATGAATAAACGATCAACTGATAAAAAAAACTTAGATGTTCGGACCATAATGTACAACCACGTAAAGCTTGTGCGTATCAATTGGCTTATCTACAATCTAACAATATCGGATCCATACATATGTGAATGGGCTTGAGATGATCCGAATACAAACTTTTTAGATTGCAAATTGGGCTTGAACTTTGATTAAAACATGAACAGTAACTGGATTTTACTTTTGGGCTTAATTTGTTTGATTCAAAACTTTGAATAAAAATCATCTTAAACAAGGAATCGAAGAATCTGGATCAAAGTTTTGATTTAATTCATTTAGAATTAATATTTGAATTCAAGTGAACAATTGCAAAAATTCGAGAATCAAATCAAACAACAAATATGATTGGATTGGACATTGATCAACAAAAGAATTATTGGATCACAACAAATGGGTTTTTTCAAAGAAAATTTGATCCAACGAGTCAAACGATCAAAAATCAAAAACGTAACGCACGATTTTAATGAAATTAAGAGAGATCATAGAGAGAGACTCACCAAAAATGCTTCAATTGTGACAAATGTTGCCAAACCGAGAATCGTTCTTCAAAAATCACGTTGATCTTGAAGACCCGCTCTGATACCAATTGTAGTGACATAAGAACATGGTTTGGAATGCGGAATTAAAGTTTGCACAATGAACATGGTGATTTGGGTGTTCAAGAGATGTATTGATTGTATATGGTGTTACACAAAAAGGATCTAGATCTAGACTACATAAATAACACACACTTACACACTCACTTTTACATCTCTCAAGCACACCTCTACAAGTGGACTAAACCCACCTTATATAGAGGTGTTTACATGTCTCTCTCTCACTCTCTATCTCTCATGGGTCAAAAGGCTAATGCACCACATGCAAGTGGGTTTTACAAAAGTCAAACAATTACAAAGTCAATCATGAATAACTTTGTACCCCAACACATTATGGATTCACATTCAGCGATGACCTCATCCTCCTTAAATTCAAGGAAGGGTAAGATCATCTTGTGAATCTTTTTCCCTATTTCACAACTTAAGTGCAACTGAGCAATATTTGTATATAAGCATTTAGCAATTAAGCAAAAAATATTCCGTTGTTTCAAAAACTTTAAATTGTCTCGTTGCAAATAAATAATCTCATCCCTAGCCCTATTTAACTCCGTCTCCTTCAGCTCAATCCACATCCTTCTCTCCTTACTCTTCGAAGACACCCTACTGAGTTGGTCAGTTAGGTTAGAGTTCGCTAAGCGAGTTTGCATGAGACTACCACTTAAGTTAGAAAATTTAAATTTTAATTCATTTAATTCTTCTTCATAATTTGTTACTGGGACTTTAAGTGATTCAAGGATGGATTGTACCTTTTTGATCAACCGATCACAGTCGTTGATCTTCTCACTCACGGGCTTGGCTGCAAAGCACTTGTCCTCAGTCAGGTTTGGTTCCTTACGCTCACTTTCGGTTGGTCTACCAGCTGTAACCATCAAACATTTTCCAGCCGAACCATTATCCCTTGCCACATAAGCTCTTCCATGTGTGGGCTTTCTCACTTCTTCATCCTCAGAATCGGTTGACCAGACTTCAACGCCACCGAACTCATCTTCATCCACATTCTCCTGCACAATCAAGGCATTCATTGAACCGTTAATTGCCTTCTTTTTCTTGATTTCTTCCAACTTTCGCATGTAATACACCTCATCATCTTCACCATCCCTTTTCTCAGCCATCTTCCTCAGCGTGCAATCTTTGGCAAAGTGGTTCTTGCCATGACAGTAATTTCAGTCGAACCTAGAGTCTCCTGCAAGCTTGCTTTCCTTCTTGTCGTCATCCTTTTGAGAGGTATTCTTCGTTTCTTATTTCACCTTCTCAGAGATGTAACTTCCTTGCCAGTTTCGATTCTTATTGACAGGGAACTTCATTCGTGCAAACTTCTTTGGGTTGGTGACCATCATTGCATATTCTTCTCTTGTAAGGTCACACTCAACCATATCTAACTCCTCTTCTTCTTCTGCAACACTTTTGCCTTTTGAGACAAGGGCCAATGATCCCACACCCGAAACTATCTTCGCTTCCTTGGTTACCACACTCTCATGGGATTTAAGTATACCCACCAGTTTCGCTAGCGAGTATGATTTAAATTGTTCGTGAGCTTTCACTGTTGAAACCACTACCATCCATTCTGGTCTTAAACCATTCATGAAGGTTACCTTTTTCTCGATCAATTTTCTTTCTATACCATGCTTGATCATCTTTATAAGGAGATGACTGAAGCGATCGAAGGTTTGTTTCAGTTTCTCTTCAGGTTTCTGTTCGAAAACTCCAAATTCTGAGATCAACAAGGTTTGAATAGAGTGTTCTAGTTCTTCATCGGTTGAGTAGAGTTCTTTCAACCTATCCCATATTTCTTTAGCCGTCGTGCATGAACCAACTAACCGAAAAGTGTCAGATTGCAGTGCGAATCTGATCATTCTCATAGCTTTCACATTACATAGCACCTTGTCCTTTTCATCCTGTGGCATCTTATCTACGTCCGCCACGAGCTGATTGTATTCTTTTTGAGTCTTCACTGTCCTGTTCGTTCCAGAGTGAACAAACGGCCCAAGCGTGATAGCTTCCCAGATGAGATAACCATTATCTTCATATCCAACCACGTAATCTTCAAAGTGATGCGCCCATACTTCATAGTCTTGAATGTAAAGAATGGGAACCCTTGTAGTGGATCCAATGCTGTTGGAGATGTTGATGGGATTAGTTTGAGAATCTTCGTGAGACATGGTGAGCCTTTCCTTAGAACTGCTAGAATCAGACCTGTAAACTTAAGATTAGGGTTTTATCAAACACACGAGTTACCGTCGACAGGAAGAAGACGGCTTCTTTATATTTGATAAAAGCGGAAACCCTAAAGAGTTCTTAACACAGAAGGAATGTATATTGATCACACAGTCTCCTGCTCTGATACCAATTGTTAGAACAAAGTTCTAGTAGGATCGATAGATTCTAAGCAGATAAACAAAAAATGACGTAATGAAGAACACAGGAATGGTTTAACTGATGTCGAATGATTAAACTTTAACACCTCAGAAGAGCTCAATTAAGAACTTCGACTGTAGAGGTGTTTAGGGTTACAAAGCAATAATAACTATAATCACGACCGTATCTAAGGCATACATGCATGCACTATTTATAGCTTAACCCTACATAATAATCTCGGATGGACAGGCCCAATCCGGATATACACACTAAGCCCATGACGCAACATAAAATACCCAACAATCCTCATGGCACAAGAGGAACCCCTCATTGAGCAAGAGGGAGTATCATGGTGCAAGAAGATATTCCATGGTGCAATAGCATACTTCTTGGCCCATCCCTTTAACATATGGTGCAACAAGGACCCCATGTTGCTCCATATCACTACCAAGTGCTCTAAACCTCTTCCAGGTGCTCCAAACCCCCTTATATATGATCAATTCCTTTTTCAGACGATCCATTCCTTTCTCAGACGATTAATTCCTTTGACAAATGATCCATGAACCCCAAGTGCTCCATTGAGTTCCAAGTGCTCAAAATGCTCCATGAACATGATCTAGCATCCGACCTATAACCGTTAATTATTAAGTGAACGAGAGAGATATGTATAGATCTATATGGGGTTGACACTCCCACCTGTGGTTGCTAGCTACAACCCGATGGCAAGTCGAAGCAGACATAACTTTCTAAACATAGTGACGTCCAATGAAGCATCGTGGTATTTTCAGTATTAACAGTCATAGCTGGATTATAGGAACTAGCTATCATAAACTACTATTAAGAAGTAATTAAGTAGTGATAGTAGACACAAACTCGAGGAAGTGAGTTTAGGTCAACCAAGATCTAAATATCTTAGACTACCCCGAGGAGCATACCTATGGAAGTATTAATAGTACACACAAACTCGAGGAATAGAGTTTAGGTTAAACTAAAACTAATCTATCATAAACTACTAATACTATACATAGTGATAGTTCAAACAAACTCAAGGAACACAAGTTCGAATATTATCAAACATCTACCATTCTTGAGGAACACCTTGAGAATCGCTGCTTATAATATGATAAAAGAAATAATAGGGAAAATTATTAAAATACTAACCTTGAGTTAAGGTGACATGTAAAATATACATCTTCCATCCAAATCAGGATTTAGATTTAGTCACTAAAATGTCTCAATCCTACTACCAAAACACCAGAAATTATGCTAAAATTCTAACATAGGTTGAGATTTCAACGAGTGCTAACCTTAGAACACCGACAAAGCGTTTTCATACTTACCAAAACTGTGAACTCACCAACATTTTTTTGACCTCTCAAAATGACATGTATTCCTAGGTCAACCAATAGAGGTAAAAGACTAACCACAGAGTACAGACAACTCTCAGAATATCAAAGAAGATGGAGTATCATGATGAAACTCAACATGAACACCTCTTCCAGAAGCCAACAATCTTGAAAGTTTCACTGCTCGGTGTTTTCGCCACCAGGCCAAGGGTGTGACACACAAAGACAGCTAACATCCTACCTATCACATTCTAGTGGATTGGAATTGGTCCCTACAACCCACGTATATGGTGAGGAGACATACGTGACTCATGAAATCAACTAATCCTCAGCTCAATGCCTCACAATAGATGTTACAACTCTCCTGTCAAAACATACAAGGTTAAACCTTAGCTTATATCCAGAATCATCAACGTTGACCCCAAAATTCAACCCACTCCAAAAGTCAGCAGTCAAGTTCAAAGTCAACAGCCAAATAATTCCAACCATTAACCCACTCGTCATGACCTGCCCTAGGTCACGTCGTGAGAGCACACTCGATCCGATTCAAACTCGACTCACCTCAACTCAGCCATGGAAAATCCCTTTAGCTGACCTCACGACATGAATAATCCTTAGTCACATCGTGAGACCCAAAAGATTTAGCAGAAAACGAGCTCTTTCATTCTCACGTTGTGACGCCCTAGGTGTCACGTCATGACTACGGTCTGAAGCAAAAGTCCAAAGATTTGATTCCTTAATCCATTAAGTATTTCATTATAACTTTTCAAGAAACTAAAGGGGACTCGAAAGGTCCATCAAAATGATTACTTGATGTACATGCGTTCCTCATGCATGTCCTCCATCCATTCTAGGTCAAAATGAAGAGATTATACCAAAATTTTCATGTATGGATACAATAATCATCCAACTCCTAGATCTAAACATTATCATACTCAATGGACCCTTAGAATGCATAAAGTTCCCAACTTTATGTATTTCAGCCTTTCAAACTATTTGAAACATGAAAGACATTGGATAACAACTTAGATCTAACCACTTTAAGCAATATAGTTTGAGCCTTTAACACTTAAAAAGGTCCAGAAAGAATATGAGATATGATGATGATGATGATGATGATGATGATTCGTTACAAGATCCATCAATAGAACACTTTCTTCTCCTTCTTCTCTTCTTCTCCTAGCTAATAAATGCTCCCAAAAAGGCCAAGATCAACTAGTGAATTAGGGTTAGGGTTTTTCTGAGGTAAAAGGGTATTGGAGGCTGATAATGAACCCTAAAAATGACTTAGAGGGGTTGAAGTACGAAGGAAACCCTAAAAGATCGAGGGTTAGGATGCAGCAGGTCTCACATTGTGACACCTTATGTCTCACATCATGAGGATGGTTCTGAAATGTGTTTCTCATATCTACTTGTCATGTCATGACGATTCTATGGTCACGTCATGACACTTGATTTTTTTTTCCAAAAGTCAAGCTTTTGACTCCTTGAAACCCTAAATCAATCCATCCTGGAAGACAGGTGTTACAACTCTCCCCCAATTAAATTAGATTTCTTCATCGAAATCATTCCTTACTTCCCCCACTTTCACACCTGACAACCCTGACATAACTTATTTGAATCCCGATTAGGGTTGAGAAGTCGTCTCAAACCGACGAGTGACTATCAACACTACTAAAGAAGCTCTAACTTAGCAGAAATTGCATACCCCGCTGAAGAACGATCGTTAACACTTCGACCTTAACCGTCATAGGAAAATTCCAGTTGCTCTACCCAAAAACTACAAACCTTATACTATGTCTGGCATTACAAATAATCTGGGTTACAGAAAACTTGATCGCTTACTGAGACTGTCAACTTCATGCATGGTCATACAATGAGACCTCGTCCAAGAGCCTAATTGATACAAGCTATACTAGCCTACCTTCCATATAGATCCGTTCCAATAAGCACTAAGCTCCCCTAATTTAAAATTGCTCTAACACCTCAACCATTCCAAATATTATCTCGTCCCACCCTCATGATTCCCACACCTACTGGTTCACGATACTCTACGACACCATTTAATACTCTTAAACATTAATGTTACAGAGCACCATGTTCTTGCCATCGTTCCATTACTAACGTGGGAATTTACCACCACTACCGCATACTCCGAGCATAACCTCAAATGACCGAACGTTCCACTAACCCGAGTTAAGATAGCTAATCAGGCCTTGCCCATGAGTCTCACCCAAGCTAGCATAACCAAACGGGCCTCGCCCATGTGTCTCATCCAAGCCAGCATTGCCAAACGAGCCTCGCCTATAATCGGGATTTATACTAGTCTAACCACCAAAAGGCTTTAATAGATCTCCTGCCTGGCTACGAAGCAGCTAAAATTAACAATAGCGAGCTCAACTTATCCTAGCGAATACTACAACCATCCCATAATATTGCCATATAACCACTGTTGCCATGGGACCAGCCTATGGTCTTACCAAATATCTACAATACCGAGACAAAATCATTATGAGCCAAAAACTCCCATCTCACTAGACCCCAAACAGGCGTTCGGATCGTGATTCAAACCCCAAAGCCTTCATCAGACAAGAAAATGCAGAGAGGCTCTAACACGACCCTTAACACTAACTTAGCTGTGAATCCTATAATGCGCCATTACCGATGTTTCACGCCATAAGAAAAGATATGTTGAGTTCTCAACAATTTCCTTCCTGATTATAATTAACGAACGAACATTATTCCTCACATAATCCTCGACTTATACAATAACCAAAACCGACTCTCCACTTTCCTAGGGTGTGGAACTCCTCCTTTATTCAAGATTCGAAATAATCCCATTAGTTCAAATGGTTCTCCTCCACCTGGATTAAACTGCACTCTGCCAACCTCAAAGCTAATGGATTTCTGAACCATCTCATAACCTTACTACTCAACTACTATCCTCCTGATCTTACAATAACTATTATCCCAAGATCAAATGAGATAGTGTACCCACACCCATACCAGAAAAAAACTTTGCTATTCTTGATGAAAGATTGTCGCATCCAAAGATCATCCCCCTGATACAATACCAAATAATGAAAACCTTAACTGATGAAAAAGAACAAATAAACCCTTTACCGAAACAGACGGATCAACGATCCAACAACTCACTTTCTGAAAGATCGATGCACTCAGAACATCGTCAATTGATATAGTTTGAATTCTTTTGACAATCCCAACTGCTAAACAAACCTATGTGAACCATGCATCACCCACACCCAGGATTGATATGTCAACACAACTTTTACCTCACTAATGATAGCGATCGGTTAAATGAGCTAATCAACCATCAAATAACATCCAACCTGGTGACAATAATACCTTCGAACTCTGACGTTTTTGTCCCAGAAGGAATAACCGACTATCATGAGATCTTTGCTTAATAGATTTGCATGCGAGGACCACTCGCATATCCCTGAAAACATGAACCTGACACTATCTCACCATGAATTTTCATTCTGACCAATCCCTTACATCTCTCAACCATGAAAGGTCTCAACCATCTCGACTTCCAATAATCTACTGAACTTACTCTGTAACACCCCCGTCCCATTATGCTGATACTAACACATCAATCCGATTGTTGATCCTCTAAGAAAGACACTCAGGTTGCTCCTACCTAGGGCTCACACTATCATTAGGTGATGTACTATGACCAGATCAACCAGATGTACTCCAAACATGACTCTCGGTATGCAAAAATGCCATATGACGATCCTCTAATAATAATAACTAGGCAATCACAAAGAAACTACAACCTAAGGCGGGGACTTAACTAAACTAAACATAACGTCTCACATACATAGACACGTGATAAAAAGCATAAATATAATAAGGCATGAAGAAAGTAAATATGAAAAATACATGCACTAGCTGATGGGTTTTGAGCATTCTAACACTCCTATGGTGTATATGGAACCCTAGAAACCTTGGATCTATGTTTTCTCTATTATACATGCAAATATGATTTTTTCAAGGTTCTCATCCTAACTAACATACCATGGGGAACTTATAATATAAAACTTGGTGGGATGACATACCTTTTCTTGTGGTTGATTCCTTGGAGCATTAAGAGCCTAGCACCAATAATGTGGATGCCTCAAGTGGAATCACAAATCACCAAAATGCCTTGGACAACTTGAGAGAATAGTAGTCACACTAGAAATCGGCCCACTCTTGTTCACTCACACACTAGTGCCATTTCATATGCCAAAGACGTTTTTATATAGTATGGAGGATTAGGGTTACATTCATGTAAACCCAAATACCCATGACCTTTCATTTCCATAGGATCCATCGGTTAAAACTCCATGGACTATCCATGCAAGTTTAGCCCAACCTAAATGAACTTGGCCCATTATATATATATATATATATATATATATATATATATATATATATATATATATATATATATATATATATATATATATATATATATATATATATATATAAGAGTCCATATTTAATTAGTTCTTTTTTATCACTAAATTAATTCTAAATTAATTTTTGATCAATACTAATTAAATAATATGATTTCATATTAATATATTGGAACTTATAATATATTAATAAACCATAGACATATTATTCTCAAAAGACTATCCATACAAATTGTTCCGGTGAAGTGCAACCCAAATGGACCATGCTACTCTCGGGTCGAGTACATACCAATAATAGTTATGGGCTTAGACATCTAATCCAACAGTCTCCCGCTTGGATAAGTCTAAAACTATTATTCAAGTATGACTCCAAGATCCCGACTAGAAATCGTAGCTCTTAAAGCCGCTGCCGAACTCTGCCCTAGTCAAATGACATGTCCATTAGATAAGGGATCATATATTCCTCCATTCTAGATATCATATGGACTGAGACATGGATTATAATCATTATCTCTGTCCATTTGTTGTTTCCCGATTTCCGATTTATGACAACTAACTAATTGAACAAATCAAATCAGTCTAGGCTTGGCCAAGCACTTAGGGTGTCATCACTAAATCATCGAGGGGCCCACAGATATCACTTTTATCCCTCCAAGGGTAAAAGGAATGTATAAACTTCGACGCAAATGTTCGCTTGTACTTACTCGTCAAATTACACACAACGATATGTTTTAGAACAACCAAGTTACTGGTTGCGTTTACATATGTCAATGTGCAACTGACGCGCAACTACAACTCACACATCTCCGCTCGAAGAATATAAGATATTATCGTCCCATGATTCACTCGTGATAAAATCCATGAAGTGATTCAAATGAGCATGGGTTTAATGCAATACTCGAATCTCATTCCAGGAGCACTCATGAATGTTGCAACAACTTTTGCTATGTGCAAACACTTTAGACATCTACAAGCCCAATTCATGACAGTCTTAATTCATACCTACTTCCAAAGTATGATTGACTGTGGAGAGTTTGTGTTAGAGTCAAATATGTTGTAATGTGTCGAAGTCGTTTGAGTCAGTTTCGAATATTATCTTATCTATTTACTAAGGCATTTTTGTAACGAAGTCAGAATGTCGAGACCTTAGTATTTTTTGTATACTTTCTTATTCTCCTATAAATAGGAGTTGTACTCGGAGTTAGATAGAACTTTTGCTAGAATCCTGTCTAAACACTCTCTGTGTATTTTGAAAGTATAAATGAGCTGAAACAAGATCTTATTTACTCGTTGTGTTCTGATTACGTTGTTTTACTCTGATTTCTTTCATACACTCGATTAATCACTTCCACAATTGGTATCGTAGTAGGAATCATACTGCAATGATCTGATTTTCATTCTGAATCATAAGTTTTTGAGTCGCGATTGAGATTCAAAAAGTTTTCCGCACTTTTTGGTTATGAAAATCATCTTTGATCTTCAGTTGTGATTCGATTTTGTAATTGATTTGTTTAATCGAGTGATCGATTTAGAATTCCTGCTCAATTCATTCATTCATCTATGAATTTAATCAAGTTTTTCTACAAATTTCTATGCTAATTTCAACATGAATACAATGACCTCTTTTTCGCATCTGCTAGGATCTTCAACGAAGATTCCTATGCTAATTCCAGATTATTATGATCAGTGGGCTGATCGAATGGAAGATTATCTGAATGGACTGGATGAGGAGCTTTGGAATTGCATTAATGGAAATGTCCAACCTCCGTTGAATGTTCAAAACATTGGTTCATCTGGTTCAACTCAAGCTGTTAGTAATCAATCTACGAGGCTAAAGAACAATGAGAAAAGATGCATGAGGGAACTGCGAGGTGCATTGCCACCTGTTGTTTACAACTATGTGCGTGGTTGTAAAAGGGCTAAAGAAATGTGGAATACACTCAAAGAGAAGTTTCAAGGAAGTGAGAAAACGAAGATTAATTCTGTGAAGCAATGCTTGGTTGAGTTGAAAGAGTTCAAACAAAAAGATGGTGAAGCCATTGAAGGATACTATGATCGCTTGAACGAACTCATTTACAGATGCAATCGTTATGGTGTCACAAGGTAAACCATGGAGTTTAATCTCACATTCATTATGCGTCTTCGTAAGGAATGGAGAAGTGTTAGCATGATGGTGAAAAATCAGCAGGGTTTCGATAATTCATCCCTGAATGATCTATACAACTTGCTGAAGACTCACGAATGAGAAGTTAATGAAATTGCTGAGGAGACAAAAATGAGTCTGGGAGGTCCATTAGCTTTGGTTTCGAAAGTTGCTGAGAAGGAGACACTTAAGAAAGAGAATTCTGATGAAGAAGGATTTTTAATAAATTCTGATGATGAGGCAGTTGCATTTTAATCCAATAACAAAGTAAAGAAGTTTTTCAAGAAGCCTTTTAATCCAAAGTCGAAACCAAATGATGGTAAAGGAAATTTTGTCAACAAAGTTGTGAGTGATGATAAGAAAAAGGTCGAAAAGAATGATGTGAAGACCAATGAAGAAAAAGTTGCAAAGAAGCTCAAAGGAGACTCTAGAGTTGATTGTCATTACTACCACGGTGCAAATCACATGGCTAATGACTGTATGCTTCGAAAGAAGGTTGAAAAAGAAAAAACAAGGCGAAAGACGAAGCATATTATGTTGAGCGTCTGGAGGAAGTTCGAGCAAAAACAAAGGGTATGTCGTTGGTTGCTAAAGGTGAAGGTGCAGATGATGGACTTATCAAATCTGGTCATCCGGATCAGATGATGCGGAAATGCGTAATCCTACGCATGGAGCGATGTATGCAAGGTTCGAGGAAGAAGATGAAGAAGTGGTGACTGGTCGTTGTTTCGTGATCAAGAGTGGAGATAAATCACCAATGACCGCTAAGGTACGTTCTATTCTTCAATCTTTTAATATTCCTTTACAAGCATATGATTATGAGATAACTGCTTTTGATGAGACTGTTGCTTATTTTGATACTCTTGTTGTGTCTGCTGGTAATGAGGCTAAGAAATATAATATTAAATTGGTAGAGAATCAAAAGCTGTTGGATTCGAAAAGAGGGAGGGTTGAGTATCTAGAACTTCAGTTGAAAAATATTAGTTGTGATAGGGAAAATTTGGACAATGATGTAAGGATGTTATTAGCTCAAAGAAACATCTATTGTAACTCTGCTAAACATTTGTATGCAAAATTAACTACATTGCATCATTCATCTGATATAAGCAAAGAACAACATAGGAAGTTATTACCTTTTCTAGCTTATGAAAGAGAAAAGGTTGATATCATATCTTATGACGGTGAAAAAACCATAGCAAAATTTGACAGAGTTCCTGATAATCGATTTCCTTATGGTATTGTTAAAATAGATGAATATCTTGATGTTGATGAACTTGTTGAAATTGTGAATGAGACATTGACCAAAAGTGAACAAATAAAATTTTTGAAAAGAACTGACAATTTGAAATATGACTCTCAATCTAATTTCGCAGATATTGATGATAATTCTGATAGTTTTAGCGAAACCAGTGAAATTGAGGCAGAGGAAAGTGTTGATTGTTATCAGTTGTCTGTCATTAATGTCACATCTAAGTCTAAAGGCAAAGAAATATGTAATGATTCGAATGTTAAGGTTGACATTGACAAACCCTCTACTTCGCAAGTTTATGATTTCGATCATGTGAGTATCAGAGATAGTCAAAATGATAGTAGTGATGATGAGGACGAGGATGAGGTTTCGAAAACTTCAAAGACAGAAAAGAAAGTTTCGAAATAATCAACTATTCCGCGAATCGTTGTTGATCAAGTGTATGGAGATAATGAAAAATTCGACAATGTGATGACTGAAAAAGGTGCTCATTATCTTGAAACAAATACTATTGTATATCCAAATTTCAAGTGCTCAGATGATATCATCTTTCCAAATCAAGTGTTTGTTACTACTAGGAATGTTGACAACAATAAACTGGAATTTAACATGATGGTTGAAGACGATAACAAGAAAACATCAGATGAAGGATTCTTTTCAAATCAAAGCACTGTCGAAAATAATCTCACAAAGAATTCCTACATTTTTCAAAGACAAAAACCACAATGTAATTGGGTTGAAAAGCAACAAATTTCAAAAGAAGTTTCAAAAGAAAATGTTGTTGAAACAAATCCAAAAGTCAAAATTAATTCACCATATTTTAAAGAACTCATTGAAAAAATTTCGAAAGAAAATGGAATTTCGAAAAGACAAGCAAGAAAGAAATTTTTTGGCAAGTTGTGGAAAATCGTAAGAAACCAAATGATTTGACAAAGAAAACGAATGAAAATATAATGTCTAAATCTTTTAAGACACAGTCTTTAACACATTCAGATATTAAGAAAAATCACGCTCAAAAACAAAAGTGTTTGTCTCAATCATCATCACCAGATAAATCTACACACTTTAAATCTCAAACACCCAAATCTTTATCTCAAAATCTCAATCAAAATGATCAAACAAAGAAGTTTCCAACATCTCAATCATTAAGGAACCTTGAAACCCAGAATCAGCAAAGGTTTTTGCAAAATCATTTTTCAAAACAACATTCATTTTCACAACAATCATCGAATTTTCAAAATCGATTTTCTTCGAAAACAGGTTTTCACTCAAATATTCCAAATCGAAAGTTTGAAAATTATCAAACAAAACCAAATGTAAAATTCACTCCATAAAAACCAAACTTTCCAAATCCATCTGTAAAACAACCTTCGAAAGTTTCACACATAAAGGGTCATTCAGATATGAACAACTTGGATCATTGGCTTAAAGACAAAGGCAAAATCTACCAATCTGGAAAATTTTCTCAAAACCAAATCAAAGATGCCTTTGAGATATATTTGAATGAATCTTCAAGTGGAAGTTGTTCTTCGCAAGAATCTAATCCTCCTGCTCAAACTTGGCGACCAATATCGAAACTGAAGAATTTTGAGAATCTAACTGAGAAGAAAAAGGAGAATGTCAGTGGCAATCCTAAATCTTCGAAAGTTTTTGTTTATGCACCTTTAACTCATGATGTGGACTTAATTGATAGTTTCAAATCAAAAGTTCGAAATTGGGTCTTAAGTTCAAGTTTACACTCTGTTTTCAAACGAATCACCAAGGACCCAAACAGCCTTGGGTACTTAAACTTTTCCATTAATTATAGGTTTTGAGTGACAATCAATATGACAAAAATGGTATATTGATAGTGGTTGCTCGCGTCACATGACTGGAAAGAAGGAAAATTTACGAGATTTCAGAAGTTTGGATAATGTAGGAGTCGTAAAGTTTGGAAACAATCATAAATATCAAGTGAAAGGTTATGGTAAAGTCACGAATGGACTATTTACTATGAACCGGGTTGCTTAGTTTGAAGTTCTTCAACATAACTTGATAAGTGTTTTGCAACTTGTTGTGGGCACTGGTAATCAAGTGGTGTTCAATGAAGAAGTATTTTTTCCAATGTCGAAATAAAAGAGGTTTTGCTAAACTCTAAGAGACATGGTGATATGTTCACTCTTGACATTAAACCAATTGTTGGGAAACCTTCAGTGTGCTTACTTTTGAAAGCTCCAATAGATGTTAGCTGGTTATGACATCGAAGGATTTCTCATTTGAATTTTCGAAATCTAAACAAATTGGTGGTAAATGACCTTGTTCGAGGTTTACCTATTTTAAAGTTTGACAATGATACTTTATGTGCAGCTTGGGAACTTGGAAAACAACATCGTAAAGGACATCCAATTGTCATAGATTCGAACATTGTTGAACCGTTGGAACTTCTTTATATTAACTTATGTGGACAGTCAACTGTTGAAACTCTCAACAAGAAACAGTACATTTTAGTTATTGTTGATTTTTCTCGATTCCCTTGGGTTTATTTTCTCATGTTAAAATCTGAAGTAGCACAAACAATGATTGATTTCATCAAGCAAATTGAAACAAGCCTAAGGAAGAAAGTTCGAAAAATCAAAAGTGATAATGGCTCTGAATTTAAGAACCATGTTCTTGATTCGTTCTTAACGGATAAATGAATTTCTCATAAATTTTCTTCACCATACAGACCACAACAAAATGGGGTTGTTGAAAGACGAAATTGTTCTCTTTGTGAAGCAGCAAGAACGATGCTCACATATGTGAATCATCCTCAATACATTTAGGCTGAAGCAATTTCTACCGCATGTTTTACTCAAAATCGATCATTCATTCATCGTCGTTTCAATGTTACTCCTTATGAAATTATCAACAACCGAAAACCTAATGTCAAATTCTTTCATGTTTTTGGTTGCAGCTGTTTTATTATGAATCTCAAGGAAAATCTTTTGAAATTTCAGTCAAAGGTTGATGAAGGAATATTTCTGGGATATTCACATAACTCGGTTGCATATAGAGTATTGAATAAACGAACGATAAAAGTAGAAGAAACATTTAATCTCACATTTGATGATTATTATGTTAAAAGAGTAGAAGAATGCTTTGAACAGTATCCCATTATTAATTAATCAAATCATGAATCTGCAAATGATTACTCAATAGACTTTGATTATGATTAGATATTTGGTGTTCCTGATAGGGCTGTTGATGTTGAAGTTAATGTCGCGGACAATCGAATATCTGAAGCCTCAAAGCATTCTAAAAATTCGACACTTACACAAGAAAATTCAGATTTAAACTCAACATCGAATTCTCCTAGAGTTGTCGAAAGTATGCTAAATGATCGAGTGGAGGGGGAGCACATGAATTCACCTTCTCCTGTTAAGGGGGAGCATTCTTTCGAGGGGGAGAATAGGAGAATGGATGGAGATGTCGAGGGGGAGCATCAAGATGATAATAATATATAGGGGGAGAATATTCATACAAATATGTCGAATGTAAATCAAACTGAAATTTTTCTTGATACAACTCATAATGTTTCTGTTGCAGATTCAGAAAATGATGACATGTATGAAGATGCACCATTGGATTTTGATCCAGCATATCCACCACTTGAAAAATGGACAAGAAATCATCCAAAAGAACAAGTCATTGGAAATCCAAAAGATGGAGTGTTGTCAAGAGCTCAAATTCGTGCAAAGAATGAGGTACTTAATACCCATCAAGAGTTTTGCATGTTTAATGTTTCTATTTCGAAATTGGAGCCTAAGACAGTTAAGGTTGCAATGAAACACTCAGATTGGGTTGATGCTATGCAATCTGAACTAGCTGAATTCGAAAGAAACAAGGTTTGGAGGTTAATTTCTAAACCTGAAGATGTTTCAGTTGTTGGGTTAAAATGGATTTTTAAAAATAAAACCGACAAAGATGGAAACATTGTTCGAAATAAAGCACGGCTTGTAGTTAAAGGCTATTCGCAACAAGAAGGTATCGATTATAAAGAAACCTTTGCCCCTGTTGCAAGACTCGAGGTTGTTCGAATATTTTTAGCCTATGCAGCTCACAAGGATTTTGATGTATATCAAATGGATGTCAAATGTGCTTTTCTCAATGGCGAACTTGAAGAAACAGTTTACGTTGAACAACCTCCAGGTTTTGTAAATGAAGAATATACTGATCATTGTTATATCATAGATAAAGTTGTTTATGGGTTAAAACAAGAACAAAGAGCCTAGTATGCAACTCTTACCAATTTCTTAAAACCATCGAAATTTAAACAAGGATCAGTTGACCCCACGTTATTTCGAAAGAAAGTTGGGGATCATCTAATGCTTGTTCAAATTTATGTTGATGACATTATTTTTGTCTCTACTGACCCTGCTTTGTCTAGTGAATTCGAAAATTTGATGAAAAGTCAGTTTGAGATGAGTATGATGGGAAAAATTAACAATTTTCTCGGATTAAATATTCGTCAAAGCAGAGAAGGCATCTTTATCAATCAAGAAAAATATACCAAGAATTTGCCTTAAAAGTTTGGATTGACGAATAGCACAAAGTTAAGAGTACCAATGGCGGTTTGAACAAGGCTTACACCTTCATTAGACAAACCTACTGTTGATCTTACTTTATACAGGAGCATGATAGGCTCGTTGCTTTATCTTACTGCAAGTCCACCTGATATCATGTTTTCTGTTCGTAATTGTGCAAGGTATCAAGCAAATCCCAGAGAACCTCACTTAACTGCTGTGAAAAATATATTTTGTTATCTCAAAGGAACAATTTTGTTAGGATTATGGTATCCTTCGAAATCAGGCTTTTTCATTCAAGCATTTTCATATTCAGATTTGGGAGGTTACAATCTTGATCGAAAAAGTACAAGTGGTGGATGTCATTTTTTAGATGGGAAGCTCGTTAGTTGGCAGTCGAAAAGGCAAATATGTGTTGCTATTTCAACTGCTGAAGCAGAGTATGTTGCAGCTGCTGCATGCACTTCTCAAATAATCTGGATCCAAAGTCAATTGTGTGATCATGCAATAAATATGAAAAAGATTCCGTTGTATTGTGATTCACAAAGTGCTATACGTATTTGTCATAATCCAGTACAACATTCAAAAACAAAACACATTGCACTTCGTTATCACTTTATAAAAGATCATGTTGAAGATGGCAATATCGAAGTTCATTTTGTGAAATACACAGATCAAATTGTTGATATTTTCACAAAGCCATTGGATGAGAAATCATTCGTGAGAATTTTGTGGGGTCTTGGAATGATTGAAGGAAATTCAGTTCCTGGATTGATTTCGAAAGCATGACAAAGGAAAAAGGTGATCAAATGTAGATTAAGAGGTGCTGAGTGTTCATTCAGAGACAATAGCTTGACATTCAGAGGTTACTGTTCACGTTCAGCGCTTCGACATGCTTTGAATTCGACATTTTGTACACACTGCTTAATCACAAATTTTCGTGAGTTTAGTACATAATCTTTTCTTTTATGTCGAAAAATAAAAAAGCTCAAAAAGATTTTATTTTTGTTTTATCTTTAAACTTTTGAAAAATCAAAAAGCTCAAAAAGATTTTATTTTTGTTTTTTTTTTTAACTTTCGAAAAATCAAAAAGCTCAAAAATATTTTATTTTTGTTTTGTCTTTAAACTTTCGAAAAATCAAAAAGCTCAAAAAGATTTTATTTTTGTTTTGTCTTTCAATTTTCGAAAAATCCAAAATCACCAAAAAGATTTTATTGTTGTTTTGTCATTCAATTTTCGAAAAATAAAAAAGAACAAAAAGATTTTTCTTTAGTCTTGATATTTTTTTTGGAGTTTGTATTCAAATTTTAGAAATGCAGATTTTGACAAAGATCATCCATGGTTCAAGCTTGCAGGTCTAGGGTCAGGTATATTTTTCGAAAAACTTTGCTCTAGTTAGGATGTCCCTAGAAGCATGCTGCAACATGTCGACCTACGCCTCCATTGACTCAATGTGTATTTTCGAAAGTCTTAATGAAATCTTTCATTACGAAAATTTCTTCCCAATCAGGCTGTATTCAAATTAGTCCCTGAGCTACCTTACTCTTCTCATTGGAGTTAAGAGTTTACTGCTTGGTCCAAACATAGCAGAGGTACATTTGCTTCGAAAACAAATATTTTTCATCCTAAAGTTCTTACACTTTCACAAACAATGACATATGTCCAAGAGATTTCTGGAACAACCAATAAGGATCTAGACATATCAAAATTTTGTGTTTATGATCTAACATCATGAGACCATGATGAAACTGAAAGCCTAACTATCGAACCATTTTAAGGAATTGACGGGGAACTGTGTTCCAGAACTTACGAAACCTTTGTTTCAGTACCAAAATTCGATACTCAAAATCATAATAAATTTTTCTCAACCTTTCTTGGAGATCGTGTCCTATACTTTTTCTGACATGAAGTATATGATGGCTACTAGTGCAACTTTCAAGGGCCACGTGTCAAGATCATTAATGATAATCGTTTGAAATTCAAAAGGGGATACATATATAAAAGGCCATTGGATCATCATTCTAAGTTTACGCGTACTACAAAATCTCCAAACGATTTGTGCTCTATTTCTCTCTTGATTCTTCTTCATTCTCAAAGCAAACCCTAATCATGGCCGCTCTTCAATCAAACACAACTGACGATACATCTTCTCAACAACCCATCATGAAGATCCAAAGTAACAACTATCAATTGGATGGTGATGTTTCTGTGTACCCTGAAGAACTCAAGATGCTAATTGTGGCTTTAAAACATTCTGTTTTATCGACTATAATGTTCAGTGCATTTGTAGTAGCTATGTCCTGGTTATCAATGGCAGGTTCTACTGCATCCTACAGCAAGACGATGGATACAGTGACTTTCAATTTAATCAATGAGAAGAAGTTCCGTCTTACCAAGAACTTATTTGTCAAGATTCTTCAAATCCCTAATTCTCCACCTTTCTACAAAGTCACTAAGGAACAGGTGTTACACATGTTCAATGAGATGGGTTATCAACCTACTCTCTTAAAGATTAGTGAATTCAAGAAGTCTGGTCTTCCAAGTTTGTGGAATTTTCTTTTTGGGATTTACATTTGATGTCGTACAGGTCAAAGTGTTGGTTTAGATAAAGGGCGTAGGAGGTGTATGCTATGGTAGCAGGTATTTACTATGATATACATGTTGACTATGCAACTCAGATATGGAAAGAATTCTTGAAGAGCATTGAAAATATGAATGTGGTTGATGGGATTTCATGTGCAAGGTATTGCAGTCTAATTCTTCAATATGCTTATGAAAAGGAAAGTATTTTGGTGCCTGTTGATGAGCCTAAAGCTGAATTCTTGAAGTATCATTATCCCAAGACGATTGAAGATGATATTAATGTTTTTCCAACAGTTGCTAGGATTCCTGATGGGATGCTCAAAAAGGTTGACCCTTCGAATCCTGTGTTGGAGGCATATTTACTTACAATCAACACAAATGATGGAATTGGTATTTTTTTGACAAAACCTGATGAAGGCTCTTCAAAGAAAACTAGGAAATCAAAAATTGTTGATGTCTCAACTCCTGAGAAAAATGTTCAAGAAACAACTGTTTCTAAGTCACCAAAGAAAAAGCCTGCAGAGGTAGTGAAAGTTTCGAAGAAATCTGTAAAACTCAAGAGACTACACAACTTGATTATACCAAGCAGCTTATTCCCACAAAGTCCAGTGTGTTAAAGCATATCAAAAACATGTCTCATAGATCCAGAAAATCTCCTGAGAGGTCCTCTAGTTTCTCACCATCAATGGTTCGTAAGCCTCATGTTACTCGGAAAGGCATTGTTCTTCGTGAAGTTCCTATGCAAGTGTCACCATCATCGAAGAAGCGTAGGGATGAGGATGTTGCAAAGCACATTTCCAACAAGACTAAGAAGCCAAAGAAGCGAAAGTTGATCCTTTAGGAAGATGAAGAAGAAGAAATTGTTCCTGATTCTCTAATAGGTAATCTTTCACCTCAACAGAAATCACATGTCCAGTCAACTTTCAAAATGACAAGAATTTTAAGTAGCTCTGTGGAAACTTCGATAGTGGACACATCTACTATTGTTGGTGAATCAACACAAGTATCGACTCCTATGCAGACTTCGGTCATAACACCCGAGGTTTCGTTGACTGAGTCATTTTATGAGGAGGTTCGAACCTCAGGCATTTCCACACACGTATCTGATACGGATGTGAATGGCAACATGGGCGAAGGAGTTTCGAACAATGAACATCCATTTGCTACTCAAGGTATTCTTGAACCTTCCACTACTGAAACCAATACTTCGTTACCACCAATTATAACCACTATTTCCACAACCACTCATTCTCCTACTTTTGATATGGTCATCAATCATCCCATTACTTCTTTCTTTTCATCCCAATCTACTGACCCACCGAAACCTATTAATGATGATGATACTGATGATGGCGGGTTTGGAGGATCATTTGCTGATTTGGAATTTGATCCAGAAGAAGAAAACATTCCAGATCATATGCTTATGTCGGGTAAACAATTCAAGATTCTCAACAGGAAGCTTAATTCCTTGTTGCAATCATAAGAAGATGCAGGGGGTCGAAATTTTGTTTCTAGGATTGAAGTTCATGTGATGGTCAAAGCACAAGAGCTTCGTCTTATGAATAAATTGAATGTGCTGATTAATGAATCGGAGTCTCGAATTTTGGACAAGCTTGATGTCATGGATAAAAATAATGTGTTACGTGTAAAGTCTTGGTCTTCGACTTTTAATACTGATCTCAAGGACTTGCAACGTGTTGCCAAGGAATGTCATGTTCTTTTTGTGCAAGATGTAAAAACTGGTCGTGAAAATGTGAATCAAAAGCTTGAAGAAATTAAAGAGAGTGTGTCTTCAGAGCTTCGTCAGTTGGATAACAAATATTCTTCTCTTCTTGAGAAAGTTGATATTATAGCAGATGGTGTTACTATGTTTGTTAAAACCCATCAATCTTTTGATCATAAGTTTGATGAGAAAGCAACTGCTGCTGTTACAAGTTTTGGAAAACTTACTATTCTGCTTGAAGAATTGAAGGGACTTGTTTCGAAGTCTGGCTCCTCTTCAATCTTTACTCATGAGTTTGTTGATCATAAGTTTCATTACTTCGAGGCTGCAATTCAAAAGATGTTGGCTCCATTGTCTCATTTTGTCACTATCTTACCAACGAATGCCCCACCTGTTATCACAGGGGTGCAATGGGGCGAAAAGGAAGGTGTTGGTAAAGGAGCAAATATTTCAGAGAAAACGAATGAAGAAACAAAGGTTGTGGGTAAACTTTTCAAGACTCAAATTCCTACAACAAAACCTATATTTTCGAAGGCTGAACCGGTGATGGAAACTACAGTTACTACAAGGCCAATCACAAAAGGGATAGTAATTGAGTCTACTGGTGGAGGGAGTTCTTCGAAACCCAAACAAAATGAAGCAGAGAAAGGAAAAGGAAAAGGGGTTGTAATAGAAAAGTCCAAGGAAGAGAAGAAGGCAGAAATCGAAGCAGAGATGGAGAAGCAGCGTCAAATTCAGAGTATTTTGATGCTTCATGAAAATGATCCACCTAAAATGAACAAAGGTGATCCAACGAAATTGCACAGTTATGAAAATATTGAAGCAATAGTGTCATACAATGAAATGTATGCATTCGAGAAGAAGCCAAGGAAGATTTATGCAATAGAGAACACAGAGATGAATCAACTTGATTTCCCAATCAATGAAATGATGTTCACCACAGCTCAATACAAAATTATTGAGAAGTTCAAGGATGGAGAGGAATTTCTTCATATGAAGCTGAGGTTTCATGCTGTGGTGGGAAAGAATCAGGAAGAAGTTTGGTCCCTTATCAAGATTGTTCGTGTGATAAGTGTGACTAAGGATGTATTGTTTGAGAACATGATTCAGAATTTTCTATATCATGTTGTAAGGGCAAACAATGTGGTGTGTGATTTCTCAGTTGCTGATTTTCCTTTGATGAACTTGAATGATCTTATTCAAGTTGCTATGATTCTCAAAGATATGGACGCTTCAAAACTTCAAGGAACAGGCAAAGATATTTTGAGACTTGGTCTTGGTCACATCAAAATGTTTATAGATAATTACTATGATTGTCTAGCCTTAACTCATATTGAGTTATGTACTGCGTTGGGAAAAGAAGTAAAAGTTGCTCCTGAAGTTGTAAAGAGTCAAGATGAATTGAAGAAGTTTGCTGATGGGGAAATCTGTTTAAAGCCTATGGGATTGGTGTTCTCGGGAAAAGACAAGAAAGAAAAACCAAGAGGTTCTTTTTCCAAACTTCAGAAGTCGAACGGTATACAACTGCTCAATATACGAACTTTATTGTTCGTATGAATAACTGGAAGAAAAACAACGAAGGAGATAAGGCTGAGCTAAAGAAGGTTATGAGTTGGTATACTGAGATTCGAAGATCGATGCATATGGGTGCTCAAATTCTTACAAACTAAGTTTGACACCGATTACAAAGGAGGAGAATGTTAGAGTTAAATATGTTGTAATGTGTCGAAGTCATTTGAGTCAGTTTCGAATATTATCTTCTCTATTTACCAAGGCATTTTTGTAACGAAGTCAGAATGTCGAGTCCGTAGTATTTTTTGTATACTTTCTTATTCTCCTATAAATAGGAGTTGTACTCAGAGTTAGATAGAACTTTTGCTGGAATCCTGTCTAAACACTCTCTGTGTATTTTGAAAGTATAAATGAGCTGAAACAAGATCTTATTTACTCATTGTGTTCTGATTATGTTGTTTTACTCTGATTTCTTTCATACACTCGATTAATCACTTCTACAGTTTGAATAACCTACTTATTCGAGAACTCAAAACATGCAAAGTGAAACACAAGAATAATCGAATCCAATATGGTCTCAGAACTTATGAATATAAATAAAACACCTTTTATTTATCACCATATTGATTACACATTATTCATTAAATAATGTTTCGAACAATCAACTTAATACTTGAACTGAAACAATAGTCATGCCATGCTCCAAGCATGCACACTGTGTTTATCCAAACAATAATTATGCCATATTCCAAGTATGCACACTATGCTTGTCTATGATCCTTACTTTGTGAAATAGACCAATTGAACATGATTCCAATGATACTCATTTCATAATCCCAAATTCTTATCATAAATGTAAGAATTCCAAATTCCTGCCATATACCGAAATCTGTTAGATTCTAAATTTATATGCATTGATCCTCTTGCAATGACTATGCACAAAGCCATAAAGACTTGTCAACAGACATTATAGAGTATTCCAATGGAGATTAATTCCATGGAAACGAAGTCTCAAATTCAAAGTACATTCCTTTTAACATCCTTATTGCAAGAAGTTTTCTAATCTTACACAGATTTAATGAATAACTTCCACCTATGAAACATTTTCATATTCCCATACTGCCCATCACTTCTGAATAAGAGTTGCCTCCTTTCAGAATATGTCAATATGGTCTTTTCCAAAAATTTACATCATACTTCCAACTGTCCATGAGCAAGCAATCTTTGGTAAACCTCAGATTGTCCTCGACAATTGCTTAATCATTTTAGTCGTATCCAATTCTAGACCTTTTCCCCTCTTAATGCCCTAGGCATTTGGAAAATTTAGAAAGGATAAATATTATAGCACATGTAATCGATCCTATGCCCGAAGCATATGGGACACGATTCATGATGTCTCACATAAAGACATGATCCTAGACCAGTCTTTTGCTACAATATTTTGTATTTGCCATGTTTTCATAATTCAACTATGAAGAGTGATCTAGTAATCATAATCGAATTTTGAGAACGCAATATATATAGAATTTCCTTATGTTGAACCATTCCAACATAAAATTCATATATATTGTAGAGTTGAAAAACTCTTATATCGATTAGATCATCAACAAAATTAAACAATAAAATCAAACGAACACAGAAAACACAATATGGAATCAAATAATGCTGAATGATTCAAACGTAGTCACGCCTCAGCAGAGCTCGACTAAGAACTTCCACTATAGAGGCGAGCTAGGGTTTTGTAGTACAAATCAAAACGATAATTATCAAAGCGCTAATTACTAAGGCTGCATGCATGCACCTTAAATACTAAACCCTAAACAAAAACAATCACAGTTGGACAGGCCCAACCGGATGGCAAAACTGGGCTAAGGACCGAGCCCATGACGCAACACTTATTCAACCCAACAATCTCCCCCTTTGCGTCAAATGAGGCGAGAGATTATTTCTGTTGTGTAGCCTTCACTTTCTTCACAACCTTGAACAGCCGAGGAATGATAGCAAAAAGCATCTACCGAAATTGAATGTACCATCGTAGCATATCAGTAAACAACTTCTTGTCGGCTGCAGAATTCTGATCACAACGGTGAATGATCTCCAAAATATGCTCCAAACAAGCTGTTGAGAACAGGTGCTGATCAATGAGAGCAAAGAGACATTTTTGACTTTCACCTCTAACAAACATCACCGTGTGAAATTTTGGGTCGATTTTACCCTTGACCATTGCGTTCACATTGCCAGTTCTTCCAATAGGTTTGATCGTTGGTCGATTGTGAATGGCAGATGCGATTTCTTGATCCATCTTCGCTACTTCATGAATGTAGCAAACAAGCATTCGCTTGATGTGGTCAATTATCGGCTGATACTCCTGAGGATTTGACATCAGAATATTGTTGAGGAGTATCCAGTCGTGAGGGTTAAGATTCGGTAGATCAGCCAGGGAGAAATTATGAACCGAGCTCTCAGAGCCTCGGGTCAATTTAAACTTAATGTTGACAAATTTTCCTGCTGAATAAGGCTTCAGCACCTTAACCGTAGTAATCTTCTGTAAGTTCCAGGTTAAGTACTGTGGCTGTGCGAACTCCAGATAAAATTCCAACAGATCCCGATCTACCTTCGGGTCTGGAGAGGGAACAGCAGTAGTTGAGTTGAAGCAATGAAAGATAAATGCCTTTCGTGTGATTGGTATATCGAATTGAGTGTCCTTCGAGTTCTCAAGACCGAACGAGATAACAGGTTCGAGCCAATGAGTACTCGGTTCATCTATAGCTTCTCTCTGGAGCGAGTCAATGGTCCATTCCGGAAATATGGACTTCTTTTTCTCCAAGAGCTCCTTTTCTTTTTGCTTCTTCTCAAGCTCAACTGATTCCCTTTCGATCTTTTCCTGAAGCTCCTTATCAGTAGGCTTAGTTTTCCTAAAGAGCTAAAAGGGATTTTCACCCAAGATATCTTCAAAATCATCATCATCTTCCACATCATCTTCACCAATTTTCTTCTTCTTCTTATCCCTTTTGCTGACCGAAGCTACATTAACCTTCGGTGCAGCTGTTGATTTGGGTTCGGGAGGAGGTTGAGTATTATCCATGCCAGTTTGAGTAACCTTTTCCTTTTCCTTTTCTCCCCCTTGTTTCGGCTGGACAGAAGTCACCGAGACACCCTCTATCCGACTAAGGATATCCAACGCAGGTCTGAGTTTTTCAGCTAAATGGCGTCTGATGGATATAGTCAGAATAGAGTCATGGGCGTCAAGAAGATGTAACAAAATGGAATGAACGTCACCCACAGAGCTTCTAATTACTTCTCTTTCAGACTTTAAATCATTAAGCTTAGTTGTGGTAGAACGAAGCTTAAGATTTTGAATTTTGAGCTGAGAAGTACGTTTGTCAAGCTCATCCATAATTCAATTTTCAACAGCCAGTTTGGCTTCCAGCCGATTCAGACGCTCCTTGACATTATCATGAAGATTTTCATTGGCAGCTTCAATGGCCTGTCGAGCGACTTCAAGATTAGTCCTTTCGGTTACAAGAGAACACTTGAGATTATCAACCGAAGCATTCACTGTCTGAGAGTTCTTTTGAGGGGCAGCTTGCAACGAATTAAGGAATAACTAAGCCACAGAAATTAGTTTTTCGACTTTTGCGGTCGCATCTTTGCATTCTTTCGTTGAGGCCTCAACAGCAAGCGAGGCCTTCTGACATTGTGAAGTGGAGGCATCAATGGCCTTTGTTGCGGCAGAGAGAGATGCATCATGCTCTTTGACAACAGAAGAAAATAATGCATTGAGAGCAGCTTCGGAGTAAGCACCAGTTGATGTGGAAGAAAGTAGTTGATCGAGTTTGTCAGTAACCGTCTTTAGATGGCGCTTAGTAACAGGAGCATCGTCATCGTCATCACTTTGAACAAAGTAGGGACTGAAGTAAGTGGAATCAAACTCCAAGTCCTCACCTCCAAGAACAGTGTTGGTTTCGGTAGATGGGGTAGGTGATGGTGGTTTGGTAGTTACTTGAGGTTCGGTAGTGACAGGGGGCTCGGTAGTGACCGGGGGTTCGGGTGCTGAAGAACAAGCCCCCGTATCAGATATGTTGGCTCGAACTCCAGTAGTGGTGGTAGTAGTAGACTCAGTGAAGATGGGTGCAGGAATGGGAATAGTAGAGGATGGTTGAGATGAAATGATAGGAAAAATCGGAGGGATGGAGACAGGAATAGAAACAGGTGGAGGCGAAGGTGCTTTGGAACGAACAGGTTTCTCGGGTGTAGGCGAGCGAGGTGGTGTATCACGACGAACCGAACCTGCATCCTCTGAGCTTTCGCTGTCAGATTCACTGGGAGGAATTGGTGGTTGATTAGGAGGCACGTACTCTGAATCAGAATCACTTGAGGATTGGAGAATTAGCCGGCGGGCAGGTTTCTTGCCTTTCTTCGCCTTAGGCTGTGTCGGCGCTGCTTTCTCCGACTTTCGCTTCCTAGGGGTTTGAACTTTTGAGACTTGGCCCCCCTTATCTCCCTTTTTGACTTCTGGCTTTTTGCCTCTTTTGGCAGGTTTGTCTGCGTCTTCGATTGATTTCACCATGTCAGCAGTGAGTTCCCTTGGACCAGAGGAGGGAAGCTTCTTGTATTCCTGAATAATCTTGCTTGAAGGAGGCACAAAGGCGAACATCGACTCAGAAATGGACCCAACAAAAGCAAATTTTGAAGGATGAGTAACGATGATGTTGGTAGTATGAAACGTAGCAATAGAAGAAAGCATCAAGTCCGCCATGATAGGAACATGGAAACAATCCATTGCCCACTGAGTAACAATGGTCCAGAAGCGAGCACAAGAGATTTCGGTGTGGCAAGATGAAGATGATAAACTCTGAATGAGTTGAATCCATAAAACCATTCCATAATCTACATTAAGACCATGGTACACACCGTAAAGCAAAGTCATGAAGGACTTGCTTGCACCATCAGAGCCGGCACTCCGTTCAGAAAGCCCTTTGAACAGTAGAGTGAAGAGGCCATTCCATTGAGGAGGAAGGCAGGACTTTTTAAACTTAGTGACAGTGGTTAGGATTTCAGTATACCCCATGTTGTAGAACATAGAGAAGAGCTGACCTGTGGCAATGGAGTCGGGATTAACCATGGAATCTTCATACGCAAGCCCTAGAAGAGAACAAAACGATTCCTGGAGATTGAGGCCTTCTGATTAAGAATGTCGAAGAAGATTTTGTCTGCTCCCTTGTCATACGTTGCAGAGGAGTAGATTTGTGAGAGACAAGACATCGGCATGACTTCGACGGTGGTAAGGGCTTTAACGAGTGGGGAATATTTCAGGCATTCCACCACTTGATACATGTAGGTATCGTAAAGAAAAGGGGAGAGATCAATCAGCAAGTTCTGATTGGGCTTGATGGCAAGAAGAGTGGAGCGTGCAGTTGTTTCTTGAACTGAGGATGACTCTGCCATTGATGAAGCTTGTCAAGGAAGAAGATGAACAGTAAGAAATTGATCGCCTGCCTTTGCTCTAGAAGATTGAAGTGTGGTAAGGAACAGTCACACTGAAATTAGCCCTTATATACGATCTTGGAGAGAGAAAAATCAGAAGTTATTATTGCTTGAATCTTGGAAACGACTCCTGAAAAGGCGTGATTTGACAGCTTGCAACCCCGATAAAGTAGTGATGACGCAGGATGATGACCGATTCAAATTCTGGCGCCTTCCAACCTTATCCATAAATCAAATCAGACGTTTAAACTTCCTGCTGAGTCAGCGGGTGAATCTCCAATAAAATTGCTAGTACCATAAAAATTCAAAGACGTTACACCAAACCATCGCTTTTAATTTCGAAACCGTCTGCATTAACTTGTTAAGAACTGAACAAGACCTCTTTGAGAATATAGAATGTGTGTGCATAAGGGTGTAAATGAGAAAGAAATAAAGCAAAGTCTTTGTGGGAAGTTGTGATGTCTATTAAGACATAAAGCAGTGGATCCCGGGCACGAATCTCTTCCTTCAAAGTCAAGAGAGATTTCAAAGTGCTTGTTTGGATTCTCGTTGAATTACGATCAAGTACTTGTTAAGAAGCATTGAAAGGCATCTTTTTAATTAAGGCTTTTAAGGGTGGCGTTCGCTTCAATTCTTGATTTCGATACTTGATGTAAGACCGAAACAGAACGAAGTACTTGTGAGACCAATGTGGCCTATTAAACAAGTAGGTAGGAAACATATTCAGTGACTTGGTGATAAATGAGAACAGGAAATCTCAAAAAGTAAAAAAACTGGATCCGTTTGGGAAGAAAAAGTCTTGGTGAAAAACAATTTCATAAGGATCGCGCAAAAAGAAAATTGAGATTTCATAAGGTGACATGTAATAGCTAGAAAGTTGAAGTGTTCATCGTTAATTCATTATGGGAGTTGGATTTTGGGTTTCACTTAATTCGTGGTGGACGAAAGTAAGATCATCAACACAGAAATTATGTAACCATAAACCTCAGTGGTTATTGCTGAGAGTCTCAAGGGTTACCAAATATGAAACGAACCATGATGGAGAAAAAGAAGATGGTTAAAAGAACCGAAAGTGCCTCTGCCATAAAGGATTGACAAAGCAGAAAAACTCTTAACTCAATGTGAGAAGAGTAAGGAAGCTCATGATTAGAGTAAATTTGACAGCCTGATTGGGGAGACAAGATTTGTATATATCAAGTCATTAAGGTTTTACTCAAAATCGATCGAGGCTTTGGTCAACATACAACAGCATGCTTCTAGGGACACTTAGCTAGTACATAGATTAAGATTGATACCTGCCCCAGCTCCATCAGTGAGAGAAAGTAGTGTACAGAAAGTAAACAGAGCAAATTTTTGAAGTGATAAAAAAAATTTGTATTTTAGGAAATTTTCTGAAAAAGAATAAAAAACAGAAATAAAAATATTTTTGGATTTTATGAGATTTTCTGAAAAAGAATTAAAAACAGAAATAGAAATATTTTTGGATTTTATAAGAATATAAAAGAAATACGTAAAGAAATATGTAAAGAAAGTTCTAAGAAAATAGTATACATACTATACAACCGAAAACCATACTACAGAAATTAGAGGCGAAGCGAGACCGGTGAAACCGAACCCGAAATGGACCGAGCGTTCGGTGCATTTCGGTTCCAGAAGAACCGAACCCGAAATGGATCGAGTGTTCGCTTTATTTCGCTTCTAACTTTTATTGAAACACAAGAGATTTCGGTACGGATTCAGCTTCCATCATTCCTAGGCCATGCAATATTTTATTAAAGCTTGCTTCAGGCAAGGCCTTAGTGAAGATGTCAGCTAGTTGATCAGTGGTTCTTACAAAATGAATTTCAACATTACCGTCTTCCAGATGATCTTTGATAAAATGATACCTCAATGCTATGTGTTTCGTCTTTGAGTGTTGCACTGGGTTGTGACAAATCCTAATTGCACTTTCGGAATCGCAATATAATGCGATTTTCTTCATATTCAGGCCAAAGTCACGAAGTTGACTTTGTATCCAGATGACCTGAGATGTGCATGATGCTGCGGCAATGTATTCTGCATCGGCAGTGGAGAGAGAAACACATGTTTGTTTCTTCGATTGCCAGCTTACGAGTTTGCCATCCAAAAATTGACATCCTCCAATGGTACTTTTCCGGTCTAGACCACAGCCCCCAAGATCAGCATCTGAGAATGCTTGGACAAAGAATCCTGAGTTGGCCGGGTACCACAACCCAAGAGGAGTAGTTCGTTTTAGATACCGAAATATGTTCTTTACTGCCAACAGATGTGGTTCACGAGGATTTGCTTGAAACCTGGCACAATAACAAACAGAGAACATTATATCTGGCCGACTAGCAGTGAGATACATTAGAGATCCTATCATATGACGATAAAGAGTCACGTCAACAGCCGTTTTGTCCAGAGAAGGTGTTAGCTTTGTGCCAAACACCATAGGAACATTCACTTTTGAATCTCCCAACATTCCAAACTTGGCAAACAATGTCTTCGTGTAGGCCTCTTGATTAATGAAAATGCCTTCGGGTCCCTGTCTTATATTTAGACCAAGGAAAAAGTTAATAGGACCCATTGAGCTCATTTCAAATTTAGTTTCCATCAGCTTCCTAAACTCAGCAGTTAAGCTAGGATTTGTGGAGCCGAAGATGATGTCATCAACGTAAATTTGAACGATCATAAGGTGGTTACCCTCTTTCTTGCGAAAGAAGGTTGGTTCAACCGAACCTTGTTTAAATTTAGACATTTTCAAAAATCTGGTAAGAGTTTCATACCAGGCCCGTGGAGCTTGTTTGAGACCGAAGACAGCCTTGTCCAAGATGTAGCAGTGATCTGGATATTTTTCGTTCACAAAGCCCGGTGGTTGTTCTACATACACAGTTTCTTCCAGTTCACCATTTAAGAAGGCACACTTTACGTCCATTTGGAAGACTTCAAAGTTTTTGTGTGCAGCGTAGGCAAGAAAAATGCAAACTGATTCTAACCGTGCTACTGGAGCGAAGGTCTCTTCATAGTCTATGCCCTCTTCTTGACAGTATCCTTTCACGACCAACCTCGCCTTGTTGTGTATCACATTCCCTTCCTTATCCATTTTATTCCTGAATACCCATTTTAAACCAACCACAGAGGCATCCCTTGGTGTTGGAATCAGTCTCCACACTTTATTTCGTTTGAATTCATGTAGTTCGTCATGCATTGCCTGTACCCAATCAGAATGATCAAGTGCAGTCTTGACTGTCTTCGGTTCGACTTTTGAGACAAAAGAGTTAAACATACAAAATTCTACTTTAGAGAAAAGTGTTGTTCGTTTCTCTTTTAGCTGAGTTCGTGTGAGAACTTTTTCCGTGGAATCACCAATAACTTGTGATTGGGGATGATCTTTTGTCCATTTAATGAGCGGAGGATAATTTGGATCGAATGAAGGATCCAGTTCAGAGTTTACTTCTTCTTCAAACTCCGACTGAGTATCATCATCGTTTATGTTCGCGTTCTCCCCCTCGAGCAATGATACTTCCTCTGTTGCAGGATTAGAATCTTTCACTTCGAACGACGATACTTCCTCAGTTTCAGGATTAGAATCTTTCACTTCGAACGATGATTCTTCCTCAGTTTCAGGCTCAGAATTTTCCCCTTGAAGTTGGCTTTCGGTTGCAGAGCACTCCCCCTGGAATGTTGGATCTTGGTTGGGAAGATCAGACGAACCCTCCCCCTGAGCTTGAGAACAATCTTTTTGAGGTTCACCTGTGTCCGGCTTGTTGGATTTCACAGGCTGTTCTTCTTCCATATTCACTGCAGCTTCATCGATTATTTTCTTCAAGTTGTCTACCTTGTTGTCTGCAGCTTTGGATTCAGAGAGAATGGCCTTTTCGGGCTCATCAAACAGCAGCATGTATTGTTCAAAAAGGTTCGAAATAGGTATTGTAACTTGACCAGAACTTGGAAATATATCCCCCACAGAACCTTTGGTGGTGTTGAGTCTCCTGACGTAGTTGTCGTCGAAGGTAACATAATAGGTCTCCTCGATTTTCTTTGAACGTTTGTTGAGAACCCTATATGCTTTTGAGGTTAAGGAATAACCCAGAAAGATTCCTTCATCTGCTTTCACATCAAATTTTTTTCGGTGCTCCTTTGAATTAAAGATGAAGCATCTTGAGCCGAACACATGGAAAAACTTGACATTTGGCTTTCGGTTGGTTAAGATCTCATATGGAATGATCGAAAAGTGTTTGTTGAGATAGGATCTGTTCTGCGTAAAGCATGCAGCAGCAATGGCATCAGCCCAGAAATATAGAGGTAATGAAGCGAAGCTCAACATAGTTCGGGCTGCTTCACACAGAGATCGGTTTCGCCTTTCGACAATACCATTCTGTTGTGGAGTATACGGAGCCGAGAAGTTGTGAGTGGTTCCTTTCTCTGCAATAAACTCTTCAAATTCTTTATTCTTAAACTCCAATCCGTTGTCACTTCTTATGTTACGAATGACCTTTCTTAGCTGGACTTCTATTTGCTTGATAAAGAGTTTAAGTTGAGGAGTGGCCTCCGATTTCTGCTTCAAAAAGAATACCCAGGTAAATCGAGAGAAGTCATCCACTACAACAAGTATATACTTGTTGCCACCAACACTTTCGATTGATGAAGGACCACATAGATCAACAAGAAGTAATTCAAGTGGTTCGATAATTTTTGTGTTGATGCGAGAAGGATGACTCTGTCGACTTTGCTTTCCCATTTCACATGCAGCACATAGGTGTTCTTTATCGAATTTCAGAATAGGAAGACCTCGAACGTGATCTCCAAGTACCTGTTTGTTGATGTCTTTAAAATTCAGATGGGAAAGTCTTCGGTGCCATAGCCAGCTTTCGTTTGAATGAGCCTTTGACAACAAGCAGATTGTCGGTTTTCCCCATATGTGATTGAGATTCAGAGGGTACATCTCTCCTTTTCGCTTTGATTTGAGCAGAATATTGTTTGACTTCTTTTCAATAATCTCTGATCCCTCGTCGTCGAAGGACACCTTTAGCCCCGTACCAACTACGAGTTGAGAAACACTGATAAGGTTGTGTTATAAACCCTCAACATACGCCACTTTTTTTATCGAGAACTCGCCATTGGTAATCATACCATAACCTTTGATCGTGCCATAAGAGTTGTTACCATACTTGACACTTCCACCATTTGTAAGGGACCGAAACTCCCTCAGTTCTTCCCTTCTGGTCATGTGACGCGAGCAGCCACTGTCTATGTACCATTCATCGTCAAACTGCTCGTCACATATAACCTGCAAAATTTAAGCAGATTTACGAACCCAAAGTTTCTTGGGTCCTCGTGAGACTTTTACAGAGTAGGGAATTGTAAGCGAAACATCAACTAAAAAGGTTCTTTTTGTTAACATTGTTTCATCTTTTCTTTTTAAGGTGAAAACTTTGATTTTATCTGATTTAAGCACTTTAGGTGGTGTTGCCGAATATGTGTATTTCCCTAATTATTGACGAATTCTTTGCATTTTCTGAACAAAATTTTTCTTTTCCCTTTTGATCATTCTGTGAGTGATGGTTAGAACTAGGGAAATGAGATTTGGAAACGGAGTTAGCTTTTCAGATGTAGCTCTTTTGTGGATGAGAGCCATAATTACTTTCCCTTCGGTTCTTCTCGCTGATTAGTCTAGAACCGAAACCACTCTTTTGGTTTTTCTCCTCTCGAGAACCGAAACCTTGAGTTCGGTAGATATTCTTTGATGGACCGAAACTCTGTTTTCGGTTGGATTGATGATTAGGACTGAAACTCTTCTTTCGGTTTGGTTGGTTCTGAGGACCGAAACTCTTCTTTCGGTTCTTTGCTCCATGTTGACTGTGAATGCTGTAGTTTTCTTTTCCTTCCACCTTTTGCTTAGAAGGTTTTTCATAGCGAACGTAGTTGGGATTTGAGATCGCCAGTACTGCTTCCTTTCAGTGAGGTTTTTCTTGTACCTCACATTCCTTTGATGCTTTCGTTCTTTCACCTGTTTAGGATTTCTGTGGATGTTGGCCTTTTTCTTAGATTTTTGAACACAGGCTTCGCTCTTGAGTAAGGAGGTTTCGCTTGACACTACGACTTGTTCATCTGAAGGCGTTTTGGTACCACTTGTGCTAGGCTCATCAAAAGGAGAAGGATCATTAAGTGGTTCTACCACATATCTTCCTTTTACTCTCCACGATGTTTTCTGTGATAGACCTACTGTTTCATCGGAATTATCAATAGGTGCTGACTAGAAATACTCATCACATCCTTCAGCATTATCTTCTACTACTATTGCCGTTAGTTTCGTTGTTTGTTGCTGAGTAACTCCATTAACTTTGTACACCTGATTTGGTGTTGTTTGGACCTTTTGATACACTACGACCTTTTCTTTAAGGACTCTGGTCTTGTCTTTGGACAAACGAGCGAACTCAACCGAATTTTCAGAAATAAGATTTTTGTTAGTTTCGGGTTCGCTTTTGACAAATTATGAACAGTCAACCTCATCTTCCACAGAAATGACGCTCATATCATCATCCTCATCGAATTCAGAAGTATTTTCAACATCAATCTTATTTTCTGAACTCAACTTAGCATTCAACGAGACAAATTTTTGTACAGTTTCGGTTTGGATTTTCAATTTGTCATTTTCATCCAACAAATTTTTGAGCATGTCCTTATGGTGTTTGGACTTTATGAAGGACTATATTTTGTCAAGACCAATTCTGTAAGCAGGAGAAATATCCTCAGAAGAAACAACATTTTCGCAATCATATGCATCGGCATCGATTTCATCCTCCTTTAACTCAAGGAAGGGGAAAATCATACGATGTATCTTCTTCCCTATTTCACAATCGAGATGTAATTGAGTAATATTAGTATATAAACGCTTAACAATTAAACAAAAAACATTTCGTTGTTTTAAAAGCTTCAAATTATCTCTTTGCAAATAAATTGTTTCGTCCCTAGATCTAATCAACTCCTTCTCCTTTTGCTCAATCCACATTCACCTCTCCTCACTCTTCGATGACACCCTGCTGATTTGATCAGTTAGGTTAGAGTTTGTGACGCGAGTTTGAGTTAAACTTCCACTTAGACTAGAAAATTTAGATTTTAATCCATTGAGTTCATTTTCATAGTTGGTGATAGAGATTTTTAGAGAGATAAGAATAGATTGTACCTTCTGGATCAACTCGTCGCATTCGTTGATCTGCTGACTGACAGGTTTCGCTGCAAAACAACGGTCTTCTCTCTCCTTATCTTCATCATGTCCCCCTTCAGTGGTATAGCGTCGCATGTGTGACACTCCAGAAGTCACCATCAAACATCTTCCTGCAGTATTCTCTTCCTTCACCAACAGAGCCCTGCCATGAGTCGGCTTCCTCACTTCTTCGTCCTCTGAATCAGTCGACCAAACTTCAACACCTCCAAATTCATCATCAGCAACATTTCCCTGCACAATGAGAGCATTCATAGTGTTGTTAGATCCTGCTTTCTTCTTCCTGATTTCCTCCAAACGCCTTGTGAGGTTCGCTTCCTCGTCCTCATCCTCGTTCTTCTCAGTCATCTTTCTCAGCATGCAATCTTTAGCGAAGTGATTTTTACCTCCACAGTAGTGACAGGTGAAGCCAGAGTCACCTCCAAGTTTCGCTTCCTTCTTTGGTTCTTCCGTCTGAGAAACACTTTTCGGTTCCTCCTTTGCTTTCTTCGCGTTGTAACTGCCTTGCCAGTTTCGGTTCTTGTTTGTTGAGAACCTTCTCTTGATGAATTTCTTGGGATTTGATACCATCAGAGCATAGTCTTCGCTTGTTGGATTATATTCGGATAGATCTAAATCTTCCTCTTCCTCAGCAGTTTTCTTACCTTTTGAGATTAGGGCAAAGGATCCCATGCTAGAAACCACATTCGTTTCTTTAGTCAAGGCATTCTCATGCGACTTTAGTATCCCCACCAGTTTTGCAAGAGAATAACTTTCAAACTGTTCATGAGCCTTTACTGTTGACACTACAGCCATCCATTCCGATCTAAGACCATTCATGAATGTTACCTTTTGTTCAATGACCTTCCTTTCGATCCCATGCTTGATCATCTTACTTAAGAGATGATTAAAGCGATCGAAGGTTTGAACAAGCTTCTCTTTAAGCTTCTGCTTGAAATAACCAAATTCTGAGAGCAACACTGTTTGGATTGAATACTCAAGATCTTCATCTGTAGAATATAATTCCTTCAACCTGACCCATATTTCCTTTGCTGTCGTGCAAGAGCTTACCAACCGAAACGTGTCTGCTGTAATGCAAACCTTATCATCCTTAAAGCTTTGACATTGCATTGAAACTTTTCCTTCTCATCTTGAGGTATATCTTTCACGTCACTTATGAGTTGATTATATTCCTTTTGAGTTTTGACAACTCTTGAGGTACTTGCATGAACAAATGGACCGACTGTGATCGCCTCCCAGATCAAGTATCCATTATCTTCTGAGCCAATCACGTAATCTTCAAAGTGATGCGCCCAGACCTCATAATCTTGAGTGTATAAAATCGAAATCCTTGTCGTCGATCCTATGCTGTTTGAGATGTTGATTGGGTTTGACTGAGAATCGTCCATGGATGTGTCGATGTTTGTTTAAATACCTGCTTAAGATCAGACTTGTAAATAATGTTAGGGCAAGATCGAATATTTAAAGAACCACGTCAATAGCAGATGACGGCTCTAGTAATATCAATCTAAGCGGAAAACCCTAAGATCTTCTTCAACAGAAGAGATGTGTATGAATTACACAGTCTCCTGCTCTGATACCAATTGTAGAGTTGAAAAACTCTTAGATCGATTAGATCTTCAACAGATTAAACAATAAAATCAAACGAACACAGAAAACACAATATGGAATCAAATAATGCTGAATGATTCAAACGTAGTCACGCCTCAGTAGAGCTCGACTAAGAACTTCCACTGTAGAGGCGAGCTAGGGTTTTGTAGTACAAATCAAAACGATAATTATCAAAGCGCTAATTACTAAGGCTGCATGCATGCACCTTAAATACTAAACCCTAAACAAAAACAATCACAGTTGGACAGGCCCAACCGGATGGCAAAACTGGGCTAAGGACCGAGCCCATGACGCAACACTTATTCAACCCAACATATATATATATATATATATATATATATATATATATATATATATATATATATATATATATATATATATATATATTTATATATATATACATATATATATATATATATATATATATATATATATATATATATATATATATATATATATATAGATATATATATATATCCTCGACTAAAGATGATTAAAATCTCAATCTAAGCTTTTAGAATTGAAATGAAGTATAATTTCCTCTTCGTTAATTATAGCAAAACAACTTTTCAAACCCTACAGAGTCACAAATCAGGAATTTTGTTTTCTATAATTAACACTTACATAATAATCAAGCTCCCACTAACATAATAATTATTAGAATAACACTTATGCTCCCACTACCTTTGACATGTCTCTAGAAATCAGCTGGACTTCTAGAAATCAATACTTTATTGACTTTCTTACCAAAGTTCAGATTTCTGATACGAGATGCTTTGATAAGACTTTATCGAAATCATACACCTTTCCTTAGATAGCTCACGTGTGTGTCTAAACAATTTTAGAACTATGAAAAGGGATGTCGTGATCATAGTCTCAATTTTTTAGACCTTTGTCATTTCTCACAAGTCCATGTTAGTGTGCCGGTTAACCACACACGCTCCACTAACGACTTTGAGAATGAAAATATCACAATTGTTATCTACTTAAAATCTATTTAGCGAAAGCGTTTCCTCACCATCATTTTCATGAATCGGAGAGAAACCTTATGACACTTAGATTTTATGGTGTATGTGTTCCTATCCATGTGAATTTGTCAAAACCATAATCACAGCACAAGGTTAGTGACAAATTCAAACTCATATGGACTGAACTTGTTCAATCTTAATTTCTTGCCATCTGGCAGCCAAGGGCCTACCATGTCTTCCAAGTTGTTATGCAAGCAACCGAGAACTCATAAAACTCACATGGCGATATGTTATAAACCTTAAGTCGTGTGCTCGTGATAAACTACATGTTTTATTCTTGATCAGTTCTTGAAACTCTTTCAGGACCTTTAAGACTCCCACTGTCCTCTTGACATATAAGACTCTCTTGCCAAGAACCATTCCTTGACAAACAAATATTCAAGAGATAGTGCGGATTCTTATCAAGACAAACACTTCACACAATTGGCCTTAGTTGATCTTTATTTTATCCAAAACATCACAACTTACCAATTTCAAATGTACAAGAGTAGAAAACATTTTACTCTACATTTGACAAGTGTTATAAACCTTCTATAAGTTATGTCACTCGAGTTACAATCTTTGAGTATGACTCTAAGAATTGTTTTGGAACGAAGTATGACTCATTTTCTTGATTTAACCATTTCAACAATTCATGATTCCTCTTCTTAACCATAGGAATGCACTAAGATGTCCTTAGAGGATCAATTGTGCTATGGTTTCTTAATCATTAAGATGATCATAAAACATGACACTAAAGTACTCTCCCATCTTTTCAGATTTGAGAAACTTTTGTCTTTCTTCCTAATTTGATTCTTCTCATTCGTTCTGCCATACATTGAAACTTTTCCAATGTTTTAGAATTATACTTAAACTTGTAAGTATAACCATATTTACTAAACTTTAGTAAATCATGACGAATAGTCTTATCGATCTTTGTGCTGGACTTGACCAGTGCACAAGAATGTGTACTCGATCCCATAGTCCTTCACTTGAGTCACATATACATGTGAACAAGGAATCAGTCTAAATTTCCAAAGATGAAAATTCTAATTCATCATACAATACAACTTGCATAATTTCAAGTTTCGGTCCAATTGAGACTTGGGTGATGAGAATCTTCCTTATTTAGACACTACCACAAATGAAAAAATCAAATTCACATTTTCAATATTGCTAGAAACATACAAACATCAATTTTTCATAAATGCCATTGCAAGGAGATATAAAAAAAAACAAAAACAAAATTTTATTTATTTATAAAATGCGGAAAAACTTTTCCTTACAATGCAATTATAAGTGAAAAACTATGCTATTACATATTTCCTAGAAATCTATCATAACTCTCAAGCAGTAGCTCAAAAATCCGATCTTCGAACCATGTGATTGAAATCCAGCTTCGCGATCAGATTCAACATACTCTTCTTTTAAGCTTCCTTCCCTTTGCTTGATCATGCCAAACATCAAAATGCAACCTAGTCACATCATGTATTAAGAATCAACAATTAGAAACTTAACAGAGTTAGATAGTAGACTTACCTGAAGCATAACCATACATTCTGATTAAACTTCTTAGGTAGTCTGGGCAGCTTTGATTCCAATGTCCCTGTCCTTGGCAATAGAAACACACAGGCTCAGAAGGAGCAGTCTCAAATTTGGCCTTTTTCTTATGATCAAGACTTTTGACCATGCCCAATTTCTTTCCTTTAAGAGAAGGAATCTTTTCTGGGATGTCCATGTCACCTTGGGATGTAGACCTTCCAATCATATTTGCTTGACCATTGCGCCAAATCAATGCTGATTCGGCAGTAATTAGCAAATAGGTAAGATCAATTATGGTCATGTCGTGATCTGTCACATAGTAGTCTTTAACGAACTCACTATATTACTCGGGAAGTGACTGAAGGACCCAGTCAATAGCCAACTAACTTGGGAAGACAACACCCAACATCCTTTGCCTGTCAATATGCAGCTTCATGTCCAAGACATGAGCACATATAGGCTTTCCATCTTTGTGTTTACTATCCAATAGGGATTGAGTGATCCTGAACTTTTCAAGTCTTCGAGCTTGTGGGTCAGGGAGAATTATTGGAGGAGGTGGAGGAAGAGAAGTATGATTTCCATGATCCAATCGTGGGACATCATCTTCATTAGGAAAGCTTGTTCCAAGGGATTTGGGAAGACCATAGTTCTCTGAACCAGGCATCTATAATGGGAGATATTCAAGTTAGTTGATTTAAGTCCTTAATATAACACCCAATATGAAATACTAAGGCTAGGACCCAACACAATATTTTATAACTCTCAAGAGGGATGCCGTAATGCAAGCTATAGAATATTTGAAGGTAGGCAAATGACGATTCACCAATTTCCACCATGAAAAACGAAATAGGTATTAGGTTTTTATTGGATTGAAACTCCTAGATCTTTTGAGATTTATTGAACTTTTCAATGGCATGTTTAAATCTCGATTGTGCCCTCTCAAGTTTGTGACTGGGATGTCGAGGATCACAAACAAGGTGTGAATAACCATGCAAAATAACTTGGTACCCTTAATTTTATCACCTAATCGATGTGCCGGTTACCCACACGCGCTCCATCGATCTATGATACACATTAAGTCACCCTTTTCCACTCTTACCAGTCCATGTTAGTGTGTCGGTTACCCACACATGCTTCACCAACGACTTGGTAAGGTACAAAGTGTAATTTTATAGGTTAGCACCGTCTTCACATTTTCCTAAAGTAACTAAGATTGGGAATTTATAAAAGGTTTAGTTACTTTATATTTATCATTATACTTACAGTGAAAATTATAGTCCTTGTCCTACCCGTTCAGCTAATGACCCTCCATCAGTCAAGGAAGCAGTGGGTGAGAGTGGACACCCATTAAGCTGCCATTTAATAGGCAACAACCTTATACCCCCCTTATAGACCGACTTCGTGAATGAGGTCTACTAATGGTAAGACTGATTTGCTCTTATACATACATATATATATATATATATATATATATATATATATATATATATATATATATATATATATATATATATATATATATATATATATTATACATATATATATATATATATATATATATATATATATATATATATATATATATGTATATATATATATATATATTATAATAATATACAGTATAAGGGTTGAATTTTAACTTTTAAAACTCAAGGGTTTGAAATTCAAGTGTGTGTGAGACTTTACAAATTCCAAAACTTGAGGGCAAGTCTTGAAACTATTCAAGACTTTTCATTTCTATAACCTATGAGTCTTAATGGCTTTAAAGAAAAGACTTTTGGAATTTCATAACTTGAGGACAAGTTATGGAGTCCATTAATTAGCATTTAGATCAAGAATTACACTAACAAACAATTTGCAAATAATTCCAATGATCTACCAAAACTCACAAGTATAAACATTCATATCAACAATTTCAAGAATCATATAAACATATTTAAAACTTGAAAATTTGATAATAACCATTGGAAATGGATTAGTATAATCATTCCCACACCAAAAACAGGTTTTATAAGTCCAAAACAGTTTAGGGTAATGATTCTAGTCCATTTCCAGCAGCAAAACTTAAAAATCTGCACACAGGGCCTCCTACTCGCCGAGTGTAAGAGCCTACTCGACGAGTAGGATGAGTTTATACTTGGAATCGTCGAGTCCCCCATGGACTCGGCGAGTTCACTGTACAGTTAGCAGAATTTCGAATTTTTCAAGCAGTTTGCATCAAGTATAATGAAAACAAGCCTAGGCTTTGATACCACTGATGGGTTTTGAGCATTTTAATACTCCTATGGTGTACGTGCAACCCTAGAAACATTGGATCTATGTTTTCTCTATTATACATGCAAATATGATTCTTCCAAGGTTCTCATCCTAACTAACATACCATGGGGAACTTGTAACATAAAACTTAGTGGGATGACATACCTTTCCTTGTGGTTGATTCCTTGGAGATTTAAGAGCCTAACACCAATAATGTGGATGCCTCAAGTGGAATCACAAATCACCAAAACACCTTGGAAAACCTTAGAGAATAGTAGTCAAACTAGAAATCAGCCCACTCTTGTTCACTCACACACTAGTGCCATTTCATGTGCCGAAGACCTCTTTATATAGTATGGAGGATTAGGGTTACATTCATGTAAACCCTAATACCCATGACATTTCATTTCCATAGGATCCATGGGTTAAAACTCCATGGACTATCCATGCAAGTTTATCCCAACCTAAATGAACTTGGCCCATTCTATATATATATATATATATATATATATATATATATATATATATATATATATATATATATATATATATATATATATATATATATATATATATATATAAGAGTCCATATTTAATTAGTTCCTTTTGATCACTAAATTAATTCTTGATCAATACTAATTAAAGAATATGATTTCATATTAATATATTATAACTTATAATATATTAATAAACCATAGACAAACTATTCTCAAAAGAATATCCATACAAATTGGTTCGGTGAAGTGCAACCCAAATGGACCATGCTACTCTCGGGTCGAGTACATACCAATAATAGTTATGGGCTTAGACATCTAATCCAACACTAGCATCTGGTCGAACTTGGGTCTCCTCAGTCTGCCACTAAAATGATCAGCTCCTCACCAACGGAGCCTCCGCCCTGCCCTCACGGCCATCAGTAATCCTCAATATAGCTGGAGCAGGTGCTCTTACTTCTCCACTCATCAACCTCAGACAGTCGGCCTTCTAGTGGACCACCTGATTGTAGTGAAAACACATTGGAGCCAAGCCTCAAGGATAATCCCTACTAAAATCACCAACCTGATCGCAACTGAACCAATCCCTACCTTTCTCATGATATCTCCCCTCGTGATTCCTCCCACACTTGACACAACGGACCCGAGCCTAGTGGTCTCCCAGTCGCGAATCCTGAGTCTTGGGCTTCTTCGTCTGGCCCATCACGGTCTAAACCTATTCCATTCCATGCTACAACCGAAGCTACAACTCACTCTCCTACTCCCCGACTCTAGAAATCATGTCCTCTAATGTCTTATAGTTGGACATATTCACAAACTCCTGAATATCATCCTGCAACATATCATGATACCTCGTCTTATTCATCTCCTCATTCCCAACGTACTACGAAACCAGCAAGGCCCTCTCCCTGAACTAGGCGGTGATCTCTGCTACCTTCTCTGTCTTCTGGAAAAGGTCCTGAAACTCCCTTGCCAACTATTGTACCTCAATGTGTCACACCTTGGCCGACGACGTTAGGATGTTGAGATTTCAGGTCAAGATATACATTGAATACTACACAGGATGTACTAAACAACATAGCTATTTATTCATTAATTAAAAGATATTACATCATTTTTCGAGGTACATGTAGGTTATGACAGCAAAGTACAAAAGTAAAGCACATAGGTTCCGGGCTGCATCACCGGGGTTATCTCCTCCTTCAGACGAGTTCATTCTCCTGAGAATACATGTGGATTGAGAGTTCAACATAATGTTGGTTAGTTCACATGTTTCATTGTTATAAAACATGTGTGGGACTTTTAGTTGTTTTTTTATCCTAAACTCACTTCCTTGAGTTTATGAGTACTATCAGTACCTCCATAGATGGATTCCATGTGGTAGTCGAAGATAGATAGATATTGGTTGACCTAAACTCACTTCCTAGAGTTTGTGTGTACTATCACTACTTAATTAGTTCCTAATAGTAGTTTATGATACTTAGTTTTAGTTTGAAAAATTTACGATGAGTTCCTGTAATCGAGCTATGACTGTGGATCCCGAAAATACCACGACGCTTCATTGGACATCACTATGTTAGAAATTTATGTCTGCTTTGACCTGCCGTCGGGTTGTGGCTAGCAACCACAGCTGGGAGTGACAATCCCGTATAGATCTATACATATCTCTCTCGTTCACTTAATAATTAACGACTATAGGTCGGGCAATAGCTGAAAATCTATCAACATGTTGATGAATTGTGTCTCGTCTAACTCTTTTCGTGGGGGCCTCCCCTTGTTGACCGTGTGATTATTTGTGTTGTATATTATATTGTATACTTATTATTTATCATATATATATATATATATATATATATATATATATATATATATATATATATATATATATATATATATATATATATATATATATATATACACACGCACACACACTTATATATATATATATATATATATGTATATATATATATATATATATATATATATATATATATATATATATGTATATATATATAGCGTATTTTGTGTAGCCGATAATTTGGGCAGAGTAACACTAGGTACTAAGCTTATCTAAAGGTGGTTATAATATCGAATTTCAGTATTTCTTGGCAAATGGGCAATGTGACAACTAGGTATAATCTTATCTATCATAATGGTTGAACATAACAACTAGGCATAATATTAGCAAAAGAGTTAGGGTAGAGTTACTACCGGGCATAATATCATCCTAATGTTATGGGCATAGTTATCTAACTATAATTAGTGATAAGTACGGAAAGTTGTATTTTAAACATGTATCCCCCCCCCAAAAAAAAAAGAGTTGAAAAAATGGGCCTTTGAAAGTCACCTGTAAGTTTGAAAACGTTGGTATAGGGTATAAACCACAAGTTAACACTTCGAGGGGTGATCGGGGATGGCACGCAAGACGTTTTAGAGAGAGAATTTGTGAGAGGTGTTAGGAAGAATGAGATGTCGAGACCTACTATTTATAACAAGTTTGGAGCATGCACCACGCATTGTACGTCGCGCAAATACGTGCGAGTCGTACGATGCTGCCGTGTATCCTCATATACGTGTGCCACGCCATCCCGTATCTGAATGCAATCGGGTGTCAGTGCATGCAGTACATTATGCATGAGCACGCATAACGGTAAAAATTCAACTTTGAATTTCCGTAACTCTCCCATACGAACTTCGTTCTCAACAACTCTTATATATTCGTGTAGGTGTCGTCATTATCTACAACTTTTCTTTTGGTTATTTTGTCTTGTTTTCACTTTCGTTTTTCTACATATTTTTATTACCTTTATAATCTTATAAAAATCACAACTCTCACACGTGATGTACTTTTTTGGCGTTCCTTGCTTCATAATTCCTACTTTAAGTAGTACTACGATTGTCTAGTTGGTGAGCTTTACCAAAATATAACCAATCTCCTTGTAGTTTTCATCGTCATAACTTTTTAATTACGGTAGATATATATTTACCATAAATACTGTATCTCACCCATATTGTGTCAGATTCTCACGAAATTTATATTTCTAGAATTGTGGTAGTTTAAGGAGTCTAATTATGCTAACATGCCCTCAAAGTGACGCGACTTTTTTTGTACTTATTTTTGAGACTAGAGGTTGACGTAAATAAGGATGAAAATTTCGAATATATTAAAAATATGTTGATGGTTACAAGGTTTTCCTTATTACATTCTTACGTCCTATTGTTAAATGTTAACGGTGGTTAGTGACGTATTTTTTTGGGTTGTCACATCTTCCCCCATTAAAAGAAATTTCATCCTAAAATTTAGCATGGAGTTGGGGTGTTCTCAAATAAATGGGGATACTTGCTCCTCATTTGATCTTCGCGTTCCCATGTGTACTCCGATCCTTTCTTAGAGTTCCATCATACCTTGACTATAGGAATGTGGCTTTTCTTAAGCCTATTGACTTCGTGATCCATGATCTCGACTGGCTCCTCGAAGAAATTGAGTTCCGTGTCAATCTGGATTTTATCGAGTGATACAACTAGCGTGTCTTCAGAGAGACATTTCGTAAGGTTTGAAACATGGAAGAAATTGTGTAAGTTGTTGAGCTATTGGGGAAGAGCAAGTTGATAGGGTACCAGACCTATCTTGTCATGGATCTCAAAATGTCCTATGTATCTCGGATTTAATTTTCCTCTCTTGCCAAATCTTACAACTCCTTTCCAAGGAGATACCCTGAGCATGACTCTATCTCCAACTTCAAATTCAAGTGGTTTTCGCCGAAAGTCGGTATATTTCTTTTGATGATCATGATTCGTTCTCAACCACTCCTTGATTTTCACGATCTTCTCGGTTGTCTCATGAATAATCTCAAGTCCGGTTAGCAACGTCTTCCCTGCGCGTTTCTTGGATAGTTGGGTGTCACCAACTTCTGCCCAACACAATGGTGAATGTCACTTTCTCCCATAAAGCGATTCAAATGGTGTAGCCTTTATGCTCATGTGATAATAATTATTATAGGAAAATTCAATCGTCGGTAGGTGAATATCTCATGCCTCTCCAAAGTTATCAAACATGCTCTAAGCATATATTCCAATGTTTGTATGGTCTTTTCGCTTTGACCATCTGTCTTTGGGTGATAGGTGGTGCTCATATCAAGTTGGGTTCCTAATGTTCGTTGCATTGTTTTCCAGAACCAGGATATAAATTGGCTATCTCTATCTGATATGATCGATATTGGTATGCCATATAGCCAGACTATTTCCTTTACATGGGTCCTGTCTAACTTCTCCATTTTGTCTGTTTCCTTGATGTGTAGGAAATTGGCGGATTTTGTCAGACGATCAATTACTACCCAAATCATGTTGTAACCATTAGGCATCTTGGGTATTTTTGTGATGAAGCCCATGGCAACTCGTTCCCATTTCCATTCGAGAATTTCGATTTGTTTCAGTAGACCCGATGGTTTCTAGTATTCCGCCTTGACCTTAGCACAGGTCAACCATTTCCTCATGTAGGTGGCGATTCCTGCCTTCAAATTTGACCACCAGTACCTTTTCTATAAGTCAAGATATAATTACCAGATCCTGGGTTAACCGAGTATCTTGTCTTGTGAGCTTCGTCCTATACCAGACTCCTGATGTCACCAAATTTTGGTACCCAAACTCGGTTCATGAAATACAAGGTTCCATTTTCATTGGACTCAAAATGTTTCTCCATGCCTCGTAGGAATTCTTCTGCCTTATTTTCCTCTTTGAGTGACTCTACTTGGGCTTCTCGAATTTAGGTAAGAAGGTTTGACTGGATTGTTAGAGTTAGTGCTTTCACTGTGCGAGGTTTGACTCGTTCCTTTATACTTTGGGCATCAACCACTACGTTAGCTTTGCCCTGGTGGTATTGTATCTCACACTCGTAGTCGTTTAACATCTCAATCCATCTTTGTTGCCTCAGGTTTAGTTTATTTTGTTTGAAGATGTGCTGAAGACTCTTGTGGTCTGTGTATATGACATACTTTGTGCCATACAAGTAGTGTCGCCAGATCTTTAAGGCAAAAATTACAGCTCCCAATTCTAGGTCATGGGTGGTGTAACTATTCTCGTGAGTCTTGATTTGGCGTGAGGTGTAAGTGATAACTTTGACTCTTTTCATGAGCACGCATCCCATGCACTGATGTGATGTGTCGTAGTAGATGACAAAATCTTCGGTTCCTTCCGGAAGTGAAAGAATTGGCGTACTACACAACATGTGTTTCAACCTATGAAAAGCGGATTCTTGTTGTTCTTTCCATTCGAACTTTGTATCCTTCTGTGTAAGCTTAGTGAGAGGTTGTGCTATTTTTTTGAAATTTTCTATAAATCTCCTATAATAGCTTGCCAATCCTAGAAATTGACGCACCTCTATTGGCGTTGTGGATGCTTCCCCAATTATTTATGGCTTTGATCTTGGAAGGATCTACACGAATGCCTTTATCATTGACACGTGTCCTAGGAAATATACTTCTCTGATCTAAAACTCACACTTCAAGAACTTTGCATAAAATTTCTCTTTCCTTAACAACTCCAAAATTAATCGAATGTATTGACCGTGTTCTTCCTCTGTCCGTGAGTATATCAATATATCATCGATGAATACAATCATGAATTTCTCAAGGTAGCGTTCATAGACACGATTCATTAGATCCATGAAGACCGTTGGGGCATTAGTTAAGACAAAAGGCATAACTAGGAACTCGTATTGGTCGTAACGAGTTCTGAATGCCGTCTTCAAAATGTCTTTTTCTTGCACGCGAATTTTATGGTATCCGGACCTCAAATTAATCTTCTAGTAGAAGTTGGATCCTTGTAGTTGATCGAATAGATCATCCATCCTTGGGAGTGGATTCGGAAGGTTCGATGCACATTCGGAAGGTTCTGTCCTTCTTTTTAACGAATAGCGTCAAGGCTCCCCATGGTGAAAAAATCAGTCTAATAAAGCCTTTATCTAAAAGCTCCTGGAGTTGACCGGATAACTCTTGAATTTTCGAAGGGGCTAATTATTAGGGTGATTTTTCCATTGGAGCTTCCCCTGGGACTAGGTCAATTCGAAACTCAACTTCGCGAATTGGCAGTAGTCCGGGCAAGTCCTACGGAAATACGTCGGGAACATCACATACTTGGGGTATGTCCTTGATTTCCTTCTTGTCACCCCTCTTATCCACGATATGGGACAAGAAAGCGTGATATTTCTTGTGAAGGTATTTCTGCGACTTCATGCAAGAGATGATCCTAAGACCTTTGTTGGTCTTGTCTCCGTAGATTATTAATGATTCCCCATTGGGTAAGGGTAGTTTTACTGCCTTGTCATAACATAAGATTTTTGCTCGGTTCAACAATAACCAATCCATGCCGATTATGACATCGAAGCTACCGATGGTCGTAGGCAGGAGGTTGACGTGAAATGAATGGCTATTGAGAGTTAAAAGGCAATTTTCTAGCATTTCCTGAGTACTATCGAATTCTCCATTGGCCATTATACTATATAAGGGTCATCTAATTTGCTCGACTTATGGCTTAAAAGTTTTCTAAAAGGTGTAATGAAACTTCTTTCAGCACCAGAACAAAATACTATATATGTGTATAAACCGTTAACAGGAAGTATACATGTCACAACGGTGGGATCTTGAATGGCGTCCTTCATGCTAATCACCAACGATCTTCCTCTATCGTTTCCTCTCTTGTTCCTTAGCCTTGGGCAGTTCCTTCTAATGTGCCCAGCTATCCCACATTCAAAGAAGGCTTGATTATATGGCAAAGAAGCCATGCCTTGGTTGATTGCGGTAGTAGAAGTAGTCGTAGGCTGGTGGCAGTATTTCTCAGTATGCCCTCTGCGATCGCACCTGTTACAGTGTATACAATTGCTAGGGTGGTGGAAGTGACACAAACTGCACTTCGGGTGCTTTCCCGCATATTGTCGTTGAGATGCAGGGGCTACGACTGTTATCGGGGTCTAACTGATTGGTTAAGCCCTGGCAGTTTCTTGTCTCTTGCTGGGAGTTTGCTTGGAGGTACCCTTAAATATGTTCCTAGGTTTGCACTTGTTCTCCCTCCACCTTGGGATGTCAGCCTCGTGGACCAACTTGCCTCATCTTATTTATTGTTTGGTCAGGCTGTAAACCAAGCTTTTGGCACTATCGTATGTCGATGGTCGAGAGGTTGTGACCAACCCTTGGATGGGTTGAGCCAATCCCCAAATGTAGTTTTCCACATTCTTGTACTCAGGGGTCACAAGGTTTGGACAAAGGGTAGCGAGGTCATTGAACCTGTTGGTGTAGGTTGATATTTCGGCATCACTCATTGTTAAGTTCCACAATTCCTGCTCTAGTTGCTTCATCTCCTCCTGAGGACAGTACTCCTTGATGAGCATTTGTTTCAATTGCTCCCAAGATAGAGCATTCGCATTGACAAGACCTAGAGTCTTGACGTGGCCATTCCACCAAGACATATCCACATCTGTGAATGTGCAGGCGGCAAACTTGAACTTGCTTTCCTCAGCACATGAGCTGATCTCGAAGACAGACTCCATCTTCTCGATCCACCTGGTAATTCCTACTAGTCCCTCGTTCCCATAGAACGTCTTGGGTTTGCAGTTCATGAAATATTTGTAGGTGCATTCTCTTGGTGCAAATTTCTTATTTCCTTGGGAGCCTTCTCCTCCCGTTCCATAGTTTTTATGATTTCCATGTGCGGCTCGTGCCTCACCTATTCTTCGTTCGGCCATTGCCTCAACTGACGCGTGCTCTAGGGGTGGGTTACTTTTGATGTGTTTTATGTACTCTAACATCCCTATGGTGCACATACAACCCTAATGCTTTGGATCTAAGTTTTCTCTAATTATACATGCAATATTCTTTTTCCAAAACATGAAGCCTAAACTAGCATACAACTTGATATATGAATCATAAAAACTAGTTAGAAGATTACCTCTTGTTGTAGCTTGTTTGTATTTGGCCTTTTAGAGCTTAGCACCCTAAGTGTGATTCCTTAAATGTTTCACAACACACCAAGAACAAGAGGAAGCTTGTGAGAGAGAAGCTAGGAAGCACAAATTGGCTAGTATTCTTCTTTAGAATGCATGAACCGATTTTAGGGAGTTAGGGGTTACTTTTATAGCCTAGGGTTTCATCCATGCAAACCCTAATTCACCATGACCCTTCACATTACATAGGCCTTTTGGGCTAAACCTTCATGGACTCTCATAAATGTTTAGTCCAACCCTAATCAAAATGGATCATTGGTCCAAACTATAAGTAATACTGATTTACCTAATCAGTCCCCATAAATTTAGTCAGTCTCTTTTGATCACTAAATTAATTCCAAATTAATTCTTGATCAATACTAATTAAACAATGTGATTTCTCAATTATTATATTATACTTTATAATATATTACCAAATCACAAATAACCACTTTGTCAAATATCCATCCTATCAAATTGTTCCAGTGAATTGCAACCCAAATGAACCATGCTACTTTCGGGTCAAGTACATACTAATTATAGTTATGGGCTTAGACACCTAATCCAACAGTGTCCCACTTGGATAATTCTAATAACTATAATTGCAAATGCAACTTCAAAATCCGATTAGCAATCGTAGCTCTCTAAAGCCGCTGTCAAATCCTGGCGCACCATTTAGATAAGGGATCATATAATCCTCGGTTCTTCAAGATATCATGCGGACAAATACATGGAACATAGTCATACTTATTGTCCAACAGTTTGTTTCCCGATTTCTGATTTGTTTGACATATAACTTAAGTGAACACATCAATTGAGTCCTGACCGGGACCGACACATAAGTCAAAACAAAATCATCTAGGGGCCCAAGATATCACTTTTATTCCTCTTAGGATAAAAGGAATAGATAAACTTCAACTTATATGCTTGTACTAATTACTTGTTAAATCATACACAATAGCTCGTTTTATAACATCAAGTTACTGATGCAGTTTCGCATTATTAGTGTATAACCAACTCATAATCAACAACTCATATATCTTGGTTTGAAGATTATACGATATTATCTTCTCACAATCACTCGTGATAAATTCCATGAAGTGATTCATGTGAGCGTGGTTTTAATCCAATACTCAAATCTTATTTCAGGAGCACTCATGAATATTGTAGGAAACTCTTGCTATGTCTAAACACTTTAGACAATCTACAAGCCAATTCATGACAGTCTAATCTCATAGCCTACTTCCAATGTATGACAGACAGTGGGTGGTTTGAATAATCTTATTATTCTAGAAGTCAAAACATGCAAATTGAAACAATAGTAAACAATTGACACAAGATAGTAACTTTACTCATAAATAAAACTCCTTTTATTCAATCATCAAATGTCAATTACATTTTATCTATTTCAAGTTTCTAAACAACTATCTAATCAATAAAACTAATATCGTCCTTCAGCCCAATACTCCTTGCATGCTGCAAGTGCTTATCCCTACTCAGTCCCTTTGAAAGGGGATCTGCTGGGTTCTCTTGTGACGATATCATGTTTACTACTAGGAGTGCTTCTTCTACTTGATGTCGTATAAAGTGATAATTTTTGTCGATATGCCTGGATCTGCCATGATCCCTCGGTTCCTTGGTTAAGGCAACTGCACTTTCGTTGTCACAGAAAATATCCATAGGCTCCTTTACAGCCGGTACAACTCCAAGGTTTCCAATGAAGTTCTTCAGCTATATGGCCTCCTTTATCGCTTCGCTTGCTGCTATGTACTCTGATTTGCACGTTGAATCAGCTACGGTTTCCTGTATGGAACTTTTCCATGTTACTGCTCGTACATTTAGAGTAAATACCCAGCCCGCATGAGAGCAGAAATTATCTCTGTCGGTCTGAAAGCTGGCGTCACTATTGTTGGATTAGTGTATAAGTCCATAACTATAATTGGTATGTACTTGACCCGATTTGGCATGGTCCATTTGGGTTGCATGGCATCAGAACAATTTGGATAGACTTTTGTGAGAAAAGGATATTTATGATTTGTTAATATATTATAAGTTCTAATATATTAATATGAAATCATATTATTTAATTAGTATTGATCAATAATTAATTTGGAATTAATTTTGTGATCAAAAGAGACTAACTAAATATATGGGGATTGATTATGTAAATCATTCATTCTTATATATGTGGGCTTATGATCCATAGTTCTTCATGTTGGGCTAAACCCATGGGGTAACCCATGGATACTCCATGGAGGTTAAAACCCATGGATCATGAGGAATATGGAAAGTCATGAGTTACATGGTGTAATCCTAATAGCCACAATATATAAAGACCCCATAGCTCAAGAAATCGGCCCTAAGGATTTACATGAGAGGGCTAGCCGATTTTGAGCATGAGAACCTTTTCTCTCAAGTTATTCCAAGTTGTTGGTGGTGTTGTGTGAACCATTTGAGGTGTCACATTTGGGGCACTAGGCTCTTAAGCTCCATGGAATCAAGCTACAACAAAGAGCTATGTCATTCTACTAGATTCTTGTATTGTATATACTTCATATTATGCTAGTTACGATGAAACCTTGGAATATTAAATATTTGCATGTATAATAGAGAAAACATAGATCCAAGATTTTTAGGATTGTATGTGCACTATAGGATGTTGTAGTATACCAAAACCCAACAGTGGTATCAGAGCCAAGGCTTGTTTTCAATTATACTTGCTGAAAAAGGGTGAAAATCGAAGTTTTTTGTTGTCTGGATAGGGGACTCGCCGAGTCCATTGAGGGACTCGACGAGTCCATGTACAAACTCATCCAACTCATCGAGTTTGTTCCTGCACTCGGCGAGTTGGAGCCGCTGACAGCATATATTCGAGTTTTTTGGCTGGAATTGGACTAGAATCATTACCCTAAGCTATTTTTGAACTTATAAACATGTTTTTGATGTGGTAATGATCATGATAATCCAATTTCTAAGATAATTGTCATAATTTCACGATTTGTATTAGTTTATATGTTCATGCTAATTTCTTGAAGATTGATGATTTGAATTATCTTGTTCTTATGAGTTAGTTTAGATTAATAGAAAAATTATGTGATAATTTGTTTTCAATCCAAATTGATCTAAAAGTTGTTCATAAAATGTGTTTTTGTAACTTGTCCTCAAGTTATATGAAAAGTATCATTTATGATTTTTAAAACTCATAAAATTTCCATAAGTTATGAGAAATGAATAGTCTCATTTTTTAAATGTATTAAAGTCTTCGATAACTTGTCCTCAAGTTATGGAATTTGAAGAGTTTTTTATTAAAACTACTTTAAACTCATAAGTTATGGATACCAAAAGTTTTTGAATTGTTCAAAACTTGCCCTCAAGTTTTCGAATTTGTAAAGTTACCCCCCCCCCCATGTATACTTTAGTTCCAAACCCTTAGAATTTTAAAAGTTTAAAATTCAACCCTTATACTATTATAATATTATAGTTTTAATATTTATATATATATATATATATATATATATATATATATATATATGTATATATATATGTATAAGAGTAAGTCAGTCTTACCGTTAGTAGGCCTCATTCACGAAGTCGGTCTATAAGGGGGTATAAGGTTACTACCTATAAAATGGCAGTTTAATGGGTGTCCACTCTCACCCACCGCTTCCTTGACTGGTGGAGGGTCGTTAGCCGAACAGGTAGGACAGGACTATAATTCTTCCTTCATTAAAAGTATAATGATAAATATAAAGTAACTAAACCTTATTAAATTCCCAATCTTAGTTACTTTAGGAAAATGTGAATTTGGTGCTAACCCATGACATTACACTTTGTCCCTTACCAAGTCATTGGTGGAGCGTGTGTGAGTAACCGGCACACTAACATGGACTAGTAAGAGTGGCAAAGGGTAACTTAATGTTTATCATAGATCGGTGGAGCGCGTGTGGGTAACCGGCACATCGATTAGGTGATAAAATTAAGGGTACCAAGTTAATTTGCATGGTTATTCACACCTTGTTTGTGATCCTCGGCATCCCAGTCACAAACTTGAGAGGGCACAATCGAGATTTAAACATGTCATTGAATAGTTCAATGAATCTTAAAGGATCTAGGAGTTTCAATCCAATTAAAACCCAATACCCTATTAGGTTTTCATGGTGGAAATTGGTGAATCGTCATTTGCCTACCTTCAAATATTTTATAGCTCGGATTACGGCATCCCTCTTCCGAGTTATAAAATATTGTGTTGGGTCATAGCCTTAATATTTCATATTGGGTGTTATATTAAGGACTTAAATCAACTAACTTGTATTTCTCCCATTGTAAATGTCTAAGTTCAGACAACTATGATCTGCCCAAATCTCTTGGAACAAGGTTTCCTAATGACGATGGTGCCCCGCGATTGGATCATGGAAACCATACTTCTCTTCCTCCACCTCCTCCAATTATTCTCCTTAAACCACAAGTTCAAAGTCACTCAAGCCCTATTGGCAAGCAAAGTCTATGTGTGCTCACATCTTGGAGATGAAGTCACATATTGACAAGTCAGGAGAGTTGGGTATCAAAGTCTTGAGGAGGTTGGTTGTTGACTAGGTTCTTCAATCACTTACTTAGTCACATAGTGAGTTCCTTTAGGACTACTATATGATAGATCATGACATGACCCTTAATGATCTTACCTATTTTCTTGTTGCTGCTGAATCAGTAATGATTTGGTGCACTGGTAAAGCAAATTTGATTGGAAGATCTGCTTCCCAAAATTTCATGGACATTGACAATGGAAACATTGGAAGTCCAGAAAAGTCTTCTGTTCCCAATGGAAAGGTATAGGCCATAGTCAACCCGGTTGACCAAATGGTAAAGAGAAAGGCTAAGTCTGAGATAGTGTCACACCCCCAAAGCAAGGATGGCGGAAACGTCCGGGGGTGGAGGACTTCATGTATAGTATCATAACAGCAATTGTAATAGTAATTCAAGCAAACACAACCAACATATATATAATTGAAAAAAAATTACATCATTGTATGAATTACATGTTTACGAATCAATTACAATATGTTGATAAAATATGAAATAGTAGACGCCTTAGCGTCCCATCCTCAAAAGCACTTGATTACCTGTTTAATGATTTCCTGAGAATACAAGTTGTTTGAAAAAGTGTCAACACAAAGTTTGGTGAGTTCATAAGCTTTTCGTTTGTAAAAGTAGTATTTGTGTTAGAAAAATCCAATATTTTCCTTAATGTGTAAATGTAGTCTTAAAACCCAAAGACCGAAATGTACAAGTAATTTGTCATATTTATAGTAAAACAATGCAAGTTTAAATCGACATAAACTCGTTAAATTTTAATGAAGTTCCCGTAATTTCCAATGTTTGTTAATACTTTATGTGAGTTTATTATAACCATACTATGACCAAGGTTGCCTAAAATGACGTTCTTCAGGCGTCGGAAATGTTATGACATTTGTCACCCCAGACCTATCGGTCTAACTGTTGCATGCAGTTTAGGTGTGGGTTTGTCAAACCCAATATAGATCTATACACAAGTATCACGCTCTCCCTCAAGGAGACTCTGGTTACAATACAGGACTTAATGGTAATTTGAAGTAAATGTCTCACAAAGTCATTAACGGAATTACGTGTTATGAAAACTTGGTACCGTATGGCCGTACCTTGCTTAATGAAAATATCCTTTGTATAAATGTACCCTTTTTAAATGTATGTGTTATGTAATGTATCATAAACTATACCTATTATAGTTTATCAACCAAGGGTAGTACGTGGTAATGTATGCAAACTATATTCAAAATAGTTTATTTAATGTTTGAATGTATCGATTGTACTTTGATTATAATCACTTGTTATTCTTTATATTTTATATGACCAAATCCAGTTGTAAACTGATGTGTGTCTAAATATTAAGATAAAATGTCATATATTGCAGTAACATATAATCACATAAAGATATACACCTTGCTCAACATGTTACAAGGTGAAATGAAATTAACAGCAACTTTTCGTTAAAAACAGTTTCTGTTACCGTTCTTAGAAAATTTATAGAAAAATCGTCAAAGCTCTAAATCCAAATCCGCAAATTTTGAGAGTTTGGAATATGAGTCTAGTTTGTTCGTAAATTTTATCATGATTTTTAGTGATCTCTAACAGAGGTGAAAATGTTCATAATCACAGACTGGTCCGGGTTTGCCTCTGAAATGACAAGCAGTTTTGTAAAAATCACCATAAATTGTAGAAAAATCATATGGAGATTTGCAAGTAGCCATTTTAAAGCTAAGAGTTTGAACTACTTGCACCTGAAACAGTTTTGAAAACTAAAATATTTAAGTTGACCAAAACAGTCCGTGATTAACGTCCATCTTTTCTGATGTAATCTGTTAGGAAAAGTTTAATTGTGTTCTTGATGATTTTACTTGTATTCCCCCCCTTAAAACTTAAGAAAACATGTAAATGTATGGGTATGAACTCACCTTATGTGGTTTCAGTAGATGAAAGTGAGAGAGAGGAAGTGTTCAACCCAAGAACACTAAGAAGATGTCTTGACGACTCGAGAATCTAACACCGAATAAGATGGAACTTGTGTAAGATATCAATGATTTGAGTAGAATGGAGTTTAATAATTATGTGAATGATGAAGATACTTACTAATTGAAGAAAGAAATCCCTGGAGAAAGCCTTGAAGTTCTTGAAGTTGAGAGAAAAATGAGAGAATTTTGGAGAGTGTTCTTGGTTGCTAAGTGTAGAATGAAAGAGTTTTATGGAGAATGAGGAGAGAGGATCAATCCTCCATCTCTTAGAACGTGGGAAGAGCTGGAGATTGGCTGTAAAGGTCCACTAAGGAGACAAGGGGTAGTGGGAAAGAATGGCTAATCATAGAGTGAGGTGGTGGTGGTTTGCTTTTGCCATAAATTAAGGAAAAGCAAATATTCCCTCAATAATTAGTTCAATCACCAATTCTTTTAATATATTTTATAAAAACCCTGGAGATTTATATATTTTGGGGCCTTAGTTTATAAAATAAAGTTTTGGGTGAAAATCTCACGTTAAAATAATGAAAAACGGAGTTAAAACGAAGTCGTAGTCGAAAAACTGGTAAAAAGGAGCTGTCTGCGAGGCTTCGGACCTTCGGGCTTCGGACCTTCGGACCCTCGCTTCGGACCTTCGGACCCTCGCTTCGGATCAGAGGCCTCGGATGCGAGGCTTCGGATGCGAGGCTTCGGATGCGAGGCTTCGGTCCAGAAGCTTAGGTTTCGGATCCTTAAAGCTATTTTACTCGTTTTTACTCCGTTTCAAGCGATTTTTGACCCGGTCAAGGGTCGTGATGACCCAAATGATTACAAAAAGTTAAAGTAACTTTTGAGTGAGATTTGGGAGAGATTTGGGAGAGATTTGGAAGAGATTTGGGAGAGATTTGGGAGAGATTTCAAATAGAAAGAGATAGAGTGAAAACGATTTAGAGAGGTTTCGTTTGTGCTTAATTTGAGTGTCCGGCTTCACAACGCAAGGTTCGTAAACCCCATTAAACCATGTTTTAGTGTCTTACACAATCCCGATGATTGTGTAATAGTGTTTTATCGCTTTGGTTCGTTGTTTAGCACTTGTTAAGGCTAAGGAAAATCAAACACATGAACTTTCCAAATGATGATTTCTCATTAAAATAGCGAATTGTATAGTGATTACATAACGTAAACCCTAGCATACAAGGGTTATTGGAGTTGACCGGTTTGACTTGTTGACTTTGAATTGACCGAAATTTGACGGTTGTCACATCATCCCCCCGTTAGAAGGAATTTCGTCCCGAAATTTTCATTTTGACTGGGATTTCAAGAGTTTGGGAAGAGATGTGGATACTTTTGCTTCATCTGATCCTCGCGTTCCCAGGTGAATTCGGGTCCTCGTTTAGCGTTCCAACGTACCTTCACGATGGGAATACGACTTTGTTTCGTTCGTTTGATTTCCCGATCCATGATTTCGACTGGTTCCTCCACGAAGTGGAGATTTTCGTTAACTTTGATTTCGTCGAGTGGTATTACGAGTGTCTCATCAGACAAACACTTCTTTAGGTTCGACACGTGAAATGTGGGATGTACTTTGTCGAGTTCCTGAGGTAATCGAAGTTTGTATGCTACTGGCCCAATCCTAGCAAGGATTTCGAATGGCCCGATGTACCTTGGATTTAGTTTCCCGCGTTTGCCGAATCGTATCATTCCTTTCCAAGGGGAAACTTTTAGTAGTACTCTATCACCCACCTGGAATTCCAAGGGTTTGCGTCGTTTGTCTGCGTAACTCTTTTGCCGATCGCGAGACGCTTTCAGTCTCTCTCGAATTTGAACGATCTTTTCTGTGGTTTCCCTTATGATTTCAGGGCCAGTGAGGGTGCTATTAGAGACTTGCCCTCTAGCTAGCTATGTATCCCCCACCTCAGCCCAACACAGGGGTGATCTGCATTTGCGACCGTAAAGAGCTTCGAATGGAGCGACTTTGATGCTAGTATGATAGCTGTTATTGTAGGAGAATTCGATAAGCGGTAGATGGGTATCCCATGCTTTACCGAAGTCTATCACACAAGCTCTTAACATGTCTTCCAACGTTTGAATGGTTCGCTCGCTCTGTCCGTCGGTTTGTGGGCGGTAGGCCGTACTCATGTCAAGCCTAGTTCCCAATGATTTTTGTAGAGACTGCCAAAACCGTGAGGTAAATCTACTATCTCTATCGGAGATAATGGATATCGGCACACCATGGAGTCGTACAATCTCTCTGATGTACGTTCTAGTCAGCTTCTCCATCTTGTCGGTTTCTTTCATTGGTAGGAAGTGTGCTGATTTGGTCAATCTGTCTACAATTACCCATATTGTGTCAAGCCCGCCCGATGTCTTAGGCAGCTTCGTTATGAAGTCCATGGTTATTCGTTCCCACTTCCACTCAGGTATATCCGGCTGTTGTAATAGCCCGGATGGTTTCTGGTATTCGGTTTTGACCTTAGCGCAAGTCAAGCACTTGCTCACATAGGTAGCAATCTCAGCTTTCATGTTCGGCCACCAGTATAATTTCTTGAGGTCCAGATACATCTTATCCGACCCGGGATGGATGGAGTATCGAGTCTTGTGTGCTTCATTCATGACGACATCTCGGAGTCCACCGAACTTCGGTGTCCAAATCCGGTTCATGATATAACGTGCTCCATTATCCTTGACTTCTAAGTTTTTATCCATTCCCCTTAATGTCTCTCCTGCCACCTTTTCTGGTTTCAAAGCTTCCAGTTGAGCTTCCTTGATTTGTATGGTCAGGTGGGAATGGATTGTCATTGTTAAGGATTTTACTCGGCGGCCCGAGTACTCCTTCCTGCTTAGAGCATCGGCCACTACATTGGCCTTGCCCGGATGATAACGAATTTCGCACTCGTAGTCATTCAGCAACTCCACCCATCTCCTCTGTCGCATGTTGAGCTCTTTCTGATTGAGGATATGCTGAAGACTTTTGTGATCAGTGAAGATAGTGCATTTCGTGCCGTAGAGGTAGTGTCTCCAGATCTTCAAAGCGAATACCACTGATCCTAATTCCGAGTCGTGCGTAGTATAATTAACCTCGTGCGTCTTAAGCTGTCTTGATGCATACGCGATAACCTTCCCTCTCTGCATGAGCACACATCCGAGGCCTTGATTCGAAGCATCACAGTACACTACGAAGTCCTCGGTTCCCTCTGGGAGAGACAAGATCGGTGCGCTGCATAGGGCTTGTTTTAACGTTTGGAAAGCAGTTTCTTGTTTATTTTCCCACTTGAATATCACACCTTTCTGCGTCAAGGTGGTGAGTGGTTTCGCAATCTTGGAGAAGTTTTGTATAAATCTTCGGTAGTAGCCAGCAAGCCCAAGGAACTGTCGAATTTCAGTTGGCGTCTTGGGTGCTGACCAATTCTCGATTGCCTTGATCTTGGAGGGATCCACATGTATGCCTTTCTCACTTACCACATGTCCAAGGAAATCCACTTCTCTAATCCAGAATTCACACTTAGAGAACTTAGCATAAAGCTTCTCCGCTCTTAGTGTCTCTAGCACTTGGCGTAGATGTAGGCGATGCTCTTCTTCGCTTCGCGAGTAGATCAAGATATCGTCGATGAATACGATTACAAACTTGTCTAGGTAGGGTCGACACACTCTATTCATTAGGTCCATGAATACCGCAGGTGCGTTTGTTAAACCGAAGGACATCACCACAAACTCGTAGCGCCCATAGCGAGTTCTGAATGCAGTTTTGGGAATATCTTCTTCTTGAACTCGTAGCTGATGGTAGCCTGACCTTAGGTCGATCTTTGAGAAGAAATTTGCTCCTTGGAGTTGGTCGAAAAGGTCATCGATTCGGGGTAGAGGATATCGGTTCTTGATGGTGAGCTTGTTTAGTTCCCGATAGTCGATGCACATGCGAAAGGATCCGTCCTTCTTCTTTACAAAAAGGACTGGTGCTCCCCAAGGTAAGAAGCTTGGTCTGATGAACCCTTTGCTCAAAAGCTCGTTCAACTGACTGGACAACTCTTGCATTTCTGATGGTGCGAGGCGGTATGGAGCTCTGGCTACGGGGGTAGCTCCGGGTATTAAGTCAATTCTGAAATCGACTTGTCGTGCGAGTGGTACACCAGGAAGATCTTCTGGGAACACATCCGGGAAGTTACACACTTCGGGGATGTCTTTGATGTCTTTCACGTCTTGTTTCTTGTCTACTACATGGGCTAAGAAGGCGTGGTACTCCTTCCGGAGATACTTTTGGGCTTTGATGCATGAGATGATTTGTAAATTCGCACTAGGTTTGTTACCATAGATGAGAAGGGTTTCGTCATTTGGTAGATTGAGGCGAACGGCCCTTTCGTAACATAGAATGTCGGCACGGTGAGGAACTAACCAATCCATCCCGATGATTACGTCGAAGCTTTTTATGGTGACCGGCATCAGGTCAATTTTAAATGTATGGTTGCCTAGAGTGAGAGTACATTCTGAGTATATATCGCTAGTGCGTTCTACTTTCCCATTTGCCATTTCTACTACATAAGTATCCTTTAGTGATTGGGGATTTTGTTCAAGTAACTGTTTATATTGGTGGCTCACGAAACTCCTCTCCGTTCCACTATCGAATAGTACGCATGCATAAGAGTTATTGAGGAGAAACGTACCGGTAACCACCGTGGGATCCTCGACTGCTTCCCCATGTCCTATTGCCAGGACTCTTCCTACTCCACCAGCATTAGGGGCTTGTGCTTTGGGGCAGTCTCTTTTGAAGTGACCTGCGTCTCCACAGTTGTAGCAGGTCCGGGTTGCCCCCGTACTGGCGACTTGGTTGATTGGTTGAGCCGGCGCTTTACAGAAACGAGCAGTGTGCCCCTTCCTGTCGCAGTTGTTACAGTGCATCTCCCTACAAGCACCATTGTGGTGAAAGTTGCACTTGTTGCACTTAGGTAGTTTTCCCGCATATGGCTTCGGTGGTGCTGGAGTGGTAGCAGTAGTGGCAGTATTAGTGGCAGCATGGACAGCAACAATTTGTTGCTTCTTAGCGGGGTCCTGTGCTGGTTGGCTCTTCTTTTCGTTCCAGAACTTCCTTTTGTTGTTTCCTCCTTTTGATTTATCAGTGGTGGTGGTTGTAGTATTATGACCGGCTCGGTGGTCAACAAGTTGTTGTGCCAGCTCCCTGGCACTGTCAAAAGTAGTTGGCCTTGAAGCCAGGACACTACTTTGCACGTGGAGAGACAGTCCCCAAAGGTATCGCTCCACCTTTTTCTCCTCCGGAGTAACCATTGTTGGGCAGAGGAGAGCCAATTCATTGAATCGGGTGGTGTAGGTTTCAAGGTCAGAGCCCGTCATCCTGAGGTTCCAAAGTTCTTGTTCTAGCTTTTGAATTTCACCTCTCGGGCAGTACTCCTTCATCATCAACGTTTTTAGTTCTGCCCAGGTTATGGAGCTAGCCACTTCGAGAGTAAGTGACTTAATCCGGCAGTTCCACCAAGTAAGGGCCCGGCCGGTGAAGGAGAAGGCTGCGAACTTAACTTTGCTCGCTTCGGGGCAAGAGCACACCTGAAAGACTACTTCGGTCTTTTCAAACCATTGCATCAACGCGATGACTCCCCCGCTTCCATTGAAGTTGTCGGGTTTGCCATTTGTGAAGTCTTTGTATGAACACTCTTTTGCACGCCACGTACTGTCTCCGTGGTTAGAGTGTGTAGCTCCCGATCCCGAACCACCAGCTCCGTTGGTCCCTATCTGCGACATTGCGGCCGCTACGGCTGCTGTTACTGCAGCCTGGAACATCGCGGGATCAAACTGTGGAGGCGGCGGCGGAGGAGGTGTTGCTGTGTTGCTGGAAGGTCTTGGTCTTCTTCTTGGCGGCATGGTTCTGTCATAAGTTGCAAAGTGCATACTAATTTAGTCGGGACATAATTAATATATTATATTTTAAAATGATCTTTATCGGTTACTTAATTAGTTGCAAAGTGCATACCAGTCATATGTGATTAAGATATAATAGTCCTTCGAATAGATGACCCTAACTCCAAGACCACAACCAAACAAGGACAGGAAGTGAAACAAAGATACATAAATTCTAAGTCTATAGCATCTTAGTTACATATGACCTTAGCGCATCCACTTAGCAGCTATTAATTTATAAATAAAGACCTATTTAATTATCAGATAATTTATTATAGTAACACAAAATACTCCTATAGTATTTGTAAATTTTTAGTTTTGAGTCCTTAAAGTATCCTTTGTAGTCTGTTATTAGGTTTGTTAGATTTGTTGTCCATCCTGACCATCCCCCGGTATATGCAAGTCAATTCCCGGACATATATAGTTGATCAGGCTATATCCTTCCCAGACTTGATTTACATATACCAAGGCATACCCATAATGTACAACTCCTCTTCTTTTATTTTATGTTCTTCTAGTTATGACACTATATGAGCATGTATGCATGTATAATAGAGAAAACATAGATCCAAGATTTTTAGGATTGTATGTGCACTATAGGATGTTGTAGTATACCAAAACCCAACAGTGGTATCAGAGCCAAGGCTTGTTTTCAATTATACTTGCTGAAAAAGGGTGAAAATCGAAGTTTTTTGTTGTCTGGATAGGGGACTCACCGAGTCCATTGAGGGACTCGACGAGTCCATGTACAAACTCATCCAACTCATCGAGTTTGTTCCTGCACTCGGCGAGTTGGAGCCGCTGACAGCATATATTCGAGTTTTTTGGCTGGAATTGGACTAGAATCATTACCCTAAGCTATTTTTGAACTTATAAACCTGTTTTTGATGTGGTAATGATCATGATAATCCAATTTCTAAGATAATTGTCATAATTTCACGATTTGTATTAGTTTATATGTTCATGCTAATTTCTTGAAGATTGATGATTTGAATTATCTTGTTCTTATGAGTTAGTTTAGATTAATAGAAAAATTATGTGATAATTTGTTTTCAATCCAAATTGATCTAAAAGTTGTTCATAAAATGTGTTTTTGTAACTTGTCCTCAAGTTATATGAAAAGTATCATTTATGATTTGTAAAACTCATAAAATTTCCATAAGTTATGAGAAATGAATAGTCTCATTTTTTAAATGTATTAAAGTCTTCGATAACTTGTCCTCAAGTTATGGAACTTGAAGAGTTTTTTATTAAAACTACTTTAAACTCATAAGTTATGGATACCAAAAGTTTTTGAATTGTTCAAAACTTGCCCTCAAGTTTTCGAATTTGTAAAGTTACCCCCCCCCCCATGTATACTTTAGTTCCAAACCCTTAGAATTTTAAAAGTTTAAAATTCAACCCTTATACTATTATAATATTATAGTTTTAATATTTATATATATATATATATATATATATATATATATATATATGTATATATATATGTATAAGAGTAAGTCAGTCTTACCGTTAGTAGGCCTCATTCACGAAGTCGGTCTATAAGGGGGGTATAAGGTTACTACCTATAAAATGGCAGTTTAATGGGTGTCCACTCTCACCCACCACTTCCTTGACTGGTGGAGGGTCGTTAGCCGAACAGGTAGGACAGGACTATAATTCTCCCTTCATTAAAAGTATAATGATAAATATAAAGTAACTAAACCTTATTAAATTCCCAATCTTAGTTACTTTAGGAAAATGTGAATTTGGTGCTAACCCATGACATTACACTTTGTCCCTTACCAAGTCATTGGTGGAGCGTGTGTGAGTAACCGGCACACTAACATGGACTAGTAAGAGTGGCAAAGGGTAACTTAATGTTTATCATAGATCGGTGGAGCGCGTGTGGGTAACCGGCACATCGATTAGGTGATAAAATTAAGGGTACCAAGTTAATTTGCATGGTTATTCACACCTTGTTTGTGATCCTTGGCATCCCAGTCACAAACTTGAGAGGGCACAATCGAGATTTAAACATGTCATTGAATAGTTCAATGAATCTTAAAGGATCTAGGAGTTTCAATCCAATTAAAACCCAATACCCTATTAGGTTTTCATGGTGGAAATTGGTGAATCGTCATTTGCCTACCTTCAAATATTTTATAGTTCGGATTACGGCATCCCTCTTCCGAGTTATAAAATATTGTGTTGGGTCATAGCCTTAATATTTCATATTGGGTGTTATATTAAGGACTTAAATCAACTAACTTGTATTTCTCCCATTGTAGATGTCTAAGTTCAGACAACTATGATCTGCCCAAATCTCTTGGAACAAGGTTTCCTAATGACGATGGTGCCCCGCGATTGGATCATGGAAACCATACTTCTCTTCCTCCACCTCCTCCAATTATTCTCCTTAAACCACAAGTTCAAAGTCACTCAAGCCCTATTGGCAAGCAAAGTCTATGTGTGCTCACATCTTGGAGATGAAGTCACATATTGACAAGTCAGGAGAGTTGGGTATCAAAGTCTTGAGGAGGTTGGTTGTTGACTAGGTTCTTCAATCACTTACTTAGTCACATAGTGAGTTCCTTTAGGACTACTATATGATAGATCATGACATGACCCTTAATGATCTTACCTATTTTCTTGTTGCTGCTGAATCAGTAATGATTTGGTGCACTGGTAAAGCAAATTTGATTGGAAGATCTGCTTCCCAAAATTTCATGGACATTGACAATGGAAACATTGGAAGTCCAGAAAAGTCTTCTGTTCCCAATGGAAAGGTATAGGCCATAGTCAACCCGGTTGACCAAATGGTAAAGAGAAAGGCTAAGTCTGAGATAGTGTCACACCCCCAAACCAAGGATGGCGGAAACGTCCGGGGGTGGAGGACTTCATGTATAGTATCATAACAGCAATTGTAATAGTAATTCAAGCAAACACAACCAACATATATATAATTGAAAAAAAATTACATCATTGTATGAATTACATGTTTACGAATCAATTACAATATGTTGATAAAATATGAAATAGTAGACGCCTTAGCGTCCCATCCTCAAAAGCACTTGATTACCTGTTTAATGATTTCCTGAGAATACAAGTTGTTTGAAAAAGTGTCAACACAAAGGTTGGTGAGTTCATAAGCTTTTCGTTTGTAAAAGTAGTATTTGTGTTAGAAAAATCCAATATTTTCCTTAATGTGTAAATGTAGTCTTAAAACCCAAAGACCGAAATGTACAAGTAATTTGTCATATTTATAGTAAAACAATGCAAGTTTAAATCGACATAAACTCGTTAAATTTTAATGAAGTTCCCGTAATTTCCAATGTTTGTTAATACTTTATGTGAGTTTATTATAACCATACTATGACCAAGGTTGCCTAAAACGACGTTCTTCAGGCGTCGGAAATGTTATGACATTTGTCACCCCAGACCTATCGGTCTAACTGTTGCATGCAGTTTAGGTGTGGGTTTGTCAAACCCAATATAGATCTATACACAAGTATCACGCTCTCCCTCAAGGAGACTCTGGTTACAATACAGGACTTAATGGTAATTTGAAGTAAATGTCTCACAAAGTCATTAACGGAATTACGTGTTATGAAAACTTGGTACCGTATGGCCGTACCTTGCTTAATGAAAATATCCTTTGTATAAATGTACCCTTTTTAAATGTATGTGTTATGTAATGTATCATAAACTATACCTATTATAGTTTATCAACCAAGGGTAGTACGTGGTAATGTATGCAAACTATATTCAAAATAGTTTATTTAATGTTTGAATGTATCGATTGTACTTTGATTATAATCACTTGTTAATCTTTATATTTTATATGACCAAATCCAGTTGTAAACTGATGTGTGTCTAAATATTAAGATAAAATGTCATATATTGCAGTAACATATAATCACATAAAGATATACACCTTGCTCAACATGTTACAAGGTGAAATGAAATTAACAGCAACTTTTCGTTAAAAACAGTTTCTGTTACCGTTCTTAGAAAATTTATAGAAAAATCATCAAAGCTCTAAATCCAAATCCGCAAATTTTGAGAGTTTGGAATATGAGTCTAGTTTGTTCGTAAATTTTATCATGATTTTTAGTGATCTCTAACAGAGGTGAAAATGTTCATAATCACAGACTGGTCCGGGTTTGCCTCTGAAATGACAGGCAGTTTTGTAAAAATCACCATAAATTGTAGAAAAATCATATGGAGATGTGCAAGTAGCCATTTTAAAGCTATGAGTTTGAACTACTTGCACCTGAAACAGTTTTGAAAACTAAAATATTTAAGTTGACCAAAACAGTCCGTGATTAACGTCCATCTTTTCTGATGTAATCTGTTAGGAAAAGTTTAATTGTGTTCTTGATGATTTTACTTGTATTCCCCCCCTTAAAACTTAAGAAAACATGTAAATGTATGGGTATGAACTCACCTTATGTGGTTTCAGTAGATGAAAGTGAGAGAGAGGAAGTGTTCAACCCAAGAACACTAAGAAGATGTCTTGACGACTCGAGAATCTAACACCGAATAAGATGGAACTTGTGTAAGATATCAATGATTTGAGTAGAATGGAGTTTAATAATTATGTGAATGATGAAGATACTTACTAATTGAGGAAAGAAATCCCTGGAGAAAGCCTTGAAGTTCTTGAAGTTGAGAGAAAAGATGAGAGAATTTTGGAGAGTGTTCTTGGTTGCTAAGTGTAGAATGAAAGAGTTTTATGGAGAATGAGGAGAGAGGATCAATCCTCCAGCTCTTAGAACGTGGGAAGAGCTGGAGATTGGCTGTAAAGGTCCACTAAGGAGACAAGGGGTAGTGGGAAAGAATGGTTAATCATAGAGTGAGGTGGTGGTGGTTTGCTTTTGCCATAAATTAAGGAAAAGCAAATATTCCCTCAATAATTAGTTCAATCACCAATTCTTTTAATATATTTTATAAAAACCCTGGAGATTTATATATTTTGGGGCCTTAGTTTATAAAATAAAGTTTTGGGTGAAAATCCCACGTTAAAATAATGAAAAACGGAGTTAAAACGAAGTCGTAGTCGAAAAACCGGTAAAAAGGAGCTGTCTGCGAGGCTTCGGACCTTCGGGCTTCGGACCTTCGGACCCTCGCTTCGGACCTTCGGACCCTCGCTTCGGATGCGAGGCTTCGGATGCGAGGCTTCGGTCCAGAAGCTTAGGTTTCGGATCCTTAAAGCTATTTTACTCGTTTTTACTCCGTTTCAAGCGATTTTTGACCCGGTCAAGGGTCGAGATGACCCAAATGATTACAAAAAGTTAAAGTAACTTTTGAGTGAGATTTGGGAGAGATTTGGGAGAGATTTCAAATAGAAAGAGATAGAGTGAAAACGATTTAGAGAGGTTTCGTTTGTGCTTAATTTGAGTGTCCGGCTTCACAACGCAAGGTTCGTAAACCCCATTAAACCGTGTTTTAGTGTCTTACACAATCCCGATGATTGTGTAATAGTGTTTTATCGCTTTGGTTTGTTGTTTAGCACTTGTTAAGGCTAAGGAAAATCAAACACATGAACTTTCCAAATGATGATTTCTCATTAAAATAGCGAATTGTATAGTGATTACATAACGTAAACCCTAGCATACAAGGGTTATTGAAGTTGACCGGTTTGACTTGTTGACTTTGAATTGACCGAAATTTGACGGTTGTCACAGATAGTCCCATGTACCATTACCAAAGAGTCCATATGTTTCTTTTGCCAAAAGAGGGGGTATTGGTTGCGAAGATGCCTTATTTACCTGAAGAATCATAAGGATTGTAAAGTCAGAATGTATGACTCTACTTCATGTAATTCCACTATCTAACTCTATTAAGTTCCTATTTGGAGATTCTTATTACATGATGTGACTTGGTCGCATTTTGATGTTTTGTAGAATCGAAGAAATGAAACAGAACTTAAAAGAAGAGTAAGCTGATTCTGATTGTGAATAGATGGATTTCGATCGCATGGTTCGATGATCAGAATTTTTGAGCTCCTGCTAAGAGTTATGATAGATTGCTTAGGAATAGATAACAACATTGTTTTCATATGCATTTGCATTGTAAGGATAAGTTTTTCCGCAATTTTAAAATAAAAGGAAATTTTTTTGATTTTATTTATTTTAAGTATCCTTACAATGGCATTTGTGAAAAATAGTTGTTTATATGATTTCATTGATAGCAATACTGGGAAATGGATTTGATTCTTTCGTTTGTGATAGTGTCATAATTTACCAAATAAGGAAAGATTCTCATCACCCAAGTTTCAGTTGGATAGAAACTTGGAATCATGCAACTTGTATTGTATGATGAATGAGAATTCTTCATCTTTGGAAAATTAAGACTAATTCCTTGTTCACATGTATATGTGAGTTAAGTGAAGAACTAGGGGATCAGGTACACTTGGTTGTGTGCTGGTCAAGTCCACCACAAAGATCAATAAGGCTATTCATCATGATTTACAAAAGTTTAGTGAATATGGTTATACTTACAAGTTTAAGTGTAATTCTGAAACATTGAAAAAGTTTCAATGTATGGCAGAACGAATGAGAAGAATCAAATAGGCAGAAAGATAAGAGTTTCTCCAATCTGAACAGATGGGAGAGTACTTGAGTATCTTTTTCTATGATTATTTTAGTGATTATGAAACCATATCACAATTGATTCTCTAAGGACATCTTAGTTCATTTGTTTGACTAAGAAGAGGAATCGTGAATTGTTGAAATTGGTTAAATCAAAAAGATAAATCATACTTCCTTCCAAAATTGAGTTTTAGAGTAATACTCCAAGTTTGTAACATGAGTGACATAATCTTAAGAAGGTTTATAACACTTGTCAAATGTAGAGTAAAATGTTTTCTTACTCTTGTACATTTGAAAATGGTAAGTTGTGATGTTTTTGGATAAAACAAAGACCAACTAAGACTAATCGAGTGAAGTATTTATCTTGATAAGAATCCGCACTAACTCTTAAACATTTGTTTTGTCAAGGAATGGTTCTTGACAAGAGAATCTTATATGTCAAGAGGTCAGTGGGAGTCTTAAAGATCTTGAAAAGTTTCAAGAACTAATCAAGGGTATTGTTTATCACTAGCACACGACTTGAGGTTTATAACCTATCGTGTCAACATATTCTTATTTTTGTGCCCATTCTAGTTAAAGTTGACTATGCATCTGAGTTCTACAAGTTCTCAATTATTTGCATAACTACTTGGAAGAAATGGTAGGCCCTTGCGCTGCCAAGTGGCAAGAAGTTAAGACTGCACATGTTCAGTCCATATGAGTTTGGATTTGTCACTAACCTTGTCTTGTGATTATGGTTTTGACAAATTCACATGGATATGAACACATACACCATAAAATCTAAGTGTCATAAGGTTTCTCTCCGATTCATTAAAATGATGGTGAGGAAACGCTTTCACTATGTATATTTTAAGTAGATAGCGATGGTGATATTTGCATTCTCAAAGTCGTTAGTGGAGCGTGTGTGGTTATCCGGCGCACTAACATGGACTTGTGAGAAATGGAAAAGGTTTAAACAATTGAGACTATGATTATGGCATCCCTTTTCATAGTTCTAAAAACTGTTTAGACACACATGTGAGCTATCTAGGAAAAGGTGTATGATTTTGATAAAGTTTTATCAAAGCATCTCGTATCAGAAATCTAAACTTTGGTAAAAAAAGTCAATAAAGTATTGATTTCATGAAGTCCAGCTGATTTTTGGATACATGTCAAAGCTAGTGGGAGCATAAGTGTTATGCTAATAATTATCATGTTAGTGGGAGCATGATTATTATGATGTTGCAAGTTAGAAACGTTAATTATAGAAAAAAAAGTTTCAATTTACAAAGTTGCAGGGTTTGAAAAGTTGTTTTGCTATAATTAAGAGAGAGGAAGTTATACTTCATTTCAATTCTAAAAGCTTAGATTGAGATTTTAATCACCTTTAGTCAAGGATATATATATATATATATATATATATATATATATATATATATATATATATATATATATATGAATTTTATGTTGGAATGGTTCAACGTAAGGAAATTATATATTTTGCGTTCTCAAAATTCGATTAGGATTACGGCATCCGTCTTTATAGTCAAATTATGAAAACATGGAAAATAAAAAAATATTGTAGCGAAAGACTGGTCTAGGATCATGTCTTTATGTGAGACATCATGAATCGTGTCCCATATGCTTCAGGTATAGGATCGATCACATGTGCTGTAATATTTATCCTTTCTAAATTAATCCAAATGCCTAGGGAATTAAGAGGGGGAAAGGTCTAGAATTGGATATGACTAAAATGATTAAGCAATTGTCGAGGACAATCTGAGGTTTACCAAAGATTGGTTGCTCATGGACAGTTGGAAGTATGGTGTAAATTTTTGGAAAGGACCATATTGACATATTCTGGAAATGGGCAACTCTTGTTCAGAAGTGATAGTCAAAATGGGAATATGGAAATGTCTCCATAAGTGGAAGTTATTCTTTAAATCTATGTAAGATTAGAAAAACTTAATGCAAGAAGGATGTTCAAAGGAATGTCCTTTGAATTTGAGAATTCGTTTCCTTGAAATTGATCTCCATTGGAATACTCTGTAATGTCTATTGACAAGTCTTTGTGACTTTGTGCATAGTTATTACAAGAGGATCAATGCATATAAGTTTAGAGTCCAACAAATTTCGGTAAATGGCAAGAAGTTGGAGTTATTACATTTACGATAAGGATTTGGTATTGTGAAATGAGCATCATTGGAATCATGTTCCATTGGTCTATTTCACAAAGTAAGGATTATAGACAAACATAGTGTGCACACTTGGAGTATGGCATAACTATTTTTTGGACAAACATAGTGTGCATGCTTAGAGAATGGCATGACTATTGTTTTGATTCAAGTATAAAGTTGATTATTCGAAACATTATACAATGAATAATCAATAATCAATATGGTGTTTAAATAAAAGGTGTTTTATTTACTCTCAAAAGTGGTTGGGGCCATATAGGATTAGTATTATTCTTGTGTTTCACTTTGCATGTTTTGACTTCCCGAATAACTAGGTTATTTAAACTCTCAACAGTCAATCATACTTTGGAAGTAGGTATGAATCAAGACTGTCATGAATTGGGCTTGTAGATGTCTATAGTGTTTAGACATAGCAAAAGTTGCTGCAACATTCATGAGTGCTCCGGGAATGAGATTCGAGTACTAGATTCAACCCACGCTCATTTGAATCACTTCATGGATTTTATAGCGAGTGATCATGAGATGATAATATCTTATATTCTTCAAACGAAGATGTGTGAGTTATAGTTATGCGTCGGTTGCACATTGACATATGCAAACGCAACCAGGAACTTGGTTGTTATAAAACATATTGTTATGTGTAATTTGATGAGTAAGTACAAGCGAACATTTGGGTCAAAGTTTATCCTTTCCTTTTACCCTTGGAGGGATAAAAGCGATATATGTGGGCCCCTCAATGATTTGGTGATGACTAACGTAAGTGCTCGGCCGTGCCTAGACTAATTTGATTTGTTCAATTAGTCGGTCATCACAAATCGGAAATCGGGAAATAGCAAATGGACAGAGAGAATGATTATAATCCATGTCTCAGTCCATATGATATCTAGAATGGAGGAATATATGATCCCTTATCTAATGGACGTGTCATTGATTAGTTCAGAGTTCGACAGTGGCTTTTAAGAGCTACGATTGCTAGTCAGGTTGCAAAGTCATACTTGCAATAATAGTAATTAAACTTATCCAAGTGGGAGATTGATGAATTTGTGTCTAAGTCCATCACTATAATTGGTATGTACTTGACCCGATTTGGCATGGTCCATTTAGTTTGCATGGCATCGGAACAATTTGGATAGACTTTTGTGGGAAAAGGATATTTATGATTTATTAATATATTATAAGTTCTAATATATTAATATGAAATAATATTATTTAATTAGTATTGATCAAGAATTAATTTGGAATTAATTCTGTGATCAAAAGAGACTAACTAAATATATGGGGATGGATTATGTAAATCATTTATTCTTATATAGGTGGCCTTACGATCCATAGTTCTTCATGTTGGGCTAAACCCATGGGGTAACCTCTGGATACTCCATGGAGGTTAAAACCCATGGATCATGAGGAATATGGAAAGTCATGAGTTACATGGTGTAACCCTAATAGCCACAATATATAAAGACCCCATAGCTCAAGAAATCGGCCCTAAGGATTTACATGAGAGGGCTAGCCGATTTTGAGCATGAGAACCTTTTCTCTCAAGTTATTCCAAGTTGTTGGTGGTGTTGTGTGAACCATTTGAGGTGTCACATTTGGGGAACTAGGCTCTTAAGCTCCATTGAATCAAGCTACAACAAATAGGTATGTCATTCTACTAGATTATTGATAGGCTATACTTTTGTGGTTTGGGCTAGGCATTCTAATATATAGGTCTTGGCAGGATGTTAGAGTGTGTTGTGGTGGTTGTAACTTGTTAGTGGGTGTGTGCTGCCATACATGTGTGTGCGGCCGCACACGCTGTGTGCGGCCGTACACATGTGTGTGGCTGCACACTTGTGTGATGCTTCATGTGGTATAAATAGACTGTGTCAGTGTGTCAGAAACAGTGACGAATGTGTATGTGTTTCCCAAGGTGTACCTGACATTTGTACGTAATAGATGTGTGCATGCTTGGCTTTATTCTCCTTCTACTCCTTCTACACTCTGTTTGATTGTTTGCAATTCATTGATTACTGATTTGGATCTATAGATCGGGACTTACAATTGGTATCAGAGCCAATTCAGTGTCAATTTGAAGAATCATAAGAGTGTGCGGTTGAAGATAGTTGTGGTTTTTGAGGTGCATTTATATTTTTTGATTGAGAAACTGCTTCTAATCATTGTTTTTACTAGTTTGGAACCAAAATTCACTCAAAAATCTAGTATTTTTGGGTGTGCAGTTGAAACTTTGAAGGTGTGAGGCTGAGACTTTGAAGGTGTGAGGCTGAGACTTTGAAGGTGTACGGTTGAACGAGTGCTGCCAAGTATACGGTTAGGTGTGCTGCCAAGTGTACGTTTGGGTGTGCGGTTGGCTTGTGCTGTTAACGTGTACAGTTGCGTGTACTGTTAACGTTTGATGTTGGTGTGTGCAGTTGAGTGTGCTGTTGGTGTGTGCGGTTGAGTGTGCTGTTGGTGTGTGCGGTTGAGTGTGCTGTCAGTGTGTGCGGTTGAGTGTGCTGTAAGTGTGTACGGTTGGAGTGTGCGGCCACACTCATATTAACTAACGAAACTTTTGTTGTTCAAAAATGGAATCTCAAAGCATGTCTGCTCATCATGAATTGGATGCTATTATGGGTACCACTTCTCGCATTCCCCGGTTGTTGTCAGCTGAAGGATTTCCTGAATGGAAATATCGGATTGAGAAATACATCAAAATGAAGGATTTTAAAATTTGGAGAAGTATTCTGAGAGGTCCAATTCGTATCACAACAACATTGGAAGATGGCACAATAATGGATAAGCAAATTGAGAATTACACTGATGATGATTTCGAGAGAGTCGAGGAGCAAGAAAAAGCTCTTGCCACACTCACTATGGCATTATCCCCAGAAATTGCTCAAGGTTTTTGTGAGTACACTTCAGCAAATGCATTATGGGAAGCATTGATCGAAGTTTACGAAGGAAACAAAGATATGAAACAGAGTCGCCAAGACATGTTGCGGCAAAAGTTCAACATGTTTAACCATGTCTTGGGAGAAACTCTTGAGAATCAGTTGCAAAGGTTTATCACACTTACCACAGAAATGAGCTCTGCTGGTGTTGTGGTTACAAGATCTGAGATCAACAAGAAGCTGCTAAACTCTCTGCCAAAATCTTGGGATATGAATGTCTCAGTGATTAAAAAGACCAAAGATTTGAACCGTTTGAGCTTGGCAGAAACAATGGCAATCATTAAGGCTTGCGATCTCGATGACAAGCAGAGGGAGATTAACCACGTCAATTCATACTCCACAGCAAATCTTGGGGTTCAAACCACCAACAACACTGCTTTCTCAAGCTTTTCAACCCCTCAAGCTCCTCCAGTTTCTCATGTTCAACCCTATGTGACTCATCAGCCTACCTCATACGTGATCCCTCAAATGCAACACATTCAAGTTACTCAACCTCAAACTTTATCTCTACAAGTTGGTTCTATTGTTGTTTCATCCACAGCTGCACCCATTCAATCTCATGGAATCAGTTCTTCAGCTTCATCTTTGAAAGAAAAGGAAAGAAAGTGTTAGTCTCTGAAGACATCATTCGAGGAGCCCTACAAATTGGTGATAAGCATGAATATCCAAAGGAAATTGATATTGACCAGATTCAAAGAGTTCTAGGTCAAATGGGCTATGAAGGAACCTTTCCACCTACTCACGAGAAGCTACTGCCACCATGTTGGAAATATTTGGCCCATGCTTTTGTGAGTTGCATCTCAGGACGAAGATCCGGTGCAAATGAGATATCCTTGGTCAACACTGGTGTTATTGCTGCCTTGGCCTCTGGAGTAGACTTTAATTTTTCAAAATTTATCTTGCATGAGATGATTTTGAATGTTGAAGGAAACAAAAGGGACAAGTTTCTGATGTATCCAAGGTTTATTCAGCTGATCCTTAATATCATGCATCCTGAGATTGAAAGGAAAGGAGAGACCCTGGACATCAAGTCAGTTGGCTCAAGTGCCTTTGGTTTAATGAAACAAAAGCGATCAGGAAAGCTCAACTTCGAAGGAAAACATCCATTAATTAGATTTGGTATTTTTGCTGAGGAGAGTGATCAGTCTGAACCCATCGAATCTTCTTGTCCTACGGAGACCGACGATGTAGTCACTTCTACTTCTGAACATGAAACTGAGGAAGGGTTAATCTATCCTGTGGCAAGGGTTGCATCGGAACATGAAATGCTATAGAATGTGGAAGTTGAGAGTGATTTTGATCAAGAGGGATATAAAGGAGATCATGATGGAAATGACGAGTTTCTACATGATATGGATTTCTCAGGCCTCGACAATGTTGCCATTCCCCTTAACTTCGATTTTGAACAAGAAGGTGGACTTGACACAGGTCTGGATCTCTCTGACAGGTTCTTCGAAAAAGTCGATGAAGTTGCTCAAACTACAACTGAGACTAGGGCTGCGGAGAAGACTCTTAAAACTATGCCTCCTTCGTCTACCTCAATGGAAGAAAATTTAAGCCAACAGGGTGCAGATTCTAGGATTCCTCCCCTTGATTTTGTTATTCCTACATCATTTCCATTTACAAGTAACCCGACACAGACACAGACCTCTCTGCCTCCTGTAGAAGGAAGGAATCAAAATTTGAGTCAGGGAGTGTCCATTCAAGGCCAAACACCACCAGTTTCAGCTACAGTCATCACCATAACTGTTACAACACCACCTCTCCAATCTAATGAAGGTCCAAGTACCGTGCTTGAGACAGGCGGACCGTCTGCTGTTCCAGAATATTCCCCAACAAGACCGTTGCTAGATGAGGCTTCTATCAGACTCGCTAAGCACTTGTCTCAACATAGCCCAGAATCTTCCTCTCGTGGAAAGGGAATATCTTTCAAGGAAGGTCGCTTAGGGGATGATAATACTTTAATGTCCAAACTTCAAGAAGAAATTGGTATTCTGAAACAACAGAACATTGAAAAGGACATCATGCTTGAACAACACGGTAACCTTATCGCTGAGCTTCAAGCAGAAAATGCTTCAAAGTCAAAACAGATTACTGATCTGCAAACCAATCTTGGGTCAATAACTGCCTTTTACTTCGATTTGAAGAACAAGCTATTTGACGCCTTTGGGGATAAGCTTAAATCTTTGTTTCAGCAGCCTCATGGTATAGAAGATCCTCCCACTGCTTCCGACCATCCGTCCGGAAATGAAGCTCCTTTTGACCAACCTCCTCCTAGAACAAGAATCGTTGATCGATTTGAAAAAGATCCTGATAATGCCAGATCTCGGATCACGATCAAGCATGGAAAAAGGACCGTCACTGCCAATAAAAATGAAGGATTACTTTTTATGAAGAACTCGAACGAAAATCGCAAAACAAATGATCCTGTATTGACAGTGACGGATCTTAAAAAGCGAAAGTTTGGTGACGAGTATGGTGATCGCTCCGGGATCAAAATGTGGGGTTATGACCCTGAGTCTAAATTATGGGTGGTTAAAAGGAATTCTGGTCACTCAGAATACTACAAAAACATCCATGATTTTAACTCATGGACGAAGGTCGATCTCTCTGAGCTCTCAAGAGCCCCATTCCACATCCCTCTAAAGATCCTAGCGCTTCAACTTTCAAGCAGTTCCTGGATAGACAGGTCAGGGATAACTTCCCAACAATGAAGACGGCAAAAGCGTTGGTTAGAAAGGATAAGGATATTATTGATCCTGAAACTAACCAACCAATGAAGATCATGTTGTGGCCTGCTACAAATCAAGTCAAGGAGATTCCTATTCCACAACACTTTCAGGATGGATATCTTGAAAATATGGAGTTTTGGGCCTATGATGACGAAACGGCAACTGCGGCAATAAAGTTCAAAAATAGCGAAACCGTTCTGAGGCTCATTAGCGCAAAGGATCTTCTGATATTCAGGGAGAGAGACATTCATACCCTAGCTCGTCACCAAATCATTTGCAGAAAAGAAGTCATGGAGGTTGCTGCTAAGGAATTCACTGGAATGGTCACCACAATCATCAATGGAAAGCTATGGATGGGATCCATGGGAAAATCCGACCTGAAGTTGTTCAAAAAACCTGGAGAATGAAGACCAAGTCTATGCTAGCCACAAACCAAGGGGGAGATTGATAGGCTATACTTTTGTGGTTTGGGCTAGGCATTCTAAAGTATAGGTCTTGGCAGGATGTTAGAGTGTGTTGTGGTGGTTGTAACTTGTTAGTGGGTGTGTGCTGCCATACATGTGTGTGCGGTCGTACACGTGTGTGTGGCTGCACACTTGTATGCTGCTTCATGTGGTATAAATAGACTGTGTCAGTGTATCAGAAACAGTGACGAATGTGTATGTGTTTCCCAAGGTGTACCTGACATTTGTACGTAATAGATGTGTGCATGCTTGGCTTTATTCTCCTTCTACTCCTTCTACACTCTGTTTGATTGTTTGCAATTCATTGATTACTGATTTGGATCTATAGATCGGGACTTACAATTATTGTATTGTATATACTTCACATTATGCTAGTTAGGATGAAACCTTGGAATATTGAATATTTGCATGTACAATAGAGAAAACATAGATCCAAGGTTTATAGTGTTGTATGTGCACCATAGGATGTTGTAGTATACCAAAACCCAACAACTATACCCTGTCACTCTCAAGTCTTCACTCCCACCGAGGGTAAGGACCCAATCCTTAGTCCTCCGTATGTACGAAAGAATGTTCTTTACCGCAGTCCAGTGAGCTCTACTACGATTCCCTTGATATCTGTTGGCCATGCTTAAAGCAAAGGCCACATCAGGGCGAGTACATGTCATAGCATACATGATCGACCCAACTGCCGAAGCATATGATACTTGACTCATATTTGCTATCTTTTCGTCTATACTTGGACTTTGAGCCTTGCTCAGTTTGGTATTGCTCTGGATAGGTAAGTCACCTTTCTTGGAATCCTCCATGTTGAAACGTTTCAACACCTTGTCCAAGTAGGTGCTTTGACTACGTCATATTAGTCTTTTACTCCAATTTATCAATATCGTTATCCCTAGAATATAAGCAGCTTCTCCCAGGTCCTTCATAGCGAAACATTTCCCAAGCCAGGACTTAACCTCCTGCAAGGTTGGAATGTCGTTTCCTATGAGCAGTATGCCATCTACATACAATACGAGAAAGCTAACTATACTCCCACTAGCTTTGACATATACACAGGACTCATCCTCGCTTCTCGAAAATCCAAACTCTTTGACATTCTCATCGAAACAAAGATTCCATCTGCGATATGCTTGTTTCAATCCATAAATGGATTTCTCAAGCTTACACACTCTATTAGGGTACTTTGCATTAACAAAACCCTCTGGCTGACTCATATAAACATCTTCAGCCAACTTCCCATTAAGGAAAGCGTTTTGGACATCCATATGAGATATTTCATAATCATGAAATGCAGCTATATCTAGCATAACCCTTAAAGATTTAATCTTCACTACTAGTGAGAAGGTCTCGCCATAGTCAACCCCAGGAGTTTGAGTAAAGCCCTTCGCAACCAATCGCGCCTTATATGTGTGTACTTTCCCATCCATGTCGCTATTCTTCTTGAAGATCCATTTGCACCGACTGTCTTACGACCCGGTACATTGTCAACCAAGTTCCAAACTTGATTGTCATACATGGACTGCATCTCGCTGTCCATAGCCTCCTTCCATTTTGAAGACTCGGGGCCTACCATGGCTTCCTTGTAGTTGTTAGGTTCATGTAAGTTTACCAGTGTACTATCACTGATAAATGTGTCACCTTCAGTAGTAATATGGAAACCATAAACCTCAGGTATCATTCTAACTCTAGTGGAACGCCTCAGAGGCAAGGACTCGTTAATTGGTTCAATAGGAGTTTCCTCCTCAGGTTGAGTGCCAGTGTTTGAGGTTCCATAATTACTTAACTCTTGAAACTCTTCAAGGTCAATTTGCCTCCCTTTGTCCTCTTGGCATATGAGTTCTCTTTCACGGAAAACCCCTCTCCTTACAACGAAGACAACATTGCCACTAGGTCTATAGAAGAGATATCCAAAGGACTTTTGTAGATAGCCGATGAAAATACAACGCTCACTACGAGTTTCGAGCTTGTCATGAGTTTCTTTTCTTACGAAAGCCTTGCAACCCCAAACCTTGATATGTGCTAATGAGGGAACCTTCCATGTCCACATTTCGTGAGGTGTTTTGGCAACCTTTTTAGTTGGGACTAGATTAAGGATATGTGCGGCAGTCTCTAAGGCATACCCCCTGAATAAGATAGGTAACGAAGCTCGACTCATCATGGAACCAGCAAGGTTCGAGTGCACCTGTCAGCCACACCATTAAGTTGTGGTGTCCTAGGTGGCGTCAATTGTGAAACAATTCCACATAACTTAAGATAACCTTGGAACTCGATACTAAGATACTCTCCACCTCGATCGGAGCAGAGCATCTTTATCTTTCTGCCCAGCTGATTCTCCACTTCTTGTTTAAACTCTTTGAACTTTTCAAAGGTTTCTGACTTATGCTTGATTAAGTAGATATAGTCATATCTGATGTAATCATCAGTAAAAGTCACATAGAAGCAGTTAGCATCACTTGTGGCAGATCTGAAGGGTCCACACACATCGGTGTGTATGAGATCCAACAAACCCTCACCCCTTGCACACGAACTAGTGAAGGATGACTTGGTCATCTTTCCAAGTAAACAAGATTCACATGTGTCATCTGACTGTAAGTAAAATGACTCCAACACTCCATCCTTTTGGAGTTGGGCTATGCACTTCTTGTTGACATGTCCAAGACAAAAATGCCATAAGCATGCTTTATCCAAACCATTGGACGAATCGATATGCAACACATTATTTCCTAAGTTATCTACAACCATAACAGTTTCATATATACCATTACAAGGAAATGCTTCAAAATAAAACTTACCATTATAATAAGCATTAATACTACCAATCTCATTATTAAATGAAAAAGTAAAACCCTGTTCATACAAACCATGAAAAGAAATAATATTTCTCGCCATATCAAACGAGTAGCAACAATTATTCAATTCTAAATTTAACCCACTACTAAGCAATAAAGAATACTCCAATCTTGGTGACAAGTGACTTTTTCCTATTCCCCATTATCAAGTTCATCTTCCCGTGCTCCATATCCCTACTTCTTTTTAGACCCTGTAAATTAGAACAAATGTGAAAACCACATCTTGTATCAAGGACCCAAGAATTAGCATGTGATGAGTTATTAGACAGAATAGTATAAATACCTGCACAGGTGGGCTTGATCTTCCCATCCTTTATGTCCTGCAAGTATTTGGGGCAGCTTCATTTCCAGTGCCCCTTTTCATGACAGTGGAAGCATTCTGCTTCCTTTGGATTGGAAGAGGGTTTAGCATAACCAACTTTGGTCCCACTGGAAGAGGATCCATCATGGGACTTTCCCTCGTGGCTCTTAGAAGGAGTTTTCCTCTTCTTTCCCTTCCCATGTCCAATTGCTAAGACAAGGGCAATAGTAGTAGGAGTGGGTACAACAGACTTGCCTCTTAAACTACTTTCAACATTTATCAGAAGGCCTTGAAGCTTGCTTAGAATGACCTCCTCCTTGTTAATATGATAAGTCATACAAAAATGATCATAACAAGAAGGCAAAGAGTGTAGGATAATGTCAATGGCCAACTCTTCATCGAAGTTGACATTCAGCTTCAGCAAGCGGTCTACAAACCTTTGCATCTTTTGCAAGTGGGCCGTGATGGACTCTCCATCCTTCATTTTGGTTGTGATCATGGAGGAAATGATTTCATACCTTTCCTGCCGAGCACTTTGATGGTACCTTTCCATCAAATCTTGGTGCATTTCATATGGCCAAAAGTCCTCATAGGACTTCTCAAGCTCAGCAGTCATGGTAGCAATCATGATGAACGACACTTTTGTCGCGTCCCTCTCATGAGTCTTATACTCAGCAATCTGTTTGGGAGTAGTCGTGTTTTCATCAATCTCCTTTAGCTCTTTATCGAGAACATATTCTTTGTCCTCGTACCGAATGGCCATTCGAATGTTTCGAATCCAGTCATTGAAGTTTGATCCATCAAATATGACTCTCCCACATAGGTTCATGAGGGAGAAAGAGCCGGAAGAGTTTGTTTTTGATGCGGTGTTCGAAGTAGACATTTGAAAAGAAAGGCAAGGTTTAGATTAGATGAGGATCCTTAATATAACACCCAAATAAAATATTAAGGCTAGGACCCAACATAATATTTCAGAATTTGGAAGAGGGATGTCGTAATCCAATTGCAAAATATTTGAAGGTAGGAAAATGATGATTTACCAATTTCCACCATGAAAAACGAAATTGATTATTAAGTTTTCAATGAATTGAAATTCCTAGATTATTTTCAGATTCATTGAACTTTTCAACGGCATGTTTAAATCTCGATTATGCCCTTCAAGTTTGTGAATGGGATACCGAGGATCACAAACAAGGCACGAATAACCATGCAAATGTGCTTGGTACTCTTGATGTTACATATCACCTAATCAATGTGTCGGTTAACCACACACACTCCATTGATCTATGATAAACATCAAGCTACCCTTTGTTACCCTTGTTAGTCCCAAATTAGTGTGCCGATTAACCATACACGCTCCACTAACAACTTAGCAAGGTGCAAAGTGCAACTTTATGGAATAGCACCATTTTCACATTTTTCCTAAAGTAACTAAGATTGGGAATTTATAAAAGTTTAGTTACTTTATAATATCATTATACTTATTAATGAGGATTAATGTCCTATCCTACCCGTTCGGCTAACGATCCTCCACTAGTCAAGGGTGTGGTGGGTAAGAGTGGATACCTAATGGCGGTCATATTATAGGCCGCTTCCTTAAACACCCCTTATAGACCAGCTTCGTGAATGAGGCATACTAACTTTAAGACTGACTTGTCTTATACATATATATATATATATATATATATATAAGTATTAATCTTTTAATATTATAATAGTATAAGTGTTGAATTTTAAACTTTTAAAATACTAGGGTTTGGAATTAAATTTTCATAAATGAGACTCTTCAAGTTCCAAAACTTGAAGGCAAGTTTTGTAACTTTTCAAAACTTTTGATTTGCATAACACATGGATTTATTGTTTCATGAATGAGACTTTTCAAATTCCATAACTTGAGGGCAAGTTATGAAACTCTTCAAGACCTTTGGAATTTCATAACTTATATGTTTAATGTTTTCACGAATGAGACTTTTCATATCCAATAACTTGAGGACAAGTTATGAGACTCTTCAAGAAACATTTAGATCAAATTTAAACTAATACAATTATCAAATAATATGTAAGTTACCAATTTGACCTAATTTAGTTCATGTAGCATGACAATTTCTAATTCTACAAATAATTAGTTTTTTCACAAAATCAAGCAATTATCTTAAAATTGTCAATCATCATGTTATTGGATGGGGATAATCATTACCATATTAGTAAAATCAAATTTTATGAACCAAAAAAATTTATGGTAATGATCCTAATCCAAAACAGGCCAAAAAATCGAAAAATCTGCCAACAGATGACCCAACTCGTCGAGCTAGGCAATGGACTCATCGAGTTCATGGCCAAATTCATCCAACTCGTCGAGTCCCTCTTAGGACTCGTCGAGTCCATCAGGCAGTGGCCAGAAATGTCATTTTTCAGCTTTGAAAATCAAAGAATTGAACCAATATAATAGAAAACACCCATGACTCTGATACTACTGATGGGTTTTATGTACTCTAACATCATTATGGTGCACATACAACCCTAATGCTTTATATCTAATTTTTCTCTACTTATACATGCAATATTGTTTTTCCAAAGCATGAAGCCTAAACTAGCATACAACTTGATATATGAATCACAAAAACTAGATACAAAGCCTAAACTAGGGTTTGGAATTAAATTTTCATAAATGAGACTCTTCAAGTTCCAAAACTTGAAGGCAAGTTTTGTAACTTTTCAAAACTTTTTGTATTCTTCTTTAGAATGCATGAACCGATTTTAGGGAGTTAGGGGTTACTTTTATAGCCCAGGGTTTCATCCATGCAAACCCTAATCTTTTAACTAGTATAAGTATTAATCTTTTAATATTATAATAGTATAAGTGTTGAACTTTAAACTTTTAAAATACTAGGGTTTGGAATTAAATTTTCATAAATGAGACTCTTCAAGTTCCAAAACTTGAAGGCTAGTTAGAAGATTACCTCTTGTTGTAGCTTGTTTGTATTTTGCCTTTACGAGCTTAGCACCCCAAGTGTGATGCCTCAAATGTTTCACAACACACCAAGAACAAGAGGAGGCTTGTGAGAGAGAAGCTAGGAAGCACAAATTGGCTAGTATTCTTCTTTCTAATGCATGAACCGATTTTAGGGAGTTAGGGGTTACTTTTATAGCCCAGGGTTTCATCCATGCAAACCCTAATTCACCATGACCCTTCACATTTCATAGGCTTTTTGGGCTAAACCTTCATGGACTCTCATAAAGGTTTAGTCCAACCCTAATCAACATGGATCATTGGTCCAAACTATAAGTATTATTGATTAACCTAATCAGTCACCGTAATTTTAGTCAGTCTCTTTTGCAGTAAATTAATTCGAAATTAATTCTTGATCAATACTAATTAAATAATGTGATTTCTCAACTAATAGATTATACTTATAATATATTAATAAATCACAAATAACCTCTTTCTCAAATATCCATCCTATCAAATTGTTCGAGTGAATTGCAACCCAAATGGACCATGCTACTTTCGGGTCAAGTACATACTGTTGGATTAATGTCTAAGTCCATAACTATAATTGGTAAGACTTGACCCGACCCGGCATGGTCCATTTGGGTTGCATGGCATCGGGACAATTGGATAGACAAGATGAGGAAAAAGGATACTATTGATTTATATAAATATATTATAAGTTCTAATATATTAATATATAATCATATTATTTAATTAGTATTGATCAAGAATTAATTTATAATTAATTAAGTGATCAAAAGGAACTAATTAAATATGGACTCTAAGATATATGTGTGTGATGGGCCAAGTTCATTTAGGTTGGGCTAAGCTTTCATGGATAGTTCATAGAGTGTTTAACCCATGGATCATATGAAATGAAAGGTCATGGGTATTAGGGTTTAACCCTAATCTCCACACTATATAAAGATGTCCTTGGTTGGTGAAATTGGGACTAGTGTGTGTACACAAAAGGGCAAGGCCGATTTCACTAGAGAGAACCAAAGTATCCTTATTCTCAAGGTTATTCCAAGTGTTCATGGTGTTGTGTGAACCATTTGAGGTGTCACACTTAGGGCACTAGGCACTCAAGCTTCATGAAGACAAGTTACATAAAAAAAGGTATGTATTCTATCTATTTTATTACCCAAGTATATGATATTTGTATGCTAGTATAGGGTAATATCTTGGAAACTTCATATTTGCATGTATAATAGAGAAAACATAGATCCAAGGTATTTAGGGTTGTATGTGCACCATAGGAAGTTGTAGTATACTAAAACCCAACAGTGGTATCAGAGCCATGGGTTGTTTTCTGTTATATTTATGCAAATGTTTGATTTTCAAAGTTGAAAAAAAAGAAAAAAAAACATGAAGTTTGTCAAATTTTAAGATAATTACTTGTTTTGTGAAAAACTAATTATTTGTAAAATTTGAATCATTTGCTATATGAGTTGAATTATGTCAAATTTAGTAAAAGATAAAATGATATGATTATTTTATTAGTTTTAAAAGTTTGATCTAAATGTTTTAAGGAGTTACAAATTTTGTCATAAAATTTTGGAGCTCAAAAAGTTTTTTTTTTAAGTTGTGATCTTATGTGTTTTGAAACCTCCATAACTTATGGATATGAAAAGGTTTAAAAAAAAATTGATTCAAAGTTTTTATGGAGTTACAAAATTTGGTGTTAATGTTTTAAAGAATTCCATAACTTATTCTTAAGTTATGGAACATGAAAAGTTTCATCATAAAACAAGCATTTAACTCCATAAGTTATGGATTACCAAAAGTTCTATGTTTCCTTGATTTATGAGTTAGTTTAGATTAATGGAAAAAAAATGTGTTTTAGTTGTTTTGAATCCTAATTAATCTAAAAGTTGTTCATAAAATGTGTTTTTTTGTAACTTGTCCTCAAGTTATATGAAAAGTCACATTTATGAATCTTAAAAACTCATAAATATACCTTAGGTTACAAAAAAAAATGAAGAGTCTTTTCTTATAAATAGTTTTTATGGCTCCATAACTTGTCCTCAAGTTATGGATGTCCAAGAGTCTCTTCATTAAAGGTTTTAAAGATTTACTTAAAACTCATAAGTTATGAAAATCCAAGAGTTTTGAATAGTTTCAAAACTTGCCCTCAAGTTTTGGAATTTGAAAAGTTATCTCTAATGAATACTTTAATTCCAAGTTAAGCCCTTAGAATTTTAAAAGTTAAAATTCAACCCTTATACTTTATAATATTATAAGTTAATAATATATATATATATATATATATATATATATATATATATATATATATATATATATATAAGAGCAAGTCAGTCTTACCATTAGTAGGCCTCATTCACGAAGCCGGTCTATAAGGGGGGTATAAGGTTGTTGCCTATAAAATGGCAGCTTAATGGGTGTCCACTCTCACCCACCGCTTCCTTGACTGGTGGAGGGTCGTTAGCCGAACAGGTAGGACAATGACTATAATTCTCCCTTCATTAAAAGTATTAATGATAAATACTAAGTAACTAAACACTTATAAATTCCCAATCTTAGTTACTTAGGAAAATGTGAATAAGGTGCTAATCCATGAAATTACACTTTGCACTTTGCTTAAACCGTTAGTGGAGCGTGTGTGGTTAACCGACACACTAACCTGGATTTAACAAGGTAGGCAAAGGGTAACTTAATATTTATCATAGTATCGGTGGAGCTCGTGTGGTTAACCGGCACATCGATTGAGGGGTAAATATTAAGGGTACCAAGTATATTTGCATGGTTACTTCACACCTTGTTTTGTGATCCTCGGCATCCCAATCACAAAACCTGAAGGGCACACTCGAGATTGAAACATGCCATTGAAAAGTTCAATGAATCTCAAAAGATCTAGGAGTTTCAAATCCAATTAAAACTTAATTATATTTCGTTTTTCATGGTGGAAATTGGTAAATCGTCATTTACCTACCTTCAACTATTTTATAACTCGGATTACGGCATCCCTCTTCCAGTTATAAATAGGTTGTTGGATCCTAGCCTTAATATTTCATGTTGGGTGTTATATTAAGGACTTTAAATCAACTATCTTGAATATCTCCCAAAAGATGTCTAGCTCAGACATCTATGATCTTCCCAAATCTCTTGGAACTTTACTTCCACCACCTCCTCAAACTATTCTCCCTAACCCACAAGTTCAAGGTCACTCAAGCCCTATTGGAAAGCAAGGTCTATGTGTTATCACATCTTGGAGATGAAGTCACATATTGACAAGCCGGGAGAGTTGGGTGTCAAAGTCTTGAGAAAGTTGGACGTTCAATCACTTTCTAAGTCACATAGTGAGTCCCTTTGGGACTACTATGAAACAGACTATGACATGACCCTTAATGATCTTATCTAGTTGCTTGGTGCTGCTAAATCAACAATGATTTGGAGGACTAGTAAAGCAAATTTTATTAGAAGATCAACTTCCCAAAAGGGGCATTGGTTGCGAAGCTGCCATATTTACCTGAAGGATCATAAGGTTGGTAAAGTCAAAGAGTTTGACTCTACTTCGGGTAAAGTCCACTATCTAACTCTATTAATCTAACTCTATTAAGTTCATATTTGAGATTCTTATACATGATGTGACTAGTTCACATGTTGATGTTTTAAGAATCAAAGAAAAGAAGAAACTTAAAGGAAGTATATGTTGATTCTGATCACGAAGATGGATTTCGATCACATGGTTCGGTGATCAGAATTTTGAGTTGTTGCTTAGGAGTTATGATATATTGCTTAGGAATAGATAACAACAAGTTTTTCATATGCTTTTGCACTGTAAGGATAAGTTTTTCCGCAAAGTTTAAAATAAAAGGAAAATTTTTATTTTATTTATTTTAAAATATCCTTACAATGGAATTTGTGAAAAATTGTTGTTTATATGATTCCATTAATAGCAAGAGTGGAAATATGAATTTGATTCTTTCATTTGTGGTAGTGTCTAAATTTACCAAATAAGGAAAGATTCTCATCACCCAAGTTTCAGTTGGATAGAAACTTGGAATCATGCAAGCTGTATAGTATGATGAATGAGAATTTTCATCTTTGGAAAATTAAGACTAATTCCTTGTTCACATGTATATGTAAGTCAAGTAAAGGACTAAGGGATCGAGTACACATTCTTGTTCACTGATCAAGTCCACCACAAAAGATCGATAAGACTATTCGTCATGATTTACTAAGGTTTAGTAAATATGGTTATACTTACCAGTTTAAGTATAATTCTGATACATTGGAAAAGTTTCAATGTATGGCAGAACGAAAGAGAAGAATCAAATTAGGCAGAAGGATAAAAGTTTCTCAAATCTAAAGATGGGAGAGTACTTTAGTATCATGTTTTATGATCATCTTAATGATTAAGAGACCTTATCACAATTCATCCTCTAAGTGCATTCTGATGGCTAAGAAGAGGAATCAAAAATTGTTGAAATGGTTAAATCAAGAAGCTGTGTCATCCTCGTTCCGAAACAAATCTGAGAGTCATACTCCAAGATTGTAATTTGAGTGACATATATTTAAAGGAAGGTTTCTTAACACTAGTCAAATGTAAGAGTAAAAGTATCCTACTCTTGTACATTTGAAATTGGTAAGTTGTGATGTTTTGGATAAAACAAAGAACAACTAAGGCCATTTGTGTGAAGTGTTTGTCTTGATAAAGAATCTGCACTATCTCTTGAATATTTGACAAGTGAATCTTATATGTCAAGAGGACAGTGGGGGTCTTAAAGATCCTGAAAGGGTTTCAAAGATCTAATCAAGAATAAAAACCTGTAAGTTTGACACTAGCACACGACGTGAGGTTTATAACCTATCGTGTTGACATATTTCTATGCCCATTCCAGTTAAAGTTGGTTTTGCATATGAGTTCTTAGAGTTCTCAATTGGTTGCATAACAACTTGGAAGCAATGGCAGGCCCTTGTGCTGCCAGGTGGCAAGAAATTAAGATTTAGTTCAGTCCATATGAGTTTGGATTTGTCACTAACCTTGTCTTGTGATTATGGTTTTGACAGATTCACATGGATAAGAACACATACACCATAAAATCTAAGGGTCATAAGGTTTCACTCCGATTCATGAAAATGATGGTGAGGAAACACTTCCACCAAGTAGATTTGAAGCAGATGGCAAAAGGTCTAAACAATTGAGACTATGATTACGGCATCCCTTTTCATAGTTCTGAAATTGTTTAGACACACATGCATGCTATCTAAGGAAAGGTGTATGATTTTGATAAAGTTTTATCAAGGCAATCTCGTCTCAGAAATCTGAACTTTGGTAAGAAAGTCTGTAAAGTATTGACTTCTAGAAGTTCAGCTGATTTCTGACTATGTGTCAAAGCTAGTGGGAGCATAAGTGTTATGCTAATAATCATCATGTTAGTGGGAGATGATAATTAGTGTTAGTGTTGCAAGTTAGCAATGTTAATTATAGAAAACAAAAGTTTCAATTCGTGAGGCTGCATGGGTTGAAAGAGTTGTTTTGCTATAATTAAGGGAGAGGATATACTTCATTTCAGTTCTAAAGGCTTAGATTGAGACCTTAATCATCTTTAGTCAAGAATATATATATATATATATATATATATATATATATATATATATATATGAATTTCATGTTGGATTGGTTCAACTTAAGGAAATTCTATATATTGCGTTCTCAAAATTCGATTATGATTACGGCATCCCTCTTCATAGTCAATTTTTGAAAACATGGCAAATAAAAATATTGTAGCAAAAGACTGGTCTAGAATCATGTCTTTATGTGAGACATCATGAATCGTGTCCCATTTGCTTTGGGTACAGGATCGATTGCATGTGCTATAATATTTGTCCTTTCTAAATTTTTCCAAATGCCCAGAGGCATTAAGAAGGGAAAAGGTCTAGAATTGGATATGACTAAAATGATTAAGCAATTGTCGAGGACAATCTAAGGTTTACCAAAGATTGGTTGCTCAGGGACAGTTGGAAGTATAGTGTTAATTTTGGAAGGACCATATTGACATATTCTGAAAAGAGGCATCTCTTGTTCAGAAGTGATAGTCAAAATGAGAATATGGAGTTGTCTCCATAGGTGGAAATTATATGTGTAAGATTAGAAAACCTAATGCAAGAAGCATGTTCAAAGCAATGTACTTTGAATATGAGACTTAGTTTCCATGGAGTTGAACTCCATTGGAATACCTTATAATGACTGTTGACACGTCTTTGTGACTTTGTACATATTCATTACAGGAGGGTCAGTGCATATAAGTTTAAAATCTAAACGGATTTCGATAAATGATAGGAATTTGAAATTCTCACATTTTTCAATAAGGATTTGGAAGTGTGAAATTAGAATCATTGAAATTATGTTCAATTGGTTTATTTCACAAAATAAGGATCATAGAAAAACATAGAGTGCATACTCGGTGTATGGCAAAGCTATTGTTTTTAAAAAACATAGTGTACTTGCTTGGAGCATGGGACAACTAGTGTTTTTAATTCAAGTATAAAGTTGATGAAACCGAAACAATAAATAATGAGTAATCAGTATGGTGATAAATAAAAGTGTCTTATTTATATTCATAGGTTTTGATACCATATTAGATTCAATTATTCTTGTGTTTCACTTTGCATGTTTTGACTTCCAGAATAAACCAGGTCATTCTTCCTGAATGACTAAGTTATTCAAACTATCCACAGTCGGTCATATGTTGGAAGTAGATATGAATCAAGACTGTCATTGGTTGGCTTGTAGAGGTCTAAGATGTTGGACAAAGTGGTGCTACAACACTCATGAGTGCTCATAAGTTCTGAGTATTGGATTCAACCCACGCTCATTTGAATCACTTCATGGATTTTATCACGAGTGATCATGAGACGATAATATCTTATATTCTTCAAACCTATAGATATGAGTTGTTATTATGAGTTGGTTATACATTGATTGCATGAAAACGCATTGGTAACTCGATGTTATAAAACGTGCATTTGTGTATGATTCAACAAGTAGTAGAACAAGCCATATGAGTCGAAGTTTATCCATTCCTTTTACCTTCGGGATAAAAGCGATATTTGTGGGCCCCTCGATGATTTAATGATGACACATGTGAGTGCTTGGCCAAGCCAGGACTGATTTGATCTGTTCAATCAGTCAGTCGTCATGAATTGGAAATCGGGAAAAAAATGGACAGAGAGAATGATTTATAATCCATGTCTCAATCCATATGATATCTAGAATGGAGGAATATATGATCCCTTATCTAATGGACAAGTCATTGACAAAGGTCAGAGTTCATCGGCAAGGTCAGAGTTCGGCAGAAGCTTTTGAGAGCTACGATTGCTAGTCAGGGTTTGAAGTCATACTCAATAATAGTTTTAGACTTATCCAAGTGGGAGACTGTTGGATTAATGTCTAAGTCCATAACTATAATTGGTAAGACTAGACCCGACCCGGCATGGTCCATTTTGGTTGCATGGCATCGGGACAATTAGATAGACAAGATGAGGAAAAAGGATACTATTGATTTATATTAATATATTATAAGTTCTAATATATTAATATATAATCATATTATTTAATTAGTATTGATCAAGAATTAATTTATAATTAATTAAGTGATCAAAAGGAACTAATTAAATATGGACTCTAAGATATATGTATGTGATGGGCCAAGTTCATTTAGGTTGGGCTAAACTTTCATGGATAGTTCATGGAGTGTTTAACCCATGGATCATATGAAATGAAAGGTCATGGGTATTAGGGTTTAACCCTAATCTCCACACTATATAAAGATGTCCTTGGTTGGTGAAATTGGGACTAGTGTGTGTACACAAAAGGGCAAGGCCGATTTCACTAGAGAGAACCAAAGTATCCTTATTCTCAAGGTTATTCCAAGTGTTCATGGTGTTGTGTGAACTATTTGAGGTGTCACACTTGGGGCACTAGGCACTCAAGCTTCATGAAGACAAGTTACATCAAAAAAAAGGTATGTATTCTATCTATTTTATTACCCAAGTATATGATATTTGTATGCTAGTATAGGGTAATATCTTGGAAACTTCATATTTGCATGTATAATAGAGAAAACATAGATCCAAGGTATTTAGGGTTGTATGTGCACCATAGGATGTTGTAGTATACTAAAACCTAACACATACCAATTATAGTTATAGGCTTAGACACCTAATCCAACAACTTTGTGCTGACTGAGCATCATGCTTGGTTCGAAGACCTTGACTAGATCATAACTTTCCTAGTCCATGAGATCGAAGAAGCATTCCAAACTGATCAAAAGATGTTGTAGTCAATTTAACTCCAAATCACCCATAAAATTGACCATAAGTGCCAAAAACCATAAATGAAGAGATCTAAAGAACTAAAGAGCAAGATATGAACTTTATACTCACAATAATCCAGAAATGAAGTGACTTTGATGGATCTAAAATTGAAACAACATTCCTTGCAACCAAAAGGACTTTCTTGATCTCAAGCTTCATTAAAATACCACTAAAAGCATCCAAAAGAGGAGATGGGAAAGGGGAGGAGCTCAATATTAAAGAGAGACGCTAGGGTTACTCCCAATGAGGTCTAGATGTGATGGAGGCTATTAAAATACCCTAGAATATGAATCATTACCATTAAATACGTTGAAAATCCTAAAATTCATGGGCTTAGGCCTGTCAAGCTTCCACTCTGTGGAAGACAATTCTCCACTCTGTGGTGCTTGCCACTCTGTAGAAGACAATTCTTCATTCTATGGTGCTTGCCACTCTGTGGATTACAATTCTCGATTCTGTTGCGACTGGTTTCTACCCAAGGCCATTCCAACTTCAAACAATCATAACTTCTTAATTTCAACTCATTTTTCAGTGATCCTTATATGCAGACAAAGGTATCAAAGAGCCCCACAAGTCTATCTAGTTATTTTGACTAAAAACATACCAAACTAAAATCATTAATTCATGCAAGAAGCCCAAGTTATAACCTTTCCCATTTTACCCTTTGCTTCAAGGCAAAATTTAGGGCTTTAATCACTTAACCAACATTATCAACATTCGATAGGGTCTAAAATCTATTCCCTTGAATTCAAGGCCTTTACATTGTCACACCCCGCTAAAGCGGAAACACGAGGCGTGGCAGTACAAAGGGTCTCATAGCAAAAGTTAAAAGACAACACCAACCATAGTATTAAAAATCATTACAAATTTACAATGAGTTTGAACAACTTTTTAAAAGAAATTACAATGTATTTAAAAGTCAACACATGCAAATGCTCCTACAAGTGAAGTGTCTCTAGGTGCCTCTTACTAGATGATACCTGAAAAAGCATGTAAAATGAGCGCTCAACTACCGAAATAGTTGGTGAGTTCACAAGTTAAAAATAATATTGGTTTCATGAATCGAAATCAAAGTTTTGATATAAGTTTCCATAGATAAAAATTATATTGCTAAAATGAGTAAATAAGTTCGTATAAACAAAGTTCGTTGTCATCATGAGAAATAAAGTATGTTGCCCAATAGAGATGCAACGTTCATATCCTCATGGGAAATAAAGTTTGTTACTAAAAGGAGCAAATAAGTTTGTTACTATAAGGAGCAACCAAGTTCGTTGCTAAAACAAGTAAATAAGTATCTAGTAACAAAAGTTCGTTGTTATAATGAGATACAATGTTTATTGCCATAATGAGAAACAAAGTTCATTGCTATAATTAATAAACGAGTTTGTTTCCATAATAAATAACAATTTTGTATGTGTATGAGCAAACAATGAGTTCACAACCAATCCTATGACTGATGCCCTATCAAGATCTATGCTTATCGTTCCATAGATTAATATGGTATCATGCACTCAAGCAATCGGGCGAGTGAGGAGTTGTCAATTCCTAATAGAGCTATCCACAATGACCATTGACTCAAAGAGTTAATGGTTGGAGTAAAGTATAAGGGAAGGGACTTAAGACGATAATTTCTCATGTTCTGTGTTGCATATACATACATAGCAGAATATAGCAATCAAGTTTGATACAAATCAATTTAAATACAATGAACAATAAACAGTTTTTCGGACATGCTTTTCCACCCTAAAACATAAAAAACCGAAAATAGGGGAGTGCGTGAATACTAAAAATATGCATTGAGATGATGCAAATGATGCCTTTAGCTAAGTTCCACTTGTACAACTATCGATTCCTACAATAATGGTATTCCCTAGTGAGTCTCTAATCGAAATCTAACACTAGTATACTTACTACTACAATAGAATTATGTCAATATTGTTTCAAAATTTAATATTGATAAGTTACAAACATTTTTCTGTGAAAATTAAATTTCAATGAATCAATTGTTATATAACAATTTAATTGGAAAATTCACATTATTGAAATGCTAATATTTAACATTTTAAGAGGTGTTCCAATGATTTAATATTCAAAAACTAAATAAATTTAGTTCTAAAATTTCCCAAACTTAGCATTTCTGTTTTAATTGAAGTCAAAGACCTTAAGATAAATTTTCTTGAATTTTTGATTTGTCTAACTATTTTTCACGATTTTAGTTTCTTGAATAACCATAAAATCATGAAAAATACTAAACAGTTAATAAAAATTACCAAACTTAAGATTTTGGTTCTAACTACACTAGAAGACTTCCAGATAAATTTTTATGGATTATAGATATGTATAACCATTTCTCTTATATTTTATTCTCTAAATAGATAAAAATTCATGAAAAATAGCAATCAGTTAAGAAAATACCCCAAACTTTTTATAATACTGTCATTACACATACTTAAGCTGGGAAAAATATAAAAATGGGTTTCTAAACTGTTTAACCCAAATTTTATGATTTTTATGCATTTATTCTAATAAAAATGGGGATAAATAGAAAACAGTTTCCAAAATTACCCAAACTTTTTCTAATACTATTATTAAACATTCTTAAGTTGGGAAAAATATAAAAATGGATTTATAAACTGTTTAACCCAATTTTATGATTTTTGTGCATTTATTCTAATGAAAATGGATTTAAGTGTATTTAATCTTGCGGAAATAGATGAAAAATAGCATACAGAAGAGAAAAATTATCAAAAAAATTTTGTAGCATCCTAATATATTATAAGGTGTTTTGCTAAATTTTCATGAATTTTGGATGAGTAAAACTATTTTTCCTGTTTTTAGTCCATTATAAACACAAAAAAATCATAAAAAATAGATATACATTTTGAATAATTCCCAAAATATTTTCCTGAGTCTTCCACATAGGGTAGAAGCTGCGAAAATTATTAGATACCCTTTTTATATTCCCTAATGTGGTTTTACGATTTATTAGAGCTAAACAAAAAGAAAATTCAAAACCATATTAAACAGTAACAAAAGTCATTCAAACTTCATGTGAGATGTTTATTAACTTAAAGGATCATCCAAGAATGTTTCCAGAATTTATTTACTAGTGTAAGTATTTTATATGATTTAACACTCTATTTTCTTATTATTTTCATGTAAAAATAAATAAAATATATATTGAGCTGAAATTTTCCAGAATGCATCTTCATACAAATTAATAGCAATGAAAAATTGTTTTCTTATTTTTTATGTCGAAAAACATGCCTAAAGGCTCAATAAATTATAGAGAAAACTTGGTTCTTGTGATTTTGGTAAAGATTATTGATGTTACTTTGAGAATTGTTGCAACATGTTCCAATGACTTTTGAATCAAGATATTTTTGTACCTCTTAATACATGATGTTAAGAGTTCAAAATAAGTTTTGAATGATTTTTAGTGATGAATAAGTCCTTTGAACAAGCAACACAAAACAAATGTTCATAAGGAAAGTGCTGTTTGAGCAACAGTTTTGTAAAAATTGTTAAAAATCGAAATATTGGAATTTTACAGTGAGTTTAGATGGGGTTGAAAGATAACTCAAAATGTTATATTTCAGAAAAAGAATCACGAAGTTTGGTTAAGGAATGAGTGAGATATGACAGTTTAAAGACAGGTAAAGAAATCTGGCAGATTGCATGCATGATGGTTGGTTAGAAAAATGAGTTTTCATCATTTCCTTGAGTAAATCTTTTGAAATATTTTAAATATATCATGATAAACTCATATTTTAGTCATGTTTCCAGAGATCAAAAGATTAAAACTTATCAAAATGTATACATGCATTTATGAACAAAATTTTGTTTCTCAAAAACTCTTAACTTGAGTTTGAGATTTTAATCCTTAAAATCGATTTTTGCACTAAGATCATGAACATGCAACCTTGTTTATCATACATGCATGGTGTTAAAACACATCCATGAAGTTCTAAAAACCATTTTAACAAAAAGAAAACAAGTTTGAAGAAGATGAAGAAGGAGAAAGTGTAAGAAAAATAGCAAAACTTGAAGGAAAAGTAAAGTAGAAATCGATTTTACCTTCAAGAACACCACAAATATGATGTTCTATAAAATTTGAGTATCTTGAGTGTTCTTGGACTTATTTTCTGGAGAAATTTCGTGGTTCTTAGGGGGAGGAAGAGAGAGAATGGAGTGGTGTTTGGAGAGAAAAAAAATTAGAGAGAAGGTAGAGAGAGTTTTCTAGAGAGAGAAAGAAGAGAGATGTGTGTGTGTTGGAGAATGAGAGTGTGAGAGAGAGAGATATGGGGAGAGAGGGATCCGAAATTTTGAGTATAATACCCCTTTCTCATTCATTTTGTTTTATAAAATTTAAGTTCTTTTATAAAATATCTCAATTTTTATTTAAAATGTGCACTAAAATCAAGTTTTTATTCATAAAACCTTGATTTTTGATTTATAAATTAAGGGTAAATGTTAATGAGTTAAATTTTATTTTCCTTGAATGCATTTTTATAATTTTAATTATTATAAGATCATATTATGAGGTTCATAACTATGTTTATAGAATTTTTAAGGTTAAATTTCATAAATTTAGGTTTTTAGGGCATTTAGGGTTTTTGGGAGTTTGTAAATCTTTGGATATCAAAACCAATAGAATCTTTGAGACTTAAATTTATCTTATGGTATTATAACTCTTTTATAGTTATATTAATGTTTGTAACTTATTTTATCGGCTTATTGGCATTCTATGTAGTGGTTTCGAGATTCAAGAGAAATTGAGGAAATCAAGTATACTAGTCTTAGTTTTCAACTTTGACTCAAGTTTCTATGAGATTATGACCTAATTTCTACTACTAGGTCAAGTGCAAGATGGGTGTATATGATTCATGAAATGGTGTTCAAGTAAAGGAATGACCCGAATGTGGATAGTCACTAAAGTTAAGTAGTTGTAGAATTCACATAACCATGTGAAATCTAAGTACACTATCATTAGATTCTACTTGTTTCCAAGTTTCTAGTAGGTTATAACTTAGCTTCTAGTTACTAAATCTAGTATGTGTCCTGCCTATACGTGCAACTAAGTTTAGTCAAATCTAGAACCGACTCGAATTTTGACGGTTGTCACATACATGATCGAATTACGGTCCCCAATCCCAAAAAAGGATGCATCCCGAAACTAGATGCTACACATATGACAAGATGTGACTGTAAGACTATGATGTGGCCCATAGCATTCATACGGGGTTGGAGCAGGCCCATTATTTCCTTTATGATTGTTCTGTATGTTTATGTAGACAGGAGATTTCGTTGGTCGGAGCTAGAGCCCAACACTTTGTGTGGATGCATTGTATGTATGATGGAATATATGACATACCGGGAAACTCACTGATTTGTATACTTACAGTTGTGGATTAAACATTTTGCAATTCGTCCTTGAGAAAAGCTCGACGGGACTATACACACGCATTAGAGATGTTCTTTTCTATGGTTTTGAAAACTTTACTCTGATAATATATAGTTTCAATCAAACAAATGTTACTCAATCATTTTTTGAAGCAAATGTTTACTTGATTATTTTACTTTAAAAATCAAAGATCTCTTCGTAATTTTTGGAACGTCACATATTTATACACTTTATCCTAGTACACTTCGGTCCGTAAATATAGTCTTTTTCAAATTTTAAGACTATTTAATGATTTATATATCAAATGGCTTCTAACCAATGGTATCAACTATTGCGTTCCCTCCTTAAGGTTGAGGGTTCAAGTACAAGTACAGTTGTAGACATAAATAGAATGAAAAAATAATTTAAAAATAGATTACATTTCTATTAAAAAAATTAATAATTTGTATTTTCTATTCTCCTACCATTTTCTCTCTTCTACTGTATTTGTGTTTATTTATACACATTACATGCCCTTATACAATTACATTTATAATTGTTTTTCAAATTTCAAGAATTTTTAATGATTTATATTTTCTCCTCCTCTCCTTCATTTTCTCTCTCCTATGTTTTTCTCTATCCTCCATTTTTTATTTCTTTTATTCTAACTTGTAATTATATATTTCAAAATAATATAACATATACTATATTTTATTTCAATTAATAGATCATAAATTTTTATTATGAAAGCAAGAAGTCTTGACAATATAATCAATATCTATATATCAATATGATACAATGTATAAATTGTCTTTATTATTTTTGTTTTTTATATGGATATAATAAATAAAACTTGTTCCATTACATGAAAAAAAAAAATACATGATAATATGTAATGAGAAATTAAATATCCTCCTAGCTACTTATTCTTCAATTCTTATCTATCTTCATATCCCTTTTAAATGATGATAAGTTTTTTTTAACGGCAGACAAATATTACTAAACAAAACAAAACAAAACTTAATCGAGAAACTCAAGCCTAAGAAGAGAAAAAGCAAGAGGATTGATAAACCAAATATGTCAATCGATTTTTTTTAATTTAGATCAATTCTTAATCCAATTATAGCGTGCTAATATCATCTATTAGGAACATAGCTGCCCGCACATTTTAGGAAAACTTGTTATATATAGATAACTAAAAGTGATGATTGAGGTGCTTAATGATAGTGAACAAAAGGTGAACAGCATCGGAAATGTCTATAATTATGAATATATATGTAAATATGTATCTGCTCCACACATTTTACAATGAAAACTTATTATACATAGATTTTAGAACTAGCAAGACACTAGCATAAAACAAAGATACAAATAGAATTACAGAGTACAAATAGAATTACAGAGTACAAGCATAGTTTCGTTTATTATACAAAGATAACACTCCAATTAATATGAAGCCAACAAATTAGAGACACAGTTGTGCATTTATTGAAAATATAACAATAAGCAAACTTGAAACAACAAACATATTTTGAGCACACGAATAGTTTATTTTTTTGACAATGAAATGACAAGACTAAAGTGTCCTGTATTCTTTTTAGCTAGATGTAACGCCACATGCTTTGCATACCTTTTAAATAGGACGTCCATAATGGAATTTCCAAAATGAGACGTCAAAAATGGTTCCACAGCAGCTCTAATGGCTTTTGCTGTCTTTTTCCCATAGATATGGCTTGGCTCATTAAAATCTTTCGCATTTGCATCATCATCATCATCATCATCATCCGTCTTGATTGGATACCAGTTGACTTGAAAAACATTCAAGGTATCAAGAGAGAACGACCCTTCATTTCTAATAATATTCATAACTTCATCCTCGTATGGAGTATAGTATGGCATATTGAAGGAGTTCAAATCTGATTCTTGGATCAATCCCTATGGAATTTGGTTAAGCAAATACCAATAGTTAGTAGCTGAAACGAATCTGTATACGTATGGAGCACAAGAGAACCTTATACCTCTTTTAGCAAATCAAGAAGTGATAGCCCTAGTAGATGCCAAAGATAGATACAATCATCGCAGGTTGGATCAGCCATACTCCGACCAATAAAAGTTAATACCATGCATCCACCTTGTACTATTTCTTGAGAGCGTACCTTTAAAAAGTTTCCAAAGTCGTTCTGAAATTGCTTTTCATAAGCTTCAAACACATTTGGCGGACTTGATTTGGCGATGTATATATTCGTTGTGTTGTTTTCAATACCGTCAGGTGCCTATATCACATATATCATATCAACAAATGAACCATAATTTATATATCTTCAAGAGTACACGATAACATAACTTGGTGTGGCATGCACGTACCCGGAAACTTTGAGTTTTTGAGACTCAAAACTAAACCAAGGGATCTAACAATCATGGCATGCACCCTAGAAACTATGAGTTTTTGAGACTTCAAACTAAACAAAGGGATCTTATAACCAGATAAACTTTTATCTGGATGTATCTTTGATTTAGTGTTTTATTGAAATATGGAAATATGAAATTATGGGTTTTGTATTGTTTGATTTTTGTCAATATTTTTGCCAAAAAGAACTTATTTTGTAGCCATCGACTAGAAAGAATCCAGCAGCAAAACAATTCCAAATTTTCCAAAAACAGCTAACACCAGTTGAATTAGTTGTTAAATATATATAGTCCTTTGCCTTCAAATGATTGGAAAAGTTTATTTGCAAAGGGTGAGAGAGTAATATATAACTTTTTACATAAAGTACAGATGAATAAATGTACAATAAGTTAGATATTACGCGAACCTGAGAAAGCCAATGAAGACAGTATGACGAGTGAACAAGGTGCATGCTTTGGTCTGGAAAGAGTCTACCATAAAATGAACCAGGGGTAGCTGAAACAAAACAATGGCCAGAATGTTCTCCCTGATCCTTCTTAAGTTTTGAATAAAAGTTGGGTATCATTTTGATAATGGTATTGAAATCATTTCCGAAAAGGTCATTTAAGTAAAATTCAAACTGTGGTGCTTTTTGATTATTTTCTTCACACAGCTTGTTGACTATATCGATAATGTTGGATGCAACCAATAGTGAATTTACACTAGAGGAGCATCCCAAATCTGCTATCTTGACACACTGACTGAAGATGATGTCAAGATCAGCCATACTCTTGATTGCAAGATTTAAAACTGAAAGAGCTTTCCTCGTCATAGATTCCTGGAAAGAAAATAAGAATACAACACCTCATACTCATGCATGTTTAACTAGTTAGGACAATTTTTTAATTAGTTGCTTTATGTACATTGCATCGGCCTCAATATAAACCCATATTTGTATGTATAGAATCTAAAACAACCATGTTTCAATATGTATATACGTAATCAAGAAGAGTAAGAGGGACCTGAAGAAGCGAGTTACGGGCATAGCTTAATTCTCCATTGCCAGTATTCATATGTAAGATATTTTTTCCTTCCATGGTTCTCTTTCTTTTGTATTTGTTTTGCAGCTGTCTTGCCTTCGTGCTATTGATTTATATAGGCCTACTAATCCACCACTAGTGATTAAGACATATAAACCATTTCACATTTTTTTTTCCATATTTGGAAAGGAGAAATCTATTTGGACAATAAGGCTAAGGGGAGCGGTAACACTCCTAACACTTTGTCACGTCAGATTTTGGAACGCCACCTCATTTTTGACCATTTAGCAGCTAACATTAGCATTTGGTAAGGAATGGTAACACTCCTAGCACTTCATTTTTTTTTATTTTTTTTTTCTAATTTAATTTAATTACTTTATTTTAATATAGAAATTTTTTTGTGCATAAATATTAAACAAATTTTATTTTTTTAAACTACAAACAATTAATATAATATCAATTATATTTTTTTTAAAACACAAACATTTCATATTAAATTATAAAAGTTACATAAAATTAAAACTTAAAATACTTAACACCGACAAACACGACAAACACGATTTAATAATTCAAACCAATGAACAATTAACAGACCCTACCCACATCTTAATTATAAAAAAACATCAAATGTTTACAATTAACAATTGACCAACTCCAAAAAAAATGTTTATAATAATGTTACAATAAATTATTCAAAGAGATATGAACATGCGGTTCAAGTAAAAAAGTAGTACTTTCAACTAAACCAAAATTAAAATGATGGTCAAAAGAAAAGGTTACAAATTTAAACGCTCCAAGGGATTTGGGAAACTGAGTCTCTAATGAGAAATAGATGAAAGTCCTTTTGAATGAGTGAAAAAGCTAGTGACATTTGAACCCACACCACATTGCCATATCCACTTCCATAAAGCCTTCTTGATGTAAGCAACAAAGGATGTGTTGCAGTCAACAACATCTTAGAGATCAAAGAGCTTGAGATGTAGTATCCATGGCATGATCCTGCATCTTCAATGGAATATTTGTATAAATATAAGATGATATTTAATGAAACAAATGACTTACCAAGTGATATTATGCACTCCATGCAATCAACATGTTGATCATACCATGAAGCCAACAGAAACATACCCTTGCTTGTAAATGTTGTCAAAAATAGAATCCACAACCAAGATGCCCTAAAATCAAAACCATAAAATCAAATTTTCACAATTGGCTTTCATACTCTCATTATGTTATTCAAATAACCTGCATTAATAACCAACAACCAAGATGCCCTAAAATCAAAACCATAACATGAAAAATTTGTAAAAAATTGAAAGAATCGAAACTTTCTATTAATCACAGCACCATAACATCAATTTCTTTTTTTTTCAAAAACAAATTAACCACATCAATTTATTCTTCTTCTTACTTCTCTAAATGGAAAAAATAACAGTAATAAAAAGGAAGTGTTTTTGCCCAATTTGAAGGTGGCTCTTTGTCTAAACTTCTGTGGCATCCACCTACGTTCTTAAGTGATTCTTCTAGCAGGATCCTTTGAAAAAAGTTCTTGTGATTTTGATTTTAATCTAATTGGCATAAAAATCGAGAAAATTATAAATTTTTAAACACCTGAATAACAGAAGACCAGAAGAAGATGAAACCTTGTTCGAATCAGCATCACATCCGCCATTAAACCCCCAATTTCTATAATCGTCGGAATCAACATCAGAAAACCCTCACTTATCAACTGGAAAAAAGTTCTTAGTAGATACAATTTTGCTGTCGTCTTCCTCGATATCTTTTGTGAAACCAGGCAAGTCAAGCCGGAGCTCGGCTTTGAGGAGGTTAAAAGCATTGTTCTTTTCGGTTTCCGTTGAGAAATTGAAGGATTCAGAGCTTTTTTTCCATGGAAGAAGAGTCAGATAAGCCTATGTAATCATGTAACGAGGCTCACCTCACAAACACCAATCAAATTCAACCCTCACCCTCTCTCTCTTCTCGCCAACAGTGTAAGGAGGCTCCGGTGGCGACCCTCCTAGCGAGAGCTAGGGGGCGGTGTTCCTTGATCGTTGGCCAGCGTAGCGTACCCGGTGGCGACCCCACTCCTCTTAGTCTAAGAATTCTTTTTACACAAATAATTATTAGCTAATTATGACATGATGTCATGATGTGCCGTTACTTTTCAATTTTTTTAATTTGTTTTTAAAAATTTATTCTATTATTTATTTATTTTAACTTTTAAAATTCTTTTTGTTTCATATAGACGTGATATTTTGTTATAATTAATTTGTAGGCTTTTTTAAATGCGACCTTTTGTTTGAAGAAGTCATTAAACTAATTCTGTTCCCAATCCTATATTGAAATGGATAAATAGCTAGGATTATCCTTTTTTAATTAAAAAGGTTTCAAATTTAAGATAAACTATCGCTGAAAAGCTTCTATTACGTTTTTCTATCATAATTAGCAATGTCACTTAAAATATTTTTATACAATATAAAACTTAATAAGAACTTGAATCAAGCGAACACAGATACCATTGTTTATGTGGGTTCATTTAAATAACAGCCAATTTCTTAATCACGTCCATTAATGAACATAAACGAATATTTTGGCATATAATTCACGAACGGTTTTTAAACGTTTGGTTTGATTGTCCTTTGATTAAATTTTAAAAAAATGGCGTTACCATTAAATATAATAAACGGAATAAAAACAATATTTTAACAACAAATCACTTAAACGAGGTTTATAAAGCGTAATAATTATACTGCGTGTATTTTCTTTAATGATATCATACTTTTTTTTAACTAGATTAAACTAGAATGAAGTAAAAATCAATTTATTGAAAGAGAAAAACAATAACAGAAAAATAATAAGTTAAAATTAGTGTGTTATTTTATATTTAATTTTTTTTTAAACGACAAATAATTATATATTTTTCTCTTTTCTTTGAGATTGAACCAAAGACCTCCTAGTTAGTTGTTATTTTAAACGTCCATGTTAGCCAAGTAAATGTGATAACAAGTTAGAAATTAGTTTTCATATGTATGTTAGAGAATGTAATTAAAGATAAATTCGATATTAATAGTGATATATCGACACTATGTATTTACTAATAATGAAATTTCCAAAAATAGATAAATTTTGTTATAATCTTAGAAAATGAAGTTAATATATTAAAACTAAAAAGTAAACTTAGAAAAAAAACAAGATATAAATGAAAGTTTCATATATATATATATATATATATATATATATATATATATATATATATATATATATATATATATATATATATATATATATATATATATATATATATATATATAGGGGAGCGTTCAATCGAGAATATTTCTGTAACATCCCAAAATTCAATGCCAAAAATTTCATTTTTAAATAAGTTATTATAAAACCAACAGTATAAGAAAGCATCCATAATATCATGTCATGTCAAAACCAAAGTAGAAATAATCAAAACATGTTATCATAAAACATTATCAGAGTGTAATCCCAAAGATCTCATGTGCGGAAAACCATAGTGTGATGCGTTGCGATCAAGCCGGCTCCTTTCCTTTGAAAACGAGTACCTGAAACCAAAACTGTAAACCGTAAGCACGAAGCTTAGTGAGTTCCCCCATTATACCACACACCATACAATAACATACTGTCAGGCAATTCTGGGGTGCCTGACTTACCCAGGTCAAGCCATTCTGGGGTGCTTGACTTACCCGTCGGTCTATTTCACCCGACTACCGGGGACTATTTCACCCCTACCACTACCACGCAATAATATAACACACATATACTGTCAGGCAATTCTGGGACGCCTGACCTACCCATGTCAAGCCATTCTGGGATGCTTGACTTACCCGTCGGTCTATTTCACCCGACATACGAGGACTATTTCACCTCCTACTACTACCACATAATATCATAGCATAAACATACTGTCAGGCAATTCTGGGGTGCCCGTCCTACCCTTCGGTCCTAACAACCGAATTTGGGGACTATTTCCCTTCTACTACCACAATCACATATAACATACCATGCTAGCACAGAAACATATCAGGTAATAGCAAACCTAGATGAATATCACAAAGACAATCATCTAACATACAACTCCTACTAGTGGGCCGACATTGTGGCTGTAGACCCACCGCTACTGGAAGGTAACTCACCTCACACTGCTGAAGTCTCGTAGACCCAACCCCACACTGTTGAAGTCCCGCAGACTCAACCTCAGCTGCTGGATGACAGATTCCCGAACTGTCAACACCAAAATAACACCCAATTAATAATTGGGTTCCAATACATAACCATAAGTCCATGCTTGGGGGTAAAAGACTACTCTACCCCTAACTTGGCTTGATTCAAGCCCGAGGCCCAATCCAAAGGCCCAAAAGTCAACTATGAGTCAAAGCCCAACATATGACCCAATTTTCCAAATTAGGCACAAACCTTTACAAGGTCTTACCATAAGGCCCAACCATTTAGTCCAGTCCAACATTCAACATTCTAATGGCCCAACATCACATAATCATAAAGGCCCAAACTATGGCCCATCTATGGCCCAATTTTCCAGATTGCGCCCAACTCCTCATATCGGCCTTACCTCAAAGCCCATTAATTATTCTAGTCCATTTGCTTGATCTTGGATGGCCCATTAATAACCCAATCATCAAGGCCCAATAGAAAGGCCCAACAATAAACCCAAGTGAAATTAGGGTATTCACATGAAATGATGATTAGGGTTAAGTGTTCCTCACTTAACCCATTAAGGACTTAATCCATTAAGTCCAATATTGACTTGGGTTGATTGCATATGATTATTAATTAATTTATTAAGTTTAGTGAATAATTCAAGCGCGGTCCCGATCAAATTCCCAAAATTAGGGTTTCACATAAAATGACAATTACGGTTAAATGTTTCCCACTTAACCTATTAAGGACTTAATCCATTAAGTCCATCACTCTACTAGATAAGATATATATGGTATGATTGGGTTTAATACACAATTCCATTCTAATGTCCCAAATATGGGTCCCGATAAGTCCAAGCCCATAAATCCAATATTAGGGTTTTCTAAACCCGAATTAGGGTTTCCAATCCCATCTTAGCCCAATAGGCCCAAAACCAAGTCCTTAAGCCCATTAGGGTTTCACTGGGTCAGTTAGGGTTTTTCTAGGCCCATTAGGGTTTCATTGGGCCCATTAGGGTTTCAAGCATCCCAAACGAATCAAACTCAACAAGGCAAGCACACCGCCACCCAACACGGTGGCCGGCGGCGGCAGGAGGTGGCAGCCACCACCATACGGTGGTGGTTAGGGTTTCTTTTTCATTATTTCGTCACGATTACAATTTTTACAATGAAATCCCAAAAATAAACACACACACTACACTAAAATAAACACACACACACAACCACCCTAGTGGTGGCCTGCGGTGGTATGTGGCGGCAGCCACCACCTTACGGTGGTGGTGGTGGGGGTCTTTCTTCGGATCTCCTGCCAAGAAATGCTCCTGCAGCCTCATAACATCCCAATATACGAACACAAACACCATCACACGCCCACAACCACCTTTCACGGTGGCTAGTGGCGGTAGAAAAGCATTCCGGTGACAACCACCATGGTTGGCTGCCATGGTGGTCTTCTTGTGTCTTCCAGCCAACCTTTCATCCACACACGGCTTGCAATCGGGAATCTGGATGCAACCACCCACTGGTGGTGCGCGGTGAAGGCAACATCAACCCTAGCTGCCATAACGGTGGCTAAAGGTGGTCTTTTTCCTGCTTGACATCGATGGCAACAGCGGCTGGAGACTCACGAACGGCGGCAGCGATGAAACAGTAGAAGAGAAGCGGCGGAACAGTAGCGCTACAATGGAGTGGCGGCGTCCATCGGAAACAGCAACAGCGACACCCCCGGGCGTGTTCCCTCCGACCGTCAACTGCCATAGCGCTCCATGGCGGCCTTCGTCTTCAGCATCGGTGGTTCACGTCTTCAGCGGAGTGGAACGACGCCGGTCATCTTGGTTCTTCAGTGGGTTGGTCGGTCAGAGAAGCAAGGGAGAATGGGGTGGCGGCCGGCGGTTGGGAGGCATAAGGGGGAGGGGTGACGGCTGCTACATAAGGGAGGGTTTAGGGTTAGGGTTTGATCGATAATGAGGTTATATACCCGGCTCCACTTAGAAGTTTGCCATAATGGCAACAACAGTCCCTCCATGCCCCTATTCTTTCAAATATAATCAAATATTTACCCTTTCAACCCAATCCATGGAAATCCCATACAAATTAAGTCCCATAAATTACCAAATAGCCCCCATCTTCTAAAATTGTGACAATTAGCCCTTCGAGACCATCCTTTGATAAATAATTGTTTATTTTAAGGCTACTATTCGTTCATTAATTCGTTTATTTATTTATTAAATAAACGGGGTGTTACAATTTCTTATTCCGAGAACATTTGAGAACAAATTTGGACCACATAATTTTTTTAATTAAAACTATAAAATAATATTCATAAAAATCAATCAATTGTTACAAACAATTAAAAACTCACTAACCAAAACCACTCCCCACCCAACCAACACCACCCATCACCACTACCTACCACCCACCACCGCCTCCACCACCACCCGCCACCACCACCAACCACCAGTGTTTCGGTCGATTAGGCGCGGTCCGACGATCGGTGGTCTGGTGTCTCCGGCGGTGGTCCGGTGGTCCGACTTCAATTGTGAAAGGAAAAAGAGACATCCGATCAGTTTGGTAGGGTGGGGTAGGGTAGGCGGGGTTGGGGTTTTTTTTATTTCTATGTAATGAAAATAATAATTTTTTTAAAAAACTTATAAATTTCAAAGATTTGAAATTAGTGGTTTTGTTCTCAAAATAAAAAATGTTCTCGATTGAACATAACTCTCTCTCTCTCTGTGTATATATATATATATATATATATATATATATATATATATATATATATATATATATATATATATATATATATATATAGATATAGGTAGGTTCAAATGTTTCTCACATCTATTGTGTGTTAGAATGCACCAATAAGAATTTAGTATTAATTATATGTATATTAAATGCTATCCATACTTATAATTCATTTTTATGGAAACTAATTAAATTCGTCATTAATGTTAACAATAATATTTTTTCAGAATGAATTCATATCTAGAAGAATGAGAGTGTATTCCAGCAGAATGAGAGTGTATTCTAGTAGAATACACTCTCGTTCTTCATATTACATGCAACTTTATTGTATTTTAAGTGAGTGAGTCCTGAAACAAAATACGAACTCATATATAAAAACCTAGATGCGAATTCATTCTGAAAGAATGTTATTGCTGACATTAATGACAAATTTAATTAGTTTCCATAAAAAGAGAATTATAATTATGGATATCATTTAATATACATATAATTATGGAAATTATTTAATATCTATATTTATTTAATTAAATAATTATTTAATTTACTAAATTCCTATTGGTGCATTCTAGCACACAATAAATGTAAGAAACAAAATAACCTAGCCATATATATATATATATATATATATATATATATATATATATATATATATATATATATATATATATATATATATATATATATATATATCAACCACACAAGTTATAAAGTTGCTTTAATTATTTGTTTTCTTTATTGAATAATTACATTTTCCTTGTCAATTCAACCAGACAAGTTATACACTTGCTTTCAATTATTTACTCAAGTTATACACTTGCTTTCAATTATTTGCTTTCAATTATTTACTCAAGTTATACACTTGCTTTCAATTATTTAATAACTTTATGAATAATTATTTTATGTATATTACTTTATAAATAATTACTTTATATATGTATTTTGTATACGACATCAATTATTTGTTTATTTTTCAGTTGATTTCGATTATCTCAATCAAATTTGGTTGGATAAATATAAGAAAATGTTTGTATCATTATGGACAAACAAAGTTTGACACTTCAACAACCACATGAATAATATATTTGAGAGTCACATGCCAGATTAAAAAACTACTTGGATTCAAATCATTCCAAATTGCATAGATTTTTTTGCGTATTTTGACAAGATAGTAATACACAACCATGAAAGGAAGTCTTCAAAAAAGATGAAACAATGTAAAGCATTTCTACAACATATACATTTACAAAAAGCTTATTACGTAAAATTTTAGAGCATGCTTTACAAAAAAAGTTCCAAGAATTAGACCGATCCAATTTTCAAAATATAAATGAGACCAATTGTGGGAGTCAACAGCGTCGTACTTGTGGGTTGGATTGTGCCCACAAAATTTTTGTTTATTATAATACAGAACGACAAATAATGTTGCAGTCAATTGATTTTTTATAGTAGACTTGATGTAGAGAACGTAATGTCGATCACTCGATATGATGAATCAACTTTTGATGATGAAGCGGACCTTTCAAAGAAAAGCTACAATAAACAGTCAAACGATGTGAATGCTAATTATCTTCAAAAAATGATGAATATATGGAAGTCATCACCTACTGTGGCTTTTGAGCTTGTTGTTGATACAAATACTCGTGGACGTCCACGAGCGAGTACAAAACCATCACAAGCAAAGCCCACGGTTCCGCCAACTCAAGATCCTCGTACACATAGTTTTTCTATGTATACACCAGATTATATGGGGTCTAATATGTATGCTTTAAACCATCAACCGGAACCAGAGAGGCACAACATGTATTCGTTTGGAGAATATTCAATGTTCAACCATGAACCAACGTATCAAAGATACTACTTCAACCATGCACTTATGAATGGATTTTCAAGTGAATTTCAATCATACGTGTCAAACATACAAAATGTGGAAGGAGATTCACATAGTGGATTCCGGGCAATAGTTGTTGCTCTTGGTTTTAGTGAAGACTATTGACATCAAATTGGACGGACTTATACAGAGAGTTATTGATGCTCATTGATAATTACATAATGGTTTTTGAAAATGACATAAATGTATTAGTGAAGCGTTGAATTTCTGTGGAAAACCCGTGATTCAAAAATATTGGATGCTTATGCTTGACACTAGTATTCTAATTGCTAATAAGTATGGTGTTAGTGTTCATTTCTTAAGCAAACATGAATCTTCAACGTCTTTCCCACTTTGGAGTGGTCCACAAGATTTCTCAAATCATCAAATTATAAATATCGCCCTCTTTAGTGGTTTCCATTATGTTAAGGTTGATTTACAAGAGGCTCATCCAATGGCTAATGTTTCTAGGCTGTGGAATATGCACAAATCAGCACGCTCTACTAGACGACAAACACTGTGTGACGCTCGATTGAAAGCTTACGTTCCACCATATAGAGCATGCAATAATCGTCGTACTGAAAGACTCAACGTATCAGATAATTCATATAATGGAAAATTTTAATTTGTTTAATAATAACATAGTATGTTTACGTTGTATCACGCTCGATTGAATGTAAAATTTTAATTTGTTAAATGTTTAATGTTTAATTTGTTTAATAATAACATTATATTTTTAATAACAACGTTGTTGTAGTGACAATCTTTAAAAATTGTTTATTTTTTAAGGGTAAAATTATAAAGTCATAATTTTGTTTTAATATTTGTAATGACCTCTAATTTTCTATTAATTACAAAATAAATTTTATCCGTGGTTGACGTCGTCCATATAATCAAATTCTTAAAATGACGATAAAAGTAGCATTAAGATCGTTTATTTAATAATTTTTTATTTGTTTATTTTAATAATAACAAAAACAAAAAAAAGTAAACAACAACAAAAAGACAAAAAAAAAACAAAAAAAAAACAAGAAAAAGACAAGAAATTGGGTAAAAAAGGGCTACAGGGTGCATAAAAAAACCCCAACTATTACACCTATTTAATACTAATCATCATTTTATTATTATTTCTATTGAACCATTTAATAATCATTCCATTTTATTTAATTCAACTTTAATTAATCTTATCATCCACATCTCATTTAACTCATATACAATCATAATCATCATTCTATTTAACGCTTATATTTCTCTTATATTATTTATATTACTTATATTACTTACATTATGGATGCTTAAAGTGGTTATATGATTACATGTATAAAGTAGGACCCATTTGCAATATAATAGTAGATTTAAAGTATCACTATAACACTCTAAGCCTGCCACAATTGACTATTATATATATATATATATATATATATATATATATATATATATATATATATATGTTTGCAAATAAGCTTTGTATGAGCTTTTTACTTTTATTATAGTAAATTAAAGATATGGTCCTTTTGGTTTTTTTTTAATGAGAAAAATGAAGCAACGACCCTAGTATGTATTACGATTTTACCCGTTAAGTCCCTAAAATATTTTTCGTGTTTTTTTAAGGAAATAAAGTGGTTTTATCGGTTCGATTTAGTCACTTTGGACAAAATGAAGGGTAACCCGGTTACCCCTTTTCTAGCTCACTTATTTTTATATTTTAATAGTTAAAAAAATATGGGAGCCCCACAACATTTCTCTCTCTCTCTCTCTCTCTCTCTCTCTCTCTCTCTCTCTCTCTTTCTCTGTCTCTCTCTCTCTCAAAAACACAAACACATATACACCTCCTGAAAATAAAAAACGCAGAGTTTATTCTAGTCTTCTCCCTCCCCTTGAAAATATTCTCTCTCAGTTTGAAGAAAGCATCATCGATCTCTTTCCTTCTTCGACAACCTTTTTCCATAAACTTCATCTTTATAAGACATGGGGTTTCAAGGGCATTTGTTCTTTGGTTCAAGGGGTTTCAAGCCCTGGACTTGTAAACCCAATTAAAGAAGACGAAAGGGTTTCGTTATACACCTACATCCAGTACCCGACCATAAGACGCTCGCAACACCACCAGATTCCTTTAGTCCCTATATTTGGAGCTCTAAAATCCAACGGGTGGTGGTGTTCGTTTTACATATGGATGTTCAACAAGAAGGTGGTTCGGGTACACTGATACTAAGCATGAATATATGAGAACCTAAAGAAAAAAAATTGGTTTTGTGGGTTTTTTTGAGTTTTTTTTAGATTTATAGCTATTATTTTAAAAAATGGAACTGGGTGTAGACAAGGAATAGAGGAAAGTGAGAATAGAGGTGCTATGGTCTTGTGCTCGACCAAATGTTAAATTCATTGTAATCTGGTATGACTAGCACTAGGACCTCAACGATGATAGATGGAGAACGAGCACTTAGTGGAGAGGCTGCTCTCCACACCCATCGACAAAGCTTGAGAGACCAATCCATAAATTAGATCTGATCCGGGTTTAAATTCCTTTTGGGTCTTGTGTATGTAGTTGTGAGATGTTCTTCACTGATAATGATTGTATGTGGGTTTTTTTTGTTTGAAGTTTCTCACATGGGTCACCGAGAAGACGAATCAGATGGGGGAGGGCAGCTAGTTGTCAGTTGGGGATGACAGAAAGACAGGAAACACCACAACTTGGATCGATCAGATGGGTCGGGGCATGTCAGATCGATGAATCAAAAGGGTGGGAGGAGACTATGGAAGGAACTTGCAGGTGTGCGTATGTGAGAGAGAGATAGATAGAGAGAGAGAGAGGTGTATTTAATTTATTTTTTCTAATAAACTAATAGTCACATATGTCTATTAACCGGCTAAAGGTTAAGGGGACTAGATCAACAGGTCATTAAACACTTTGTTTCCTTAAATGCCTCGAAAATAATTTTAGGGACTGAATGAGCAAAGTCAAAATACATAATAGGGCTAATATGTCATTTTCCATTTTTAATCAAGTCAATCTTTCTAAATCTAACATTCAACATCTTACTTGTTTTATTCTATCTCGGTTTTAGTCCTTAAAAGACCTAAAATGACTAAATTATCAATATTTATTTTTTCATTTCAATAAATATATATGATTTTATAAACTTGATGAGGCCCACCCTCCAACCTCACCCCCACCTTATGTCATTTCCCTTTTTTTCTTTATTATATATATATATATATATATATATATATATATATATATAAACAAACATATATTATATAACTATGAAACTCATTCTTGTCCGATCAATATGTAATCTTTTTTATTAAAATTAATTAATAAATGGCTATTTTGTCATTTCTATATACTATACAATCTAATTCCAAAATTAAAGAACTAGATTTATTGAGAAGAATTACATCATTGACTATTGACTATTTCACGTCTTCTCCCTTTCATATCTATGGCTCCAGACTCGTTTCATGCCACCGTCGTCTTCAATTCATCGGTCCATCTCCACATGATAAGGTATTATGGAAACAGACCAAAGAACACGGACACATTTTTTTCTATCGATCACCACATTTCCCACATAAAGTTATACCTCTATTTTAACGATTCTACCTCTTTTGGTTCATACTATACCTGCTATTAAGTGTTAGAATTGCATAACAAATGGAGCCCCAGAGTGCAGGAACATCGTAAGACCATACTCTGGTTCAAATATGATTTTTGGTAGAGATATTTGCGATTGCTGGAGGTTGAAGATGAAGGGTGTGTTGGGTTTTTATTCAAAAATTAGTTTCAAAAACAAGAAATTTAGCAATTGAAGACTTTGATTTTGAATAACATAGAACAAGTTTGTAACCAACCATGGATTCTCTTGTAAAGTTTGGAAAGAAAAAAACAAGCACCAAATAAGAAGATGAAGAAGTAACAACCTTTTGTAGTTCTTTAGGTCCTCTTGGGAGGCTTTGAAGTTGATGGGGAATGTGGAACTTTTGAGACACCAACAAGAACTCAACTTGATGTAGATGCCAGTCCATAAACTCTTAATCTCTTAAGCTTTATGTTCTTATCAAAATAAGAACTTAAATAGAGAAAGGGAGACGCAAGTAATCTTCAAAAAGGACGAATAAAATGGAAAGAGTAAGTGTGTATGTGCATGTTATGGTTTCTATCATCTAGAAAAGGAAAGAGTTCAAGACTTCATAAAGCTCTATCTTTACCCTTAAGTCCTCAACCCTTTTAGCCATCCATGAACCTACATCTACATGTCCCCATGCTTCTTAAGACAAGTCATGCTTTTGATTAATTTAATCAAAAGCCCATGCATCTTTTTCTTCTCTTATTTTCGAAAATAAGAGTAAAAAATGAAGACAAAACTTTTATATTTTATAAACCAAGTTTATAAAATATAAACATTGACTTTTTAGTAAAAGACAAAAGAATTTATCTAGTCCAAAATGTTTTCATTGCTTATTAATTCATACCATATGAATTATGTAATGTTACTTGCTAATGAAAATTATTATTTCCTAGAAATAAATAATTTCCAATTAATTATAAGAGCTTATTTAATATTTATTAAAACCAATTTCTAATAAATAATAAGGTGTATCAAGTTGTTATTAGTGTGATCCATTAGTATCATATGTTAATTAGTAATATCACTTTAATATAACTCTTGAGCATACTAAATCTTTCAGGGTGTGTAAGGAAATTGATTTGTTGGCAAGGGTTTATCATTGATGAATCAACGTTCTTCACATAATCATTGATTGGCATCGATATTGTATCCTTTCAATTCATGTAATTTCGTCACCAATTTAATTATTCCTCATTTAATTTTGGCAAGAAAACATGATTATGAAATCCTAACAACAATTCTTTTTTGCGATTCTGGTAGATTTTTTCTTATCATATCTCCATTCGGTTCAATCGACCACAACTGAATAAGAGTTTTTTGCACTCGGATACTACACAATGAACTCGATAACAAATCAGACATCATGTTCATCGCTCGATCCTTCCATCTTTAGAGAGTTCAAGAATTTAAGCGATTTCATCCCAAAAAGGTTGTTCGATTTGTTGTTTCAGATACTAACAAAGTCATCTATGTTCTTCATTTTTTTAGAACCTCAAATACTTATTGTTCATGCGCATTCAATCCACCAAACTTGAATTTATAAATTGTTATTCATTTTCTCCTTGATTTATGTCATGGCTACTACCTTACCATGTGGTAGAAGACTATGAAGCACATGAAGACGGATTCCACCGGCCAAGCCAAGAAAGACGCACAACAACAGTTTGATGAGAGTCCACAATCCTATAAACTAACAGTTTGCTTCAATTGTCTGGTACAAATTTTAACAGATAAGGGTTTTGGTTGTTTTTGTTGATGCAAGTACCATTTTAGGTTTGATTCTAAGTTGTACCCATCCTAACAACTTGAAATTTGTAGAATCTTACATTGTTTCATGGAATATTCTTCATATTCTTTTGGAGATCCTCCATTTTAGACCATATTCTTGAGATTTCTTTGAAAGTCATCTATTATCAACCAATATGTTTTATGATATCATTTTAATCTCAAACTATTCTCTTTACAGTATTTAATATGGATAAAAGAATCAATAGTTTCATTTGGATCATATTTTTTTGATTGCATTGCAATTTTAGTTTTCTTATGATATTATCTAAATGGTTAAAATTACCTTGCAACTCATGAAACAAAACGCAATGTTAGCACCTGAATAATATTATACTTTTTTAATTGCATTGTAATTTTAGTTTTATTCTTAATTGCTACTCTTTCTACTATTGAAATATGATCTGTCAGGCTACATGGAGAAGCATGAACTTATTTTTTGTGAAGTACCAAGTCAAACACTCATTGTATTCTTGCAAGAAGATCACAATTCACCGCTTACACCATTGCCAATTCAACATCTTCATCTCACATAAAAGACCTAGTTTTGAAGAAAATAGAAACAATGTTAATTTTGTAAGAATGGATGTATTATATCTAGAATAAATTAGTTTATTAGATTCTTCATTATTAGAATTCTTCCATTCTCATGAGAATTTGGAGAATGTTAGAACTATGTTTTCACTCTCTATTTTTTTCTTTTGTAATTATTTCATTCTTTAAAAAAATATAAATTCGCATTTGTATTTAATAACAATTCTAATAAGAATTACAAATTTGGAATTGTAATTTCTTTTCTATTTTATTGGAATATATTTTATTTCTTCAAAGAATGTTTACATTCTTCATAACATTCATAAATTTAGAATTTATAGTTTTTTCATTCTTACAAAAACGATTCTTAAATAATTAAATTGGTTTTCATGTAACTAATATTTAATAAATTTGTTTCCTAAAAATTTGGAATTCATTATTTTGTTGCCTAAAATAAAGAAACACAAAATGTCCATTTTACCCATAATAATATTGAAATTCGAATTCTTAAAAAAAATTATAACAAATGTAATAATATTCTTTCAGGAATGAGTTTTTTTCATAAATCATATGGTCACGATTGAGTTACACATTTACACAATAGATGTCGTTTATTTTTGAACCTAGCCCTATATATATATATATATATATATATATATATATATATATATATATATATATATATATATATATATATATATAGGATTAAAGACAACATTTTTAATATGAAGTGGACAAAATCTTAAAATAAAGATAAAAATAAAGGGTTAAATATGTGTAACGCTCGGGATTTGTCAGGTATTATGTTCCTTCCTATTCAAGTTATACTTATACTTATATTTGGAATTTTGGGGTTGAGGCGTACGTTGGGCGTACAAGGTGTACGCACGGCGTACCTACGTGAGGAGTGAAGCAGGAAGTCCCCATGCATACGTTGGGCGTACCTATGCGTACGTTGGGTGTAGGATGGTCAGAGGCAAACCCTAAATTTTATGGTTTGCACCTTATTTAATCATATTATATCCCTCCAAACCCTTATCCTCTCAGCCTCCATTGTCCTCACAGTGTCCAACTCGAACCCTAACCCCCTTGCTTCTATCTTGAGCTTATTTTGAGCATTTTGGTGTTATTTTGGTTGTTTTGAAGATCAAGGAGCTTGAAGAAGGAGCAAGAACATGAAGAGAGCTTGTAGATCCAAAAGTTTGGCATCTTTTCTGACTCATTTGAGGTATCAAGCTTTAACCTTGACCATTGAATGCTTAGACATAGTTTTGGGGTGTTATTTGTGATATTAGACCTAGGATTTATGGTATTGGGCCTTGTTGGGCCTTAAAGCTTAAATGAATGGATTTGGGCCATAATTTGATTATGAGTTGGGGCTTGGGAGAAAGAGGCCCAATATGGCAAAGATTAGGGAAGCTTGCCTTGGGACATGAGTTAGAAGTTGCGCCATAAGGGAGTCATATTTGGACCCAATATCTGATTATGAAATTTGTTGTACTTTAAGGAAAGGAGTCCCGAGCCATCCGAGGAGTACGATTTCGACATACTCAGTTGAGGTGAGTTACCTTCCCGGTATCAGTGGGTCGAAGGAACCAATGCGGGCCCACTTATTTTTGTTTATAGTAAGATGATTGTCTTTGTAATAATTGTCTGGTATGCCACTATCTGTTGTGATTTATATGCTTGTATAATATGATATTATATGGTATTGGTAGGGGTAAAATAGACTCATAACCGGTTGAAAGAGACCGAATGGGTAGGCCAACACCCATATTTGCTCGGCAGTAACCGGTTGAAAGAGACCGAAAGGGTAGGCCAACACCCAAATATGCTCAGCAATATCAGGTAGGAAGAAACCGAAGGGGTAGGCCAACACCCAAATATGCTCGGCAGTATGCAGTTGAAAGAGACCGAAGGGGTAGGCCAGCAGCCGAATATGCTAGGCAGTATGTTTATTGTATGGTATGTGGTATGATGGGGGAGCCCACTAAGCTTCGTGCTTATGGTTTTTAGTTTTGTTTTAGGTACTTTTTCTTCAAAAGGAAAGGAGCCGACATGATCGCAGCGCATCACACTATGATTATCCGCATTATGAGATCTTTGGGAGTTGTACTCTGATATTATTTTTCCTATGACATGTTTTGGTTATTGACGTATTGGCTTCGATTATGATATGGGATGACACTATTGATGCTTTCAGACTATTGGTTTTTATAATTACTTTATTAAAAATGAAATTTTTGGTATTAATTTTGGGATGTTACAAGTTTATATCAGAGCCTCAGTTTGAGGGATTTGGACACACCTTCGGGGGTGTCTGTACTCAAATCGAGGGTTTGAGAGGTTTTTACAAGAAAAATAGTTTCCTAAAATTAAATTTAAGGGTTTTAAGTAAAGAACAAGGAGTGTGATGCGTGCAATTGGCCGAGCTCAAGTAAGTTTTCCCCAAGATACCCATACATGTTATGTTATGAATTGTGAATATGAGAACTACATGGTAGATTAGGGCTAAGGATCTAGGAAGGATGCCTTGTATGCCTACTGTATGTGCTTATTGAACTGCATGCTAGTATTGATTAGTCAGTGATATGATGGCCTGATTAGGATATGCATGGTTTGGGTTACTCGATGCTCGAATGTTGCTTGCTTTGTGCTTTTAGGAGTTCTAGTTATCTTTAACTAACTATTAAACGAATACGCTAAGCTGCATATTACGAGGACTGAATAATTTCAGAAGGTTAGGTTTAGCCCTATCGCGCAACTCTCGTTTGAGTCCAACCGTTGTAGGGAGAGACCTCTCATTCGAAGAATTATCTGGTTTTAGTAATATGTAACGGTATTAGCGAGCTAGTTAGGGAGAGGTAGAAGGGACTTCTTATGCAGCTGATGGCAGAGAGTGGGTCGGAGATTACCTTAGGGTAAGCCTAGGATGAGATTAGTGACATGAGTTATCTGATTGCGAATTGTATGTATGGATAGGAAACGGCTTTGGTGACCCAAGGCAAACTAGGAGGAAATTACGGGTAGATGTGGAAGGTAGTATGGGCTCGTACTACTGGAAGCAGAGGATCCGTACTTGACTCTTGGAGAGCTGCGGGGAACCAAGAGTGGCAGAGTGTGAGATCTCTTGATGATTATGTATCATCCTAGCGATTATGTGGTTTGTTTCAAAATGGTGGTGACGCGTCATGGAGCAGGGGGCTCAGGATCTGGGTCTGGTTCGGGTACGAGTTCCAAACCAATTGATGACGAATTGCATGAGTTCATTGCATCCGAGATTACAAGAGGCTTCCTTGAGGTGATCCTGGTGATTTTTGGGTCGATCAAGGAGGGTATCATTGAGCTGATGGAGGATCGCCTTAGGGCATTCAGGAGTGACATGGCACTTGGCCAGTCTGGGACTTATACACTCTCCTTCAAGGATTCAGGGGATGCGGAGCACCAGACTTTTACGGGGTGAAGGACCCATTGTAGCTAGGTGATAGGTTGCGGACATCGAGTGTGCACAGGTGACAAGCTTCTACCCTGAGGGGTCGAAGGTCAGGTTTGCTGCTGGGTGTTTGAGGGAGCGAGCTAGAGACTGGTGGGAGGCAGTCGGTGATACTTTGGGACCCCTAACCATTGAGGCCATGACCTGGTCGGATTTTTTGGCCAAGTTTCGGGCGGAGTTTGTGCCAGCTGTGGAGGTTCAACAGCTGGCCAGGGAGTTTTTGGAGATGAGACAAACTATTGAGACGGTGGCGGATATTACCGCTAAATTCAGGGAGAAGGCCTTGTTGGTGCTTCAGTACGTGGGATATGAGGAGGTGAAGAAAACCCGGTACCTACCATGATATGCTGAGAGCGGATATTAGGAAGTATGTCAGTTATTCGGCGTGCCCGATTTTATACAATATGATAGCCAGGGCACGAGAGAGGGAGATTGATATAAAGCACATTAGGAAGAGGAAGGCAGAGACTGGGCAGACGACTGGGGTTTCGGTGAAGAAACCCAAGGGATTCGACTCGAGGTCGAAAGGCCAGCAGGGCTAGAGCCGCTGTGGAAAATGTGGCAAGATGCATGAGGGAGTTTGAAGAGTAGGGGGATCGGGCTGCTATAAGTGCGGCACGACTGGGCACTTTAGCAGGGATTATACTGCGCCTACCCTAACCGTTCAGACATCAGACCTGCTTTGTTTTCACTACAATTAGCGAGGCCATAAAAAGGCCAACTGCCCGAGATTGGTATCAGCAGCGTCGGTGGCGGCGCCAGCTCCACCAACCCTGCGGATCACAAATGGCCGTCAGGGCAAGTCAGATGTACCAGTGGTGAGCAGCCGAGCCTTCCAGCTGACTGCCGAGGAGGCGCGCGTCGCCTACATGATGGATGCCCGGGATAAGGGTAAAGTGACCGTAGATGATGTGCCGATTGTGCGAGAGTACCCAGCCGTGTTCCCGGAGGAGTTGTCCGGGGTACCTTCGGAGAGGCAGGTGGAGTTCAGGATTGACCTAGTTTCGGGTGCGGCTCCGATACCCAAGGCACCATATCGGTTGGCTCCCTCCGAGATGCAGGAGTTGTCTACACAACTGCAGGAGCTATCAGACAAGGGATTTATCAGGCCGAGCAGTTCTCCTTGGGGAGCCCCGATTCTATTTGTGAAGAAAAAGGACGGCTCCCACCGGATGTGTATAGACTACCGGGAGTTGAATAAGGTAACGGTGAAGAACCATTACCCACTCCCGAGGATCGATGATCTCTTCGACCATCTTCAGGGAGCATCTTGGTTTTCCAAGATTGATTTGCGATCGCGCTATCATCAGATGAGAGTCAGGGATGAGGATGTGCAAAAGACGGCTTTCCGAACTCGCTATGGCCATTATGAGTTCATGGTGATGCCATTTGGGATCACTAATGCTCCTGCCACGTTCATGGATCTCATGAACCGCGTATGCATACTGATGTTGGATCGGTCTGTTATAGTCCTTATCGATGATATCTTGGTTTATTCCAAGACGCAAGAGCTACACGAGGAGCACTTGAGGGAGGTGCTGGAGACTTTGAGGAGGGAGAGACTCTACGCAAAGTCCTCTAAGTGCGAGTTTTGGTTCCGTGAGGTGCAGTTTCTGGGGCACCTTGTCAACCAGAATGGTATTCTGGTCGATCCGACCAAGGTAGAGGTCGTGATGAGATGGGAGGTTCCGAGGTCTCCATCCGAGATTCGGAGTTTTCTGGGGTTGGCGGGTTATTATCGGAGATTCATCTAGGATTTCTCCAAGATTTCTATTCCTTTGACCTGAGTAACCAAGAAGTCGGTGACATTTAGTTGGGGGCCAGAGCAGCAGGCAGCTTTCGAGACTCTCAGACACCGTTTGTACAAAGCACCGATTCTGACCTTTCCAGAGGGTGTTAATGATTTCGTGGTTTACTGTGATGCTTCGATCACAAGCTTGGGTGCAGTATTGATGCAGCGGGGTCACGTGATTACATACGCTTCAAGGCAGCTAAAGCCTCATGAAGTGAATTACCCGATGCACGATTTGGAGTTGGGGTTCGTTGTTTTTGCCCTCAAGATTTGGCGACACTACCTCTTAGGGGTTCGTTGTACCATTTACACGGACCACAAGAGACCAAGGTATTTGATCGACCAGTCGAATCTGAATATGAGGCAGCGTCGTTGGTTGGATGTGGGGAAGGATTACGATTGTGAGATCTTCTACGACCATGGGAAGGCCAATGTGGTGGCCGATGGTCTCAGCCATAAGGCGGCCGCGACTCCGATTAGGGGCATATGTTTGAGGATGACAGTGATTACTCCACTACTGGAGCGGATCCGGGAGGCACAGGTTGAGGCTATGAACGAAGAGCACCGGAAGAGTGAGCGCATTGTGGGTCAGGTGGTTTCTTTCGATTATGATAGCCGCAGATTGTTGACACTTCATCGGAGAGTGTGGGTTCCATATCATGGGGGTGCGAATCATGTTCTGATGGAGGAGGCACACAAATCCAGATTTTCCATCCATCCCGGGGCGACAAAGATGTATAGGGATCTCCGTCCTAACTATTGGTGGCCCTGCATGAAACGAGATGTAGCCTGGTACGTTGAGAGATGCTTGACTTGCAGGAAAGTCAAAGCAGAGCACCATAGACCGCACGACAAAATGCAGCCGTTGGATATTCCTGTGTGGAAGTGGGAGGAGATCACTATGGACTTCATTATGAAGTTACCTCGGACAACGCGCTGAGTTGACGTGATATGGGTCATCGTGGATCGATTGACCAAGAGCATCCATTTCATATCGATTCAGGAGAGTATTTCGGCTGAGAAGCTGCCAGACATCTACATCAGGGTGGTAGTAGCTCGGCATGGGGTGCCGGTTTCTGTGATTTCTGATAGGGATGTGCGGTTCACTTCCAGATTTTGGAAGAAATTTCATGACGAGTTAGGTACTCGTCTGCACTTCAGCACGACTTTCCACCCGCAAAAGGATGGTTAGAGCGAGCGGACCATTCAAAAATTAGAGGATATGATACGAGCTTGCGTTCTAGAATTTGGTGGTAGCTGGGATACCTAGCTTCCATTAGCAGAGTTCTCTTATAATAATAGTTACCATGCCAGCATCGACCGACCTCCTTTTGAGATGCTTTATGGGAGGAAGTGCAGAACCCCGATATGTTAGGGTGAGGTCGGTCAGAGGGTCATGGGGAGTACCGAAGTGGTACTCAAGACGACAGAGATGATCCAACAGGTCTGAGGTAGACTCCAGACGGCTCAGAGTCGGCAGAAGAGCTACGCCGATCGATGCCAATCGGACTTGGAGTTTCAGGTCGGGGATATGGTCCTTCTGAAGGTGTCACCTTGGAAAGGTGTCATCCACTTCAGAAAATGGGGCAAGCTGGGCCCCAGGTATATCGGACCTTTTAGGGTTATAGCCCGGGTGGGCATGGTGGCGTATCGTTTGGATCTTCTGGAGGAGCTTAGGCAGATTCACAACACTTTTCATGTTTCGCAGCTGCGGAAATGCATAGCCGATGATACCGCGGTGGTTCCTTTGGAGGACATTCAGGTGGATGACCGCCTGAACTACATCGAGAGGCCAATAGCCATTATCGACTGGAAGACGAAGAATCTGAGAAACAAGAGGGTAGAGTTGGTGAAAGTGCAATGGCAGCACCGTAAGGGCTCGGAATGGACGTGGGAGCTGGAAGATGAGATGAGAGAGCACTATCCGGAGCTGTTTCCAGCAACAGTAGACTTCGAGGACGAAGTCTAATTCAAGTGGGGGAGATTTGTAACGCTCGATATTTGTCAGGTATTATGTTGCTTCCTATTCAAGTTATACTTATACTTATATTTGGAATTTTAGAGCTGAGGGGTACGCTGGGCGTACAAGGTGTACGCACGACGTACCTACGTGAGGCGCGAAGAGGGAAGTCCCCATGCGTATGTTGGGCGTACCCATGCGTATGCTGGGCGTAGGTTGGTCAGATGCAAATCCTAAATTTTAGGGTTTGCACCCTATTTAAGCATCTTATATCCCTCCAAACCCTTATCCTCTCAGCCTCCATTGTCCTCACAGTGTCCAACTCAAACCCTAACCCCCTTGCTTCTATCTTGAGCTTATTTTGAGCATTTTGGTGTTATTTTCGTGGTTTTGAAGAGCAAGGAGCTTGAAGAAGGAGCAAGAACGTGAAGAGAGCTTGTAGATCCAGAAGTTTGGCATCTTTTATGACTCATTTGAGGTATCAAGCTTTAACCTTGACCATTGCATGCTTAGACATAGTTTTGGGGTGTTATTTGTGGTATTTTGGCTCCATAGTTGAGATCTCTTGTGTTTAGTAGTTCCAGTCCATAAGACATGTCCTTTTGAGCTTTTGGAAGCATTTAGAACCATAAAAATCGGGCCTTGATGGTCAAGCCACAACCATGCATGTGTTAGATGGTCACAAAGTGTGTTTAAGGACTTAAATCATGTCTTAACCCCCAGCCATGCATGCAAAGACATAAAGTTTGTAACTTTATGGTTTAAGACATCTTAAAGGGCCTGGATCTATGTTTTAGACGTTAGGACTTAATGGATTAAGTCATAGAGGAGTTTTTTAGGAGGCTGGTCAGTACATCGGGCGTACCCATAGTACGCTGCACGTACTGGTTCAATCTCCTCGAAGTTGGTCAAGGCCAGCGTACGATGGGCATACGTGCTAGGTATGCCGCACGTACACATGCAGAATGGTCAAAGGTGTTTTTAGGCCTTAGGATGTTGGGCCTGAATTTTTTGGGCCTCATGACCCACTGTGGAGTAAGGCCTCTAGGCCTAGACCTAGGATTTATGGTATTGGGCCTTGCTAGGCCTTAAAGATTAAATGAATGGATTTGAGCCTTAATTTGATTATAGAGGCCCAATAGGGCAAGGATTACAGAACCTTGCCTTAGGACGTGAGTTAGAAGTTGGGCCATAAGGGAGTCATATCTGGACCCAATATTTGATTAGGAAATTTGTTGTACTTTAGGGAAAGGAGTCCGAGCCATCTGAGGAGTACGATTTCGGCATACTCAGTTGCGGTGAGATACCTTCCCAGTATCAATGGGTCGAAGGCACCAATGCCGGCCCACTTATTGTTGTTTATAGTAAGATGATTGTTTTTGTGATAATCGTCTGGTATGCCACTATCTGTTATGATTTATATGCTTTTATGCTATGATATTATGTGGTAGTGGTAAGAGTGAAATAGACCCCGTAACCGGTTTAAAGAAACCGAAAGGGGTAGGCCAACACCCAGATGTGCTCGACGGTAATCGGTTGAAAGAGACTGAAGGGGTAGACCAGCACCCAGATATGCTCGACAGTATCCGGTTGGAAGAAACCAAAGGGGTAGGTCAGCACCCATATATGCTTGGCAGTATCTGGTTGAAAGAGACTGAAGGGGTAGGCCAGCACCCGGATATGCTAGGCAGTATGTTTATTGTATGGTATGTGGTATGATGGGGGAGCTCACTAAGCTTCGTGCTTATGGTCTTCAGTTTTGTTTCAGGTACTTCTTCTTCAAAGGAAAGGAGCCGACATGATCGCATGACATCACACTATGATTATCCGCATTATGAGATCTTTGGTAGTTGTACTCTGATATTGTTTTTCCTATGACATGTTTTGGTTATTGATGTATTGGCTTCGATTATGATACGGGATGACACTATTGATGTTTTTAGACTACTGGGTTTTATAATTACTTGATTAAAAATGAAATTTTTGGTTCTAAATTTGGGATGTTACAATATGTAGTATGTTATAAGCAAGACACAAACCTTACCACTTGGGTATTTATTGAGGAAACATTTGTTTTATCCATGTTATTAATAGCATGATTTTTTCAATATAATAAGGGTGTTGTTTTGCATACTCATCTGATTTAACTTAAATCTAAACCGTTTCATATTTAACTTAAATAAACCTATTTTGATTTGATGTTTTTGTCGATTTTTTATTTTTCGTTAGGACTATTCATGTGTTATTTTTAACGTTCCGACTATCCAAGTTTTTTTTTCGTCTAAAGTATAAATGTGATATTTTTCGTTCATACTATTATTGAGTTAATTTTCGTTCAGACAATCCTTGTATTTTTTTTCGTTCAGACTATCTATGTGTAAATAAGAATGACTTTAACTTTATGGACCATTTATATAAATCATCTTTAACTTTAGGGACAATTTATGTAACTTTAGGAACCATTTATGTAAATTATCTTTAAGTTTAAGGACCATTTAAGTAACTTATATTTTGTCGGTTAAATCGAAGAGTTACCCTTATAGTTGTTATAGGACTCTTCATATAATAATGACCTTAGTAATAGTAAGTTGGCTCTTCAATACATCGGGTAGAAATACTTTAGGGACCATTTATGTAAATTATCTTTAACTTAAGGGACCATTTATGTAATTAACATTTTGTAATAGTAAGTTAACTCTTCAATACATCGGGTATAAATACTTTAGGGACCTATTATGTAAATTATATTTAATTTAATGACCATTTATATAACTTACATTTTGTGAGTTAAATTCAAGATGTATCCTTAGTAATAGAATTTCTAACAATGTAATATCGATATCCTTATATTAGTTATATTAAAATCGTATATCAACATATTGAAATCATATATATCATACTATGTTTTGGTATCCATATATCTACTACGACTGAATCATATGACAAATTTTCAAACTGACCAGATATGTATTCGTTGGTTGTTATATGTTATATTTTTGCACATGGATTATTTTCAAACTGAGAAAGTATGTACTTTTATTCATTAGGTGTTCAGCACTCGTGAAATTTTAATGGAGTGGGTTCACAATGTGGCACAGTCTGTTCTTTTGGGTATGTGGTTATTATAACGAGATAAAAAATGAAAGCAACTAGATATACATCAAAAATCATTTTGGTTTGTGATTAGAGTGGTGTATAAGGTGATATTAATACACCGGATAGAAATACGGGGACAAAAAAATTGTCCTTTTGAATTGGTTGCAAAGTATTATAAGAATTATGATTTTTTGGAATCTAAATGTTAAAAATGATGAATATAAGCATGACCCTACAATGTATATGGAGGATCATGAATTTGTTGGACGGTTAACTAAAGATGAATCCTTTATAATGGCATAAATGACAAATAATAATGTTCCTCAATGTAATATTCTATTCACTTTGAAGAGTTGAAAGAAAAAAAAAGTAACTATAATATAAACCATCTATAATAAGAGAGACATACATCAATTAGAATAGCGTGCAGGTAAAAGCCAAATGTATGTTGTATTCGAAATTTTGCATTCAAAAGGATATACATATTTATTTTGCTCAGATGATACGACGAATGACTTGGAGGATTTGTTTTTTATTCATCTGACATCATTGAAGACCTGGCGTGCATTTCCACAATCGTTAATTATGGATGCAACTAATGGGTTTTAGGTAAAACAAATAACCTAGAAAACAATTCCTAAGTTCACATGCAACCTACTTTGGATCTATGTTTTAACTATTGAACATACAACTTTGAATTGCAAAACAAGAACCCTAGAGGAGAGAGGCTATTTTCGAAAATAGTAAACTAGGGTTTAGGGTTTACATACCTTTCAATTGTTATAGCAAACAATTGACAATCCTCTTGATCTTGATCTTGATCTTCTTGGAAGCTTTAGCACCACAAGTGTAATGCCTCTAATGGAATCACACCCAAACTAGCAAGAAGGAAAGTAGAAGAAGAGAGAGGGGAGGGAGTATGCAAAATCTCGGTCTTAGGGTTTCTTCAAAAGAAAGAGTGACCAAAAACATGAACCAGGAGGCTCCTTATATAGCTGAGGGATCTAGGGTTTAAGGGAAACCCTAGTTATCCTTTGCTTAGGGCCTAAGCAAACCCAAGGGACTTATCCAAGCCCCTATGGACGAAATTATTAGGGTTTCCCCTAAAGATTTCGTCCACCCTCTTCCAAGGGGGTTCTAGAGCCTTCCACTCAACTATTAGATAATTGCAAACTAGTCCCTGCACCTTATAATTAATTCTTTTAACCCCAAAATCAATTCTGATTAATTTCTGGCTAACAATTAATTAAACATAATGATTTCTAATTAATATATTAATCCATTAACATATTAATAAATCATTTATATATATATATATATATATTAATTTATTAATCTTATAAATTAATATCTCTCCTTTCATAATTTCCTTGTCCAGTTGCTAGGTTGAGGGCAACCCAAAAGGACTGTGCTGCTGTCAATTCAAGTACATACCAATTATAGTTATGGGCTTAGACACCTAATCCAACAGTCTCCCACTTGGATAAGTCTGTAACTATAATTGCTAGTATGCCTTCTAAATTTGACCAGCAAATTGTAGCTTCCAAAAGCTGCTGCCGAACTCTGACCCAGTCAGTTACGTGTCCTAAGATAAGTGATCATATAACCCTTCGTTCTGCTTGATATCCCCAGACAAAAGACATGGAATGTAATCAATCTGTTTGTCCAGAATCTATGTTTCCCGATTCCTGATTTGTGATGATGTAGGACTTCTAATCGAACACATCAATTTAGTCCTGGCTGGGCCCAGCACATAAGTCAACACCAAATCATCGAGGGGCCCACAGATATCGCTTTTCCTGTTAGGGCAAAAGGAACGAATAAACGTTGACTCATATGCTTGTATCTTTTACTCATCAAATTATGCATGACAATACGTTTTATAACACCAAGTTACTGATGCGTTTTCGTATCACCAATGCACAACCGACTTGTAAATTACAACTCATATATCTTCGTTTCAAGATTATAAGATATTATCGTCTCAGTATTACTCGTGATGAATTCCATGAAGTAATACTCTGAGCGTGGGTTTATCCAATACTCAAATCTCAATTTCTGAGTACTCATGAACATTGCAGCAATTCTATTGCCATGTCTATCCTTAGACAATCTGCAATCCAATTCATGACAGTCTTAATTCACTACTTACTTCCAAGAGTACGAGCGACTGTGGAGTTTGAATAATCTCATTATTCAGGAAGTAAAACATGCAAAATATGAAACACAGTAATAAACAATTGACAAAAGGTAGTAGCCAAACTTATAAATAATACTTTATTATTTAATCACCAAAAGTCAATTACATTTACTTTGTTACAAGTTTCAAAAACTAATCTAACTACTAAAACTAATATCATCTTTCAGTCCTATGCTCCGAGCATGCTGAATATGCTTAGCCCTACTCAGACCCTTTGTGAGGGGATCTGCTGGGTTATCTTCAGATGACACCCTCTTTACTATAAGATGGCCTTCTTCAACTCTATGTCTAATGAAATGGTACTTTCTGTCGATATGTCTGGTCTTACCATGATCTCTCGGTTCCTTTGTCAAGGCAACCGCTCCTTCATTATCGCAGAAGAGTTCCATAGGCTCCTGGATGGTTGGAACAACTCCGAGATCCCCGATGAAGTTCCTCAACCAAGCTGCTTCTTTCGACGCTTCACTTGCTGCAATGTACTCTGATTCACAAGTAGAATCAGCCACCGTATTTTGCTTGGAACTCTTCCAAGTAACTGCTCCTCCATTCAGTAAAAATACCCAGCCCGACTGAGAACGGAAGTTATCTCTATCCGTCTGAAAGCTGGCATCACTGTAACCATCTACTCTCAAAGTATCACTGCCACCAAGCACAAGAACCCAGTCCTTTGTGCTTCGCAAATACTTGAGTATATTCTTAACTGCTATCCAATGAGCTCTACCTGGGTTTCCCTGATAGCGACTGACCATGCTCAAAGCAAATGCCACATCAGGGCGAGTACATGTCATAGCGTACATGATCGATCCGACAGCGGAAACTTCCGTTCTCAGTAGCTTTGATATACACACAAAACTCATCTTCACTTCTAGAGAAACCAAACTCTTTGACTTTCTCATGGAAGCAAAGATTCCAACTGCGAGATGCTTGTTTCAATCCATAAATGGATTTCTCAAGCTTGCACACTCTATTGGGAAACTTTGCATCAACAAAACCCTCTGGCTGACTCATGTAAACATCTTCAGCCAACTTCCCATTAAGGAAAGCAGTTTTGACATCCATCTGCCAGATTTCATAATCATGAAAGGCAGCTATGGCGAGCAATATCCTAATAGATTTAATCTTAGCCACTGGCGAAAAAGTCTCATCATAGTCAACCCCTGGGGTTTGAGTAAAACCTTTTGCAACCAGTCGAGCCTTGAATGTATGCACATTCCCATCCATGTCTGTCTTCTTCTTGAAGATCCATTTGCACCCAACTGTCTTGCGACCTGGTGCACTATCAACCAAATTCCAAACTTGGTTGTCATACATGGACTTAATCTCGCTGTCCATTGCCTCTTTCCACTTGGAAGCCTCTGGGCCTGCCATTGCTTCCTTATAAGTGACTGGTTCATCTAAGTTTACCAGTGTTCTGTCACTTATGAATGTGTCACCATCTGAAGTAATATGAAAACCATACAACTCAGGTGGCACACTCACCCTAGTGGATCTTCTAAGAGGTAATGAGTTATCAATTGGTTCAACAGGAACTGTTTCCTCTGGTTGAGTGCTAGTGTCATCTAAGGTTCCTTCATTGGCTGACTCTTGAATTTCTTCAAGGTCAATAGTGCTCCCACTGTCCTCTTTGAATATGAGCTCTCTTTCAAGAAAGACTCCTCTTCGTGCTACAAAGACCACGTTCTCACTAGGCCTGTAGAACAAATATCCAAAAGACTGCTTTGGGTAACCAATGAAAACACATTTCTCACTTCTAGCTGCTAGCTTGTCGTGAGTCTCTCGTCTTACGAAAGCTTCACAACCCCAGACTTTAATATGTGCTAACGAGGGAACTTTCCCTGTCCACATTTCGTGAGGTGTTTTGGCAACCTTCTTTGTAGGGACAAGATTGAGGATGTGGGCGGCTGTCTCTAAGGCATACCCCCAGAAGTGAATAGGAAGCGAAGCTCGACTCATCATAGAACGAACCATGTCTAACAAGGTTCGATTGCGCCTCTCAGCTACACCATTTAACTGTGGTGTCCTAGGAGGAGTCAATTGTGAGACTATCCCACATTCTTTCAGATAGTCGTTAAACTCGATACTAAGATACTCCCCGCCTCTATCGGATCTAAGTATCTTTATCTTTCTGCCCAATTGATTTTCGACTTCATGCTTAAACTCTTTGAACTTTTCAAAAGTTTCTGACTTATGCTTGATCAAGTAGATATATCCATATCTGCTATAATCGTCAGTGAAGGTCACATAGAATCGATTAGCATCTCTTGTAGTTGATCTGAAGGGTCCACACACATCCGTGTGTATGAGATCCAACAGACCTTCACCTCTTTCACAAGACCCTGTGAATGGTGATTTTGTCATCTTTCCCAAAAGACAAGACTCACACATATCATCTGACTTTAGGTCAAATGATTCCAACACTCCATCCTTTTGGAGTTGGGCTATGCGTTTCTTGTTAATGTGTCCAAGACGACAATGCCACAAGCATGCCTTGTCTACACTATTAGACAAGTCAATATTAATTACACTATTTCCTAGGCTATCAACACAAGTCACTATTTCATACACACCATTACAAGGCAAAGCTTCAAACATAAAAACACCATTCTTATAAACAGAAATTGAACCATTCAAATCATTAAAAGAATATGTAAAACCTTGTCTGAACAATGCATGAAATGAAATAATGTTTCTCGTCATCTCAGACGAATAGCAACAATTTATTAAATCTAATCTAACATCATTACTAAGCAGAAGCTGATAAACTCCGATCTTGGTTACTGGTGAAGACTTTCTGTTTCCCATGATCAGGTTTATCCTTCCTCGCTCTATCTCCTCACTTTCCTTTAGACCCTGCAAATCAGAACAGATATGAAAACCACATCCTGTATCAAGGACCCATGAACGAGAAGATAATGAGTTATTAGCAGAAATAGTGTAAATACCTGCCGAAGATGGCTTCACTTTGCCATCCTTGATATCTTGCAGATACTGTGGGCAAGATCTCTTCCAATGCCCCTTTTGGTTGCAGTAAAAGCAAACTGCCTCTTTTGGATCAGAAACATGGGGAGTGGAACCATTGGGCTTAGCCTTTGGGCCATTACTAGATGACCCAGCTTGAGCCTTGCTCTTCCAGTTTTGCTTGGGAGGACCTTTCCTCTTTTTCCCCTTTCCCTGTCCAATAGCCAAAACAGGGGCACTAGCAGGTGTGGAGGGTATACTTTTACCTTTCATCCCTGCCTCAGCTGTCTGCAACAAGTTGTGCAATTGGGCCAAGGTCTGCTCAGTATTGTTCAAATGGTAAGTTAGAATAAACTGACCATAACATTCAGGAAGTGAGTTCAAGACCATGTCAATGGCCAATTCCTCATCAAAGTGAATATTGAGCTTGACCAAACGCTCTATGTAGCGTTGCATTCTTTGCACATGTGACACAACTGACTCCCCATCTTTCATCTTGCAAGCCATGAGTGACTTGACTACTTCGAACTTTTCTTGACGAGCTCGCTTATGGTACTTTTCCATAAGGTCCTTGTTCATCTCGAAAGGCCAGTAGTCCTCATAGTACCTCTGCAGTTCTGGGGACATAGTTGCCACCATGATGCATGCCACTTTGGTAGCATCATCGTAATGTTTCTTGTAGGCAGCAAGATCTTCAGGAGTAGCTTCATTCTCATCAAGCTCTTTGAGCTCCTTTTCAAGAACATATTCTTTGTTCTCGAAGCGAAGAGCCATCTTGATGTTGCGCATCCAATCGTTATAGTTTGAGCCATCCATAACGACTTTGGAGCATATATTGAGCAAAGAGAAGTTTTGGTTGGAGGAGGACGAAGCAGAAGTGTTTCCAGGAGTAGACATCTGAAAAGAAAGAAAGTTTTAGTTAGATTTCAAGATACCTTAATAGAATAACCCAAAGATATAGTATCAAGGTTAGGATCCAACTATGAAGATTCACAACTTAGAAATGGGATGCCGAGATCCAAGTGCAAATTTCATAAAGGTAGGTGAATGACGATTCACCAATTCCACCATTAGACGAAACAAACGAAGTGAAATTCCTAATTCTTTTGAGATACATTGAAACTATTCAATGGCATGTTTTAATCTCAGATTATGCTCTTCTATTTGTGACTGGGATGCCGAGGATCACAAACAAGATGTGAATAACCATGCAAATGTGCTTGGTAACCTCATTGTCTTTATCATTAACTATTGATGTGCTGGTAAACCACACACACTCCATCAAAATGACAATTATGAGATACCCATTACTACTCTTTATTAGTGCCTTTTAGTGTGCTGGTTAACCACACACGCTCCACTAACGATCAATAAAGCATAATGTGCAATTTCATGGATTAGCATACTTTTCACATTTTTCCTAAAGTAACTAGAGTTGGGATTTTGAAAATAATGTTCTAGTACTTTCTTTAATATCATTATACTTTTAATGAGAAGTAGTTGTCCTATCAAATCCATTCTGCTAACGACCCTCCACTAATCAAGGAAGCGGTGGGTGAGAGTGGACACCCATTCAACTACCATTTTATAGGCAGTTTCCTTATACCCCCCTTATAGATTAGCTTCGTGAATGAGGCATACTAGCGATTTGACTGACCATATTCTTATACATATAATATTAAACCTTTAATTATAATATATATATAAGGTGTGTTTTAAAACTTTTTAAAACATCAAGGGTTTATATAAATTTCGAAATTTAAGCTATTAAATTCAAATTTAAATAAACCAATTAACTAGATTTAATATTTATCTATTAATTAACTATTAATCAAATTATTAAATCTTGTAAGGATTATCTAATTAAATTAATCAATTAATTTAATCCTAATCCTTATCCCTCTAATTTCGAAAAATAGGGTAAGGATAATTATCCAATTAATCTAATTAAGTAACAATTATCCAAAAACAAGAAACCCTAGTTATCCTCTTAGCATATTTCGAAATTCATAAGGGAGGAGGCTAGGGTTTTCAAAACCCTAACCCTAATTTCGATTAGGGTTCTTTGGAGGCTAGGGTTTTCGAAAAAACCCTTTGATCCAAAACCCTAGAAATCGAAAATTTGGCCTTTAGGGTTTAATAGCTATAAACCCTAATTTGCAATTCAACAATTGTAGCAATTCAATTTAAAACAATAATGGCTCTGATACCACTAATGGGTTTTAGGTAAAACAAATAACCTAGAAAACAATTCCTAAGTTCACATGCAACCTACTTTGGATCTATGTTTTAACTATTGAACATACAACTTTGAATTGCAAAACAAGAACCCTAGAGGAGAGAGGCTATTTTCGAAAATAGTAAACTAGGGTTTAGGGTTTACATACCTTTCAATTGTTATAGCAAACAATTGACAATCCTCTTGATCTTGATCTTGATCTTCTTGGAAGCTTTAGCACCACAAGTGTAATGCCTCTAATGGAATCACACCCAAACTAGCAAGAAGGAAAGTAGAAGAAGAGAGAGGGGAGGGAGTATGCAAAATCTCGGCCTTAGGGTTTCTTCAAAAGAAAGAGTGACCAAAAACATGAACCAGGAGGCTCCTTATATAGCTGAGGGATCTAGGGTTTAAGGGAAACCCTAGTTATCCTTTGCTTAGGGCCTAAGCAAACCCAAGGGCCTTATCCAAGCCCCTATGGACGAAATTATTAGGGTTTCCCCTAAAGATTTCGTCCACCCTCTTCCAAGGGGGTTCTAGAGCCTTCCACTCAACTATTAGATAATTGCAAACTAGTCCCTGCACCTTATAATTAATTCTTTTAACCCCAAAATCAATTCTGATTAATTTCTGGCTAACAATTAATTAAACATAATGATTTCTAATTAATATATTAATCCATTAACATATTAATAAATCATTTATATATATATATATATATTAATTTATTAATCTTATAAATTAATATCTCTCCTTTCATAATTTCCTTGTCCAGTTGCTAGGTTGAGGGCAACCCAAAAGGACTGTGCTGCTGTCAATTCAAGTACATACCAATTATAGCGTGCAGGTAAAAGCCAAATGTATGTTGTATTCGAAATTTTGCATTCAAAAGGATATACATATTTCTTTTGCTCAGATGATACGACGAATGACTTGGAGGATTTGTTTTTTATTCATCTGACATCATTGAAGACCTGGCGTGCATTTCCACAATCGTTAATTATGGATGCAACATATAATACAAACAAGTATAACATGCCCCTTCTTGAGATTGTTGGTGTCACTTCAACAAAAACAACATTTTCCATAGCTTTTGTGATTATCGACGAAGAAAATAAATTAAACTATACTTGCACATTAAATTGTCTTAAGTCTACACTGGTAGATATAATGGGCCACATGTAATCGTGACAGATAGAGAGATAGCCTTGATGAATGCATATGCAAATGTATTCCCGATATTCAACCGGTTACTCTATAGATTACTAAATATATATTCATAAATATAGAGAAGAACTAAAAGATAACCTTAAAGTCTATGTGACCATCATTTAAGAAAGCATAGGAGAATTTGCTTGGGTCATCGATGACAACTTATTTGAATAATTATGCTTACATTGAATAAGTGTTGTTAGATTATCCATGTATTATTTACATACAAATATAAATATTTATTTATAATATTATATTGTTTGATGATAATATAGTAGTTGTTTTATTTTGCAACTACTTTAAACTATATCAGTGAAACTTGGTTGGATAAATACGAGGAAATATTTGTATCATTATGGGCGAACCAGAATTGTAAACTTCCACAATCACACTAATAACAAAGTTGGGAGAACTTTCCAAGTTAAACAAAAAACTTGGATTTAACTCACTTCATGTTCCATAGTTTTTTTTTTTTTTGACCATATTGGAGAAACAGTTGAGTCACAATACACCACTATAATAGAAAATTTAGAAAAAAAAAACAAAATTAATAGAAAGGATCTATACATTTTCAAAGAGTTGTTGGGTAAAGTTTCACATCATTCATTACAAAAAAATAAGAGAAGAACTTGATCGATCTGACGCCTAAAGAATTATTGAGGCTGACTGTGGCTGTCAACTACGTCATAGTTGTGAGTTACCTTGTGCCTATTAAACTGTAATCTATTCTAATGCAAACCAATAGATACCCTTGTTGTCAATCAATTGAACCATTTTGGAGGAAGCTTGATTTAAACATGCAAAGCAATGAAGACGATGAACTGCGTTGTGAAGATGACGTTGAAATGTATAATAAAAAAAAAGCTTCGCTAAGCCATCTAAAGATGGGAAGTTCAGTTTTGTACGAAAACAATGGGATATTTTCATGCCATCATCAACTACGGTTATTGATCCCGTTGTTCGTAAAAATACATGTGGGTGTCCACGAGGGAGCACAAAACATAAAAAACAGTCACAAGCACAACGTCCGGTTCTGCCAATTCATGATCCATCAACTGAAGATCCCCCTAGTCATAGTTTTCCCACACATACGTCGGATTATATGGAGACTAATATGTTTGATTAAAACCAGGAATCAAACATGCACAATAAGTATTGTCCCTGGGAAACTTCAATGTTCAACCACGAACTAGAGAGACACAACATGAATTTCCTCGGAAAAATGTTCACTTAGGAACCGGAGAGACACAACAGATATTTGCCGCAATAATCTTCAATGTTCAACCGGGAACCGGAGAGGCATAACACGTGTTTTCCCCGTGAACCTTCAATGTTCAATCACGAACAAACATATTAAAGATCCTACTTAAACCATGCACTTATGAATGAAATTACATGCGAATGTCAACCATAATAATCCAATATCACCCAACCATGGGTGATTCATAGAATACTTAACTAGAAATTGTTGTGTACTTTCCGTTGTGACTTAATAACTATTGTCGGACACTTGTTTTCTAATTTCTAACAAGTACGGTGTAATTGTTCATTTTTTAAGCAAACTAGGCTCTTCAATATGCTTCCCGCTTTGGGTGGCCCATAACACTACCCAAATAATAAAGTTATTGTTATCGCCCTCGTTCAGAGTAATCATTATGTGAAAGTTGATTTACAAGAAGGGTATCCAACGCCTACTGTTTTGCTATTGTGGAGATTTCCCAAATCATCTTATTCTACCGGATGGAAATCCGTGTATATTGCTAGACTAAATACATACGTTCGACCATATATTCCACACAATAATTATGATATAGACACTATGTTTGTACCACATTATTAAAAAATTAGTTATAGTTCATTTAGTATTATTTATTTTATAGTCCAAATGAAAAAACAACACAAAGATAATCTGCATGAAATAGTTCGAACGAACAAAAGAAAAAAAAATAATAGTTATAATAACCATAATAATAATAATATGTGTAAGAATTGGAGTATAGAAAAGGCTTGGAAATTCTGAGAATTGTGGTTTTCACTTTCAGATTAAAGTATTTGGGTGGTACTCCTAATCTTTAATCGGATAAGACTCAGAATTGAGAAAACAGAAGAGAGAATGGATCACAAAACCAGCTCGACCCAGCCAAGGGCTCTGCCCCTTGGACCCCGCCAGGGGCTGCCGCCCCTTGGACCCCGCTCCCAGGGGCGCTATCCCCGGACCCCTGTCGGTTCAGGGGCTTCGCCCTTAAATAGCAGTATACTTTCAACAAAGACAAAATTAAACAAATGTGCACTCCGCACCATACCGATTTGTTCAATAATTGTCAATGTGACATTGATCAACAAATTAACCCCATTACACTTAAATAACATTAGCGATATAAAATCACCAACAATATGTATTTAATAAAAATATTAAAAAATAAGAATAATGGATGCAATAGGAAAATCGCTACAAAAAAAACATTGTAACACCTTAATTTCCAATTAATATAAATAGTTATAATCACAGGTCAAAAATAACAGTTTGATGTTATAAATTCAAATCTTTGAATTCCAATAGATAATTTTATATTTCAAGACTAAGTATGAGGGTGTATGAAATGAAATTATAATTACTTGAATGTCAAATCGATGATAGTTGGAGTTATGAAGAACCAGACTAAGACTTGAGGACTTAAAAGTCATAATACTGCAAAGAGGGGCAATAGAGTTATTGTTTCAAACCTAGGGACATAATGGGAAATGTTTTGGGTTGAATTGGGGGCCTTAGGGCCGAATTTAGTCAGCCACTTAAGTTAAGAACCCTTAAACACAACTTAACCCTAATATCCATTTTGCTTGGAATTCCCGTTTTTGAAGACCTTTCAGCAGTGTTCGGACGATCCCCTGAGATTGAACCGTTAGATCATCAAGAAATTTGGAGTGAAGCTTCCCAAGACATATATTGAAGCTTTGACCATTGGAATTATAGTTGCAATGCACTGGAGCTCGAGTTACAGGTCGTCGATCGTGACCGAAATTTTAGGGTTGTTGTCAAAATCGTTTTAGGTGCAAGGCTTGTATGGAGTTTTCAATCTCAACAACCTAGGTATGATTTTTTGACCATTGAATGGAAATTTCCTATAAGTCCTAGGGCTGATGTTCTATAGATCTGGAAGATGTTAATCGAACTTGAGACTTAATGGGTTGAGTGGACTGAATCATAACCCTAATTTTATTTTTCTGAAAAATAGACCAATCTGTCCATATCTTTGAGAGACCATATCTAGATCATGAGAAAAACTTTTTAGTCGAAACCAAATCCCGTTGTTTCGTTTTTTAGTTCTCTACAATTCATTAGTTTTGGCTAAAGTCCAGAAATGCCACTAACTAGGGTGAAATTGACCATTTACCCAGACTGGTCCGTAATGAACTGTTTTGCGAGGCAGTTTTGTGAAAATCACCAAAAATTGTAGAACAATTGTACGGAGGTGTGCAAATACTACTTTTAAAGATAAGGACCTGAAGTTCATTCATATAGAACAGTTTTGAAAAATAAGATGTTTAAAGGGGTAAAACAGGTCCCGAACAGACCATAACTTTAATATATAAATCTGAAAAAAATAACCCATGAGTCATTATACTTTTGAGATATCAAAAGACCATAATTTAACTCTATTTGCTATTATTAGGAATCTTGAAGGTTGACCTGGTGTAAAGGGTGTCTCGAGCTACTTTGGAGAGTGTTTTGCTATTGGAGGTGAGTTCTTCACTTCATAACCTTAGAGTATTATATGCCTACTGTTAGGTCGGGTGAGACTAGGAACTATATGTTTGATAGTCAAAGTAATACTTGTTGCATTAGTTATGTTTGATGTACTTATTTGTTATGTGGAATGTATATGCATGATATGTTTGGGCTCAACGGCTGAATACCGAGTCGATATGTTGGGGCTCGACGGCTGGATACCAAGCCGACTGACCGAAGGCCATTGTGCCAAGTCAGGGGGACCAAAGGCGGAAACGCCAAGTCCGTGGACTCGACGACTGAATAACGAGTCTTTATTTCGGTGTTGTTTGGGATTTGTTCCCAAATAGACACGGGATATATGATATTAATGTTTATATATTATATGGATGCTTGCATATTTGTTGATGGCATGGAATGTAGGAGTAAGGTGTAATACTTCTATTGTTATGTTGTGTTGGAATTCACTAAGCTTCGTGCTTACCTTTTCCTTTATAAAATGATTATTATAGGTACATATGGTATGGATGTGGCTTTAACTTGACTGTACACTGACGTGGTTGAAGATTGGGTCCTTGTCACAGACTCTTGATATGAGATTTTAAGAATATTAGTTTTTCGCTGTTGTTTTGAAGTTTAAATGGATTAATATCGTTGGAAGTATGTTTTGATTTTGAAATGTTATTTGAATAATTGAAACTTAACAGTTTTGGTTAATTAATAGATTTAATGGTTTTTATTATAAATATAAATGTTTTCAAAAGTTCAAATTTATTGTAATTTTTGGGACGTTACAAACACATAGATAATATGAACGAAATAGTCCGAACGAACATCGATATAAAAAAATAATTAATAATATCAATAACGACTACAGGATGGCTTTGACCACAATCTCCTATCGTGCGCACTATCCTGGTTGCAAGGGGAAGAGTTCTGGTGGTGACATGGAGGTGGAAGACGGTGGTGGTCGTGAAGAACATTACAAATGGCCTAATATCCTCGTTTATTTATGAATCTTTTTTGTTGTTTTCCATTGTTAATTCTAATATATCAGCAAATGAAAAGGTAATAAAATATAATCTAAACCAACTAGGCCATGTACTTGCATCATGTATTAGTGAATTTATATGTAAATTTAATATTAGTGAATTTAATAACATACCAACATTTATATGGGTCGTAACCTAAACCCACTAAATCATACACAAACCAACATTATAAAAATAAAGTAGTTTATAACTCAGTGAATTTCACGGTTACAAAATTAATTAAACTTTTAAAGTAAAAACTCAAAATTATTAATCAATTATTTTAAATAAATTATTAATTAAGAGATATTTTTTTATTTAGATAAATTATAATCGTTGATTTAAATAAATACATGAAATTATATTACCTTATATTTTGTATTAATGTTATTTTGATTTTATTCTAATGTTATTAATTTAGTTTAATTAGAATGGTAAATTTAAAATTTGAAATTTGAAATGCAGAATCAATAGGTCGACAAGTGACATGCCATTAATTAGGAGACCTAATAGGGTGATACATAAAAAAGGAAAATAAACCAATTATTTTATTAGAATAGAAAGATATAACAACCATATGTCGAGTTTTTAACGGAATAATGGTTATTAGAAAAAGTATTTATCAATATGGGGTAGTTTGAAAAGTATTTACCAAATAATGGTAAAAGAGTTTTAAGCGTTATTTTTTAACATTAAATGAGTAAATAGATAAAAGTGATCATGTTACAATTCTTTTCACTAGTCACCTCGCCGGTTTTCTTGCCGGAAATTACATAATAGAGGAAACAAAGCTTAAAATGATTACATCATGTATGTATAACACTTCCCATCCTTGCCTGAATCGATGTAAAGAAATTAACTCAAATAAATGCTACCTAATCGTTGTGTAGTAGCAATGTAATCTTAATGAATTCGGCACTAATCCGGTATGTTTTCTCAATCATTGAAGCACGTGGTGTGAACTTTGGTTAGTAGAATTCCCTCCAATATGCTACAACACCAGGAAAAACAATAGTCGTAGTATTCATATATACAACATGTAGTTAGGTATTCCTTTCCTTGTAAGTGTTGTACTCCTCAGTCGTCACAATCGTTTCAGTAGTACAGGCCCATACTACCTTCCACATCTATCCGTACTTTCCTCAAGGTTTGCTTTGAGCTTACCAAGTCCCTTTCACTGCTACTGATCGCTGTACTAATCTCATCCTAGGCTTACCCTAGGGTACCTCTCCGACCTACACTCCGCCATCAGATGCATAAGGAATCGCTGCTACCTTTACCTAACTAGCCCGCGAATACCATTACATATCACTAAGACCAGATAATTCTTCGAATGAGAGATCCTACCCCACAACGATTGGACTCAAACAAGAGCTGCGAAATAGGGCTAGACCTAACCTTCTGAAATTACTTAGTCCTCGCAATATGTAACTTAACGTATTCGTTTTGTAACACCTGGTTCTTGGTATGTATTTTTATTTAAGCATTTTTGCATTTTTGGCCTTGGACTCGGCGAGTTGAAGGACCAACTCGCCGAGTAGAAGCGGGAAGAGGCGCGGGATTTAAGTGATGGACTCGTCGAGTCGGGTCCCGGACTCGACGAGTAGGCTCTGACTGGACAAAAACCCTAATCCGAGGGTTTGCACCCTATTTAAACAATGCTATGTCGGCCACAACGTCCCTTATGCTCCCAGAACACCTCTCATTGAAACCCTAGCCGTTATTGAAGCAATCTAAGCCTTGTTGGTGGATTTTGGTGCTTGTGGTCTTAAGAAGGAAGGAGAAAGGCTTGAGGAAGCAAGTAAAGACCAAGGGAACCCGAGTTTGTGCACCTTCTACAGTTCATTGAATGTAAAAAGCTGTAACCTTGCTCTTTCATTTGTTAGATCCCTTTATAGGGAGATTTAGGGCTTTTATAAGCCACTTTTGATGGCCAACCATGATTGCAAACATGGTTGGGGGTTAGAGCTTCTGAATCACGTCATTAAAGGAGTCACAAGGCAGTTGGGGACTGCTTTTGCACCCATGAAAGGCCCCATGCATATTAAGAGCTTGTTTTATGTCTTTTTGAGCTCAAAGTCCCATGCAAGCACGTAAAGTTTGTAACTTTTCATGCTAGATCGATTATAGAAGCTTGGATCTATCTTTTGATCAAAGGTTGTACATCAGAAATCAAGGATTTAGAGTGTGGACATGACTGACTCGGCGAGTCCGTTCTTGGAACTCGACGAGTCTGAGGCTTTGAGCCCCATATCTGTTGAGAGTCAAAGGAACCCAGTTGAGTGTTAGAAGGGTTGTAATCAGACAGGAAGAGTTACCCAATGTATTGGACGTGATTTTAGACCTGGAGTTCATGGGACTCGACGAGTGCTAGAACAGACTCGGCGAGTCCAAGGCAATCTTCTTAAGGATGAAGATGAACTCGACGAGTTGTTCATCAACTCGGCGAGTCGAGGACAGAACTTGTTCATCAGATGAAGGTGAACTCGACGAGTTGTTCATCAACTCGGCGAGTCGGATGAGTTTCATGCGATGTTCATGTGAGGGAGGAACTCGTCGAGTTAACGGCCCAACTCGACGAGTCGGGTCATGGATAAGGACGAGTAAAGGGTGAGGGACTTGGCTAGTTGACGGCCCAACTCGGCGAGTCGGGTCAACTTGAAGTTGATTTTGACTAGACTTGGACTGACCCTGTTTAGGGTTGTACTTGCTGTGTGTTGACTTGAAGGTCGTCGTGTAGGGATCGAGGAGTCGAAGGGAGTCGACTTGTGCGCCGAGGATAATTCAAACACTGCACGACATTGAGGTGAGTTACCTTCCAGTAGCGGTGGGTCTACGACCACAATGCCGGCCCACCAGTAGGAGTTGGTGTAGATGATTGTCTTTGTGATAATTGTCTATGTTTGCTATGTTTGCTACTACCTGATATGTTTATGTGCTAGCATGATATGTTATATGTGATAGTGGTAGTAGGGGGAGATTAGTCCCCAAGTTCGGTCGTTAGGACCGACGGGTAGGTCGGGCACCCCAGAATTGCCTGACAGTATGTTCATGCTATGATATTATGTGGTAGTAGTAGGAGGTGAAATAGTCCTCGGATGTCGGGTGAAATAGACCGACGGGTAAGTCAAGCACCCCAGAATGGCTTGACCTGGGTAGTCAGGCACCCCAGAATTGTCTGGCAGTATATGTGTGTTATATGGTAGTGGTAGGGGGTTAAATAGTCCCCGGTAGTCGGGTGAAATAGACCGACGGGTAAGTCAAGCACCCCAGAATGGCTTGACCTGGGTTCGTCAAGCTCCCCAGAATGGCTTGACCTGGGTAGTCAGGCACCCCAGAATTGCCTGACAGTATGTTATTGTATGGTGTGTGGTACGATGGGGGAACTCACTAAGCTTCGTGCTTACGGTTTACAGGTTTGGTTTCAGGTACCTCTTCAGCGAAGGGGAAAGAGCTGGCGCGGTAGCGGCACATCATACACACACGCATTGATTTTCCACACTTGAGATATTCTGGGATTGTACTCTGACATGTTGCTATTATATGTTTTGGGTTTTCAGACATGATACATTGATTCACAAAATGATATATTGTTACGCAGTTTTCTTATGAATGTTTTCTAATCGGTTAATTAAAAATGAATTTTTTTTTGGACTCGAAATTTGGGATGTTACACGTTTACTAGTTAGTTAAAGATAACTAGGACTCCCAGAAGCACAAAGCAAGCAGCATTCGGGCATTGAGTAACCCAAACCAAGTATATCCTATCCAGGCTAGCATGTGACTGACTAATTAGTTCTAGCATAAGCACATACAACAGAGGCGTGCGCCAGGTTCTGATGGAGGAGGCGCACAAATCCCGATTCTCCATTCATCCCGGAGCGACGAAGATGTACAGGGATCTTCGTCTTGATTACTGGTGGCCCTGCATGAAGCGGGATGTAGCATGGTATGTGGAGCGGTGCTTGACCTGCAGGAAGGTCAAAGCCGAGCACCAGAGGCCACACGGCAAGATACAGCCGTTGGATATCCCGCTATGGAAATGGGAGGATATTACGATGGATTTCATCACCAAGCTTCCCAGGACCGCGCGGGGGGTGGATTCGATTTGGGTCATCGTCGATCGATTGACCAAGAGCGCTCATTTTATTCCGATTCAGGAGTGTATCTCGGCCGAGAAGCTGGCCGACATTTATATCAGAGAGGTGGTGGCGCGACACGGGGTGCCAGTGTCGGTAATTTCGGACAGAGATGTTCGGTTTACTTCCAGGTTTTGGAAGAAGTTTCACGACGAGCTGGGTACTCGTCTGTATTTTAGCACCGCCTTTCACCCGCAGACGGATGGTCAGAGCGAGCGGACCATCCAGACGCTAGAGGATATGCTGCGGGCATGTGTTTTAGACTTCGGAGGTAGCTGGGATACCTACCTTCCGTTGGCGGAGTTCTCGTATAATAATAGCTATCATGCGAGTATTGACCGTCCTCCCTTCGAGATGTTATACGGGAGGAAGTGCAGAACCCCGATATGTTGGGGTGAGGTGGGCCAAAGGGTCATGGGGAGCACCGAAGTGGTGCTCAAGACGACAGAGAGGATTCAGCAGGTTCGGAGCAGACTTCAGACTGCTCAGAGTCGGCAGAAAAGTTATGCCGACAAGCACCGATCGGACCTGGAATTTCAGGTCGGGGATATGGTTCTCCTGAAGGTGTCGCCGTGGAAGGGCGTCATCCGATTCAGGAAACGGGGCAAGTTGGGTCCCAGGTATATTGGACCTTTCAGGGTGATAGCCCGGGTGGGCAAGGTGGCATATAGGTTGGATTTGCCAGCCGAACTCAGCCAGATCCACAACACTTTCCATGTCTCTCAGCTGCAGAAGTGCCTGGTGGACGACTCAGCAGTGGTACCCTTAGAGGACATTCAGGTCGATGACAGCCTGAATTATATTGAGCGGCGAGTGGCGATCCTCGACCGGAAATCGAAGGATCTAAGGAACAAGAGGGTGGAGCTCGTGAAGGTGCAGTGGCAGCACCGGAAGGGCTCGGAATGGACTTGGGAGCCGGTGGATGAGATGATGGAGCATTACCCAGAGCTATTCCAGGATCGAGCAGCAGACTTCGAGGACGAAGTCTGAAATAAGTGGGGGAGATTTGTAGCACCTGGTTCTTGGTATGTATTTTTATTTAAGTATTTTCGCATTTTTGGCCTTGGACTCGGCGAGTTGAAGGACCAACTCGCCGAGTAGAAGCGGGATGAGGCGCGAGATTTAAGTGATGGACTCGTCGAGTCGGGTCCCGGACTCGACGAGTAGGCTCTGACTGGACAAAAACCCTAATCCGAGGGTTTGCACCCTATTTAAACAATGTTATGTCGGCCACAACGTCCCTTATGCTCCCAGAACACCTCTCATTGAAACCCTAGCCGTTATTGAAGCAATCTAAGCCTTGTTGGTGGATTTTGGTGCTTGTGGTCTTAAGAAGGAAGGAGAAAGGCTTGAGGAAGCAAGTAAAGACCAAGGGAACCCGAGTTTGTGCACCTTCTACAGTTCATTGAAGGTAAAAAGCTGTAACCTTGCTCTTTCATTTGTTAGATCCCTTTTTGGGGAGATTTAGGGCTTTTATAAGCCACTTTTGATGGCCAACCATGATTGCAAACATGGTTGGGGGTTAGAGCTTCTGAATCACGTCATTAAAGGAGTCACAAGGCAGTTGGGGACTGCTTTTGCACCCATGAAAGGCCCCATGCATCTTAAGAGCTTGTTTTATGTCTTTTTGAGCTCAAAGTCCCATGCAAGCATGTAAAGTTTGTAACTTTACGTGCTAGATCGATTATAGAAGCTTGGATCTATCTTTTGATCAAAGGTTGTACATCAAAAATCAAGGATTTTGAGTGTGGACATGACTGAATCGGCGAGTCCGTTCTTGGGACTCGACGAGTCCGAGACTTTGAGCCCCATATCTGTTGAGAGTCAAAGGAACCCAGTTGAGTGTTAGAAGGGTTGTAATCGGACAGGAAGAGTTACCCAATGTATTGGACGTGATTTTAGACCTGGAGTTCATGGGGCTCGACGAGTGCTAGAACAGACTCGGCGAGTCCAAGGCAATCTTCTTAAGGATGAAGATGAACTCGATGAGTTGTTCATTAACTCGGTGAGTCGAGGACAGAACTTGTTCATCAGATGAAGGTGAACTCGACGAGTTGTTCATCAACTCGGCGAGTCGGATGAGTTTCATGCGATGTTCATGTGAGGGAGGAACTCGTCGAGTTGACGGCCCAACTCGACGAGTCGGGTCATGGATAAGGACGAGTAAAGGGTGAGGGACTCGGCGAGTTGACGGCCCAACTCGGCGAGTCGGGTCAACTTGAAGTTGATTTTGACTAGACTTGGACTGACCCTGTTTAGGGTTGTACTTGCTGTGTGTTGACTTGAAGGTCGTCGTGTAGGGATCGAGGAGTCGAAGGGAGTCGACTTGTGCGCCGAGGATAATTCAAACACTGCACGACATTGAGGTGAGTTACCTTCCAGTAGCGGTGGGTCTACAGCCACAATGCCGGCCCACCAGTAGGAGTTGGTGTAGATGATTGTCTTTGTGATAATTGTCTATGTTTGCTATGTTTGCTACTACCTGATATGTTTATGTGGTAGCATGATATGTTATATGTGATAGTGGTAGTAGGGGGAGATTAGTCCCCAAGTTTGGTCGTTAGGACCGACGGGTAGGTCGGGCACCCCAGAATTGCCCGACAGTATGTTCATGCTATGATATTATGTGGTAGTAGTAGGAGGTGAAATAGTCCTCGGATGTCGGGTGAAATAGACCGACGGGTAAGTCAAGCACCCCAGAATGGCTTGACCTGGGTAGTCAGGCACCCAAGAATTGTCTGGCAGTATATGTGTGTTATATGGTAGTGGTAGGGGGTTAAATAGTCCCCGGTAGTCGGGTGAAATAGACCGACGGGTAAGTCAAGCACCCCAGAATGGCTTGACCTGGGTTCGTCAAGCTCCCCAGAATGGCTTGACCTGGGTAGTCAGGCACCCCAGAATTGCCTGACAGTATGTTATTGTATGGTGTGTGGTACGATGGGGGAACTCACTAAGCTTCGTGCTTACGGTTTACAGGTTTGGTTTCAGGTACCTCTTCAGCGAAGGGGAAAGAGCTGGCGCGGTAGCGGCACATCATACACACACGCATTGATTTTCCGCACTTGAGATATTCTGGGATTGTACTCTGACATGTTGCTATTATATGTTTTGGGTTTTCAGACATGATACATTGATTCACAAAATGATATATTGTTACGCAGTTTTCTTATGAATGTTTTATAATCTGTTAATTAAAAATGAATTTTTTTTGGACTCGAAATTTGGGATGTTACAATTTGGTATCAGAGCCCTGGTTTGAGGGATTCAGACACACCTTCGGGGTGTCTGAACTCAAATCAAGGGATTTAAAAGATTTTTACAAGAAAAAAATGGTTTTCTAAAAACTAAGTTAAAAGAGTTTTGATAAAGAACGAAGTGTGTGATGTGCGCGACCGGCCGAGCTCAAGTAAGTATTCCCCAAAGTACCCATACAAGTTTATATTATGTTTATCAGTTTCAGTGGAACAGCATGTTAGAATAGGACTAAGGATCTAGGAATGATGCCTTATGTGCCTGCTTTATGTGCTTCATCTTATGAGAATTGCATGTTAGTATTGAGTAGACAGTAATAGGATAGCCTGTTTAGGTTATGCCTGGTAGTATGAGCTCAACATTGTATGCTAGTAAAGTTTTCTGTTCTGAGGATAGGATTGCTTGAGATCGATCCCTTTGGTCTGAATGCTGCTTGCTTTGTGCTTTGTGGGACTTTGAGTGATGGGAGTTAGCTGTTAGGTGGACACGTTAAGTCACATGTGATAAGGGTTGTATAATCTTAGAGGATTGGATTTGACCCTATTGCACAGCTCTTGTTTGAGTCTAACCGTTGTAGGGACGAGTCTTTTACTCGAAGGATTATCTGAGCCTCGTTACATGTGATGGTATTCAGGTACTGGCTAATTGGCATTACAAGGAGGCCTTCAGCAGCTGAGGACCGGTTTGGGTAGTGTCAGAGAGTTTCCCTAGGGTAAGCCTAGGATGAGAGTAGTAGAGATCAGTAACAGTAGTAGTGACTTGGTGGAGTCAAAGCGGTTCTTGAGGAAAGTACGGATAGATGTGGAAGGTAGTATGGGCCCGTACCACTGAAAGCAGAGGATCCGTACTTGAATCAAGAAAGGCTGAGGCAAGACCAAGGAGCTCGTGATGGATGTGATCCCTCTAGATGTATCAGTATCACTGACGGTTGTCATTATGTATTGCAGAATGGTGGTACTACGTCCGAGGCCAGCAGTTGGCAGTTCAGGGGAGGGATCGGGTTCGGGCTCAGGTTCCGAACCAGCGGATGAGAGGCTACGCGAGTTTATCGCGTCCGAGATCACTAGAGGCATCCTTGATGCGACCCCGGTCATCTTTGGGTCGATCAAGGAAGGGATTGTCGAGCTGATGGAGGATCGCCTCCGGGCGTTCAGGAGCGACATGGCGACCAGCCAGTCGGGATCACGCACACTGTCCTTTAAGGACTTCAGGGGCAGTAGTGCGCCGGATTTCCATGGGGCGAAGGACCCCATTGTGGCCAGACGGTGGATTGCAGACATTGAGTCTGCACAGTTGACCAGCTTCTGCCCTGAGGGGTCGAAGGTGAGATATGCAGCATGATGCTTGAGAGATAGGGCCAGGGATTGGTGGAAGTCGGTTGGTGACTCTCTGGGAGCCCCGGCGGTTGAGGCTATGACATGGCCGGACTTTGTGACTCGGTTCAGAGCGGAGTTTGCACCTGCAGTGGAGGTCCAGCAGTTGGCGAGGGAGTTCTTAGATATGAGACATACTACGGAGACTGTGGCGGAGATCACCGCCAAGTTCCGGGAGAGGGCGTTGCTAGTGCCCCAGTATGCGGGAGATGAGGATATGAGGAGGACCCGCTACCATGACATGCTGCGAGCCGACATTCGGGAGCATGTTAGTTTTTCAGCTTGCCCTACCCTGGATTCCATGATTGCCAGGGCAAGGGAAAGGGAGATTGATCTGGAGCATATCCGAAAGAGGAAGGTAGAGGAGGGGCAGGTGACTGGGGCTTCGGGGAAGAAGCCCAAGGGACCAGACGGTAGGCCAAAAGGCCAGCCAGGACAGGGCCGCTGCAGGAAGTGTGGCAGGCAGCACGAGGGAGCATGTAGGTTGGGATTGTCGGGCTGCTACAAGTGCAACAAGACGGGACACTTCAGCAGGGATTGTACTGCCCCTGCACCCACTATTCAAACATCTGAGTTGCTATGTTTCCACTACAACCAGAGGGGCCACAAGAAGGCCAGTTGCCCCCAGTTGTCAGCAGCAGCGCCAGTGAAGGCGCCAGCTCCAGTTACCCTGCGGATTACTGATGGCCGGCAGGGCAAGGCGGAGGCTCCAGTGGTGAGGAGCCGGGCTTTCCAGCTGACTACCGAGGAGGCACGCGCCACACCCAATGTGGTGACGAGTATGATTCTTTCCCTCTGATTTATTTATATGATGTTATGATATTGATATGTGCTCTGTTTAGGATCCTTCCATGTGAACGGTATCCCAGTTCAGGTGTTGTTTGATTCGGGTGCTACCCGATCGTTTGTTTCTCTTGCACTCAGCAAGAGGTTTCCCGAGTCTTCAGGCATGTTGGATTGCCCTCTAGAGGTAGAGATTGCTGATGATCGATCGGTGCGAGCATCAGCGGTATTCCGAGATTATGTGCTGAGATTATTCGAGGAGCGTTACCTGGTAGACTTGGTTCCCATACCTTTGCGGGGGAACAAGGTTATTATCGGCATGGATTCGCTAAGCCCCAATGGGGCGGTGATCGACTGCGCACAGCAGTTGGTGCGGATCAGGACCCCAAGTGGGGGAGAACTGGTGATTCAGGGCGAGAGGCCACAACATGGACCCACATTGTGTTCAGCAGCGAGAGCGAGGCGCTACCTTCAGCAGGGTTGCGCCGGGTATGTCGCCTATGTTATGGACACCCGAGAGGTGGGTAAGACGTCAGTGAGTGATGTTCCAGTGGTACGAGACTACGCAGATGTGTTCCCGGATGAGATTCCTGGGATCCCCCCGGAGCGTCAGGTGGAGTTCAGGATCGATTTGGTTCCTGGTGCGGCCCCGATTGCAAAGGCGCCGTATCGGTTGGCTCCTCCCGAGATGCAGGAGTTGTCTACGCAGCTGCAGGAGCTGCTAGACAAGGGATTTATCAGGCCGAGTAGTTCGCCTTGGGGAGCCCCGATCCTATTTGTCAAGAAGAAGGATGGGTCGCACGGTATGTGTATAGACTACCGGGAGCTGAATAAGGTGACGGTGAAGAACCGTTACCCACTCCCGAGGATTGACGACCTCTTTGACCAGCTGCAGGGAGCATCTTGGTTTTCCAAGATTGATTTGCGCTCAGGTTACCATCAGATGAGGGTTAGAGAGGACGCAGAAGACAGCGTTTCGGACTCGCTACGGTCATTACGAATTCGTGGTGATGCCCTTCGGGCTCACCAATGCTCCTGCCGCGTTCATGGATCTCATGAACCGCGTATGTAGACCGATGCTGGATCGGTCAGTGATAGTATTTATCGACGACAACTTGGTCTATTCCAAGGCGCAGGAGCAGCATGAGGAACATCTGCGAGAGGTTTTGGATACACTGAGGAGGGAGAGCTTGTACGCCAAGTTCTCCAAGTGTGAGTTCTGGTTGCGCGAGGTGCAGTTTCTTGGGCACCTTGTCAACCAGAACGGGATTCTGGTCGACCCGGCCAAGGTAGAGGCCGTGATGAGATGGGAGGTTTCGAAATCTCAATCTGAGATTTTGAGTTTCCTGGGATTAGCCGGCTACTATCGGAGATTCATCCAAGATTTCTCCAAGATAGCCGTGCCCTTGACTCGGCTTACGAAGAAGGCCGTAGCCTTCCGTTGGAGGCCTGAGCAGCAGGCCGCTTTCGAGACCCTGAGGCAGAGATTGTGTGAGGCGCCGATCTTGGACCTGCCAGAGGGCGTAGAGGATTTTGTGGTATACTGCGACTCGTCTATTCAGGGTTTAGGCGCGGTTTTGATGCAGAGAGGGCACGTTATTGCCTACGCTTCGAGGCAGCTGAAGCCTCACGAGGCGAATTACCCGACGCATGATTTGGAGCTGGGGGCTGTTGTATTTGCCCTCAAGATTTGACGTCATTACCTATATGGGGTTCGTTGTACCATTTACACGGACCACAAGAGCCTGAGGTATCTCATGGATCAGCCGAATCTGAACATGAGGCAGCGTCGGTGGTTGGACGTGGTGAAGGATTATGAGTGCGAAATCCTCTACCACCTGGGGAAGGCCAACGTGGTGGCCGATGCGCTTAGCCGCAAGGCGGCGCCGATCAGAGATATCTGCATGCAGATGACAGTAGTGACCCCGTTATTGGAGCAGATCCGAGAGGCCCAGCAGGAGGCTATGAAGGAGGAACATCGGAAGAGTGAGCGTATAGTGGGTCAGGTTTCCTCCTTCGACTAGGACAGCAGGGGATTATTGACATTACACCGCAGGGTGTGGGTTCCATATCTCAGAGGCGTGCGCCAGGTTCTGATGGAGGAGGCGCACAAATCCCGATTCTCCATTCATCCCGGAGCGACGAAGATGTACAGGGATCTTCGTCTTGATTACTGGTGGCCCTGCATGAAGCGGGATGTAGCATGGTATGTGGAGCGGTGCTTGACCTGCAGGAAGGTCAAAGCCGAGCACCAGAGGCCACACGGCAAGATACAGCCGTTGGATATCCCGCTATGGAAATGGGAGGATATTACGATGGATTTCATCACCAAGCTTCCCAGGACCGCGCGGGGGATGGATTCGATTTGGGTCATCGTCGATCGATTGACCAAGAGCGCTCATTTTATTCCGATTCAGGAGTGTATCTCGGCCGAGAAGCTGGCCGACATTTATATCAGAGAGGTGGTGGCGCGACACGGGGTGCCAGTGTCGGTAATTTCGGACAGAGATGTTCGGTTTACTTCCAGGTTTTGGAAGAAGTTTCACGACGAGCTGGGTACTCGTCTGTATTTTAGCACCGCCTTTCACCCGCAGACGGATGGTCAGAGCGAGCGGACCATCCAGACGCTAGAGGATATGCTGCGGGCATGTGTTTTAGACTTCAGAGGTAGCTGGGATACCTACCTTCCGTTGGCGGAGTTCTCGTATAATAATAGATATCATGCGAGTATTGACCGTCCTCCCTTCGAGATGTTATACGGGAGGAAGTGCAGAACCCCGATATGTTGGGGTGAGGTGGGCCAGAGGGTCATGGGGAGCACCGAAGTGGTGCTCAAGACGACAGAGAGGATTCAGCAGGTTCGGAGCAGACTTCAGACTGCTCAGAGTCGGCAGAAAAGTTATGCCGACAAGCACCGATCGGACCTGGAGTTTCAGGTCGGGGATATGGTTCTCCTGAAGGTGTCGCCGTGGAAGGGCGTCATCCGATTCAGGAAACGGGGCAAGTTGGGTCCCAGGTATATTGGACCCTTCAGGGTGATAGCCCGGGTGGGCAAGGTGGCATATAGGTTGGATTTGCCAGCCGAACTCAGCCAGATCCGCAACACTTTCCATGTCTCTCAGCTGCAGAAGTGCCTGGTGGACGACTCAGCAGTGGTACCCTTAGAGGACATTCAGGTCGATGACAGCCTGAATTATATTGAGCGGCGAGTGGCGATCCTCGACCGGAAATCGAAGGATCTGAGGAACAAGAGGGTGGAGCTCGTGAAGGTGCAGTGGCAGCACCGGAAGGGCTCGGAATGGACTTGGGAGCCGGTGGATGAGATGATGGAGCATTACCCAGAGCTATTCCAGGATCGAGCAGCAGACTTCGAGGACGAAGTCTGAAATAAGTGGGGGAGATTTGTAGCACCTGGTTCTTGGTATGTATTTTTATTTAAGTATTTTTGCATTTTTGGCCTTGGACTCGGCGAGTTGAAGGACCAACTCGCCGAGTAGAAGCGGGATAAGGCGCGGGATTTAAGTGATGGACTCGTCGAGTCGGGTCCCGGACTCGACAAGTAGGCTCTGACTGGACAAAAACCCTAATCCGAGGGTTTGCACCCTATTTAAACAATGTTATGTCGGCCACAACGTCCCTTATGCTCCCAGAACACCTCTCATTGAAACCCTAGCCGTTATTGAAGCAATCTAAGCCTTGTTGGTGGATTTTGGTGCTTGTGGTCTTAAGAAGGAAGGAGAAAGGCTTGAGGAAGCAAGTAAAGACCAAGGGAACCCGAGTTTGTGCACCTTCTACAGTTCATTGAAGGTAAAAAGCTGTAACCTTGCTCTTTCATTTGTTAGATCCCTTTTTGGGGAGATTTAGGGCTTTTATAAGCCACTTTTGATGGCCAACCATGATTGCAAACATGGTTGGGGGTTAGAGCTTCTGAATCACGTCATTAAAGGAGTCACAAGGCAGTTGGGGACTGCTTTTGCACCTATGAAAGGCCCCATGCATCTTAAGAGCTTGTTTTATGTCTTTTTGAGCTCAAAGTCCCATGGAAGCACGTAAAGTTTGTAACTTTACGTGCTAGATCGATTATAGAAGCTTGGATCTATCTTTTGATCAAAGGTTGTACATCAAAAATCAAGGATTTAGAGTGTGGACATGACTGAATCGGCGAGTCCGTTCTTTGGACTCGACGAGTCCGAGACTTTGAGCCCCATATCTGTTGAGAGTCAAAGGAACCCAGTTGAGTGTTAGAAGGGTTGTAATCGGACAGGAAGAGTTACCCAAGGTATTGGACGTGATTTTAGACCTGGAGTTCATGGGGCTCGACGAGTGCTAGAACAGACTCGGCGAGTCCAAGGCAATCTTCTTAAGGATGAAGATGAACTCGATGAGTTGTTCATCAACTCGGTGAGTCGAGGATAGAACTTGTTCATCAGATGAAGGTGAACTCGACGAGTTGTTCATCAACTCGGCGAGTCGGATGAGTTTCATGCGATGTTCATGTGAGGGAGGAACTCGTCGAGTTGACGGCCCAACTCGACGAGTTGGGTCATGGATAAGGACGAGTAAAGGGTGAGGGACTCGGCGAGTTGACGGCCCAACTCGGCGAGTCGGGTCAACTTGAAGTTGATTTTGACTAGACTTGGACTGACCCTGTTTAGGGTTGTACTTGCTGTGTGTTGACTTGAAGGTCGTCGTGTAGGGATCGAGGAGTCGAAGGGAGTCGACTTGTGTGCCGAGGATAATTCAAACACTACACGACATTGAGGTGAGTTACCTTCCAGTAGCGGTGGGTCTACGGCCACAATGCCGGCCCACCAGTAGGAGTTGGTGTAGATGATTGTCTTTGTGATAATTGTCTATGTTTGCTATGTTTGCTACTACCTGATATGTTTATGTGCTAGCATGATATGTTATATGTGATAGTGGTAGTAGGGGGAGATTAGTCCCCAAGTTCGGTCGTTAGGACCGACGGGTAGGTCGGGCACCCCAGAATTGCCTGACAGTATGTTCATGCTATGATATTATGTGGTAGTAGTAGGAGGTGAAATAGTCCTCGGATGTCGGGTGAAATAGACCGACGGGTAAGTCAAGCACCCCAGAATGGCTTGACCTGGGTAGTCAGGCACCCCAGAATTTTCTGGCAGTATATGTGTGTTATATGGTAGTGGTAGGGGGTGAAATAGTCCCCGGTAGTCGGGTGAAATAGACCGACGGGTAAGTCAAGCACCCCAGAATGGCTTGACCTGGGTTCGTCAAGCTCCCCAGAATGGCTTGACCTGGGTAGTCAGGCACCCCAGAATTGTCTGACAGTATGTTATTGTATGGTGTGTGGTACGATGGGGGAACTCACTAAGCTTCGTGCTTACGGTTTACAGGTTTGGTTTCAGGTACCTCTTCAGCGAAGGGGAAAGAGCTGGCGCGGTAGCGGCACATCATACACACACGCATTGATTTTCCACACTTGAGATATTCTGGGATTGTACTCTGACATGTTGCTATTATATGTTTTGGGTTTTCAGACATGATACATTGATTCACAAAATGATATATTGTTACGCAGTTTTCTTATGAATGTTTTCTAATCTGTTAATTAAAAATGAATTTTTTTTGGACTCGAAATTTGGGATGTTACACGTTTACTAGTTAGTTAAAGATAACTAGGACTCCCAGAAGCACAAAGCAAGCAGCGTTCGGGCATTGAGTAACCCAAACCAAGTATATCCTATCCAGGCTAGCATGTGACTGACTAATTAGTTCTAGCATAAGCACATACAACAGGCACCTAAGGCATCTTCCTAGATCCTTAGCCCTATTATAGCATGCAGTTCTCATACATATACACTAGACATATAAGGCATCCTTCCTAGATCCTTAGCCCTAATCTAGCATGCTGTTCTCATAATCATGTCATAACATAACTTGTATGGGTATCTTGGGGAAAGCTTACTCGCGCTCGCCCGGTCGCACGCATCATACATATTGCTCTTTCTCAAAACTTTTTACTTTAACTTTTAGAAAACTATTTTCTTGTAAAAATCTTTGAAACCCTCGATTTGAGTTCAGACACCACCGAAGGTGCGTCCGAATCCCTCAAACCAAGGCTCTGATACCAACTTGTAACATCCTAATTTTCAAGACCAAAATTTTTATTTTTGACATAACGATTTATAAAAACAATTTATAAGAAAACATCATAATTACTTTAATTCATAAAACCATAGTCACATGTCTCAAAATCCATATCATCAAAATGGTAATAATGTCAGAGTACAATCCCATGGATCTCAAAATGCGGAAATCATGTGTGTGCGATGCGTTGCTACCGTGCCGGCTCCTTCCCCTTCGATGAAGAGGTACCTGAAACCAAAACTGAAAACCGTTAGCACAAATCTTAGTGAGTTCCCCCAACATACCACATACCACATAATGGCTATCCCTCCTACTAACATATATATCAAACATGCCACTATCTAACCCCTACTACTACTAACATATATATCAAAGTATCCTAGCATATAAAGCATATCAGATAGTGGCGAACTAGGCAATTATCACAAAGACAATGATCAAACAAACATCCCCTACTAGTGGGCCGACATTGTGGCCGTAGACCCACCACTACTGGAAGGTAACTCACCTCAAAGTCGTGTAGTAGCCGAAATGCCCTCGGTGCTGGGATCCCTTCTCTCAATCTCCTCAAACTCCTACACATAACAACCTTCCTTAATTACCATTCATACTCCGAACCCTTTCAAGGGTCAACTCAGGTCAAATGTCAAGTCCAAGGTCAATATCATGGTCAAAGTCAACTTCTGGTTGACTCAACTCGCTGAGTTGGTCCACAAACTCATCGAGTTCCATAACTCAGAGAATCTCAATTTTGTGATCTGACTCATCGAGTTTCCCACCAACTCACCAGGTTTCTCCTTATGACAGAATCGAGACTTTCCATTTGAACTCGTCGAGTCCTTCCTTGGAGTCGTCGAGTTAATCTTCATATCAATCGAGACATTGCCTTGAACTCGTTGAGTTCATCCTTGAAATCGTCGAGTTTTTTGATCTTCAAGTCCATATTCACGTTAATCTTGTTGAGTCCTTTTCTAGACTCAACCAGATTCCTCAGAAACAGAAAAGGTTGTGGAACCATTACCCGACTCGCCGAGTTCTATGAACAACTCGGCGAGTCCCCCAAAGTCCATGTCCATACAATCGATTTCTGACGAGCTCATTGCATCTAAAGGGTAGATCTGACCTCCTAGGGTCGATATAACACGTAAAGTCACGAACTTTACATCCATGCATGGGTCTTCAAGCTCAAAAGAACCAAAAATGAAGTCTACAAGGTGCATAGGGCTCCCATGGGCATAAATTTGGCACCTTTATGCCATGAGAACCTCCAAGGTTCAAGATCTGAAGTCATCACTCTACTATACACCCTAAACCTGGAAGTGACTTAGAAATGCCCGAAAAATGACAAGATTCAAGCCCTAAAGAAGATCTAACAAATGGGAAGTCAAGGTTGAAGCTTTTTACCTCAAACATGCTGGAAATGCAACCAAGACTCTGGATCTACTGCCTTCTTCTTGAACCTCCAAGCCTTTCCTTCCTTCTCCAAGCTTCAAATCTCAAAAATGGCACCAAATAGCTCAAGAACACTCACAACTGATTAGGGTTTCGAGAATGGGGGTCTGAGGGTGATGGACGTTGGAGTGGAGGCCACTTAATGTGTTTAAATAGGGTGCAGACCCTCAAATTTAGGGTTTCATCCAGACAGGACTACTCGTCGAGTTGTGGCTTCCGACTCGGCGAGTAGACTCTTCCACACGCATCCCAACACTCACATCCACTCGACGAGTTGGGCCTCCAACTCATCGAGTCCCAGGGTAAAATGCAAAACTTATTTTTAAAAAAACATACCGCAATCCGAGCATTACAAAACTCCCCCACTTATTCTAGTATTCGTCTTCGAAGTCTGATGCTGCATCCGTGAAAAGCTCGGGGTAGTGCTCCCTAATCTCGTCCTCCGGCTCCTAAGTCCATTCTGACCACTTGAGGTGCTGCCACCGCACCTTTACCAACTCCAACCTCTTGTTCCTCAGATCCTTCGACTTCCTGTCGAGGATAGCTACTGGTCGCTCAATGTAGTTCAGGTTGTCATCAACCTGAATATCCTCAAGGGGTACCACTACTGAATCATCCACTAAGCAACCCGACCCACCCGGGCCAAAACCCTAAATGGACCGATGTACCTTGGGCCCAGCTTGCCCCGCTTCCTGAACCGGATGACACCTTTCCAAGGTGACACCTTCACGAGGACCATGTCGCCCACCTGGAACTCCAAATCTAAACGCCTCTTGTAGAAGTAGCTCTTCTGCCGACTCTAAGCAGTCTGAAGCCTGCTCCGGACCTGCTGAATCCTTTCAATAGTCTTGAGTACCACCTCGGTACTCCCCATGACTCTCTGACCGACCTCGCCCCAACATATTGGGGTCCTACACTTCCTGCCGAAGAGCATCTCAAAGGGAGGCCGGTCTATGCTGGTGTGGTAACTGTTGTTATATGAAAATTTCGCTAACGAAAGATACGTATCCCAACTGCCACCAAAATCCAAAACACATGCACGAAGCATGTCCTTGAGATTCTGTATCGTCCTCTCAATCTGCCCATCCGTCTGGGGTGGAAATCGGTTCTGAAATGGAGATAAGTACCCATCTCGTCTAGAAACCGCTTCCAAAATCTGGAAGTAAAACGGACATCTCGATCCGACACCACCGAGACAAGCACCCCATTCCGTGCCACTACCTCACGCACATAAATCTCAGCCAGCTTCTCGGCCGATATACTCTCCTGGATCGGGATAAAATGAGCACTCTTGGTCAACCGATCAACGATAACCCATATCGAATCAACTCCACGTGCGGTCCTGGGAAGATTTGTATATAAATCCATGGTGATATCTTCCCATTTCCACATGGGAACATCTAGCGGCTGCATCTTTCCATGTGGCCTCTGGTTCTCGGCCTTGACCTTCCTACAAGTCAAGCACCGCTCTACATACCATGCTACATCCCGCTTCATGCAGGGCCACCAGTAGTCAAGGCGAAGATCCCGATACATCTTCGTCGCCCCGGGATGGATAGAGAACCTCAACTTATGGGCCTCATTCATCAGAACCTGTCATACTCTGCCCCAGTACGGAACCCAGAACCTCACATGCAGGGTCAACAACCCACGGCTGTTATAGTCAAAAGAGGCCACCTGGCCTATGATCCGCTCACACTTCCGGCACTCTACCTTCATGCCCTCTACCCGCGCCACTCAGATCTTCTCCATAAATGGAGTAATCACTGTCATCCTTAGACAAATATCCCATATCGGAGCCGCTACCGCCTTGCGACTCAGGGCATCGGCCACCATATTGGCCTTGCCCGGGTGGTAAAGGATCTCACAATCATAATCCTTCACCACATCCAACCACCGACGTTGTCTCATGTTCAGATTCGACTTAATCATGAGATACCTCAAACTCTTATGGTCCGTGTAGATAGTACAACGAACCCCATAGAGGTAATGTCGCACCCCCAAACCAGAACGGCGGTAACATTCGGGGGCGGATGACTTTATGTAAGTATCACAACACATGTAACATAGTAATCAAAGTACAAACAACCATTGCATTAATAAGTATAAGTTTTACATAAGTGTTTAAACATTACATATTCAAACACTAAAATAGGTACAGTAGAAGACAAGAGTCGCAGTACGGTACTAGGCTAGTCTTCTCAAAAGCTTCAGGAGTGTACCTGTCTACTGGATTCCTGAGAATACAAGTTATTTGGAAAGAGTAGATCAACATTTAAGCTGGTGAGTTCATAAGTATTTTAGTTATATTAAGTATACCCTAAGTTCTTTGGATAAGTTCATTGGTTTCTCCAGGAAATCCTATATTTCCTGAGGTGATTAACTGATAACCTCAATAGTTTTCCTCTGTAATTACTTAGTTTATACTGATTATATATAACACAATATCGAATGGATAGTTAAATGGGTGTATCTTCCCTAAGCCCACAACCAAACAAGGAACATGAAGTAAGGCGAAAGTCACACATTTCACTATCAATCGGACATTACTTATGTATAAATCTGATGTAGTAACTAAGGAATTATAGAATTAACCACTAAAGGTCCTTAATGTTATACTAGTTTACCAAAAGTAAATGACTAGGTTCCCATTTGTAAAAGTAGTTTAATCCCATAAACCATTCTCTTTGTATTACTGTTTTGTATTTGTATTCCTTTATGAAAACTTGAAACTGAGAGTGTGCCTGGCTCCACCAGCTGTTATTGAAAACTGTATTGAACCATTGTATTTTGTATTCTATAAACTGGTACTTTGAAGGTGTACTTTCGTTTAGTTGTTTATACACTAACGTATTGGTAATATCTTTTTAATGAGTTATTATAACCATACTATGACGGATGGCCTGAAACAAACGCTTTGTGGGCGTTTAAACTGGTGATAACAATTGCCACTCATCGGCTTGTAAGCCTGACTGTAGCTAGCAGCCTGAGTGCGGGGTTGTCAATCCCGATATAGATCTACACACACTTGTTTCGATCCCCGGCTGGAGATTCTGGTTATAATGTCAGGACTTTTCCTATGTTGTCTAAAATGAATTAAACAACCTGAATCTAGTGTCTCATAAAAAGCCTATTAAACGTTACATGTATATTAATTATGAAAACTTAATCATTCTGAAATAAATGATTGACAGTATGTTCTTGAATTAGTATTCCAAACATGTATTTGATAAGTGTAAACCCTTGATTTGTTCTAAATCAAAACCCTGGTTTCTTGTAAAATAGTGTATTCTAATATACTTGAATCATGAATTATTACCTCGTGTTTGCTAACTCTGGTGCTCTATATAGTACCTTTGCTAATGCAAACCCGGTATAATGTATTATTACCTCGTGTTTGCTAACTCTGGTACTCTGTATAGTACCTTCGCTAATGCAAACCCGGTAGAATGTATTATTACCTCGTGTTTGCTAACTCTGGTACTCTGTATAGTACCTTCGCTAATGCAAACCCGGTAGGATGTATCTTTACTTCTTTAATATGTTGTTCATATATCAAAGGTATTATACATATCTTGATATAGCTGAATGAATTTTGGTAATTTCCTTGGAAAGTATACAGTCGTGAATCATACTTGTATATTTAGTTTTGGATCATAAATTATACCTATTATAATTTATATGTTCTATCTGATTAGAATGATTTCTCATGGATGATCACCTTTGCTCAGCCTGATACAAAGGTAATGATACTAAAAGGAGTAACCTTTTATACTCATATATGTATAATATATATATAATTAAGTAGAAAATGACCTTCGGACAAATAACACCATCTTAACTCCACATCCAAACAAGGAAAAGGAAACAAGGTAATTCATTAGTCGTAGGCCCTTCAAATCTTATTTATATATATAAACATGATTTTGGCATATATAATTTGAAATAGTTTATAAAACATTTTTCAAAGAATTAAACGGAGTTTACATGACTTTAAAGATTTGACATGGCTTTAAGGCATTTTGGATGTATTCGGTAATTCTTAAAAGCATACGGAAACTCTTTGTGTGATTAATATCACATACATATATTAACACAATTTAATATTGTGTTAAACTTGTATTCCCCCCTAAAAAGCATTTAAAAACCATTAAAAAGGTAAATTATAGGGGTATGAACTCACTTTGATAAACGGTGATTCGGGAAGCGTTTCGTTTCCCAGAAAGAGTTTATTTGACGAGAAACCGGCTTAAATCGGGCAGAGTTTCGACAGGAGAGAGGATGACTTCTCGAGAATTTCGGGGCTCCGGGGCTTTCTTCGGGCTTTAGACATGATGCTGGGGCCTTGGGGGTTGTTTGTGAAGTTATGGAAGTGAAAGGGGCGAAAAAGGAGCAAAAATGGTGAAAAAAAGGGTTAAGAACCGGAGGGTCTCACACCGTTTATATAGGGCCGAAGCCTCGGACAGGCGGCGAGGAGATGGCCTCGACTCGGACAGCTGGCTTAGCGAAGGCGAGTCAGCAGCACACGCGTCGGAAGGAGCGAAGCCCACGTGTGAGGCTCGGACAGGTGGGGGCTTCGGATTTGACCAACCTTCGGTCAAATGGGAGGATGCCACGATGCGAGGGGGTGTCCGAGGGGCATCTCCGGGGTGTCTCTTGCGAGTGTTGTCGGCTGCTTAGTGGACCTCGGTTGTGGTCCAATCAGAAGGTGCCACGCAAGGTTCAGTCCTATCAGCAGGTGACACGTGGAGGTCCGCACGTGATGATGACGTGTCCGAAGCCTTGCATGCGAAATTGCCCGATTTTCCATTTTTCTTGATTTTTGTGCCAAAAACTTGCGAAAATCATAACTTTCGCATACGAGCTCCGTTTTTGACGTTCTTTATATGCACATGTAGGTAAAATCATACTCTACGACTTTCGTTTAGAATTCGTCGGCTAGTTTTGACTTTATTTTTAATATTGTTATTTTAAACAGACCGGGACGGGAATCCGTTAAAAATTCATAACTTCTTCATCCGACGTCCGTTTTCTTCTGTCTTTTTACCGTTGTGCTACTTTTGGCGAGACCTTCAATTCTCGTTTAAGTTGTATCAGCTAAATATCGATCGATTTATATTTCGAATTTTTAGCTGTCTACTACTAAACCGAAACTTCGAAAAATCATAGCTTCCTCATACGAAGTCAGATTTTGACGTTCTTTTTTTGAACGTTCTAGGTTTAACATAGTCTAAAACTTTCATTTAGATTGTTAAGGCTAAAAATCCTTTTATCGAAAATTCGCTTTTTACACTGAACAGTGTTTTGCCGGTTTTACCGCGAATTTTCGATTGGTCATAACTTCTTCGTTATAACTCGGATTTCAGTGTTCTATATGTTTTTGGAAACCTTGTTACAAACTCTACCACTTGGTTCATCCCAATTACGATTATTGTTCAATTTATTTTTGACCAAAATTTGACTGGTGTCACATTATCCCCCCGTTAGAGGGAATTTCGTCCCGAAATTAAGTCTAAAGTGATACTCATGGACTAGGTCTAATCTTTCCTTTCCCAAGTGAATTCAGGTCCCTGGTTTGTAATCCAGTGAACCTTCACTAACGGGATAAGACTTTGCTTGGTTCTTTTGATTTTCCTATCCATGGTTTTCATTGGTTCTACTACAGAGTGTAGACTTTTATTTGACTTGATTTCATTGAGTGAAATAACAAGTGTTTTATCGGATAGACACCTCTTTAGATTAGATATGTGAAAGATGGGATGAATGTTATTAAGTTTTTGTGGTGGTTTTAAGTTTAAAAGTACAAGACCGATTCTGGTAATAACCTCAAATGGTCCTATGTACTTTGAGTTTTATATTTCACGCTTTCTCAAGCGTATCTTGTCCTTCCTGAGTGAGACCTTCATATGACAAGGTCATCAATCCTGGAATTCCAAGGGTTTTCTTTTATCGAAGCCGTAGCTTCTCTGGTTAACTCTGGAAGCTTTATGGCGCTTCCTGATTCGTATTTTGTTTTTGGTAGTTTCTCGGATGAATTCCAGATCAGCGAGGGTGCTGTGTGGAAATTGGATCTCTAGCTAGTTGCGTATTACCTAATTTAGTCCAGTGCAGATAGGATCTGCACTTGTGACCACAGAAGGTTTTGAATGGAGAAACATAAATGCTAGCGTGATAAAGGACTCGACTAATTGGTAATTGGGTATCCCATTCTTTACCATAGTCGATCCCATAGAATCATGACTACTCTGGTTCCTAGAGATTTTTGAGTGACGGACTGAACTGGGAGATGATTCTATTATCTCAGTGGAGATAACAGATATTGGCATACCGTGCACTCACACGTTCTAGTTATCTTCTTTACTTGCCACATTTTCAGGTTTCAAGGCTTCCTGTTGACCCTCCTTACTTTGTGTGGAGAGATTTGAATGGGTTATCATAGTCAATGATTGGCACTATGACCTGGATACTCTTTCCGACTTAGGGTGTTAGCTACTATATTGGCTTTGTCAAGATGATAACGAATTTCGAATTCGTAGTCATTTAGTAGCTCGACCCATCATCGTGGTCTCATGTTGAATTCCACCTGGTATAATACCTGATGCAGGCTTTTGCTCTGAAGTTCATGATCAGACTCATACTTGGCTCATCCAACATTACCTCGTGTATACAAGTCGTATATAATTTAGATTTCACAAAATGTTTGGATGGGTGACTCTGCCCCAGGTCTACAACCAAACAAGGTACAGGAGATAGGGCGGAATCACACATCCTTAATCTTGTTAAGTCTAACTTATATACCACTCTCGTGTATACACTTAGCAGCGATATATTAACTTAATGAGTTCTTAGTCTCTATTCTTAAACTTGACCTGCGGTACAATGATTTTCCTACGAGATCGATTGAGGTACTTCGGTAGTTACTGACGTCTAAGACTACTTTGGTGCTTTTCGTTTGAAGTTTCCTGTCTACTGAGTAGGCTAGAATGGCGTGGTACTCTTCGCATGGGTACTTCTGAAGTTTTGAAACGAGAGACAACCTAAGGGTTTTACATTAACGATTGGAAGAATTTCATCTTACAGCTGATTAAGGAAAAGTTCTCTTATATAGCATAAGAATTTTCACATGGTAAGGGCCAGGCCAAACCATGTCGAATGAGAATGTCGAAATTTTCTCGACGAAATAGATATTAAGTCGTTCTGGGAGGAATGACTACTAGGATGATATCCTATGTACCTAAGTTTTCAACGTTTCTGGTTTTATTCTGTTATTATTGCTACGAACCCCTTTTTGATTCGAAATTGGCGGGTACTACCAATACGAGGGTTCTAATAATTTGAAATTATGAACTTTCATGAAAAGATCCTTACTAGGTCTCTCTATAATCGCTTGGTGTATACAAGCCATGTATAATTAAGATTGGTAAGACCTTTGACTGAGCAACCCTGCCCTAAATCCACAACCAAACAAGGAACATGAAATGTGGCGGGATTACTCACTCTAAGTCTACAAATCTTAATTATAAATGACCCCTATGTATACACTAAGTCATTATAGCTTACCTGTTAGGGTTTCAAATTTTATATAATTATTGTGATTTAATTTGAACGGAAGAGTAATCATAATTGTAGCTAGTTATCGGGGTTTGAAAGCGTACCAAAATATAGCAGGGTTCTTTGATGCTTCCCCATGTATTGGGGTCAAAATCCTCCTACTCCCCCTTCATTCTTCTCTGTTGGACAATCCCTCTTGTAATGTCCTATTTCACCACAAAGGTGACATATGGGAATGGTTCCAACATCAGTAGTTGAAGTGATGAACTCGACCAGAGTTCTATAGATGCGGGCGGTATGACCCTTTATGTTGCATCTATTGCAATGCAGCTCTCGGCAAACTCCATGATGATAGTAGTTGCACTTGCTGCAGTGTGGAAGGTTTCCTAAATACGACTTAGTCGGTGCTAGAATAACAGGGCTGATGGGGGTATTGACTGCCCCAGTTCGTTGCCCTCTGCTAGGTTCTTGAGTTGAACAACTCCCTTCCTTGTTCTCGAACTTTCGTTTCAAGATATTAGGCTTAAGGTTCAAGGTGTCCTTACAGATAGGTGCTCGTTGCTATACTTGGCCATCACCACGATCGGGGTTACCGATAACATTACTACTAACATTTGCATTGTTAGCATTAAGGTGTGCCATGACAGCTGTTACAACTGCTGTGACCGCAGCCTGAAACGTAGCCGCATCTATATGAAGGATTGGTGTTTCGCTGGTGGGTTGGTTATACTTCTTTGGAGGCATGATTCTGTTACATGATAAGAAAATGAGCTCGTGAGCGACTATCGTGTCTCTAGATGTATTCTAACCATTTGTATCTATGTATTAATATTTTGTTTTGTTATATTGTTCTCAATGATTCGACCTGCATCCCTATGATCCAGTCCTGGTAAGGAACATAATTAAGTTTCTAGAATGGTTAGGAACCGAGTATCATTCGAACTAAGTTACCTTCGTTTGGTGGATATCGTTTCCCAATTTTCAAAAATATTCGAAAACAATTCATAACAGTGTCTACATAAAATTGACTTATGAATTTGGGAAGTAATCACTATCAATTAAGATTCCGTGATCTGATTTATTGTTATTAGCCGTGACAGGAAAAGAGGATAAGCTCCAAACCTAATGTGAGTAATGAAATCACTAACTCACTAGGTTGAACCGATTTACTAGTTATTACTTAGATGAAAAGGTGCTTGAATACTTCACATGAATCATGCGTGGTTTTCCTTTGTTCTCTGTTCTATTCTGGGTGGTAATGATTTGTTCTCTCCTGGTATCTATAGGGTGTCCTTCTCCTCTGTAGGTATATTGAATTACCGGGCTGTCTTACTTCCGATTCTGACACTGATCCCCATTACTTCGAAATGAAGATTTTGAATCTCGGAAGTTCATGCGAATCTCTCATTGGCGTCCTCAATAGGGTAAGGGAACTAAATGATTTCTATAGTTTGTTTACTTCTCCTATGTTTCTTTCTTGGGATTCTCCTAATGAAATTCTGTTGGATCCTCCTTGACTCTTCTATTGATTGCTGGTTTATCTAACGGGTGTATACGAGAATGGGAATGTCTAAAGAATCTATGAGAAAATTTAAATTCTTACGAAGGTGATTCTTTCTGGTCCTTCTATAATCACATGGTGTGTACCGATTATATATAATCCAGATCAAATAGACCTTTGAATAAGTAATCCTACTCTAAAACCACATCCAAACAAGGAAAAGGAAGTAGAGTGAAAATCACATATTCTAAGTCTATAAAATCTCGGCTATATATAACCTTAACGTATCCACTTAGTAATTATAGACTTATCAGAAAAGATCTTTTTAACATTTCCCCAAAGGTATGTAACATACCTCCATGTTATTTTAGTTATGAGTTTGATTCTTGGACTTCTAGATACAAGAACTTAACAGGTTTTCAGTTTTCTTGTTATAGCATCCTAAAATACTCCCATAGTATTTTAGTCTTTATGTTTGGTTCTAGAATTCTTCTGGTGCTTAGGTAAGTTTTAGACCAGTTGCAACACTACAATCACTCCCCAAACACGTGTTGGTCATATCTCGGATGAATATAGTTGATCAGGCTATATTGATCCCAGATATGATTATGTCACTGTCTAGGTTTAACTGCAATGTCCAACTTCCAAATACTTTAGTTTTGTTCTTCTTGTGATACTCATTCTGGTATATATATATATATATATATATATATATATATATATATATATATATATATATATATATATATATATATATACTCTGCATGTACTTATACTTTTATAAAATATTGATATATTTTTAAAGTATAACTCTTGGTCAGAGTGTTTTTATCCCAATGGGTTTATAGTTGTATATCTTTTATGATTGATATACTGAGTTCACTATAAACACTGCTCTGATACCAATCTGTCGCACCCCCAAACCAGAACGGTGGAAACATTAGGGGGCGGAGGAATTTAGGTAAGTATCACAACACATGTAACATAGTAATCAAAGTACAAACAACCATTGCATTAATAAGTATAAGTTTTACATAAGTGTTTAAACATTACATATTCAAACACTAAAGTAGCTACAATAGAAGACAAGAGTCGCGGTACGGTACTAGGTAGTCTTCTCAAAAGCTTCAGGAGTGTACCTGTCTACTGGATTCCTGAGAATACAAGTTATTTGGAAAGAGTAGATCAGCATTTAAGCTGGTGAGTTCATAAGTATTTTAGTTCTGTTAAGTATACCCTAAGTTCTTTGGATAAGTTCATTGGTTTCTCCAGGAAATCTTATATTTCCTGAGGTGATTAACTGATAACCTCAATAGTTTTCCTCTGTAATTACTTAGTTTATACTGATTATATATAACACAATATCGAATGGATAGTTAAATGGGTGTATCTGCCCTTAGCCCACAACCAAACAAGGAACAGGAAGTAAGGCGGAAGTCACACATTTCACTGTCAATCGGACATTACTTATGTATAACTCTGATGTAGCAACTAAGGAATTATAGAATTAACCACTAAAGGTCCTTTATGTTATACTAGTTTACCAAAAGTAAATGACTAGGTTCCCATTTGTAAAAGTAGTTTAATCCCATAAACTGTTCTCTTTGTATTACTGTTTTGTATTTGTATTCCTTTATGAAAACTTGAAACTGAGAGTGTGCCTGGCTCCACCAGCTGTTATTGAAAACTGTATTGAACCATTGTATTTTGTATTCTATAAACTGGTACTTTGAAGGTGTACTTTCGTTTAGTTGTTTATACACTAACGTATTGGTAATATCTTTTTAATGAGTTATTATAACCATACTATGACGGATGGCCTGAAACAAACGCTTTGTGGGCGTTTAAACTGGTGATAACAATTGCCACTCATCGGCTTGTAAGCCTGACTATAGCTAGCAGCCTGAGTGCGGGGTTGTCAATCCCGATATAGATCTACACACACTTGTTTCGATCCCCGGCTGGAGATTCTGGTTATAATGTCAGGACTTTTCCTATGTTGTCTAAAATGAATTAAACAACCTGAATCTAGTGTCTCATAAAAAGCCTATTAAACGTTACATGTATATTAATTATGAAAACTTAATCATTCTGAAATAAATGATTGACAGTATGTTCTTGAATTAGTATTCCAAACATGTATTTGATAAGTGTAAACCCTTGATTTGTTCTAAATCAAAACCCTGGTTTCTTGTAAAATAGTGTATTCTAGTATACTTGAATCATGAATTATTACCTCGTGTTTGCTAACTCTGGTGCTCTATATAGTACCTTTGCTAATGCAAACCCGGTATAATGTATTATTACCTCGTGTTTGCTAACTCTGGTACTCTGTATAGTACCTTCGCTAATGCAAACCCGGTAGAATGTATTATTACCTCGTGTTTGCTAACTCTGGTACTCTGTATAGTACCTTCGCTAATGCAAACCCGGTAGGATGTATCTTTACTTCTTTAATATGTTGTTCATATATCAAAGGTATTATACATATCTTGATATAGCTGAATGAATTTTGGTAATTTCCTTGGAAAGTATACAGTCGTGAATCATACTTGTATATTTAGTTTTAGATCATAAATTATACCTATTATAATTTATATGTTCTATCTGATTAGAATGATTTCTCATGGATGATCACATTTGCTCAGCCTGATACAAAGGTAATGATACTAAAAGGAGTAACCTTTTATACTCATATATGTATAATATATATATAATTAAGTAGAAAACGACTGTCGGACAAATAACACCACCTTAACTCCACATCCAAACAAGGAAAAGGAAACAAGGTAATTCATTAGTCCTAGGCCCTTCAAATCTTATTTATATATATAAACATGATTTTGGCATATATAATTTGAAATAGTTTATAAAACATTTTTCAAAGAATTAAACGGAGTTTACATGACTTTAAAGATTTGACATGGCTTTAAGGCATTTTGGATGTATTCGGTAATTCTTAAAAGCATACGGAAACTCTTTGTGTGATTAATATCACATACAGATATTAACACAATTTAATATTGTGTTAAACTTGTATTCCCCCCTAAAAAGCATTTAAAAACCATTAAAAAGATAAATTATAGGGGTATGAACTCACTTTGATAAGCGGTGATTCGGGAAGCGTTTCGTTTCCCGGAAAGAGTTTATTTGACGAGAAACCGGCTTAAATCGGGCAGAGTTTCGACAGGAGAGAGGATGACTTCTCGAGAATTCCGGGGCTCCGGGGCTTTCTTCAGGCTTTAGACATGATACCGGGGCCTTGGGGGTTGTTTGTGAAGTTATGGAAGTGAAAGGGGTGAAAAAGGAGCAAAAATGGTGAAAAAAAGGGTTAAGAACCGGAGGGTCTCGCACCCTTTATATAGGGCCGAAGCCTCGGACAGGTGGCGAGGAGATGGCCTCGGTTCGGACAGCTGGCTCAGCGAAGTCGAGTCAGCAGCACACGCGTCGGAAGGAGCGAAGCCCACGTGCGAGGCTCGGACAGGTGGGGGCATCAGATTTGACCAACCTTCGGTCCAATGGGAGGATGCCACGATGCGAGGGGGGTGTCCGAGCGGCATCTCAGGGGTGTCTCTTGCGAGTGTTGTCGGCTGCTTAGTGGACCTCGGCTGCGGTCCAATCAGAAGGTGCCATGCAAGGTTCGGTCCTATCAGTAGGTGACACGTGGAGGTCCGCACGTGATGATGACGTGTCCGAAGCCTTGCATGCGAAATTACCCGGTTTTCCATTTTTCTTGATTTTTGTGCCAAAAACTTGCGAAAATCATAACTTTCGCATACGAGCTCCGTTTTTGACGTTCTTTATTTGCACGCGTAGGTAAAATCATACTCTACAACTTTCGTTTAGACTTCGTCGGATAATTTTGACTTTATTTTTAATATTATTATTTTAAACAGACCGGGACGAGAATCCGTTAAAAATTCATAACTTCTTCATCCGACGTCCGTTTTCTTCCGTCTTTTTTACTGTTGTGCTATTTGTGACGAGACCTTCGATTCTCGTTTAAGTTGTGTCGGATAAATATCGATCGATTTATATTTCAAATTTTTAGCTGTCTACTGCTAAACCGAAACTTCGAAAAATCATAGCTTCCTCACACGAAGTCAAATTTTGACGTTCTTTTTATGAACGTTCTCGGTTTAACATATTCTACAACTTTCATTTAGATTGTTAAGGCTAAAAATCCTTTTATCGAAAATTTGCTTTTTACACTGAATAGTGTTTTACCGGTTTTACCGCGGATTTTCGATTGGTCATAACTTATTCGTTATAACTCGGATTTCAGTGTTCTATATGTTTTTGGAAACCTTGTTACAAACTCTACCACTTGGTTCATCCCAATTACGATTATTGATCAATTTATTTTTGACCAAAATTTGACTGGTGTCACAGGTAATGCCGTCAAATCTTGAGGGCGAAAACCACAGCCCCCAGCTCCAAATCATGCGTCGGATAGTTCGCCTCGTGAGGCTTCAACTGCCTCGAAGCATAGGCGATGACATGCCCTCTCTGCATCAATACCGCGCCCAAGCCTGAAATGGACACGTCGCAGTATACCATAAAATCATCTATGCCCTCTTGCAGGGATAGAATCGGCGCCTCACACAACCTCTGTCTCAGTGTCTCGAACGCTGCCTGCTGTTCAGGCCCCCAACGAAAGACCAAGGCCTTCTTCGTTAATCGGGTCAAGGGTACGGCTATCTTGGAGAAGTCCTGAATGAATCTTCGGTAATAGCCTGCCAATCCAAGGAAACTCTGAATCTCAGATGGAGACCTCGGAACCTCCCATCTCATCACGACCTCTACTTTGGCCGGATCAACCAAAATCCCGTTCTGGTTGACAAGGTGCCCCAGAAACTGCACCTTGCGCAACCAGAACTCGCACTTGGAGAACATGGCGTACAAGCTCTCCCTCCTCACGGTATCCAACACCTCCCGCAAGTTCTCCTCATGATGCTCCTGCGTCTTGGAGTAAACCAAGATGTCATAAATGAAAACTATCACATACCGATCCAGCATCGGTCTGCATACGCGGTTCATGAGGTCCATGAACGCGACAGGAGCATTGGTGAGCCCGAAGGGCATCACCACGAACTCGTAGTGGCCATACCGAGTCCGAAAAGCAGTATTTTGTACATCCTCATCTCTGACCCTCATCTGATGGTAGCCTGAAACCAAATCAATCTTGGAAGACCAAGATGCTCCCTGCAGCTGGTCGAATAGGTCATCAATCCTCGGGAGTGGGTAACGGTTCTTCACCGTTACTTTGTTCAGCTCCCGGTAATCTATACACATCTGATGTGACCCGTCCTTCTTCCTCACGAACAGAATCGGGGCTCCCCAGGGTGAACTGCTCGGTCTGATGAACCCCTTGTCTAACAGCTCCTGCAACTGTGTAGATAACTCCTGCATATCGGGAGGAGCCAACCGATACGGTGCCTTGGCTATCGGAGCCGCACCAGGGACCATGTCGATCCTAGACTCCACCTGTCTCTCCGAAGGTATCCCAGGCAACTCCTCTGGAAACACATACGGGTACTCTCGCACCAATGACACATCACTCACAGTCGCCTTACCCTCCTCCCGGGTATCCATGATGTATGCGACATATCCGGCGCAACCCTACGAAGGTAGTGCCTAGCCCTCGCCGCTGAGCATAAAGCTGGTCCACGCTGTCGCCTCTCGCCCTGAATCACCAGCTCTCCCCCACTTGGGGTCCTGACACGTATCAACTGTTGCGCGCAGTCTATCACTACCCCATTAGGGCTCAACCAATCCATACCGATGATAACCTTTGTTCCCACACAATGGTATGGGAACCAAGTCTACCAGGTAGCGCTCCTCGAACAGCCTCAAAACACAATCTTTGAAAACATCTGACGCTCGTACTGATCGGTCATCATCAATCTCGACCTCTAGACGGCAATCCAACATGCCCATTGTCATACCCCCGAACCAGACGGCGGAAACGTCCGGGGGCTCGTGTGACTAACAATTGAATAATCATCACAATGAATATACATGAAGCATAACACATTCATCACCAACATTACATATTACAACGGGCATTGTTTACATCAAGTACATTGTTATAATACATAAGTTCTAATTGTTAGAAGTACGATAAGTGTTGTTACATAAAACAAAACCATACACGCTTGCATATCTTCCAACTTAACGATTACCTGAGAATACAAGTTATTTTGAAAACGGTCAACATATATAATGTTGGTGAGTTCATAAGTATGTTTGTGTAAAAGTCTTTGTATATTTCATAAAAACCCAGTAAATCCGATATTTTCTGTAAACTGTCTGAAAATATTGTGAAAATCAAGTATAAATGCATGTGTGAATTTCATAGTTATAGTTTATAGAAGAGTAGTTTAGTTTCATTGTATTGTGAATAAGTGATAAGTGTATATGAATAATTTCCCCCAGAAAATCCGATATTTTCTGTTTTATAACAATGTCTAAATGTTTATATCGTTGTATAAGTTGTTTTGTATTGACACGATCAAAGAATTTATCTTCGAAAGTTTACTTTAGGTATTGAATCCCTATATGAGCCGTTATAACCATGCATGATAATGACTAGGTCGCCCGTTTTGGTATTTTTCCAAATGCCGGTCTTGACTAAGGATGTTGTCGCCCTAGACTGGCCTAGTCTAGCTGTAGCGAGCAGCTAAGGCGTGGGGGGTCACCCCGTATAGATCTATACACAAACTCCCGCTTTCCTACCAGAAAACTCTGATTATAACTACAGGATACGATTGTACACTCAATGGTGCCAACCGACAAGTCTCACTAGATTCTTAACCTCTTTTTGTATTATGTTTAATGTTTACGTATTTGTGAGATGCTTTTGTATTTGAAAGGTACTTGAATAAATTTACGGAGTTTTATGATTACATAAGGGTATCGTTACGGCTTACTAACACATGAAATTTCCATTCCAAGCCCTATTAGTATGTAACTAGGCCACAAAGGCCCAATCACATGTAAAAGGGTAATTTAGGCCCAATAGGCATGTAAATGGGCCACAAAAGCCCAATAAACATGTAGTCCATAACTTAGGCCCAAATTAACATGTAAGTCGGCCACAAGACCCAATAAACATGTCGTGGAACACATTGGGCTCATTTCACACTCAATTGGGCCCTTAGGGCCCAATGGCTAAGAAATGTGAATATTGGGCCCAATAAATAGCTTTTGACGCATTTCGTTCGTTCGTTTGTTCGATTGTTTGTTTTAGTTCGAGGCTTAATAGATTGATGATAAAAGCTTTCATTTTGTAAAAATGACATTTTTGGCCAATAATACTCAAATCTTTAATTAAGGCCCAAAGTTTGTAAAAATGACACTTTAGTCCATAATTTATAAAAGTTTGCAATTTTGTCCCAAAAGTCTGTAAATTTACAATTTTGACCCAAAATCTAATAATTTCACTTTTAACACCCTGTTTCGCAGAAAATTACATTTCCAGCCCCTTGTTTGTAAAAATTTACATTTTCGGCCCAATTTTGGAAAACTTTACATTTTTGATCCAATTTGAAAATAAATGACATTTTCACCTCTAAACTTGGTTTATTTACATTTATGACTCAAACTTTGGCCAAATAACATTTTTACACCTCAAAACCTCATTTTTTCGCAAATTGGGCCCATAGGCCGTGAGGCCCAAAGGTTTGGCCCAATAAGCTTAAATTTGCATTTTTTGACCCCTTTACAAGCATGTTTAGCATAAAATACCTTTTTATACATGTAGGGCCTGTTTGGCCCTTTTGAAAACAGAATTTTCACTTTCTACCCTTATCTTTTGTTTTCTTGACAATTTTGGCCTTTAACAACATTTTTATTGAATTCTTTTGCATCTTAAACATGTGTTCACCTTTGGCTTGATAATATGATATATATAGTGTTGTAGTTCTTAGATGTTGGTTACATAATGCTTAAAATTTCGAGATTCACTAAGATCTAACACATTTTTACCAAATAAACTAAGGATTCACACAAAACATGCATATAACACATAGATCTACACATTTTACTTGTATTCTCCCCCAAAAACATATAAAAACCGAAAACAAGGGGGTATGAACTCACCTTTGCTTTGATGTTTCGGTTTTGAAGAAGAAATGAAGAAGATTTTGGTCCTAGCAAGCTTTCTTGAGTAGATTTCGAACTTAAGAAGTTCTAGGAAGCAAAATCACCAAAAACTTTGCTTAAAAGAGTGATCTAACAAGAGAATGAAGTTGTAAAACTTGGATGTGTAAAGACTTACCAAGAAGTGATGATTATCTTGTGAAAACCTTCTTGAATAACAAGGAAATTTCGAGATTTTGATGGAAGTAGTAGAATGATTCCTGAGAGTGTTTTGAGAGAGTTTGATGTGTGTGTTTGTGTGTGGTTTCCTTCGGCCGAGAGTAGAAGAGGAGAGGGGAGAGAGTGATGAAGTGACTATTATGGACACGTGGTGGTTTAAGGCCTAGTTACCCTCTAAATAAAAATGAGGTGGCACCTCCCAAAGTCAACCCTCCCTTAATCTCTTCTTTTCTCTTTTTTTTTTAAACATGGGCCGAAATTTTGGGCCAAGAAGAAAGGATAGAGTAGTTTGGGCCCATTCACCTTAGCTAGGATAATTGGATCCTAAGCATAGAATTTTTTGGCCCATTGGGCCCTTGGAAGCATTCACGGCCCAATTTGAATACAAGAATGGCTTATGGCTCACTAGGGTTAATTGGATTAGTTATGGCCCAATAAGGCCCATTAGGGTTAGAATGAATCATTCTAGGTCCAAATGGTCCAAATTGTTTTAAGTTTGTGAATTGGGTCCAATTAGGGTTTCTAAGTCCAATAAAGTTGAATTGGGTGCTTATTGGTCCATTAGGCCCAATAAGGAACTCCTAGCCCAATATGGACTTAAACCATGGATCTTAGGGCTTCAGACTCTTTGATGAACATGAACGATGAATCTAAATGTGCATTGAGTCAGATTTACTTAGAATATAAGTTTGACAATAGTTGAATGGTTACACAAGAATATAACTTCCTAGCTAAAATTGTCAGTTGTGACATCATCCCCCGTTAGAGGGAATTTCGTCCCGAAATTCTTTTGAAAACTAGGATTGTGAAGGAGTGAATAGGTGAGGGTATTTTATGCTTCATCTGATCTTCACGTTCCCACGTGAATTCCGGTCCGCGTTTCGCGCTCCATCGAACCTTCACAATCGGGATGCGACTTTGCTTTGTACGCTTCACCTCTCTATCCATAATCTCGACTGGTTCTTCGACGAACAGGAGGTTCTCGTTTATCTCAATCTCTTCTAAAGGGATGACAAGGGTTTCATCTGATAGACACTTTTTCAGATTTGAGACGTGGAACACTGGGTGTACGTTGTTGAGTTAGACGGGTAGCTGCAGCTTGCAAGCCACTAGACCAATCCGGGCGAGAATCTCGAAAGGTCCAATGTACCGCGGGTTCAATTTTCCTCTTTTCCCAAATCGAATCATTCCTTTCCAAGGAGAGACCTTTAAAAACACGCGATTCCCGGCTTGAAATTCTAGTGGTTTTCGTTGCTTGTCAGCATAGCTCTTTTGTCGGTCTCGCGATGCTTGAAGTCGAGCTTTGATTTGGACTATCTTCTCGGTTGTTTCACGAATGATTTCGGGTCCTATAAGAGAACTGGCCGGCGATTTCCCTTTTGCTAGTTGAGTGTCACCCACCTCGGCCCAACATAGGGGCGATCTACATTTACGACCATAGAGAGCCTCGAAGGGAGCGACCTTGATGCTCGTATTGTAACTGTTGTTATAAGAGAATTCGATCAGAGGCAAGTGGGCATCCCATGTTTTTCCAAAGTCAATCATGCAAGCTCGGAGCATATCCTCGAGTGTCTGGATGGTACGCTCACTCTGATCATTCATCTGCGGGTGGTAGGCGGTGCGCATATCTAGCTGTGTTCTCATTGCCTTCTGAAGAGATTGCCAAAATCTTGAAGTAAATCTGCTATCTCAATCCGAGATAATAGACACGGGCACTCCATGGAGTTTCACGACCTCCTTGATGTAGATTCGGATAAGCTTTTCCATCTTGTAGGATTCTTTTATTGCCAGGAAATGAGCGGATTTCGTCAATCTATCGATGATTACCCAGATAGCATCCAATTCGTCCGCTGTCTTTGGCAATTTAGTCACGAAGTCCATAGTAATCCTTTCCCATTTCCACTCGGGTATTACTGGTTGTTGTAGTAATCCCGAGGGCTTTTGATATTCTACTTTCACCTTGCCGCAAGTAAGGCACTTGCCCACGAAAGTGGCTATCTCTGCCTTCATATTAGGCCACCAATATTGCTGCTTGATATCCATATACATTTTATCTGACCCCAGATGAATAGAATAGTGCGTCTTGTGGGCTTTATGGATGACTATCTCTCTGAATCCCCCAATTTTGGGAACCCAGATTCTATTCATGAAGTAGTGGGTTCCATCGTCTTTAACTTCGAGCTCCTTCTCCATTCCTCGTAGCGATTCACTAGCGACATTCTCTGGCTTCAATGCGTCCAATTGAGCTTCCTTGATCTGTGAAACCAGATGAGATTGGATGGTGATTGACAGAGTCTTCACACGACGATTTGAATATTCCTTTCTGCTCAGGGCATCGGCTACCACGTTAGCCTTACTGGGATGATATTTAATCTCACATTCATAATCGTTTAACAGCTCAACCCATCTTCGCTGCCTCATGTTTAGCTCCTTTTGATTTAGAATGTGCTGGAGGCTCTTGTGGTCTGTAAAGATGGTGCACTTGGTACCATAGATGTAGTGCCTCCAAAATTTTAAGGCGAAGACCACCGCCCCTAATTCTAGATCATGCGTGGTGTAATTTACTTCATGCATTTTCATTTGTCTGGATGCATAAGCAATTACCTTCTCTCGTTGCATGAGGACACAACCTAAACCTTGATTCGAAGCATCACAGTAAACTATGAAGTCTTCTATTCCCTCTGGTAAGGATAGCACTGGAGCACTACAGAGGGCTTGCTTTAAGGTTCGGAAGGCATGCTCTTGCTTTTCGGTCCAATTGAAGGGTACGCCTTTTTGGGTTAACGTGGTGAGGGGTTTGGCTATCTTGGAAAAGTTCTGAATGAATCTTCGGTAGTAGCCTGCGAGACCTAAGAATTGACAAATTTCCGTTGGCGTTTCCGGAGCTGCCCAGCTTTCGATTACTTTGATTTTGGAGGGGTCCACATTTATTCCTTCCTGACTGACCACATGGCCCAGGAAGTTTACACTGCGGAGCCAGAACTCGCACTTAGAGAGTTTCGCATACAACTTTTCAGCCCGTAGGGTTTCTAAAATCTGTCGAAGGTATTGGCTATGATCTTCTTCACTTCGAGAATACACGAGAATATCGTCGATGAAAACGATGACGAATTTGTCAAGGAATGGGCGGCATATTCGATTCATGAGGTCCATAAATGCAGCGGGGGCATTTGTTAGACCGAAGGGCATTACGACGAATTCGTAGTGACCGTATCGAGTTCGGAAAGCAGTCTTAGGAATGTCCTCATCTCGGACTTTGAGTTGATGATAACCGGATCTCAAATCTATTTTTGAAAAGTAACTAGCTCCTTGAAGCTGGTCAAATAGATCATCAATTCGTGGAAGTGGATACCGCTTTTTTTGATGGTGAGTTTGTTTAATTCCCTATAGTCGATGCACATCCTGAAGGATCCGTCTTTCTTTTTAACGAAAAGAACCGGAGCTCCCCACGTCGAGAAGCTGGGTCTGATGAATCCTTTCTCCAGGAGTTTGCCCAGTTGGCTTGATAATTCTTGCATTTCAGCAGGGGCCAACCTATAGGGTGATTTGACTATTGGAGTGGCTCCAGGCACTAGGTCGATTCGGAATTCGATTTGTCGCTCTGGGGGTATTCTCGGAAGATCTTCTGGAAACACGTCCGGGAAATCACACGCCACTGGGATGTTGCGAATGCTCGCTTCCTCTTTGGTTTTGTCCACCATGTGAGCAAGGAATGCGTAGTTCTTCTTTTGTAGACACTTTTGTGCCTTGATGCTCGAGATAAGACGAAGATTTTTCCGGGTTTATCTCCGTAGATTATTAGGGTTTCGTGATTAGGAAGATGAAGGCGAACGGACTTCTCGTGACACATAATATCGGCATCATGGGGGCTTAACCAATCCATGCCGATGATCATATCAAAATTCTTAATATTTACAGGCATTAAGTTTATTTGGAAGGTGTAATTGTTTCGTGCTAACGTACATCCTATGTAGATATTTTATGTTATTTCTGATTTCCCATTAGCCATTTCCACCGTAAAGGCTTCGTTGAGCTTTTGGGGTTGTTGATTTAGCAAGTGTTTGAATTTATTAGTAACAAAACTTCGTTCCGCCCCACTATCAAATAGGATGCATGCATACGAGTTGTTAAGTAGGAACGTACCGGTGACAACGGCTGGGTCCTGCACTACTTCACCCTGACCCATTGTCAGAACTCACCCTGCTGCTCCTGCCCCTTGATTGTTCGCGTTGGGGCAGTTTCGCCTGAAATGCTCGGTCTTCCCACATCCGTAACAGGTATAGCTGGCTCCAGCATTGGTGCTGTTGTTATTTATGTTGTTGTTGTTGTTCGTAATCTGGTTCTGTGGGAGCTGAGTCCTACAATACTTTGTTGTATGGCCCTTCCGGTTGCACCTTATGCAACTCATTTCTCTGCACTCTCCATGATGGTGGAAGTTGCATTTTCCACACTTGGGGAGCTTTCCCGAGTACTTCTTGGAAGCATTTGGTGTGGATGAGGCTAGAGCATGTGGTGTGGTGGTAGATTGTGTAGCAGCATGAACAGACACCGTTTGTTGTTTCTTAGATGATTCCGAGTTTTGCCTTCCTTTTCTTTTGTTACTTTTCCCTTTCTTGTTCTCTTCTTCCTTCTTAACCTCCGCTTCCACTGTTTTAGCACCCTTCTTGTTGCCATGATCATATAGTTTCTTGGCCAGTCTCTTGGCGCTATCAAACGTCTCAGGGTTTTCCGCAATGACATTCCCTTGGATAGGTGCAGTCAATCCCCAGATAAACCTCTCAAGCTTTTTCCCTTCTGAGGTGATCATCCCGGGACACAGAAGAGATAGCTCGCTAACCGGGATATGTATGTGTCGATGTTGGAGTTTTGAACTGTGAGGTTCCACAATTCTTGTTCGATCTTCTAGATCTCACCTCTAGGACAGTATTCCGCTAACAGCATCTTCTTCAGCTCTTCCCAGGGTATCGCGTTTGCCACCGAGAGTGTAATGGCCTCTACGTATCCATTCCACCAGGAGAGAGCTTGGTTAATGAACGTGCAGGCTGCGAACTTGACCTTACACTCATCCGGACATCCGCAGATTTCGAAGACGGATTCTACCTTCTCGATCCATCTCTTTAGGGCTATTACGCCTCCTGTCCCGTTAAAGGTCCGAGGTTTGGCGTTGGCGAAATCTTTGTAGGTGCATGCTCGTGCAGCTCCGTGGTTTGTCCCTTGATTGGTGCTTCCGGCTCCCTGCCCGTTGCCTTCTCCGTTGTTTCCATTGCGTATCTGCGTAAGTGTTGCAGTGACCGCAGCGGACACTGCTGCCTGGAATGTAACCAAGTTTATCTCAGGTGGGGTCGGTGTTGCGTTGTTTCCACGGGTGGGTCTTTGAGGGATCTTTCTGTCACGGAATGGAAAGATGTTGAGTGCCTATCGTTTTGCGTGTTGGTGATCCTATAGACTAGGGGCATAGTGTGTGTATTTAAGTACTTTCATGCATTACATTAAAACAAGTAAAATAAAACACATAGCAGGCGATAAGTCATGACAAAACATAAAGCATTTTCATTAATACTAATAGTTTTGATACATGAAAATTTGCCAAAAGGCATGCAGTATATGAGAAAATATAAAATCCGGCAGCATAACGACCCTATGAGTAGTGTAATCACTTAAACATAGAGTCGGTAGTACATAACATGGAACGCCTAATAGAAACCTAATACTAACGATAGCTACTGCTGGTCCTAGTCATGGTGGGGTGCGCCAGGGGGAAACATAATATTAGTAGGGGATACAGCTTATTCCTCAAACGGTGGGACCTATATAACAAGTAGTAGAGCAAGTCCTATCAGAGGAGATGACAATGATACTCAATCGTCGAGTTGACATATCAGGAGTTCAGCCAGTTCATCCGCCTCTTGGGTGATTACCTCTACCCTTTGCTCGACTCGTACAACCCTTGCTTCAGCCGTAAAAAGTTGAAGCTTGAGGCTGATAATTGCTTCCTCGAGGGAGCGTAGATAGTCTGTATCATCCTTCTGAACCGTGCGGGGATCTGATGGGGCTTTCGATAGGTGGGGTTCACTACGTGCCTCTTCTACGTCTTTCTCTTCATCTAACTCCTGGTCAGATTCGTCATATTCGTAATCAGTTACCACATATTCTTCCTGTTCTACGTCTGGTCCAGCATCATGGGCTCTCCCTTGCCTTTCTTTGGGATCCTCCTCAAGCATCCCTTGAGCCACTAGTGCTTGGTAGAAGTGCGCCCCTTGCTGATCATCATCCATGGTGACTGCATGGGGGCGCGGGGTAAGTCATGTTTTGATTATTTCCTATAGTATATTTTTAGTTATTTAAGTTTTGGGTTCCTTAGAGTTTTGGAGAGTAAGGTAGGCTTTTGGATTCATTTCCCGCTATGATTACTCCTGAACACATGTTGGTCATATTCTTAATAAATATAGTTGATCAGGCTATATTAATCCCTAATATGACTACATAATTGCCCATGTTTAATCATAGTGTTCAACTTCCTCCAGAAGCTTTTATTAGATGTTGTTAGATTATTATCCTAGTATGCACACATAAGTGTGAGATTTTTGTTTTGTTCAGAGTTATTTAGTCCCATTGTGTTTATAGTTGCATATCATGTATGGTTAGATATGCTAGTTCACTATAAACATTGCTCTGATACTAACCTGTCACACCCCCGAACCAGACGGCGGAAATGTCTGGGGGCTCGTGTGACTAACAATTGAATAATCATTACAATGACTATACATGAAGCATAACACATTCATCACCAACATTACATATTACAACTGGTATTGTTTACATCAAGTACATTGTTATAATATATAAGTTCTAATTGTTAGAAGTACGATAAGTGTTGTTACATAAAACAAAACCATACACACTTGCATATCTTCCAGCTTAACGATTACCTGAGAATACAAGTTATTTTGAAAATTGTCAACATATATAATGTTGGTGAGTTCATAAGTATGTTTGTGTAAAAGTCTTTGTATCTTTCATAAAAACCCAGAAAATCCGATATTTTCTGTAAACTATCTGAAAATATTATGAAAATCAAGTATAAATGCATATGTGAATTTCATAGTTATAGTTTATAGAAGAGTAGTTTAGTTTCATTGTATTGTGAATAAGTGATAAATGTATATGAATAATTTCCCCCAGAAAATCCGATATTTTCTGGTTTATAACAATGTCTAAATGTTTATATCCTTGTATAAGTTGTTTTGTATTGACACGATCAAAGAATTTATCTTCGAAAGTTTACTTTAGGTATTAAATCCCTATATGAGCCGTTATAACCATGCATGATAATGACTAGGTCGCCCGTCCTGGTATTTTTCCAAATGCCGGTCTTGACTAAGGATGTTGTCGCCCTAGACTGGCCTAGTCTAGCTGTAGCGAGCAACTAAGGCGTGGGGGGTCACCCCGTATAGATCTATGCACAAACTCCCGCTTTCCTACCAGGAAACTCTGATTATAACTACAGGCTACGATTGTACACTCAATGGTGCCAACCGACAAGTCTCACTAGATTCTTAACCTCTTTTTGTATTATGTTTAATGTTTACGTATTTGTGAGATGCTTTTGTATTCGAAAGGTACTTGAATAAATTTACGGAGTTTTATGATTACATAAGGGTATCGTTACGGCTTACTAACACATGAAATTTCCATTCCAAGCCCTATTAGTATGTAACTAGGCCACAAAGGCCCAATCACATGTAAAAGGTTAATTTAGGCCCAATAGGCATCTAAATGGGCCACAAAAGCCCAATAAACATGTAGTTCGTAACATAGGCCCAAATTACCATGTATGTGGGCCACAAGACCCAATAAACATGTCGTGGAACACATTGGGCTCATTTCACACTCAATTGGGCCCTTAGGGCCCAATGGCCAAGAAATGTGAATATTGGGCCCAATAAATAGCTTTTGATGCATTTCGTTCGTTCGTTTGATTCGATTGTTTGTTTTAGTTCGAGGCTTAATAGATTGATGATAAAAGCTTTCATTTTGTAAAAATGACGTTTTTGGCCAATAATACTCAAATCTTTAATTAAGACCCAAAGTTTGTAAAAATGACACTTTAGTCCATAATTTATAAAAGTTTGCAATTTTGTCCCAAAAGTCTGTAAATTTACAGTTTTGACCCAAAATGTTATAATTTACAGTTTTAACGCCCCTTCTTTGTAAAAATTTACATTTTCGGCCCAATTTTGGAAAACTTTACATTTTTTTATCCAATTTGAAAATAAATGACATTTTCACCTCTAAACATGGTTTATTTACATTTATGACTCAAAATTTGGCCAAATAACATTTTTACACCTCAAAACCTCATTTTTTTTCGCAAATTGGGCCCATAGGTCGTGAGGCCCAAAGGTTTGGCCCAATAAGCTTAAATTTCCATTTTTTGACCCCTTTAAAAGCATGTTTAGCATAAAAATACCTTTTTATACATGTAGGGCCTGTTCGGCCCTTTTGAAAATAGAATTTTCACTTTCTACCCTTATCTTTTGTTTTCTTGACAATTTTGGCCTTTAACAACATTTTTATTGAATTCTTTTGCATCTTAAACATGTGTTCACCTTTGGCTTGATAATATGATATATATAGTGTTGTAGTTCTTAGATCTTGGTTACATAATGCTTAAAATTTTGAGATTCACTAAGATCTAACACATTTTTACCAAATAAACTAAGGATTCACACAAAACATGCATATAACACATAGATCTACACATTTTACTTGTATTCTCCCCCAAAAACATATAAAAACCGAAAACAAGGGGGTATGAACTCACCTTTGCTTTGATGTTTCAGTTTTGAAGAAGAAATGAAGAAGATTTTGGTCCTAGCAAGCTTTCTTGAGTAGATTTCGAACTTAAGAAGTTCTAGGAAGCAAAATCACCAAAAACTTTGCTTAAAAGAGTGATCTAACAAGAGAATGAAGTTGTAAAACTTGGATGTGTAAAGGCTTACCAAGAAGTGATGATTATCTTGTGAAAACCTTCTTGAAACATAAGCAAATTTCGAGATTTTGATGGAAGTAGTAGAATGATTCTTGAGAGTGTTTTGAGAGAGTTTGATGTGTGTGTGTGTGTGTGGTTTCCTTCGGCCGAGAGTAGAAGAGGAGAGGGGAGAGAGTGATGAAGTGACTATTATGGATACATGGTGGTTTAAGGCCTAGTTACCCTCTAAATAAAAATGAGGTGGCACCTCCCAAAGTCAACCCTCCCTTAATCTCTTCTTTTCTCTCTCTTTTTTTTAACATGGGCCGAGATTTTGGGCCAAGAAGAAAGGATAGAGTAGTTTGGGCCCATTCACCTTAGCTAGGATAATTGGATCCTAAGCATAGAATTTTTTGGCCCATTGGGCCCTTGGAAGCATTCACGGTCCAATTTAAATATAAGAATGGCTTATGGCTCACTAGGTTTAATTGGATTAGTTATGGCGTAATAAGGCCCAAAATGGTCCAAATTGTTTTAAATTTGTGAATTGGGTCCATTTAGGGCTTCTAAGTCCAATAAAGTTGAATTGGGTGCTTATTGGTCCATTAGGAACTCCTAGCCCAATATGGACTTAAACCATGGATCTTAGGGCTTCAGACTCTTTGATGAACATGAACGGTGAATCTAAATGTGCATTGAGTGAGATTTACTTAGAATATAAGTTTGACAATAGTTGAATGGTTACACAAGAATAGAATTTCCTAGCTAAAATTGTCAGTTGTGACACCCGAAGACTCAGGGAACCTCCTGCTAAGCGCAAGAGAGACAAATGATCGGGTAGCACCCGAATCGAACAACACCTAAACTGGAATACCGTTCACATGGAACGATCCTAAACCAAAACACATAACATGGCAGATAAATATCATAATCAACATAGAATAAGAGATAGGGAGAAGAAATCATACCCGTCACCACATCGGGGTGCGGCGCGTGCCGCCTCGGTAGTCAACTGGAGAGCTCGGCTCCTCACCACTGGATCCTCTGTCTTGCCCTGTCTGCCATCAGTAATCCGCAGGGTCGCTGGAGCTGGCGCCGCCACTGGCACTGCTGCTGCTGTCAATCTCGGGCAGTTGGCCTTTTTATGGCCCTTCTGATTACAATGAAAGCAAATCAGGTCTGATGTCTGAATGGTGTGGGTAGGGGCAGTACAATCACTACCAAAGTGCCCGGTCTTACCGCACCTATAGCAGCCTGATCCCGACCCAGTGCGACAAACTCCTTCATATGACCTGCTGCATTTCCCACAGTGGATCTGGCCCTGCTGGCCCTTCGACCTAGAGTCGAATCCCTTGGGCTTCTTCCTTGAAACCCCAGTATCCTGCTCCGTCTCTGCCTTCCTCTTCCTGAGGTGTTCCAAGTCAATCTCCCTCTCCCTCGTCGTGGCAATCATAATTACCAGGGTCGAGCATGCTGAGTAGCTGACATGCTCCAGAATATCAGCTCTCAGCATGTCATTATAGCGGGTCTTCCGCATCTCCTCATCTCCTGCATACTGAGGCACCAATAAGGCCCTCTCCCGAAACTTGGCGGTAATCTCCGCCACCGTCTCAGTAGTCTGTCTCATGTCAAGAAACTCCTTGGCCAACTACTGAAGCTCCACAGCCGACGCAAACTCAGCCCTAAACTTGGTCACAAAGTCCGACCAAGTCATAGCCTCAATGGCTGGGGCTCCCAGTGAATCACCAACTGACTCCCACCAATCTCTAGCTCTGTCCCTCAAACATATTGCAGTGTACCGGACCTTCGACCCCTCAGGGAAGAAGCTCATCAACTGGGCAGACTCCATGTCTGCAATCCATCGCCTAGTAACAATGGGGTCCTTCACCCCATGGAAATCTGGCGCACCGCATCCCCTAAAGTCCTCAAAGAACAGTGTACGTGCCCCTGACTGGCTAGACGCCCAGTCACTCCTAAACGCCCTGAGGCGATCCTCCATCAGCTCGATAATCCCTTCCTTGATCGACCCGAAAATCATCAGGGCCACCTCAAGAATGCCTCTCGTAATATCTGACGCGATGAACTCGCGTAGGCCGTCATCAACTGGCTTGGATCCCGCACCCGAACCTGAACCTGATCTTGATCCTGATCTAGACCCTGAACCTCCTACTCCGTGTCGTGTCACCACCATTCTGAAACAAAACACATAACCATTAGGATGATACATAACCTCGAGAGGTCTCATACACTCTACAAGTTCCCTGGTTCTGTCGCTGCCCTCCTTGACTCGAGTATGGATCCTCTGCTTTCAGTAGTACGGGCCCATACTACCTTCCACATCTATCCGTACTTTCCTCAAGGTTTTCTTTCAATTTACCAAGTCCCTTTCACTGCTACTGATCGCTGCACTAATCTCATCCTAGGCTTACCCTAGGGTAACTCTCCGACCTACTCTCCGCAATTAGCTGCATAAGGAATCCCTGCTACCTTTACCTAACTAGCTCGCAAATACCATTACATATCACTAAGACCAAATAATTCTTCGAATGAGAGATCCTACCCCACAATGGTTGGACTCAAACAAGAGCTGCGAAATAGGGCTAGACCTAACCTTCTGAAATAACTTAGTCCTCGCAATATGTAACTTAACGTATTCGTTTACTAGTTAGTTAAAGATAACTAGGACTCCCAGAAGCACAAAGCAAGCAGCATTCGAGCATTGTGTAACCAAAACCAAGCATATCCTATCCAAGCTATCATGTGACTGACTAATCAGTTCTAGCATAAGCACATACAACAGGCACATAAGGCATCTTCCTAGATCCTTAGCCCTATTCTAGCATGCAGTTCTCATACATATACAGTAAGCATATAAGGCATCCTTCCTAGATCCTTAGCCCTAATCTAGCATGCGGTTCTCATAATCATATCATAACATAACATGTATAGGTATCTTGGGGAAATCTTACTCGAGCTCGGTCGGTCGCACGCATCACACATATTGCTCTTTCTCAAAACTTTTTACTTTAACTTTTAGAAAACTATTTTCTTGTAAAAATCTTTCAAACCCTAGATTTGAGTTCAGACACCCCCGAAGGTGCGTCCGAATCCCTCAAACCAAGGCTCTAATACCAACTTATAACATCCTAATTTTCAAGACCAAAAATTTCATTTTTGACATAACGATTTATAAAAACAATTTATAAGAAAACATCATTGAGTTACTTTAACTCATAAAACCATAGTCACATGTCTCAAAATCCATATCATCAAAATGGTAATAATGTCAGAGTACAATCCCATGTATCTCAAAATGCGGAAATCATGTGTGTGCGATGCGCTGCTACCATGCTGGCTCCTTCCCCTTCGATGAAGAGGTACCTGAAACCAAAATTGAAAACCGTAAGCACAAAGCTTAGTGAGTTCCCCCAACATACCACATACGACATTATGGCTATCCCTCGGTATCTTTCAACCGGTATCTGTCTAGCATAACGAGGGGCTGAGCTCCCCTTCAGTATCTTTCAATCGGTAATCGGGGACTATTTCATACCTACCACTACCACATAATAGTATAACATAAACATACTTCTTGGCATGCATGGGTTTTGACGACCCCTTCGATATCTTTCAACCGGTATTCGGGGACTATCTCACCCCTACTACTACTAACATATATATATATATATATATATATATATATATATATATATATATATATATATATATATATATATATATATATATATATATATATCAAAGCATCCTAGCACATAAAGCATATCAGATAGTGGCGAACCAGACAATTATAACAAAGACAATCATCTAGCAAACATCCCCTACTAGTGGGCCGACATTGTGGCCGTAGACCCACTACTACTGGAAGGTAACTCACCTCAAAGTCGTGTAGTAGCCGAACTGCCCTCGGTGCTGGGATCCCTTCTCTCAATCTCCTCAAACTCCTATACATAACAACCTTCCTTAATTACCATTCATACTCTTAACCCTTTCAAGGGTCAACTCAGGTTAAATGTCAAGTCCAAGGTCAACATTATGGTGAAAGTCAACTTCTGGTTGACTCAACTCGCTGAGTTGGTCCACCAACTCATCGAGTTCCATAACTCAGAGAATCTCAATTTCGCGATCTGACTCGTCGAGTTTCCCTCCAACTCGCTGAGTTTCTCCTTATGACAGAATCAAGACTTTCCATTTGAACTCGTCGAGTCCTTCCTTGGACTCCTCGAGTTCATCTTCATATCAATCTGGACATTGCCTTGAACTCGCCGAGTTCATCCTTGAACTCGTCGAGTCCTTTGATCTTCAAGTCCATATTCACGTTCATCTTGTTGAGTCCTCTTCTAGACTCAACCAGATTCCTCAGAAACAAAAAAGTTTGGGGAACCATTACCCGACTCGCCGAGTCCTATGAACAACTCGGAGAGTCTCCCAAAGTCCATGCCCATACAATCGATTTCTGACGAGCTCATTGCATCCAAAGGGTAGATCCGACCTCCTAGGGTTGATATAACACGTAAAGTCATGAACTTTGCGTCCATGCATGGTCTTCAAGCTCAAAAGACACAAAAATGAAGTCTACAAGGTGCATGGGCTCTCATGGCCATAAAGTTGGCACCTTTATGCCATGAGAACCCTCCAAGGTTCAAGATCTGAAGTCTCACTCTACTATACACCCTAAACCCGGAAGTGACTTAGAAATGCCCCAAAAATGACAAGATTCAACCCCTAAAGAAGATCTAACAAATGGGAATTCAAGGTTGAAGCTTTTTACCTCAAACAAGCTGGAAATACAACCAAGTCTCTAGATCTATTGCCTTCTTCTTGAACCTCCAAGCCTTTCCTTCCTTCTCCAAGCTTCAAATCACAAAAATGGCACCAGATAGCTCAAGAACACTCACAAGTGATTAGGGATTCGAGAATGGGGGTCTGAGGGTGATGGAGGCTGTTGTGGAGGCCATTTAATGTGTTTAAATAGGGTACAAACCGTTAAATTTAGGTTTTCATCCAGACAGGTCTACTCCTCAAGTCGGGGCTTCCGACTCGACGAGTAGACTCTTCCACCCGCGTCCCAAAACTCACATCTACTCGACGAGTTGGGCCTCCAACTCGTCGAGTCGCAGGATAAAATGGAAAACTTAATTAAAAAAAACATACCGGGAACCGAGCATTATAACTGCAAGGACCCGATAAGAAGTTATTAAAGTGTAGAACTAAAAATCGGAGAAACCGACTTGATTGGTAACAGAGAGTCGGAGACGGGTTGGTTTTTGACGGCCTTTGTCAGGGCCGATTCGTCTTTGACTTGAACGTTTTAATAACCATCAATGGGGGCAACCTTAATTTATAAATTCTACATCAAGCATTAACGAATTCCTTTAATTTAACACGCTGTTTTTTCCAGCTAAGAATAATCGGTAGGATAGAAGATAGAAAGAGAGGGCGATGGAGGGATCTGGATAACTCTATTATACCTTTTTCCAATATGCCTTGTTACCACCATCAGTACTTCACCGGTGTGCATCCTCGCGGCAATCAGCAAACTTGCACAGTCGATCAAAATGGAAGGGTTACCAACGGGGTGAAGGAGAAAGTCAAACATACAAGGGACGTTGTTGTTTATTATTACTTATTTAATTAATATAAAATAGGAGTGCAAGTGTACTATACTTTCGTAAATACTTTTTAGATAACGAGTAGTTGGTAAATACTTTTCACAATCACTGTGGTGTGGTAGAAAACTTATATATGACAGTTCTAATATAAAAACAAAAAAATATTCCCTCTATCCTGTAATAATAGTCCATGTTTCCTTTTTGGTTTGTTCTAAAATAATAGTCTGCTTCTAAAAATAAATACTCTTTTTACCATAATACCCCTCGTTATTAGTTAAACTACTATGACATTAAATGTACCTACCATGAAATTAAATGCAACAAAAATATAAGAATGTCATTTCATTTAATAAATTTAATGATAATTAATGTTTTCTTAATTTATATGTTTTTTTGTCTGTGGACAATAATTTTAGGACGGAGGGAGTAAATAAAGACAACTAAAATCCAAAATATTCGATCAATGGGTTAGACCAAGTAAGTGGAGGTACATGAAGAAAACCCCTACAATAAACGAATTGCAAAATTAACTTTTATATATATATATATATATATATATATATATATATATATATATATATATATATATATATAAAATGAAAAATCAAGGAATATTGAAGTCAACAAGTTTATATATAAGAAACTTTATATATATATATATATATATATATATATATATATATATATATATATATATATATATATATATATATATAATGAAAAATCAACAAGTTGATATATAAGAAACATGTTAGTGTAAGGTTTTAGGTTGATATTCAAGTCAAAAAACATGATAATCATTAGTTTTTATGCTTTGATTTTAAGATTCTAGGATAAAAGCATATATTTTCAACTAAAATGCACTAAAACAATTGTTATATTCGCTTATTTCATAACCGAAGCATCAACAATGGATCAACATTCAGTAAGTATAGAATCTACAATGAATATTGATGGCGAGATAATTAGAAACAAAGAAAACAACATAATCAAAATGTTATGTTGAAGGTAACTTTTTTTATTAATAATGATTTTTTGTGTACACTAATGGTGTTAATCCATACACGAGAGTTGTTCAGTTCAACAATGTAACTCTCCGACTTGAATAAGCAACATCACCCATACTAGATTACCCAAATCCAATCTATCTAATCTATACTCATCCGGAGAACAACCCCTAATAAAACATATTATGATAATGCTAAAGGAATATCCTGAAAGTCATGGAAAAGCCTTATTATGTTAAAGGGTACCAACCTTATTTCCACGAGGCAATAAAAATACCCTAGCAACATAAACAACCAACGGTCTCCCCTGAAAATTTACATGCCCTTACCAAACTTGGTAAGGAAAGTTAAAAAAGACTTATATTTGAAGAAACCTTATAGCAATTTAAAGAGACAACGACATTTGATACAAACTTGGGCATTAGAGAGCATTGTCTGGATCCTCTCTGGTAATTATATTAACCTAATCTTCCATCTATTTTGCAGACGTAATTTCCAACATTAGCACTAGAAGACGCTATACTTCCATTCAACCAACTACTCATGTATTAGGTAATGATCTTTACCTAATCTTCCATCGGTCAATCCTGTCACACTTTCTTGTAAATCAGTATTTCTCAAGTTCACCTCACTAATATCACACCTCGGCTTACGAATCCCAATCTCAAGCATTGATATATTATCCACCATGCCAACTTTCTCTAAATAAGCGACTTGAGCATGCAAAACCTGCATCTTTTCCTTTAAATGAGGACTATGTGTAACCCTATCCTCTAACAAACATTTCTCTTTTTGTAACAAAACTACCTCTTTCTTTAAAGCTTCCAATTCAAAACTAGTGACCATAGGGACACTCGGGCTAGCCCCATCCAATTAAGAAATCTTCTTTGACATCTTGACAAGCATATCTCGAATCGATTATACATTTCAAGACAAGCTTTTTAAAGGAGTGATAAAATGCTTAGATACTGCCTTGAACTCATCACGTAAATCTTGGTTCTCCTGGAATAGGTTTGTGTTCTTATTACACCAATTGAGAACTTCACTTGTTAGAGTCAGATTCTCAGTAAGTTTGACTTTAAACATGTCCCGGACAACCTCTTGTCGGTTATTTCTAAGACTAACTCGGGTCCCTGGGGATGCAAATTTCTCAAAAAATGATAAATTCGCTCTAGGATCCAACAAATTTTGATCATGACAATAATCCTAGTCAGGAACAAATTTTGATCATGACAATAATCCTAATCATGACAACAAATTTTAAACATAAAACCCTATCTTCCATAGCAGGAATGATCGATAGTTGAGTTAGGGGAAGGAATTTTGGCACCGTCCTTATCCACCAAATGGTATTTTTCTACAACCTTAAAATGGCTAGGAGAAAACATTAAATGAATGAATGCATGGAGAAACGAGACATTATCTTAGAAGGACAAAGTTACAATTGCAGAAGGAAGGAGTAGAAGATAGGAAGAAACAATACTGATGGGATGGATTTTAACAGGGAACAAAAGGGCGTGAGTATATATCTCTTATAATCGGTGATAACCACTCACATATTTACACATGTACTCGGGCGAATGTAAGCTGCAACTGACAATTTGTTCCATGCTAGGCCAAATTAAATCCAGTTAATGAAGCCCGATAAATTCCATTCTTCAACAATTGTGTTGATAGGCTTAATGGTGTACACAAGAGTAGGCCAGTTCAACAATGTAACTCTTCGGAATAGATAAGCAACATCACCCATGCCAGATTACCCAAAGCCAATATATCTGATCTACTTTCATCTAGAGAATAATAGCCCCTAACAAAATATACAAATATACTCGGATAATGCTAAAGCAATATCCCGGAAATTAAGGAAATCAAGGAAAAGCCTTATTATATTAAATGACACTACCTCTATTACCACAAGGATATAAACTACCCCGACAACATAAACAACCAAGGGTCTCCCTTGCAAATTTAAATACCATGATCAGCCTTGGCAAGAAACGATAATCAAGACTTATCTTATATGATACCTTATAGAAATATAAAGAGACAATGACATTTGATAATAACTTAGGCATAGAGAGGATTATTGGGGTCTTCTCTAGTAATGATATTAACCTAATCTTCCATCTATTTTGCGGAGGTAATTCCCAATAATATCACTTGAAGAAGCTATACTTCCATTCAACTAACTATACCTGGGAAAGTGCATTGTATCATACAACATACTTATATTAAATATTAGAATATGGATGTTAAGTATGAAACATTCAAACTTATTAAAAAACATTTTATTTTGAACATAAAACATTGGATCTACATCATGAATTATTAGATCTTCATTAGGAAGTATCGCACCTTTTTTTTTTTTTTTTTTTTTTGTAAATGTGATCCAATTCAGTAATAAATTGATGGAAAGCATATTGGACTCCAGATGTAGATAACTCACCGTATAAGGAACACAATTTTTCTACATTTGAAGATGGTATAGTGTTTTATAAAGAATATGTACTAAACAGTGGTTTTGAAACAAGATTAACATGTACGAAGACAGTAAAAGGAACAAAAAGTTACTGAAGAAGATACATAGTATGCAATAGGCAAGGATCCAAAAAGAAAGTTGCATATTATTATTTGAATGATCCAAATAAAAAAACACAGACGACCTGAATAAACTATGAAGCATATATAAGAAGGAAGGTCAATAAGGATAAACCATGGGAGATATATGAGCTTAAAAATAACACATACATACATTTGTTTATGAAGATTATTAAAATTTCTTGAATTTAGAAAGATTGACTCACAAATTTGCAAAAGAAAAATCATATACGACATAGAAAATGTGAACATAGGGCCAAATATTGCATATAAAATTCTGAAATAGTCTAGATGTGGTTTTGATAATATTGTACAAATGGATTCTTTGGTGTATGATGTGTAAAATCTAGTCTTAAATATATAAGTTGATTTCACCAATGTTAAGGACTATTACACAAACAGAAAAATGCACAAAATCATATGACAATATAGCTTTGGTAAGACCAAGTTATTGAACACTAGAGGAATGTGAGTGAACTAGTATTAGAAAATAGATTATTAGTTAAACTAAAGACAACAAAGTAAAAGAGGAATGTAATTAACTAAGAATAGAATCGAACAAAAGCAAATAAAAGCACAGATGTAAAACTAATTTGGAAACAGAAAACTAAAAGTACTTTTAGTTATACTTCATTACACCTTTCAGGTATTATTGATCTCTATGTCGTGCAATTGATATTAGTTATTATTCATCGATTCCTAAGTTTATTTGCTCCCTTGGTCCATTCAAAAATCCTAATGATGACAAGGACATTTAACACCATAGTCATGTAATTAACTATTTATATTAATAGTATTCAATTTGTATATGATGTTGCTATATTTATTTATATATTGTAACACCCGTGTTTCTAGGCTAGACATTAATGATGGTGTAACAGTCTACGTTAACCTTTGTAACTCGTTTTGAAATAATAAGAATGTATTATTTGAGTATTATGTGTTTATTGCTTAATTGTGTGATTTAAATGAATTAAGGATAAAAATAAGAGATAAAGTAAAATATTAGATAAGCTCGATATCTATTAAGGAAGTTGTAGTGGTCGTGGCAAGGTTTCCGAATATATAAAGAATGCCGAAATCCGAGTTATAACGAAGAAGTTATGACCTGTCGAAGTTTCGCGACAGAACCGATACGACACTACGTGACGTAAATAGTGAATTTACGATAGAGCGATATTTAGCCTTAGTGATCTAATCGAAAGTCGTAGAATACGTTAAACCGAGAGCGTGCATAAAAAGAACGTCTAAATCTGACTTCGTATGAGGAAGTTATGATTTTTCGAAGTTTCGACTTAGTCGTATGCAGCCCAAAGTTCGAATATGAGATCGAGTGATTTCTAGCCGAAACAATCTAAACGAGAATCGAAGATCTCGTCGATAGTAGTCCAACGGTAAAAAGACAGACGAAAACAAACGTCAGATGAAGAAGTTATGAATTTCTAACAGAGTTTTCCTGTCCCGGCCTACTAAAAATAATATAATAAAAGTTAAATTCAAAATTAGCCGACAGAGTCTAAACGAGAATTGTAGAGCATAATCTCACTTACGCGTGGATATAAAGAAACTCAAAAACGGAGCTCGTATACGAAAGTTATGAATTTCTGAAGTTCGGAGCACGAACTTCAACCTGTCTGTCAGAGCTCACGACGTGAGCATTAGTGGCTCACGACGTGAGCAGGTGATAGACATCCTCCAGGGCAAGTGGCCATGACGAACGCAGTGACCTATCGAACTCACGACGTGAGCATTAGTGACTCACGACGTGAGCATAGAATTTCAGCCTCCTATAAATAGAAAGCGAGGCCAGCCGTTTAGGGTTGCCAATTTCTTTTCTCTCACTCCATATTACCTCGATTTACGTGCAAGTTATACCCCCGAAGCCCCGGTATCAACCCGAGACCCGAAGCACCGAAGATCCCGAGAAGAAAAGAGTTTCGAGCCGAAGCTCTACCCGCGAGAAGCCCGATGTGTGAAGAAATCACAGTATCACCGAAGAATACTGCTTTAAGAGCCGTAGTGCTGTCCGAGCATCGTCTTATCAAGTGAGTGCATAGTCTCTTTCATATACAAGATTTTAATACAAGTATTGATGAATGTATTAGATATATGATATGAGTAAGTGTGTAGTTGCTTTCTATAATACACATATATGAATTATACTCTATAAAATACGTGCTATGTGATTATATACTATTTGTTATGTGGTATGAGTATTGAATGAACATGTTATACAGGTTTTTAAGCTGTATATAAACAAGTATATTTTATCTACAAATATGTTGGGTAGAACATGGGTAGATAGTGATGTGTGATGAGATAAAAATGATGAGAGGCCTCGATGTTGTTGTTGATCTAGTCATCTAGCGGAGTATGGATGACGACCACGGACTATTTCTAGACTGTCCAGTGGAATGCTGGCAAGTTCATAACCTGTAGGTGTTGTGAACGATGTGTTCACCGGTGTACTCTATCCCCCTCATGGTTGCCTTTAGGACATCTATTGTTGAGGAAACCCCTTTGCAGTAATGTCCATCCCGATGAAAAATCCTAGACTAGGTCCCTTGTGATAGTTGTTGTTTTAAGGACATAAAGTGAGGATAACGGGAATGGGTAATCGGGTTATTGTTGGTTGGTGAAATTAAATATAATTATTTATTGCGGGTTGAAAACCCTATATGCTCACCAGGCTCCCAAGCCTGACCCACTCAGTTTATTTGTATTACAAGTAGTAGCGCGAGAGCATAAGTTGGAGAACTTGTGAATATGTTTTTGTTTATACACCAATAGTTGTATATAACTGTGTAAGGTCTATGTTTTATTGTTTATGCTTTTGTGTCTGTATCGGAACATGACATCCCGAGTTTTAATATATAATGAAAATACATTTCTTTAAGAAATGCATTGATAAACCTTATTTTATCATGTACTGTTTTGGGGACAAATTCCGCAACTCTTTTAAATCAATGGATTTACTCTGAAATTATTTTAAAAGCATAAATGAAACCGGTATTTTCTGGCCGTGAATTTGGGGATGTCACAGTTGGTATCAGAGCATTAGTTTAAGCGAACTAGGAATTTGTAGGATTTCTAGACTTAAACTTAGAATGCTAAGTGAAGATTTTGGGGTGAGTGTTTGTTGTATTTTAGACACGAGCACTAGTTTATTTTAGGAAATATGCCTAAAAAGCCTTTATGTGCTAAATGTTATATGTTGCCATATATGATATTATTTGTTCGGATCTACGTTTTGTTGCCAACCGGATCTGGAAACCTTATGTGTTTAGGGTTCTAAGCGTAGGACTACGGTATTAGAACTAGCATGTAAACGTTTCGGAGTGATTTGGATAATTTATTTATCTATCGAGAATAAGGATCTAAATTCACCTTATTCGGTGTATAGATCAGCGATGGCAAGAACAAGAAGTGGCGTTGGAAACGCAGATGAAAACAGGAATCAACCACCTATGATTGAGCAAATACCGATTGTGCATACCGAATTAAGTGAAGGGCAGTCGGAAGGAGGAAACTTCAGAGGGATTATTAGTCAAGCCAACCCACCGTTGGTTAGACATAACAACCAGGATGGAGAAATGATGGACGAGGATGCAAGTATAAAGATTTCATGGCATCCAAACCACCATGTCTATCCGGAAGCCCGACGCCGGTAGAAGTTATAAACTGGATCTCCGAAATGGAGACAATGTTTGAAAGTTGCAAATGCAGCAACAGACAGAAGATCGCTCTTGCGATCCCTCTGTTGAAATCTAGAGTGGTGAGTTGGTAGAAGCTATTAGCCGACTCGATGCCCAAGGGAGAAGCTAGCAAGATGTCTTGGGAAGACTTTGTGGAACAACTGAAACTGCAATACTGCTTCGAGCAGGACCTTCTGGAAATCAATAATGAGTTTCAGACTTTGAAGAAGGGAAAAATGAGCGTTACTGAATACGTTGCAAGTTTCACAGAAAAGATGAAGCTTATCCCATACCTAGTTCCAACAGAACTCTCAAAGGTTAACAAGTTTGCCCGTGGATTACCAGCGGACTTTGGTCCAATGGTTAAGCAAGCAACCACATTGAAAGCCGCCATCTGGGCTGCTAAGAATGTTGAGATTCAGATTAGGGAGAAGGGTCTGGAGAGGTCAGAGGTTGGTGAGAAGAGGAAGTTCGATGGGCCTTCAGGGTCCAACAAGAAAAATAAGTTCTCGAAATCCGGTTCGATAGGAGGTGGAAGAGGCGAAGCGAAATGTTGCGACAAATGCAAGAAGAAGCATCTTGGGAAATGTGGCAGGGAAGCCACATGCTTCAAATGTGGAAAGCCAGGGCACTATGCCAACAAATGCACCCTTACCAAGAAATTCTGCTATGGGTGTGGTGAGGAGGGACACATCTTGAGGGATTGTCCGAAAAAGAAGGAGGGAGCAAAACCCAACATTCCACCAAAGCTGAAGGCGAGAGCCTTTCAGATGACACTGGAAGCTGCTAAAGAAAAAGATGATGTCGCTTCAGGTACCTTTCTCGTAAACGAATTGCCTGCCCAAATTTTGTTTGATTCTGGAGCCAACTACTCCTTTATTTCGCATGAATTTGGTAGAAAACTAGCTTTGCCTTTTGATAGACTAGATAATGCTTTATTAGTCGAAGTTGCTAGTGGCAAGTTTATACCTGTTACCATCGTATGAAAAACATCTTAATTGATTTGAATGGGAATAAGTTCCATGAGGAATTATTGCCTATTGAGTTAAATGGTTTCGACATCGTGCTGGGAATGGATTGGCTTAGCGCCAATGATGCTGAAATACTATGCAAGAAGAAGATTGTAAAAGTAAACCCGCCAGGGAAAGAGTCATTTATGGTGTATGGGGACAAACGCAGAGTAAATTCTGGAATTATTTCTCTAATGAAAGCCAGAAAGTGTTTGGCCAAAGGATGTACATCATATTTGGCATTCGTGATTGATGCAAAGAAGGAGAAAAAGGAGATGTAGAGCATTTCTGTCGTGTGTGAGTATCCGGAAGTATTTCCCGAAGATCTTCCTGGATTACCGCCTGATCGACAAGTAGAATTCCGTATTGACTTGTTACCAGGAACTGATGATGCAACTTCAGGAGTTATTGGACAAAGGTTTCATTAGACCTAGTTCATCACCCTGGGGGAGCTCCGGTGTTATTTGTAAAGAAAAAGGACGAGAGTATGAGGATGTGCATTGATTACAGAGAGCTAAATAAGGAAACGATAAAGAATAGATATCCATTGCCAAGGATTGATGACCTGTTCGATCAGCTACAAGGTTCAAGCTATTTCTCGAAGATCGATCTTAGGTCAGGATATCATCGGCTGAAGGTGAGAGAGCAGGATATCGAGAAGACTGCATTCAGAACACGATATGGACACTACAAGTTTTTGGTTATGTCGTTTGGACTAACCAATGCTCCCGCAGCATTCATGGATTTAATGAACAGGGTTTGTAATCCGTTCCTTGATAAATTTGTGATAGTGTTCATAGATGACATTCTGATTTATTCGAAAAGCCAAGAGGAGCATGACAGACACTTGTGAGAAGTGTTGGAAGTCTTGAAGAAGGAGAAGCTGTATGGAAGGTTCTCCAAATGTGATTTTTGAATTCGAGAAGTCTAATTCTTGGGTCACGTGGTCAACCAAGAAGGGATAATGGTTGATCCAGCAAAGATTGAAGCTGTGATGAAGTGGGAACAACCGAAAAGTCCCACGAAGATCCAAAGCTTTTTGGGATTAGCTGGATATTACCGAAGGTTTATCCAAGGCTTTTCTTCGATCGCTACTCCATTAACAGCTTTGACTCACAAAGGAGCTACTTATGCTTGGAGTGATAAGCACAAAGAAGCATTCGAGTTGCTAAAGTGGAAGCTATGTGAGGCACCAATTCTTTCTCTACCCGACGGAGTTGAGGACTTTGCTATCTATAGCGATGCGTCTGGGGTTGGGTTGAGTTGTGTTTTGACCCAAAGAGAAAAGGTGATAGCGTATGCGTCTCGACAGCTAAAAGAGCATGAAAAGAACTACCCCACTCATGATTTGGATTTGGCAGCGGTAGTATTTTCTCTAAAGATATGGAGGCATTACCTCTATGACTCGAAGTGCAAACTTTTCACTGATCATAAGAGTCTCCAATATCTGTTTAATCAGAAAGAATTAAATATTAGGCAACGACGCTGGCTGGAATTACTCAAGGACTACGACTATGAGATACTTTACCACCCTGGTAAAGCAAATGTTGTTGCTGATGCTCTCAGTCGGAAAGTCAATCCACACGATGCAGTTTTTGATTTGATCTTCAAAACACTAGCAAATAGTAAGTTTCTAGACACCGAGAACGTGAAGAACAAAGCTGTGAAAACCGAAAAGCTGAAGAACACACTTGATTGACACCAGATTTGCTCTGATACCAATTGTAAGGTCCTTGAAGGAAGGATCTTCACCAGTGATCAATCAAGCATAAGAAATAAAGAAGAAATGGAGTAGAAGATGGAATGAAACTTGAGCTTGCATACAATTCACACAAGGAAATGTATGATACAACTCAAGGACCGAAAACTGCAAATGAACAACTCTATAGATCTGACAGCCTGACAACCTATATATACCCACAAGGACCGAAAACATTTTTCTGTCAGCAGACCGAAAACTGGTTTTCGCTCACACCTTAACCGAAAGCTTCCTAGACCGAAAACATAAAGCATATACAAAAGACTCCAAAATACAAAGACAAATGCCCTAACTCATCTATACATTTGATGCCTAGCCCAAACCATATATATTGGCCCTTCAATCTCCCCCTTGGTTTGGGGCTAGCATGATTCAGTCTTTGTCAACCACCAACACATCTGACTTTCCCATAGCTCCATTCCACATCTCCTTTTGAATGATATCAGCAACCATGGCAGTGTACTCCTTAGCAGTAGACTCAAAAAGGTCTTCAGCCACCTTAATCTGATGATGAGAAAGTTGATGTATATCCCACCTTCTAAATTGTAGCAGATCCCTCTTGTCATATAGACGAATACACCCATGTTCAAGTTTTATGACAACGAAAGCTGTGGTTTCATCAAACACCCAATATTGCATGGATTTTAGAGATCCATCTGGATGGTTCTGAAGGATAGGGATCTGCTTTACTTGATTAGTAGCAGGCCACATCACAGACCGAAGAGGCTGATTGGTTTGGGGATCAATAACACTCGGGTATATCTTGATGATGGACTCTGCAGTCTTCATTGAGGGAAAGCCCTTTGCCACTTGACCTTCCAAAAATAACTTGAACTGTGTCGCCTTGGGATCATTTGATGGATTTGCAAAAGGAGCATTAGACAACTCCGTAAGATCAACCCTGGTCCAAGAGTGGAAGTCGTGGGCATCTTTATACAATTCGGTATTTCCACTCTTCCTTCTCACGATCCACATGTTCAGAGTGTCGTGGAATCCCCATGAGATGATCCCAAACCTATCACCATGTACGTCCCTGAAGCGATGTTCTCCAAGATCCGTAACGGTGATGTTTGGTTGATCCCCGGGAGCATTCTGATCCGAGCTCCTCTTGAGTAAAAATTGACCCTTTTCAGCAGACTTGGCTTGTTTAGCATGTTTTAAAGCCACGACGTTTGGAGCCTGCGCTGGTTCTTTGTCAAATCGATCGACAACGGTAGTTGTTCTTGTAGGAGGTGGAACCACGAGAGCGTCTTGATTGGGAAGATAGACTCTTGGCTCATTGACAGATGACTTGAATTTATCGCCAAGTTCTTCTTCCAGCTTCTTCTTCAGATCATAATAGCTGGCGGTCAACAAACCAAAATACGTCTGAAGATCGGTGATCTGTTTTGTCTTTAGAGCTTTATCTGCTTCGAGATCATCGGTGCGAGTGATAAGCTGAGCATTGGTGGCCTCAAGATCAGCAATACGAGACTCGTGCTGACTGATCATGAGGTCTTTCTCAATGAGTTTCTGGTTCAACACACCAATCTCCTTTCTCAGCTCGGGCACTGAGACATCATCATCTCCAGATATACTCTCCTCAAATGATATTCCTTTTCCGCGGGAGGAGTGAGTTGGACTTAAATTCTGGGCCAGATGCGTGGCTAATCTCATAGAGGCAACATCATAATAAGGCCTTGGAGGAGACAAACTCAGGTCAGCAGATGAACCACCAGGCTCATTAGTAGAACTGGGGCCTTCTTGAATAGGCACATATGAGGAAGGGGCAACAGTTGTAGATGGAGGAGTCTCTGTGGTTTGAGTTGGGTCAGGAAAAATTACTCCCACCCTTGGATCAATTCTGCGTCTTTTCATCGGGGGCTGGGAGGTCAGGACTGTCTCGGTATCACTTGTAATTGGCTCGGATGTAGGAACCACATTATCAAGGGGAGGAATACCTGATGATGTGTCCTTTTGAGTTGAAGAATCAGCCGCTTGAACGGTAACCGGAGGCTCAACTTCTCGATCGTCAACTTTCTCCCTTATCTCCGGTGTTTGATTGACACCATCATCGATATCGTTGAGGAAGTCATCGAGGTTTTCATTTGACAAAGGGTGCTCAAGTCCAGTAAACTGCATCGAAACATCATCTTCGTCGTAACCGGACAAATCAAGATCTTCATATTCATCCTCTCCTCCTTCACTGAAATCACTTAGAACTATCACATCTTTAAGATCATGATCTTCAGCAACAATGGTGGATGGAGTAACAGTTTCTTCCTCATGGTCTGATGTATCGATACACAGTTGAGAAAATGTGGGCTAGAAACCTCCAGTAAGGAGGTAACAGCTTCTTCAGTGTAGGTGGAAAGACTCCTTCGTATCCCATTTTCTCGAGATACTCATCAACCAGTCTCAGATCTATATCAGTCGGGAAGGTAGCTTTGTCATCAATCTTCAAGATATCTCTGATGACTTGCTCAGAGATAACAACTTTGCATCCTATGACAGAAGCTTCAATTGTCGTTGATCCATTTTCTCCATTGTTGACACTTGCAGATCTCCAAAATTCGTTGATCAGGTTCAGATAAATGACGGGATTCCAGGTTAGTGCAGTGAAGATGCAGCATTCCCTTAGCCCATGCATCATTGATTTGAATTCGTTGTATGCTACTAGAGGATCATCAAGAAGAATGGACACGTTGTGACTTTCTGTAATTTTGAGACTTGCCATTTTATCTGCACAAAACAAGCCAGGTGAGAAAACATTTGATTATAACAAATTAAAATTATTTTCTCAATTATGTCAATTAATTTTGGCCATTTTAATTGAATTTTATTAGTCAAACATGGGTTCTCGGTCAAAGCAGTTAGACCGAAAAATCATGGACCGAACACTGTGAAGACCGAAAGCCACATTGGACCGAAAACAGCTTCGACCGAAAGCCGTCCAAGCCGGCTTGACCGAAAACGGCTCGGCTCGACCGAAAGCCGGTTTTCGGCCGAAAGCTTGGACCGAAAGCCGATGGACCGAAAGCTCGCCGACAGATCTTGTTTTCGCGATTTAGCCATGATTTCACGGTCGATTCTCAATAAAAACTACATAGTTGGGGTCAGAATCTTCATACCTTCAAGACAATCAAGTTAATTCGAGAAAATAACACAAAACGCTTTCGAGATTTTAGAGAGGATTTAGAGGGTTTTCGGTTTGCAGAGGAAAATGAGGGAAGGAACTGATTTTCGGGGTCCCTTTTCTTGTATATACCTGATCCGAATTTAGTGGGCTGCACCTGAAAATGTGTGAGGCCCAATACTCAAAACAATTTAAAAACAAAACTCTTGGAGGATTAAAAAAAATAGAATAAAATAAAATAAAAACTCTCTAAATTTTACCAATCCAAAAAAAATAAAAATAAAAACAAAAATAAAAACATTTTCTAAAATTGATCAATCCTAAAAATGAAAATAAAATAAAATTAAAAATACTAAAATTTTGATACAACCTAAATTTAATCCTCTATCTTGAAATTGATTAACCTTTTGTGATATGGGATCAAAGTTATTAGACAATCATTTTCCATTTATCAGTACCTCTCCTTTCATGAATAGATCTGGTCGATCGCCGGTATTGTGGTCCACTTAAGCACGTAAAATTGTGACAAATTTTAGGAATGCTATTAGTGACAGGACAAGTTGATCCTAAGTTACTAGATAAAAATACCTAAGGACCATTTATCTGACGACGACCAAGGATATTGTTGTCCACCTAAATTGAGCAGCGAGATTTATAGACAATCTAGAATTGTTCAATTTTAAGTGTACTAGAACATGTTTCCCGCTTCCTGACATACCCCAATAATCAAGAACTTCCGAGATACACCTTACTTTAGGTGAGCAGACTATTATTCATAGAAAGGATAGATTTAGAATGCATATGCTGTACACTCAGGTCGGATCTTTCAATCACGCAGAGAGTGAAACATATGACTGACTAGAATTTCAGAGGGATTGAGAAGTAGAAGGTTGCATATGCTGTGTACCAGGTCGGATTGTTAATCACGCAAAGGAGACAACATATGGCTAACAGATAGGAAGAATTGCATAGATAGAAGATGCAGAGAAATAGAGTTGCATATGCTGCAGTCCAGGTTGGATCTTTCGATCACACAGAAGAGGCAACATATGACTAACATAAGGAGAGCAAGAAAATAATTTCCTACAGACCTACTTTATCGGAATTCCCCAGTCGCCCCGTCAATACCGGAATTAAGGACACAATCCGTACATCGAGGAAAAGTTAAACCACAGTTCTAGATACAGGTTCTTTAATGTGACTGGTGGATTCTCATGTATATCTCCCTGCTCAACCTATCCGAGCGTCGTATTGTCAGGCTAAATAGAACTATCTAGGTCAGAATTTATCAAGTCTCTAGATTCCTTAAGTTCATCTGCACTTAGTCAAGTCCATTAAATTTTTCGTGCCTACCAGCGCATCGAACACAGAGCCTAGACAATTCAGCTTTGGTACTCTACACAGACTCAGATTGCCTGTTATCACAAGCTGATATCACCTCCCATCACATCACTTCACAATAATATTTTTGATTTTTCTGTTTTTCTAATGTTTTTGGATTTTCTGATTTTCTATTGTTTTTGGATTTTCTGTTTTTCTAATTTTGTTTGGTTTTTCTTTATTTCTCCCCCTAAATTTGTGCATGGGTGAGAATGAAATTGAAATGCGCAAATTTAAACTAACCTAAACAAAAATTAATCCTCAAAGCGAATCATTTTCAAAAAGTTTACCAGCACATCGAATCGAGATTTGTTAAACGGCTTGGTGAACAGATCCGCCACATTATTAGCAGAGGAAACCTGTTCTAGCCGAATGAGCGAGCGCTCATAACAATCTCTGATAAAATGAATTTTGATGTCGATGTGCTTGGTTTTTGAGTGCTGAACCGGATTTTTAGCAATTTGGATCGCAGCCTCATTGTCATAAAAAATAGGGGTTTCTTGAAAGTTCAAACCATAATCCAACAGCTGATGTTGGATCCATATGACTTGAGAACATCAGGCAGACGCAGCTACGTATTCTGCTTCTCATGTTGAGGTCGAGACAGTATGCTGCTTCTTGCACTGCCAGGAAACCAGCCTATCTCCGAGAAATTGACATCCGCCTGAAGTCGATTTCCTGTTAAGCTCGCAGCCGCCATAATTGCTGTCTACAAAAGCATAAAGATCAAATTCGGAATTTTTCAGATACCAAAGACCCAGTTTTGGGCTGCCTTTGAGGTACCGAAAAATTCTATTACCAGCAATAAAATGAGACAGTTTAGGATTAGCTTGGTAGCGCGCACATTGACAGACCACAAACATAATGTCTGGGCGACTGGCAGTCAGATACATCAGCGATCCGATCATCGATCTGTAGTACGTTTGATCTACGGATTCACCTTCAAGATCAGGAGTCAGCAGTGGTCTCTCCGCCATGGGCGTCAAAGCAGGTTTGGCGTCTCTGAACCCGAACTTCTCGAGCATATCATCCACATATTTGGCTTGATGAATCAGGATTCCGGCTGAAGATTGTTTGACCTGAAGCCCCAAAAACGTGGTCATTTCCCCCAAAGAACTCATCTCGAACTGCTTTTTCATGACGTCCTCGAACTCCATGCATAGTTGAGGACTCGTCGACCCGAAAATGATATCGTCCACATAGATTTGTACAAGAATTTGATGTGGACCAACATGCTTGATGAATAGGGTCTGATCGATAGTACCGCGTGAGTAGCCATGATTGAGCAAGTGTTGTGTTAGGGTAGCATACCAGGCTCTAGGAGCTTGATGCAGCCCGTACAAAGCCTTGTCTAACTTGTAGACATGGTTGGGAAGTTTTGAGTTAACAAACCCAGGAGGTTGGTCAACATAAATCTCCTCCTTCACTTTGCCGTACAAGAAAGCCGTCTTGACATCCATTTGATAGACAGTAAAGTTCATGTAGGAAGCATAGGCAAGGAAGATACGAATAGCCTCCAAGCGCGCCACCGGAGCATAGACTTCTGTATAATCAAGACCCTCAATTTGCTTGAACCCACAGACTACAAATCTCGCCTTATTACGGACAATGACACCCGAATCGTCTTGCTTGTTCCGGAACACCCACCTGGTGTCGAGAGATTTCTTGCCTTTAGGCAACTCCACCAACTTCCAAACCCCGAGCTTTTCGAACTGATTCAGCTCGTCATGCATGGCATCCACCCAGCTGGGCTCATTCAAAGCCATTTCGACGTTTTTGGGCTCTATTTGAGAAATGAAGCAAGAATAAAGACATATGTTTGCGTCTCCACTCTGACTTCTCGTTTGAACTCCGTCGCCCAACTAGCCAATGACGTTCTCTATCGGATGATCGCGCTGTATGCTAGATGGGATTTCGTGACTGATGTCATTGACTGAAACCAGAAGATTATGGATATTAATAGCTCCTTCATTTGCTGAAGAATCCACGGTAAATGTACCAGCTTCGTTTGTTGGATTTGCTACAAACTCATCAGCGATTTGTTCGGGAAAGAGAAGTTCCAACAGATTTTGAGTGACAGCGGAAGCATCTTGGTTCATGAACTCTCTTTCAACTGGAGTTAGAGGAGTAACATCAGCATCTAGAGCAGATTATTGCGTTGATGACTCAGGAGAAACGATTGGAACAGTAGACTCCACCAGAGGATCAGTAGCAGAAACCAATGGTGGTCTGTAGACAACCTCTTCATCTTCGCCTTCAATGATAGTCTTCGAGCCAGAGGTAGACCCAGCTTGGTTATTAGACGACACACTAAAAGATTTGAATAGTGATGTGTAGTCACATAGCGAATCAGGACCCACCCTGGCGTCCGTCTCATTCTCTTCAAGCCAGCGAACATCGAAAGACTCTACAATTTGTTTCGTCTTCTTTTTGTATACCCGGTAAGCAGTACGAGCAGCGTATCTGACAAAGTAGCAATCATCAGCTTTTACATTAAACTTTTGGTTGGATTCCAAGTGAAGAAGGGTGCAAGGGCAGCCAAATACTCGGAAATGGCTGACAGATGGCTTGTGTCCATAGAGAATGTCATACGGGGTTTTCATCTGGGCTTTGTTGATCAGGACACGATTTTGAACGTAGCACGCAATGTTGATCGCCTCCGCCCAAAAGAAAACTGGAAGTTTAGAATCACAAAGCATCGTCCTTCCTGCGTCTTGTAACGTCCGATTCCTCCGCTCAGCAACACCATTTTGTTGTGGTGTCCGAACAGAACTATACTGACGCACTATACCCTTCTCAGCGCAAAAATGATCAAGAACAGCGTTCTTGAACTCTATTCCATTATCTGTGCGTAGCGCTTTCACTCGCTGGTTGGTTTGGTTCTCGATCATTACAATGAACTTCTTGATGAGGTCAGCGATCCCAGCTTTGTTGGACAGAAAGAAGACCCACGTGAAACGAGAGAAATCGTCTATCACAACGAGACAATATGAATTTCGGTTGATACTGAGGACGTTGACCGGACTAAACAAGTCCATGTGTAACAACTGGAGCACCTGATTAATGGAGTTGACCTGCTTTGGCAGATGTGGTTTCCGATGGTGTTTGCCTTGAGCGCAGGAAACACATTTTTCAAAAGTAATAAAATCTCTGACAGGCAGACCGCAGACCATTTCGTTCTTAGCAAGCCTGTTCAGGTTCTTTGTATTTGCATGGCCAAGTCGACGATGCCACAACATTGCTTTTTGTTCTGAGACTCTGGAAAAGAGACAAGTGACTTCATCGGGTACATTACTGTTCATGTCGATAATATAGGCATTCCCATCCCGCTTAGATTTGACTAGAATCCACTCCTCCGGAATGACAATGCCTGGCCTTAAGATTAGACATTCTTTATCGGTGAAGTGTGTTGAGAAACCCTTGTCACAGATTTAAGAAACGCTCAGCAGACTGTGCTTCAGCTCAGGAGCATAGTTGACATTCTCAAAACTGAGCACTCCGTTCGTCACCGTTCCTTTTTGCGTTATCTTTCCGCCTTCTCCGCCCGCGAAGGAGACATATCCCCCATTAAATGTCTGAATATCGTGCAGTTGGGAGATATCTCCAGTCATGTGCCGGGAGCAGCCGCTGTCGACATACCACGGTCTGACGACATTCCTCCGCAACTGTCCCTGCACGATGAGCGGAATTATTTAGATTTTTGGGGACCCAGGTCATTACAGTCCTGGGTTGACCCTTAACTTTCACAGATTCATCTTTTAATTTCTCTTTTGATTTTTCTTTTTCAACAGGTACAGAGGATGATGATGACTGATCAGATTTTAATTTTGGCATCCAATGATATTTAGGTTTTGAAACAACTTTCTTTTCAGTTTGTTTCGAGCCGGTGGATTTTCTACTCGAAGAGTTTGAAGATCCAGACCTACTCTTTGACGAAATCGACTTTGGCTTAGCTTGGGTCGATTTTGGCGAACAGTTTGTGAATTTATTGAAAACCTGTTTGTTCTTATGAAAAACTATCATTTTCTTGTTTTGATTTGTTTTCCAGTCATCATCTCGAGAGCGAGTTCTAGAGGATTTTCTAATTAAAGATCGTCCTCTAGACTTATTCTCTGCCCTATTTGACATGTGATGCATAAACATCCGGTTTAAACAATTTCTGGCAATATGACCAGCAGTACCACAATTGAAGCAAATTTGTTTATTATCATTGGATTGGGTACTGCTCTTGTCAGATTTCTGGTTTTTATTATCTTTTCTAGCATTTTCACATTTGCAAGAACAAGCACTAGATTATGTAGCAAACATGGAAGATGTAGATGCATTCAAATCAGATTTAGCAACTTTATCAGAAACAACACCATTGTTTTCAAAATTATCAGTCTGAAAAAACACACCACCAGAAACAAAAACATTAGTGTTTGAATTTAACACAGATTCATCACAAAATTCAACACCAAATTTAGACACATAATTATTCGACTCAGACTTTTCAGCTTCTGGCTCCCCCTGAACTACTGACATATCTGCACTTGAGGTAGAAATGTTAGTATCCAAAATTTTATCATTCGAGCATGTTGCTTGTTCAGAAGCAAGCTTTCCATAAACTAAGAAAGGTTCTCTATCAATCTCATCTTGAGATAGAGGAATGACATTATAGGTATGATTGAATGGAGGAGGGACACTCTCAAAACCTAATCCTACTTTCTTTTGGTTTCCACATGTAATGTCCTTCCACTGCATTTGTCCCTCTATCATTTTTGCAACTACTTCACTTGACCCATCGAATTTATTAAAAATAAATTCAGTATTTTCAAGACGATTTTTTAATGAATCAAGTTCAGCGGTCACAGCAGCAAATTTTCTTTTGAGATGATCATAGTTCTCGCATTTGTTGCTGTAATCCTCTTGCAATTTCTTAAAGTCCTTTGTTTTATTCTCTAATTGTGTTTTTAAAGGCTTTTGATTTTTCCTAAGTGTGTAACCCTCATACTTAAGGTCCTCGTTCTCTCTCTTGATTAATTCAATTTGGTCACGTAAGAATTTAACAGTCTTAAAGCAAGATTGAGAGCAACCAAGTTCACTGACCTCGGGTTTGGCTGGCTCAGGAGTAGTTTGCACCATGAATGCAAACTGAAGATTCATCATCTCTTCTTCTGGGTCTCTCTCTGCTTCTTCCTCCACACCATCCTTGATCTGGGCAAGATGTGCATTTTCAGGTCCTGAAATATTCAGAGCCTGAATTTGATCTTCCCAATCAAAGGATAGAGCCACCATTGCCAAGTTAGCAGTCTGATTGCTTGAAGAAGATCCCTTGTTGACATAGGTCACCGGCACCATGGTTCGATCATAACTCTCTCTTCAGTCTGGCTTTGGACACTCCCTTGCAAAATGCCCAGGCTCATGACAATTGTAGCATCTCAGCTTCCCTTTGTTGAACCCCACTTTCTTGTCAGAGTTCACACTCCAATTGTTCTTTCCGGTTTTCTTGGAAAACTGCTTTTCCCTAAAAACAGCCATGGCCATTTTCCAGGTGATGTCCATCTCCTCTACATCCTCTGGATGGATCTGGTCTAGGTCAGCAAAAGATAGTTGTGAGGAAAGCTCTCCAGCCACAAAAGCATTGTAACAGTTCACCAGACCAGTGGCGAGGGCCAGATTTTCTTCCTTCTCTTTTAACGATGAAGCTTGAGAACTGAATGCATGAGATTGAACGGGTGCAGCTGTGGATGAACCAACACTAGAACCAACTTGTTGTGGTAAAGTTTGAGGTTGAGGAACTTGAAGATGTTGCATTTGAGGGATCACGTATGAGGTAGGCTGATGAGTCACATAGGGTTGAACTTGTGGAATATGAGAAACTAAAGGAGCTTGAGGGGTTGAAAAGCTTGAGAAAGCAGTGTTGTTGGTGGTTTGAATCCCAAGATTTGCTGTGGAGTATGAATTGACATGGTTAATCTCCCTCTGCTTGTCATCGAGATCGCAAGCCTTAATGATTGCCATTGTTTCTGCCAAACTCAAACGGTTCAAATCTTTGGTCTTTTAATCACTGAGACATTCATATCCCAAGATTTTGGCAGAGAGTTTAGCAGCTTCTTGTTGTTCTCAGATCTTGTAACCATAACACCAGCAGAGCTCATTTCTGTGGTAAGTGTGATAAACCTTTGCAACTGATTCTCAAGTGTTTCTTCCAAGACATGGTTAAACATATTGAACTTTTGTCGCAGCATGTCTTGGCGACTCTGTTTCACGTCTTCATTGCCTTCATAGACTTCAATCAGTGCTTCCCATAAGGCCTTTGCTGAAGTGTACTCACGGAAACCTTGAGCAATTTCCGGAGATAATGCCATGGTAAGTGTGACAAGAGCCTTTTCCTGCTCCTCGACTCTCTCGAAATCATCATCAGTGTAATTCTCAATTTGCTTATCCATTATTGTGCCATCTTCCAATGTTGTTGTGATTCGAATTGGACCTCTTAGAATGCTTTCGCCATATCTTGAAATCTTTCATTTTGATGTACTTTTCAATCCGATATTTCCATTCTGGAAATCCTTCCGCGGATAACAGTCGGAGAATTCGAGAACTAGTTCCCATAATTGCATCCAATTCATGATGAGCTGACATGCTTTGAGATTCCATTTTTTAAATTTTTGTTGTTTTTTAAAAAAAAAAATTTAATAAAAATTAACTTGAAAAACAAATCAAAAGATCAAATAGAATGGGTTTTCGGTTGAGGAGTGATGACCGAAAATCAAGGAATTTGGTATGATGAAAGGATAAGGTTTTCGGTTGATAAACAATGAATTCGGTTGAAAGAGGGTTTTCGGTTTAGGGTGATAAAGGGGGTTTTCGGTTTATGAAGATTAAGAGATTTCAGTTTATAAGTGGTGTTTGGTTTCTGAAGGTTGAGAGGTTTTCGGTTGAAAACAGTTTTCGGTTGATGAAGATTCAAGGGTTTTCGGTTGATGAACAGTTTTCGGTTGATGAAGATTCAAAGGTTTTCGGTTGATGAACAGTTTTCGGTTGATGAAGATTCAAAGGTTTTCGATTGATGAACAGTTTTCGGTTGATGAAGATTCAAAGGTTTTCGGTTGATGAACAGTTTTCGGTTTCTGAAGATTCAAACCGAAAACTAACAGATTTCAATGAAAAACTTGGTTTTCTGATTCGATTCTGATTTCCATGCAATGAGAATACCAAATGAAGCTTCAAAACACACTGAATCTGATAGAAATTGGTTGAATATAAGTTTTCGGTTTATGAAGATCCAACCGAAAACAGTGAGAATTCAATGAAAAACTGATTTCCAGGCAGATTTCAATTCCACACGATGCAGTTTCTGATCTGATCTTCAAAACACTAGCAAATAGTAAGTTTCTAGACACCGAGAACGTGAAGAACAAAGGTGTGAAAACCGAAAAGCTGAAGAACACACTTGATTGACACCAGATTTGCCCTGATACCAATTGTAAGGTCCTTGAAGGAAGGATCTTCACCAGTGATCAATCAAGCATAAGAAATAAAGAAGAAATGGAGTAGAAGATGGAATGAAACTTGAGCTTGCATACAATTCACACAAGGAAATGTCTGATACAACTCAAGGACCGAAAACTGCAAATGAACAACTCTATAGATCTGACAGCCTGACAACCTATATATACCCACAAGGACCGAAAACAGTTTTCTGTCAGCAGACCGAAAACTGGTTTTCGGTCACACCTTAACCGAAAGCTTCCTAGACCGAAAACATCAAACATATACAAAAGACTCCAAAATACAAAGACAAATGCCCTAACTCATCTATACATTTGATGCCTAGCCCAAACCATATATATTGGCCCTTCAGAACGTTTGGGCAAAACGTTAGTATTCGGTACAAACAGTCACGGACTAAAGGTATTCCAAGATCGGATTTGGATACCTAAGTCAGGAGGAGTAAGAGATCTTCTGATGGAAGAAGCTCACAAAACCATGTACTCGATACATCCCGGTACCACTAAAATGTATAGGGACCTAAAACCCTATTAGTGGTGGCCGACGATGAAGCTCGATATTGCAAAGTATGTGGCCGAGTGTGTGACATGTGCGAGAGTTAAGGCACAAAATCAGAAACCATATGGGAGTTTAGAACCTTTACCTGTACCGATGGTAAGTGGGAAGACATTGCCATGGATTTTGTCACTAAACTGCCCAGAACAAAGAATGGTCACGACATGATTTGGGTGGTCGTTGATTGCTTCACTAAGAGTGCACACTTCATAGCAGCCAATGAGAAATAGTCTATGGATAAGCTTGCGAGTTCTTACGTGAAGGAAATTGTGAGGCTTCACGGTGTTTCGTTAACGATTGTATCGGATCGTGACAGCCGTTTCACCTCAAGGTCTTGGAGAAGTCTACAAGTGGAATTGGGTACCAAGTTGTGTTTGAGTACAACTTACCATCCACAGACTGATGGTCAGAGCGAACGAACGATACAAACGCTTGAAGATATGCTGAGAGCATGTACCCTGGAATTCCAAGGTATCTGGGATGAACATTTACCTTTGCTAGAATTTTCCTACAATAATAGTTTCCACTCGAGTATAAAGATGGCACCTTATCAAGCTTTGTACGGATAAAAGTGTCGTACGCCGTCTTGTTGGCTTGAGGCTGGGGAAAAGCAGTTAATGGGACCTGAGATAGTCCATCAAACTGCTGAAAAGTTGAAAATAATTAAAGAGCGAATGTTAGCAGCTCAAGATCGTCAAAAGAGCTATGCTGACAACAAGCAAAGACCGATGACTTTTGAAGTTGGAGATTCGGTTCTGCTTAAAGTCTCGCCATGGAAGGGACTTATAAGATTTGGTAAAAGAGGAAAGTTAAGTCCAAGGTTTATTGGACCGTTTAAAGTTCTTCAGAGGATTGGGAACCAAGCTTACAAGCTCGAATTACCCGAAGAACTGAATGGAATTCATAACACTTTCCATGTGTGTTATCTAAGGAAGTTCACGGGAGAAGTTCCCAACATGATTCCACTTTTGGAATTAAGAATTGATTAAAATAAGAGGTTTATTGTAATGCCCGTGTTTCTCGGCTAGGCATTAATGATGGTGTAACAGTCTAGGTTAACCTTTGTAACTCGTTTTGAAATAATAAGAATGTATTATTTGAGTATTATGTGTTTATTGCTTAATTGTGTGATTTAAATGAATTAAGGATAAAAATAAGCGATAAATTAAAATATTAGATAAGCCCGATATCTATGAAGGAAGTTGTAGTGGTCGTGGCAAGGTTTCCGAATATATAAAGAATGCTGAAATCCGAGTTATAACGAAGAAGTTATGACCTGTCGAAGTTTCGCGACAGAACCGGTACGACACTACGTGACGTAAATAGTGAATTTACGATAGAGCGATATTTAGCGTTAGTGATCTAAACGAAAGTCGTAGAATATGTTAAACCGAGAGCGTGCATAAAAAGAACGTCTAAATCTGACTTTCTATGAGGAAGTTATGACTTTTTGAAGTTTCGACTTAGCCGTATGCAGCCCAAAGTTCGAATATGATATCGAGTCATTTCTAGCCGAAACAATCTAAATGAGAATTGAAGATCTCGTCGATAGTAGTCCAATGGTAAAAAGACAGACGAAAACGGACGTCAGATGAAGAAGTTATGAATTTCTAACAGAGTTTTCTTGTCCCGGCCTACTAAAAATAATATAATAAAAGTTAAATTCAAATTTAGCCGACAAAGTCCAAACGAGAGTTGTAGAGCATAATTTCACCTACACGTGGATGTAAAGAATGTCGAAAACGGAGCTCGTATGCAAAAGATATGAATTTTTAAAGTTCGGGGCACGAACTTCAACCCTTGTGTCAGAGCTCACGACGTGAGCATTAGTGGCTCATGACGTGAGCAGGTGATAGACATCCTCCATAGCAAGTGGCCATGACGAACGCAGTGACCTATCGAGCTTACGACGTGAGCATTAGTGGCTCACGACGTGAGTATAGAATTTCAGCCTCCTATAAATAGAAAGTGAGGCCAACCGTTTAGGATTGCCAATTTCTTTCCTCTCACTCCATATTACCTCGATTTACGTGCAAGTTATACCCCCGAAGCCCCGGTATCATCCCGAGACCCGAAGCGAGTCCCGAAGCACCGAAGATCCCGAGAAGAAAAGAGTTTCGAGCCGAAGCTCTGCCCGCAAGAAGGCCGGTGTGTGAAGAGATCACAGTTTCACCGAAGAATACTGCTTTAAGAGCCTTAGTGCTGTCCGAGCATCGTCTTATCAAGTGAGTGCATATTCTCTTTCTTATACACGATTTTAATACAAGTATTGATGAATGTATTAGATATATGATATGAGTAAGTGTGTAGTTGCTTTCTATACTACACATATATGAATTATACTCTATGAAATACGTGCTATGTGATTATATACTATTTGTTATGTGGTATGAGTATTGAATGAACATGTTATACATGTTTTTAAGCTGTATATAAACAAGTATATTTTATCAACAAATATGTTGGGTAGAACATGGGTAGATAGTGATGTGTGATGAGATTAAAATGATGAGAGGCCTCGATGTTGTTGTTGATCTAGTCATCTAGCGGAGTATGGATGACGACCACAGACTATTTCTAGACTGTCCAGTGGAACGCTGGCTGGTTCATAACCTGTAGGTGTTTTGAACGATGTGTTCACTGGTGTACTCTATCCTCCTCATGGTTTCCTTTAGGATATCTATTGTTGAGGAAACACCTTTACAGTAATGTCCATCCCGATGAAAAATCCTAGACTAGGTCCCTTGTGATAGTTGTTGTTTTAGTGACGTAAAGTGAGGATAACGGGAATGGGTAATCGGGTTATTGTTGGTTGGTGAAATTAAATATAATTATTTATTATGGGTTGAAAACCCTATATGCTCACCAGGCTCCCAAGCCTGACCCACTCAGTTTATTTGTATTACAGGTAGTGGTGCGAGAGCATAAGTTGGAGAACTTGTGAAGATGTTTTTGTTGATAGACCAGTAGTTGTATATAACTGTGTAAGGTCTATGTTTTATTGTTTATGCTTTTGTGTCGGTATCGGAACATGACATCCCGAGTTTTGATATATAATAAAAATACATTTCTTTTAGAAATGCTTTGATAAACCTTATTTTATCATGTATTGTTTTGGGGAAAAATTCTGTAACTCTTTTAAATCAATGGATTTACTCTGAAATTATTTTAAAACCATAAATGAAACCGGTCTTTTCTGGCCGTGAATTTGGGGATGTCACATATATTTAGTGTAATATTCAAATACATATAGATACATTTTGGTTAATTATTAAGATATCTTGTGCTTATAAAATGTAAAATATATTTTTTAGCCAAAAAAGACATTCTCAAAGAAAAAGGTCCAACTTGGACAAAGTTGGAGATTTGGAGGTTGAAGTATAAATCAAGAAGAGGAAAGGAGAAGACATCATGCAAAATAAGATGCCACGACGTGGAAAATAAAGCCTTCCCGATAAAAAGCGAAGAGGCTTGGCGGATACGACGTAAAACTATCTCCCACAACATGGATGTCTGTTCTCCACGACATGGCAACCAATTTAAGAAAACTTTATATATATATATATATATATATATATATATATATATATATATATATATATATATATATATATATATATATATATATATATATATATATATATATATATATATATATATATATATATATATATATATATAATTTTAGGTCAAAATTCACTGCGACCGAAGCTACGATTTTTTGAGGCTAAGGACGACCAAATACTATGAAAAACCCTTAGAAGGCTAGGAATCAACTGAAGATCAACGATTGAGAGATCTAAAGGCTTATAAATCAAATAATCATTCGGTTTGTTAGTTTTTACTATGTTTAATCTAGTTTAATTGATGTTTCGTTGGTTTACTGCTATGATTATGGGTTAAATACCCTAACTTTCATTTTGTGTGTATGAATCCTAATACTATCAGTTAATTTCATTAGTTTTTGGATTTATAAAAATTTGGTTTTATATGTGTTTGATAAATCATCATCGTAGCATGTTGAAAATCTAATATTTATTGTTTTTCCTTCAAGTTTTGTGTAATTAGTTGTTCATTCTTGTAGCGTGAACTTGATATCTAGTGATTTAGGAACATTGAATTGCTAGATCTAGTGATTGAATAAATCCTAGAGTTAGTTAGTAAACTTTGAATCTTTAATTGTGTTAGAGAGCATTATTGGTTCTTAATATGTGCTCTATTTGCTTGTCTTGATCTTAGATAGGTAATTTGATTTATCATTCTTACTTCAATTATTATTAAAATCAATTCAGTGTCCAACTTATGCTTATTCAATGCATAGTAGTTCATGAATTGGTAAAGGCTAGGAAATCAGATCATGATAACTAGTAACTTATAATTTGGTAACCAATAGATCTAATTCATTGCATAGAAATCTACCATAGGAAAAAGGGTATTCAAATCTAAACGGAAGTACTCTTTACTCTTAATTTAAAAATCGTTTTCTGCTTTCTCGTTTTAGTTTAAAGTGTTTATAGTTGATTGTTTTAATTTAGTTTTTCTAAACTTGCAAAATCAGATAAAAACCCCACTACTTAAAGTTATTTCTTTTAGTTTAATTAATAGAAATTAATTTCAGTTTAAAATCTCTGTTCCATATGCTCGACTCGTTACTTACTTTACTATAATACTACACGACTAGGTACAATGCCTAATTGTGTTTTAACTGGTAAAATTAGATATGATTATAGATTTAAAGCTTTTAGTGAATTTAAAATACATCAGTATCATACAAGACTTGATTTGGTAGTTAATCTCAATGGTCATATATTGGAACCCATTGACTAGCTAAAGTGAAAAATAACTAAAAACATGAACTTTAACTAATATAAAATGATGAAAAAAGAAATAACTAATATGTTAATCAATAGATAGAAGTAAAATATTATAGTGAAGAACACTTGTGGTGGGAGAGATTTCTCACCTACTCTCTTTATCTAGAACAAGTTTACATGTTTGGTTCACACTAATAAATGACCACTCCTTCTCTATTCATAAGTAACATAAGAATATAACAATTTTCTTATGTGCTCATGCAACATATAAGAATCTTACAGTCCATTCTATTATAGAAACTACAAGATGAATAAGAAAATACATATCTTTGTTGCAGCTAGTGATGTCCTTGCTTGAGATCGAGTTCTTGTCACCTTTTCTTGGATGTAAGGACCCAAAGTATAATCTCTCTTGTAACGACACGTATCATATAACATTTAATAAAATATTTCTAGAAAATATAAGAGCATTTAACTTTGTTTACAAAAACTGAGTTTCAAAAAGACTTCAAAACATTTCTAGAAATCATGTACGGGCGTACCAATCATATCCTAACCATATTTCAAGCAAAAAGAATAAAGCATGAAACAAACATCAAGTTCATGTTCTTGATTCTTCTAAGTCCACTCTCTCTAAGGCTTGCTACCTAAATCTGAAATACATAGAAGCAATATATATTAGACAACAAGTCTATTGAGTTATAAAACAACATGACATACATAAAAAATTACTTATTTTACATACTTCACATATCTAACTGCTCATATGAGTGACTATGTTGACAATATAGAGTGACCACACATCTTTCCTCTTACCGGTAAACAATTAACTGGACTCTATTATCTCAACAGTTTTCATGCAAAAATCTATACAATAATCTTTCTTTGAATCCCTCACGAATGCAAATGATACCTCAAGGATCCTTTAGCTTACTTAGTTTCTCTTTCTCCTTTTTATCTATTATCCAATAACATATATGTGCATATATTAACATAAGCTAGAATTTCATAAGCATAACCACATTTCACGAAAATTTACTACTATCTAGCAATAACATGATCTACTATCATACATCTAGACGTTCATACATTAACATAAGTTCTAATTCTCATAACCATATTGTAATGAAGGTTATAGCTCACCTCTTTGAAGAGAAAAGCATCTTACTTTCAACCTTCTTTAATGCCTCTGTTGTAGAACTCAGACTTCTCTTTGACCACAACCTATATGATTACTATATTCGGCCCATTTAAAGTTGTCTTAAACCGTTAATATCTTGATAGCAATTCTAGCCAAAAACTCTTACTTTGGGTAAAACTTCATCTTGACAATCTTTTCTCAACATGCTTGCTAAAATACCCTAATTTAGCTTCTCGACACTTAATTTATTAAGTTCTTAACACATATTCACCATTTCATGATTTTCAAAAACTAGGGTTTGAAACCCTAACAATCAACACATTGATCAACCATGGAATCTCCATAAAAACTTAGTAATAAGCTTTTAAACACTTGATTAAACATCAATATTAAGTTATCTAGGAGAAATATTTCATGTCCTACTCATAACCACAAATCACCATTAAAGCTCTAAAATCTTGGTTTAAGAGGAAGAAATTACCTTAGGAGATAATAGAGACCAAGCCTTGCAATCTTCACTCTAGATCACCACTTGACCTTCTCCCAACATCAAAATCTCCAGAGCTTCCCTCTCTAAAATTTTGGGGGTGTTTTGGTTCGAGAGTGAACCCTAATAGATTTTTAATTTGCTCTAGAAACCGCACCGCAACAAGGCCCTTACCATATTGGGTTGCCTTTAAGTGACTTCGCGGTCTCCCCAAATAGCATTGTAGTGTCAATCCATAATAGCATACTTTTTTAGCCACCACTCAACGATACCCCATAATACCACACCACATTGCAAAGTATGTTGCCTCGACTTACATCGAGTTCTCACCGAAATCACCGCTTCATCCACCATATCGCGTCACCCTAGCCACCGAGTCGTGGTAGTGGTGGAATCATATTTCATGCTCTTTTTAAAGTCATTTCAATTCCCATATTTTATACCTATCAATTCTAAATCGTTTCTCTATACTTAACAACATATATCATTGCTTCAAACATCAAACAAACATACAAAAGCTACTTAATACCATTCTACAATTCATGTTTTCTCAAGTGGACCAAAATACCCCTTAAGACAAAATAACTATTTAGAATACTTGTACAAAAATCCTAGGTTCTTACACCTCTAATGGTATCACATCCAAGAACACCAAAATAGCAAAACAAAAAAACCTTAGGAGAGAGGAGGTAAAATCGAAAATCACAAACCGTAGAAGGTTTAGGTTTTTCGTCCACCTTATGGAAAGGCAAGGGAGAACGAAATCTATAGCAAGTGAATAAGCAATTAAGATTTGATCCCTATCTTCCTATTTATAGGCATCGGGTTGCTTAATGCCCAAGCAAACCCCTTTTTGCTAAATTCGCGCTTGGAATAATTTTATTAATTAAAACTTTTAATTAATTAAAACCTAGTCCCTATAACTAATTAACTTGTAACTAATTACAAATTAGCTTCTAATTAATTTATCAAAACATGAAAAATTAATAAACTAATTTCTCATAAATTATTTTTGACTTTTAATTGCTCAAATGGGTCTTAAGGGCAACCCAAAAGGGCCTTGTTATTATTGGTAATATTACCAATAGTTATGACTATGGACACCATTTCCAATAGTCTCCCACTTGGAAAAGTCATCAACTATATGAGGTCTAATAATTTTAAATAACCAACAGAGAGTGTGTCATCTAATGCAACTGTCGAACTCTTATCAAATCAAGACTCAACCCTTAGATTAGTGTCAATTATTCCTTTTTTCTACAAGATATTTTTACAAAACTGAAATATGTATAAGGGTCAATATCAGTGTTCAAGATAATGTTTCCCGATGAATATTTGTGTCAACCACATCAGCCTACCAAATTGAAGACATCTATTTCAGTCAGGGCTTGACCAAGAACTTTAGATGTTAGAAAAAAATCATCGAAGGGCCCATAGATATCGTATATCCTATTAGGATAGAAGGAATAAATAAACTTCAAATACATAATTTTCATCAATTCACGAGGTCAATCATGGACATACCCTTTATTACTACTAGTTACAAATAGCGTTGGAGCAGACCAGTGCATAACATATATGTAAAGTAAAAACCTCTTGTATCACTATTTGAAGAATAAGAGATATTATCATCTTAGAATTAATTGTGACTTTATCCATGAAGTAATCTCTAAGTGGGGATTATTCCAATACTTAAGTGTCCATTAAGTACACATGCGTGTTAGTCATAGTCTCTATGCTATGTCCAATCACCATGGATACTCTACTAATACTCCATGACAATCTTAACTCACTACTTACTTCCAAGAGTATGATTGACTATGGTGGTTTTAGTAAATTAATACCGAGGAAGTAGATTGCAAACATGTAAAAGGAGAACACAGTGATAAACTAATGAAATGATTGATCTCCACCATATATTAAGATCTCTACTTAATGCCAAATTAGAAAAGACTTATATTGCTTAAGTTCTAAAATCTAAAAGAAACTAAACTGAATATGCTCAAGGAAATTCATTTGCAAATCTAATGCCTTTTTAACATGTTTAACTATCAAACTTGTTCACTGACATTGGCTTTGAGAATGGAGCGGCAACATTTTCTTCCGATACGACTCTATTGAGTATCGTGTCGTCATAAACGAATTACCATCAAATGTGATGTTGCTTATTGAGTTTGTGCCATATGAGCTTGTATAACTTGGAGTCCTTACCCAAAGTAAATTCATCCTTACAGTCACAAGAAACTTCTAAAGGACCATCAATAATTTAAATTGACATCAAGTCCACTGATGAATCTATTTTAATCACATAGTTTTCCTTTGTAGTCTAAGTAGCTACAATGTACTCTAATTGAGTTATTAAATCCACTATGGTGTATTACGTGTTACTCTTCTAAGCTACTACTTCACCATTTAGTAAGAGCATGAATTCTGGTTGCGAACGAAAACGTGTCTACTAGCGTGGAACTTAGCATTAGTTTAACTTTACATTGATCTTTTCCATACTAAAAAGTTCATCTCTTATGTCCTTCTAGGACACTTAGGAATGTACTTGATTTTGAATCGTTGATTCTTGCTATGTTGATATGATATGACTTGTCATGATTAAGATATACGAGTCATCAGATCTAGTAGATGTCATGGCATATATGATCGATCCCATAGAAAGAGTATGTGGGACTTGACTTATTTCCTCTGGCTCAACAGTTGAACTAGGACATTACCATTTGTCAATAGCATGCCATGATTTATAAGCACGAACTCTTTTAGAGTTTTGCAGGTTGAGTTTCCTCAATATTTTATGTAATCTGGCTTAATCCAATTGTTAAATGTGACTTGAGCATTTAGAGAATTCTCATGGAGAATTTGAGTTCAATGGAGCACTTGCGGTTCATGTAGCATGTAAAAAGGAACAAATCATCTGAGAAGGGAATGAATCATATGAAAAAGGAACAGATCAAGTGCCAAACGAATATATGATCTAAAAGGGGTATGGAGCATCTGAAAGAGGTTTCGAGCACTTAGGAGTGAAATGGAGCAACTTGATGCATAGTTATTAAGTGTTGGGCCAAGTGGCAAGCATGTCGCACCATTAAGAAAGCATTTTGTGCCATTGAAATACATGTTGCCCCGCTTTGGACCATGTTGCACCACTTTGGTAGATGTTGCACTAAAGTAGAAGAAGTTGCACCAACCTGGAAGATCTTGTGCCACCTTGGAAGGAAGTTGTGCCAAGCTTGAAGGATGTTGCACCATCCTTGCACAATATGGGTCATCATCATGCAAGATGTGTCGTTTTGGTTACTTGATGAGCCTTGGTATCTATGATGAGCCATATATGTTATGAAGTCCTCTAAGATGCGCCATTTTGGTTCCTTGATGAGCCAGGGCAATACTGATGGGTTTTGAGCATTACAACATTCCTATGGTGCACACGCAACCCTATTTGCTTTGGATCTAGGGTTTTCTCAAGTTATACATACAAATTAATTTTCCAAAGCAAACCCCTAATCTAGAATACAAGAAAATGAAATCTAACCATATTAGGGTTAGAAGAATACCTTTCTTGTTGATTACTTGATCTTGACCTTCAAGAGCTTAGTGCCTCAAGTGTTGCACCTCTAATGGAGTCACAAACACCACTTAGCAAAAGATGAACAAGAGAGAGAGGTGGAGGCTACAATATTTCGGCCAGGGTTTCCTCTAAGGAATCAAGTGCTCGATTTCATGAGCCTTGGGGTTCCTTTTATAGTTGAGGTTACAAGGGTTTTCAACTGGAAACCCTAATTCCGTTGCTTAGGCCCTATGCAATCCACAAACCCCCACATGACAAGCCTTGGACGAAAATTCTATGGGCTCCCCATAGATTTTCGTCCACCTCTTATCAATAGGATCCATTTGCCCAAACTACAACTATCACTGATTTACATAATCAGTCCCCGTTCTTTTAATCAGTTTCTTTTGATCACTAAATTAATTCCAAATTAATTTTTGATGAATACTAATTAAATAATATGATTTCTCAATTAATATATTATTCTTATAATATATTAATAAATCATTAATTAACCTCTTTCTCTAAAACTCATGCTATCAAATTGCTATGGTGAAGGCAACCCAAAAGGACCATGCTACTATCAGATCAAGTACATCCCAATTATAGTTATGGGATTAGACACCTAATCCAACAGTCTCCCACTTGGATAAGTCTAATAACTATAACTGCCAATGCAACTTCAGAATCCGATTAGCAATTGTAGCTCTCAAAAGTCGTTGTCGAACTCTGACCTAGTCAATGACGCGTCCTTAAGATAAGGGATCATATAATTATCCGTTCTGCAAGATGTCGTGTGGACAAAGACATGGAACATAATCATTCTCAATGTCCAACAGTTTGTTTCCCGACTTCTGATTTGTTTAACAACGAAATTAATTGAACACATCAATTCAGTCCTGACCGGGCCCGACACATAAGTCAACACAAAATCATCGAGGGGCCCAAGACATCGCTTTTACTCTCCTAGGATAAAAGGAACAAATAAACTTTGACTTATATGCTTGTACTATTTACTCGTTAAATTGTACACAACAATCCGTTTTATAACATCAAGGTACTGATGCGTTTACACATTATCAATGCACAACCAACTCGCAAACAACAACTCATATATCTCGGTTTAAAGATTATACGATATTTGTAGGGTTTTGAGAAATCTAACACTCCTATGGTGTACATGCAACCCTATAAACCTTGGATCTATGTTTTCTCTATTATACATGCAAATATTAACTATTCCAAGGTTTCATCCTAACTAGCATATTATGAAGCACCTATACTACAAAGTTCTAGTTAGATGACATACCTTTTGATGTAGCTTGATGTCTTCAAGCTTTAAGAGCTTAGCCCCAATAGTGTGGAAGCCTCAAATGGAATCACAAATAACCAAAACACCTTGGAAGAACTTGAGAGAATATGTATGCACACTAAAATCGGCCCACTCTTATTTTCACACACTTGTCCAATTTTGTGAGCCAAGGACCCCTTTATATATTATGGAGGATTAGGGTTACATCCATGTAAACCCTAATACCCATGACCTTTCATTTACATAGGATCCATGGGTTAAAAGCTCCATGGACCATCCATGAAAGCTTAGCCCAACCTAAATGAACTTGGCCCATTCCATATATATAAAAGTCCATATTTAATTAGTTCTTTTTGATTAGTTAATTAATTATAAATTAATTCCTGATCAATACTAATTAAATAATATGATTCCATATTAATTTATTAGAACTTATAATATATTAATATAAATCATAAATATACTATTCTCAAAGGACTATCCATATAAATTGTGCTGGTGAAGTGCAACCCAAATGGACCATGCCGGGTCGGGTCAAGTACATACCAAATATAGTTATGGACTTAGACATTAATCCAACAGTCTGCCACTTGGATAAGTCTAAAACTATTATTGAGTATGACTTCAAAACCTAACTAGCAATCGTAGCTCTTAAAGCCGCTGTCGAACTCTGACCTTGTCAATGACTTGTCCATTAGATAAGGGATCATATATTCCTCCATTCTAGATATCATATGGACCGAGACAAAGATTATAATCATTCTCTCTGTCCATTTGTTGTTTCCCGATTTTCCATTTATGATGACTGACTGATTGAACAAATCAAATCAGTCCTGGCTTGGCCAAGCACTCACATGTGTCATCGCTAAATCATCGAGGGGCCCACATATATCGCTTTTATCCCGAAGGTAAAAGGAATGGATAAACTTCGACTCATATGGCGTGTTCTACTACTTGTTGAATCATACACAAAGGCACATTTTATAACATCGAGTTACTAAATGCGTTTTCTTGCAATCAATGTATAACCAACTCATAGTAACAACTCATATCTCTAGGTTTGAAGAATATAAGATATTATCGTCTCATGATCACTCGTGATAATATCCATGAAGTGATTCAAATGAGCGCGGGTTGAATCCAATACTCAGAACTTATGAGCACTCATGAGTGTTGTAGCACCACTTTGTCCACTAACTTGGACCTCTACAAACCAACCCATGACAGTCTTGATTCATATCTACTTCCAACATATGACCGACTGTGGATGGTTTGAATAACTTAATCATTCAGGAAGAGCGACTTAGTTATTCTGGAATTCAAAACATGCAAAGTGAAACACAAGAATAAATGAATCAAATATGGTATTAAACCCTATGAATATAAATAAACACTTTTATTTATCACCATACTGATTACTCATTATTCATTATTTCGGTTTTATCAACTTTATACTTGAATTAAAAACACTAGTTGTCCCATGCTCCAAGCATGTACACTATATTTTTCTTAAACAATAGCTTTGCCATACACCAAGTATGCACTCTATGTTTGTCTATGATCCTTACTTTGTGAAATAAACCAATTGAACATAATTTCAATGATTCTAATTTCACACTCCCAAATCCTTATCGAAAAATGTCAGAATTTCAAATTCCTATCATTTATCGAAATCTGTTTAGATTTTAAACTTATATGCACTGACCCTCCTATAATGAATATGTACGAGGTCACAAAGACTTGTCAACAGTCATTATAAGGTATTCCAATGGATATCAACTCCATGGAAACTAAGTCTCATATTCAAAGCACATTGCTTTGGACTTGCTTCTTGCATTAAGTTTTCTAATCTTACACAGATAACTTCCACCTATGGAGACAACTCCATATTCTCATTTTGACTATCACTTCTGAATAAGAGATGCCTTTTTTCAGAATATGTCAATATGATCCTTCCAAAATTAGCACTATACTTCCAACTGTCCCTGAGCAACCAATCTTTGGTAAACCTCAGATTGTCCTCGACAATTGCTTAATCATTTTAGTCATATCCAATTCTAGACCTTTTCCCTTCTTAATGCCTCTGGGCATTTGGAAAAATTTAGAAATGACAAATATTATAGCACATGCAATCGATCCTGTACCCAAAGCAAATGGTACACGATTCATGATGTCTCACATAAAGACATGATTCTAGACCAGTCTTTTGCTACAATATTTTTATTTTCCATGTTTTCAAAATTTGACTATGAAGAGGGATGCCGTAATCATAA